>NC_000074.6:12012500-12630000 GCF_000001635.26 Mus musculus
CTGAATGTCACCTGCCATGATCTTGGGGACCCTCCTCCCATCCATTCCCATCCTGACCATCTCTGTTTATTGGGACCTCCAGGCTTCTGGGTTTTTGAGGCCCTTGCTCCAGTGTGTATAGGACTCACTCCTTGACTGTGGAACTTGTAGCTCATCTGAGATCTCCTCCCCCAACCACAGAGTAGACACACAGCCCGTGGCTCTGTACCTCCTGAGACCAGGCTTCAGTAAATGATAACCAACTGACTGTGTGAGTGAATGAATGGGTGACAAATGAGCAGCTTCAGAGGCCTTGTGGTAACAGTTGTTGGCACCAGCAAGATACATGCTCTGTAGTGGAAAAGCTTACTCCCCTAACAGCCTGTCTCCCCCTCATCTTCCATTTTCACTGTTAGAGTCACAATAATGACCCTGAACTGCATCTTAATCATTGCTTGGCAAAGTGGCTAGACCTCAAATGTCAGATGGGGAGCCTTACAGTCCTGCCCCTGCCAAGCAGAGCTCCACTGTCAAGCCAGACGCTTACTGTAAACCTCTCAGGGCACCCAGAATGGGCCAGGAGCGCACAGTGTTATTGACTTGTGCTGGAATGGCCGTCAGTTGTATTGATTTGAAAACTAAGTGTTGTTTGGGGTAGGCTGCAGTCAATATCTCACCCTGGAGAGTGGCACACTTGTGTTTTTCTCCACGTTTGAGTATCTTCATTAGCGGTTCCTGAGAAACAGTGTGTCCTTGGAGCCCACAGTGCTACGTACTCTCAGGTTGCTGTGGCGCCTTCCCCATCTCGGTGATAAAGCCCGTGCTTGCTCGGCTGGGTGTGAGCATTGTTTGTCTGGTGTGAATGAAAACAAGAATTCTCTCAATGTTAACTAACGTTCAGGATATAAGGATAGGGGCTGCAGAGTATTGGCACAGTACTTGCCATTCGAGGAGAGAATCCTGAGTTCAACTGCAGAACTCCTGTGCAAAAGCCGGTGTTCTTTAATCTCAGTGGTGGGGAGACAGAGGAGGATGGGGTGGGGGCGCGGGCAGGGAGGGTCATAGGCAGAAGCTTAGGTGGGTGGGGTGGGGCGAGGAGGGAGAGTGGGGCGGGGTGAAGGCACGCAGTGAGGCGGGGCAAAAGCTCGCAGGGGGGGGCAGGGTAGGGTGGGGGGGTAGGGTAGGGTAGGGGGTGGGGTAGGCAATTTGTGGCAGCAACTGAGGAACAATATACCTGAGGTTGATTTTCTGGTCTCTCTGTATGTATGCACACACAAGTGCATGCGTATTTGCATGTATATGTGTGGCTGCATACATAAGCATGCATGACAGACACAGGCCTACAAGAAGCAAGGTCACAGAGGAGGCACACTAGGCACAGAGAACCCAGACGATGCAGGGCAAGGCTCAGCTTATTTCAGGATTGTATTGGTTGGACATGAAATCACACCTGAGGTCATTCATTTACACCTGTGTGTTACTATGTTAGGATGACCTGGCATCAGACGTCATCGGACAGGTTCACTGAACTGCATGCTGTGTCAGGAATGGTAGCCCAGTGGAGTTCTTCGTGATGGCCATACTGTGTCCTGGGGACTCTTTGCTCCTCCACATAGGCAGCAGATCTTGGTGACCTGCCACAGACACAGATCATCTGAGAGGAGAGATGGGTGAGGAGTCCTGCTGGTCATACTGCTGTGACAGAGTTCAGTCAACTCTGGATGTCAAATGGGAGGGTGGCCTGGCCTTCCTTACACTCTCTATCTTCCTGGAGCGTCTCTGCCTGCGCTCCTCTGGCTAACCACCTTCAGCTTCCTCAGTGTCCCACACAGCAGCTGCTCTTCAGTACCCCACTTTAGTGAGACTGTACCTACGGAGCATCTGAGGATGCTTTCAGTCCTACACCGAGAGGATGCTGCTGGTATTGTCCATGTCACCTAAGGCCCTGCTTGGGATTGGGATTGTCCCTACAGTAACACTAGGGCTCTCTCTAGTCAGAGCCATCTGTCACAGCCTTCATGTAGGACACGTGTATTCCCAAGTATGAGAGCCCAAGATCACATGGATTTATTTTAACTTCAATATCTTAGATTTATTTATGAGTATTTTTCCTGCATGCGTGTGTGCTGTGTGCATTCATCGCCCGTGTGGACACTGGAAATGGAACCCCTATCCTCTGCAAGAGCAGACTGTTCTGAACTGCCAAGCCATCTCTGTAACTTCTCCATTTAACTTTTAAAACACTACTACCCCATTGGAAGACCAGCAATATCAATTAACCCTGACCTCTGGGAGTTCCCAGAGACTAAGCCACCAACCAAAGAGCATACACGGGCTGGGCTGGTGTAGCAGAGGACTGACTGCCTTGTCTGCCCTCAGTGGGAAAGGGTGTGCCTAATCCTGTAGAGACTTGATGCCCAGGGAAGGGGGGTGGGGAGTTAGGTGGAGGGAGGGAGGTGGGTAAGGGGGTGATTGGGGAGCAAAGGGGAGGGGGGATGGGTGAAAAACTCTTGGAGGGGGGACGGGGAGGAGGGGCAGCATTTGGAATGTAAATAAATAAAGCACTTTTAAAATAAAATAATTACTGATTTTTAAAAGAAAAAAAAAACTATCAACTTTGAAACCCAACAGCAGAAAGAGTCTCCATTTGTTCTCCTGCCACCAGGTCACTCTTGACCCTTGAGAAGTTGTGACCTGGAACAACCCCTTCTACCCTTCCATGCCTCTCTGTGGTCAAGCTTCCTGAGCGAGTTACACCCACCTCTTCTGCCTGATCTTCTTCATTGTCCCTTCTACCTCGTTATCTTAGGTTAGAGTCCCAGCAAAGAGTTTATCGGAAGAGAGAAGGCTGTTTCTGGAAAATTCACTTTGCGCTCTGATTAAGGGCCCTTTGCGCGTGGTCCGCTTTGCCTGTTGATCGGCGTGTCTCTGCTGGCTCATACCCGATAGCTGTTACGTCTGACAGCCTGACCTGGGTGAGGTGAGGACCATGCTCTGTGGTCAAGAGTGGGGATATCTTGCTTTATGCAATCCTACCTTGACCCACCCCTTTTCATCCTCACCCCGTCCCACCAACACTGAGAGGGCAGCTTCTAGTGCTCTCTCTTTCCTGTTTCCAAACCTTCTTCACACTCCTTAAAAAGTTTGACTAGCTTATAACCTAGTGGAGGTCTGTTCAATGCTCATTTCAATTCTGTTCAGTGCTCTCCCTGGTCTTCTCTTCCCACCCCCATCTGGTGCGCATTCGGCGCACATCCGGCGCACATCGGGCACACGTTTAAACTTTAAGATTCTAGTCCTGGCTCCCTCTCCCCCTCCCCCGTGTTCCTTTTCAGCACTTGTAGCCCAGCATCCCTTTTTATTGTATTTTACCTGGATCTCTAGCTCACAGGCTCCCAAGCAGCTTCTTCACTCACTGGTCCTGTGTCTCCTCCTGCGCATCGGTCCAGTGCGTGCTCACACTGCTCTGCCTCGGGAACTCCCCCACCGCACCTTTATCTCATCCTTGGCCTACCCTCCTCTGTCTCTGAGCACCCCCCCCACCCCCATTGCCTGTTTCTAGTGTCCTAGCTTCCATATTTACTCCAGGATAAATATACAAAACAAGTGATCTGGAGCTAGCACTCATAAACAGAGAAAACACGCAGCATTTATTTGTCTTCTGAGGCTCTGGTCACCTAGAGATGGTTATTTTCGGTTCTAGCTATTTCCCTGAAAATTTAATAATTTCAGTTTTTATTATAGCTGAGCAATGTATCGAGTGTATTACCGCAGTTTTACAATCCACTTATAGGTTGGACATCTAGGCTGATTCTACTTCCTAGCTGTTGTAAAGAAGATGAGCAGTTAGACATGATGTGCAGGTGTTTCTGAGGCACGCTGTCCTTTGGGTTTATGGCATCACATGGTATTGGGTCATATCAAGATTCTGTTTCTTGTTTTTTAAAGAAGCTACGAGGCTGATTTTCAGTGACTGCAATAGTTCCACCAACAATGCGTAAGCTTCCTCTTTCCCCTTATCCACACCAGCATTTATATCCCCGACAGCGGCCATTCTGACTGGGGGGTGGGGTGGAGTTGGGGGGATGGTAGGGAAATGGAGTCTTAATGTAATTTTAAACTGCATTTCACAGGTGGCTGAGGATGGCACACACTTTCCATTTAAGTGCTTACTAGACATCTATTACTTTTCCTGAGAATGTTCCGTTGAGTTCCACAGCTCATTTCAAAAGCTGGGCTGTTGGTTTTCTTGGTGTTTAGTCTCTTGAGTTTGTTGGCTGTTCTAGACACTGATCATCTGTCTGATGCGTAGCTGGCTAAGCATTTCCTCTTGTCCTGTGGGCCACCTCTGCTCTGTCCTGTGGGCAGCCTCTGCTCTGTCCTGTGGGCAGAAGCCATCTAGTTCCCCGAGGTCCACTCTCCTCTTACTGCTGGAACGCTTGTGTTCTAGTCAGACTGCCTCGAGCCTGCAAGCTCAGGCACAGGCTCTCCTCTCTCCTTCAGTCAGTCCAGGAGTCAGGTTTCAGTGCAGGTCTTGTGGTAGCGTCTTAATTGATCTGGAGTTGAAATTGTGAAAGGTGAAAGGTGAAAGGTAAGGATCTGGTTTCTTTTCTTTTCTTTTCTTTTTTTTTTTTTTCTCTGCGTGTTGAAATTCAGGCTTCCCCACACCATTGGTTGAAGATGTTGGCCGCTTTGGCTATCTTTGGGCTTGTCCCAAAACAGCAACACTACTCCCCAACAGCAACAACAAGCAAACTAACAAACAAATACCTGGTAGTAAATCTAGTCAAGGAAAGAGACGATCTCTCCTGTGAAAATGGCTGGGCACTGAAGAAAGCCATTGAGAAGACACTAGAAGATGGGAAGACTTCCCATGCTCATTGATTGGAAAAACCAATACTGTGAAAATAGCCATCATACTAAAAGCAATCTACAGATTCAGTGTGATCCCAGGCAAAATGCTGGGACCTTTTCACAGATGTATTTCACTTTTTAAAGATGGCATGGGGCCTGACAGGGCTGAAATCTATGGAGCTAACAAGCAGGTTGGTTGTTCCTGCCCTAGCTCCTGACTGAAGCTCCTCTACCCACCTTATTTGACAACCCTGGAGTCTGACGTGGACTAGTGCTCATTGCACACAGCCACTGCCATCTGACGGTTGCTAATTACTTCTTGTCTGTCTTCCAAATTCTCACCTCCACTCACCGAAACACATGTATAAAGTAACTCCCAGCATTCCTTGCCTTCATGCACAGGTCTTGGTACCTGGCTTTCCTTTATGTCTGTATGTAGTTCGCATTACTGTAGACTACAAAATGCAGCTTCCCTCTCTGGTCTATTTATACTTTCGAGTGTTTGTTCTCTACTCTCGTTGACTTGACTGTTCCAGCGTCATCTGTCCTAAGAACCACGTCTGTATTTAGTTTATGACCCAAGTCACAATTTTAAATAGTACTTCCTCCTAAAAACAACATCAGCTGTGTGAGGATGTGACCTCACCTCCGTCTTGCTCTCCTGTGCTGCAGAGGGTATATGGATATATGCAGTGGCTTCCGTTTTGAGAGCATGTGAAGCCTTGAGGTTGCTCTCCTGTAATCATGGAGAGAGTGGGCTGTTTGGGCCCTGTGATCTCCAGTAGCAGTGAAGGGTGTTCTTCAGGTGCTCTCAGAGTCTGCTTTTCGCTCTTCTGCAGAGATGGGGGGAGAGAGAGAGAGAGAGAGAGAGAGAGAGAGAGAGAGAGAGAGAGAGAGGGAGAGAGAGAGAGAGAGAGAGAGACAGTTAGTATCAACAAAACAGTAATGAAATGGGATTTGCAGGGAGCCCCGGGCAGGGCCAAGAGCCAGAAGCAAGATTTCCTGATTATGTTCCTTTCATTTCACTCCCATGGAAGTGTCTCTCAGCCTGGCACATGAACATTCAAGGACAGGATAGAGTGGCTGAAGAAAGGACCCAGGAGGCTTAAGGCAGGGGCATGGTGTCCAAGGTACACATCTCAAGTGTCCTCACTGAATTTTGGGACTCTGGGCTTTCTCTTGGCAGCCATGGTCCCTGAAGACCTTCCTAAAAGCCTAGGGGTGCACATGGTGGTGACACACAGGGTGACATCCATCACTCTTCCCTTAGACTTTTGCCTGTGTCAGAGTGGCAAACACACAAAACATAGAGAGATAGATTGATAAATGATAGATAGATAGATAGATAGATAGATAGATAATAGATGATAAATAGATGATAAATGATAGATAGATGATAGATAGATAGATAGATGGATAGATAGATAATAGATAGATGATAAATAGATGATAGATTGATAAATGATAGATAGATAGATAGATAGATAGATAGATAGATAGATAGATAGATAGATAGATGGATAGATAGATAGCTTGGTGAAGTCTGAAGTACTTACTCAGGCTGGCTCCTACACTTCTAAAGACCAGTTGTGCTTTTCAGGCAGAAAAGAGGGGCAGGCATATGTGTGTGACAAGACCACCAAGGAACCAGCTCTGGCCAAAGCCTCGAGTGAGGCATACTTAGGCTGGGTGGCAGTTGGAGGGACTGAGCATCAGAGAATGAGTCAGAGAGACAAGTGTCTCAGGTGAAGTTTAGACAACTGTTGGCAAGGATGTCTGGAGATACCAGAGAGCAGCATGCTGAGATCAAAGCCCACACTCAGCATCACTGTCTCCTGGAGAGCAAACCTGCTGCTATGGGGCAAGACCAGGACAAGGGGTCTTACCTGAGGCTGTGGGCATGGATGGGTAACCTGGGCTTGGCAGTGTTTTCCACCCAGAATCCACCGGTGACGAACTGGATCCTAGCAGAGGAGAGGATGGGTTGGGAGAGATGTTTGACTTTGCAGGTCGAGGTTAGGGCTTCCCACAGTTCCATGAACTGTTCCCAGGTTCTGGATTTCTAAAGATTCTATGTGCATGACTCAGCATGACTCAGCATGACTCAGCATGACTCAGCAGCAGGTGAATCATAGGCCAAGTGTGACTTCCTGGAGCAAGGGACTGGTGGGCAGTGCTGTGCCCGGGATCGCTCATGCAGGGCCCAGACTGCTCACCGCAGAGCACTGGACATCCAAGGGCAGACATGTGGGGAGCCGCCCTCACATTTGCCTTTACAAGATGGCGCTGACATCCTGTGTTCTAAGTGGTAAACAAATAATCTGCGCATGTGCCAAGGGTAGTTTTCCACTACATGTGCTCTGCCTTCCCCGTGACGACAACTCGGCCGATGGGCTGCAGCCAATCAGGTAGTGACACGTCCTAGGCGGAGGATAATTCTCCTTAAAAGGGACGGGGTTTCACCATTCTCTCTCTTGCTCTGGCTCTTGCACTCTAGCGCTCTTTCGCTCTGGCTCCTAAAGATGTAAGCAATAGAGCTCTTGCTCTCTTGCTCTTTGGCTCCTGAAGATGTAAGCAATAAAGCTTTGCCGCAGAAGATTCTGGTTTGTTGCGTTCTTTCCTGGCCGGTCGCGAACGCGTGTAAGACAGACATAACCAACAAATTAACCCTTTGCAGTGCAAATCAGTGTCATAGGCTTTGTAGTTATTAGAACACAAGTGTCCCCATGGGGAATTCAATAGAGAACAGTGAGCGTGCTCACATGTTAGACATCTTTCACACTGACGACTTCAGCTTGCTCATTTAATGGGGAAATCCAGAGGTGCCAGGAGATTGAGTTGAGGGTATACAGCTGATTGGGACAAATCACAGCCACATGCTCATCCTGGGACTCTTCCATATATTGGTATTTTTGTGTATGTTTGCCTATTTTATTCACGGGTAATAAAAAGGTAGTTAAAAGGGCATACAGAGTGCTTCAGTATGGAAGCTTCATCAAGGACGTGCACATGTATAAGGCAGTCCTTGCGCTTAGGAAAGGGACATGGATGGGATGAGAGGTCTAAATGTGGATAAGATTGTATCTTGTATCTTGGGTATTCTAAGTTTCTGGGCTAATATCTATCCACTTATCAGAGAGTACATATCATGTGAGTTCTTTTGTGATTGGGTTACCCCACTCAGGATGATGCCCTCCAGGTTCATCCATTTGCCTAGGAATTTCATAAATTCATTCTTTTTAATAGCTGAGTAGTACTCCATTGTGTAAATATACCACATTTTCTGTATCCATTCCTCTGTTGAGGGGCATCTGGGTTCTTTCCAGCTTCTGGCTATTATAAATAAGGCTGCTATGAACATAGTGGAGCATGTGTTCTTCTTACTGGTTGGAACATCTTCTGGATATATGCCCAGGAGAGGTATTGCTGGATCCTCCAGTAGTACTATGTCCAATTTTCTAAGGAACTGCCAGACTGATTTCCAGAGTGGTTGTACAAGCTTGCAATCCTACCAACAATGGAGGAGTGTCCCTCTTTCTCCACATCCTCGCCAGCATCTGCTGTCACCTGAGTTTTTGATCTTAGCTATTCTGACTGGTGTGAGGTGGAATCTCAGGGTTGCTTTGATTTGCATTTCCCTGATGATTAAGGATGCTGAACATTTTTTCAGGTGCTTCTCAGTCATTCGGTATTCCTCAGGTGAGAATTCTTTGTTTAGCTCTGAGCCCCATTTTTAATGGGGTTATTTGATTTTCTGGGGTCCAGCTTCTTGAGCTCTTTGTATATATTTGATATTAGTCCCCTATCTGATTTAGGATTGGTAAAGATCCTTTCCCAATCTGTTGGTGGCCTTTTTGTCTTATTGAAGGTGTCTTTTGCCTTACAGAAGCTTTGCAATTTTATGAGGTCCCATTTGTTGATTCTAGATCTTACAGCACAAGCCATTGCTCAGTACAGGGGAACGCCAGGGCCAAGAAGTAGGAGCTGGGGTGGGGGGAGGGTATGGGGGGACTTTCGGGATAGCATTGGAAATGTAAATGAAGAAAATACCTAATTAAAAAAAAGGAAAAAAATAAATGTGGGTATGAGTATCTGTAGAAGTAAGCATCAAAGTGCAAACACACTGTGGTGTGCACAGACAGGGGCTTGTGGCTTGTGGTTAGTGTATGTTCTATACCTATATGAAAATGTCCTGGAATAACAATAAAAAGAGAAAATAAGTATATGTACAGAATTGGTGGTGCATATGTAATCTCACTTAGGTGGTTTAAGAAAAGCATGTACACATATGTGCATTCATGCATATAGCCTATATTTGTGTAGACTTGCATGTTCTTCTTGCTGAGACCTTCCACTAGATACCGGCTTTTTTTCTGCAGTTTGACTCGTTGTCCCTGGCCTCAGCAGGGGTTTACTAGCTTAATTCTGTTTGTAGAGGCCATCAAAGACGTCTTAGCTTCTACTCCTCCTGGATAAGTAGCATTTTGTTTCCTTTCTCTTTTGTTTGCTACCTGAAGCTCACACACCTCCCCTCTCTCATGGGGCAAATGTTTCAATTTGGAGGAATGTCTCAATCAGGAGAAACATGTTACACAGCGTCTCTTTCACTAACCTGCTCTAGAAAATCAATCACAGACATTCCAAGAGATTTTCCTCCTACGTGATTCTAGAGCCTGCCAGGCTGACCATCAATATAACCCACCACAACTCCCTATTGTCCCCAAGACTAGGAATGGTGCAGTTGAAGGGCTTAAGATGCTCTGACAACTGGTGATCCAGGTATAAGGCCTGGCTAGGGATTGGTGGTGAATTAGAGGTACACAAAACTGGTGTTATAGGGGACTTGATAGTAGTTGTACTGGGGAGGAAGTGGAACAGGAAAGCTGGGGCTCACCTAGGATCATGCCGGGGTATAAATGAGTCCACACACCTCCACCTTAGCGACAGTGCACACAAGGACATGGGGCCCATCTTTCACAATGCTGTCTTAGATGTCTTCTTGCTTGGGGGTTTAAAGACATTCTCTGTTCTTTAACCCACAGTTTGGGAGTAATTCAGGAGATCAGCTGTCCTCTGGAGTCTTCGGAATTAGTCTCAAAAGTGGCATCTACCTTGCTTGGAAAAGTACACCCTCCTGAAATAGCGAATTTGGCAGGAAATCTGGGTAAGGTCCCACGATTACGTAAAAACTAGTGTTCATTTTACACAGAGTGTCAAGTTGGTCTTTAAATAGCTGTCTCATAAGCACTAGCCATTTTATTATCCATTAAGTCATTCAGCATCTACTATCCAGGTTCTCAGGTTATTTTCCCCAGAGGAGTTGCTGATATGCAGTATTCTTGCAAAAAAACGAGGGTATTGAGAAGAGAAAGAGATTGTTGAAGGGAGAGTATCCTGCAAGCAATCTCTTATTGCATTTGCTTGATAATTTAGGCAAAATGCAGGCATCAAATTTGAGACAAGTAAAAAGGAAGTCTTTAGAATGCATTGTAAACTCAGGGCTGTTTGCTGTAGTTCAGCCAGAGGGTTTTTTAGTTTTTCGTTGTTTTTTTGCTTTTGTTTTGTTTTGCTGCCAATGTATGGCAACTGTAGGCTTAAGTCCATCATCATGTCACCATTCTGAGTGGGACATCATGTCAGGCACAGGCCAAAGAGACAGTATTGTCTCTAGCTGGAGCCCTTGTATGGCTGGGAGATGGGCAACGCCTGCTGAAGGTCACTTGGAGAGTCCATAGCAGAGTGTAGGGCCATTTCACATCCGCTTCGAGAGTGTCTTGGGGCTATCATGTCCACGCAGGGACTCCTAAGTGAAATGGGGTCTCTAGACATTCTAAAGGCAGGACAGAAAACCTCCAGCCAGGGCTTTCCAGACTTTTTATTTGGAGGTCCAGGATCCAATGTTTATCAAATTCTCTAAAAGATATGTGGTCACCATCACCATGGAGAGGTGATGAGGTGATGGTTCTATAGAGCCTAGGTTCCTTTTCAGATCCCAGTGAGGTCTGAGTGGAAACCTGACAGGTCACCACAACATATACCAATGGGAGTTTATCATTCTGAGAAGATAGAGATGCACTCGGCTTAGCCCCTCGCAGAGACTGGCAAAGCGAGCAAGCTCCTCCACCTATGGTTTAGAGTTGAGCTTTGGTCTCAGTAGATACTGTTGCATGTCACAGCCTTGACTTCTGGCTGTAGTCCTGAAGAGATGGGGTAGATAAGAGCCCTAGGATGTCATTTGAGAATACAATGCTATGGTTTGAGTGACTGCTGGGAAAAGCTGCTTCTGTCTGTGTGCACATCTCAGGGTCCCCTTGCTCTGCGGGGCTTTGTATCACAGGCATGCACCCGGCTAGGAAAGAGTGTTTGCAACCCTGATAGGTGGTCTGAATTCTTTTCACTGAAAGGAACCCTTGAGTCCCCCAGAAAGCTCTTTAGTACCCTCCCTGCAAATTGAGGAGGCGGCACCCCTTTTGTCCAGGTAGTTCAATGAATGCAGCATCCTGTCCTTGCTGTGCTAAGGGCCACCATCACCTTTGATATGGGGATTGGCTTGATGCTGAATTTTTGGCATTGTTCTTGGACTTGTCTCCTTTCTTTTTTTTTTTTCTAACCTGGTGCCTGTGACATACCCTTCAGTAGGGGGCCTGACATGCTTTCCTGCTAGGCTGGGCATATCCCCAGAATGTTGGTCCCTTGGATGTGGGCATGTTTAGGGACAAAACTCAAAATGCTTCAAAGCATTACAAGGTAAACACTGGTATCAGCCACACATAAAGGGGTGGCCATGAGGCTGCCTAGTGACTGAAGTTCAGCCTTGTGTGGGTGTCAGGGAATTGAAGGCACAAACATAAAGACCTTGACTACTTAACACGTGACCCAGGAGTGTTGCAGAATGGTATCAGCTGCTCAGAGAAAGCACTGGTGAGCCAGTCCTGGTCTGTGGAGCTGCTGTGCAAGATCCCTGGCCTTGAATTTCTAGGATTTCAAGGAACTTATAGTGTTCTCTTGGAGTCTAGAGTTGGCAAGCAGACAGATTCCTGGGACATTCCTGCTTCCGAGTTCTATAAGAGGACAATCTGAAGTGTCCTCTGTCCTCTGAGAGGCAGTGCCTGCAGTGTCTGTATAGTGGCTGAGTGAAAAATATCTCCCATAATCTCAGGCATTTGAACCTTTGATCCCCAGTTGGTGGCACTGCTTGGGGAGGTTTAAGAGGTGTGGCCTTGATGCAGAAAGTATGCCCCTGGGGGCAGGCCTTATATTAAAAGCTCTGCTTCCCGCTTGGCTCTAAGATGTGAACTCTCGGCTTCCTGTTCTGGCCACCATGCCTGCTGCCTGTTGTCTGGCTCTGCCCCACGAGAATTAACTCTCATCCCTATAGTACTATAAGTTCAAACAACCTCTTTCTTCTATAAGTTGCCTTGTTCACGGTAATTTATCACAGTAACAGAAAAGTAACCAGTACAAGCTGGGGCTTCTTATTCTTACCACCTCCCAACACCACGGTGCTCACTGGAAGCCATGCTTTGTTCTGTTCAGTGCTAGAATCAGTGTCTCTGTCTGGGGAAGTGAAATGAGTACTACTGACCGGCCAGTAACTCACAAGGTAACACCAGTTACGAGAACCCTAGGACCCCTGGGTGTTGGGTCTGACTAATGGATCATCTCCAGAGGGCCAGAAGCTACACTCACCTGGCCACCCACTGGGTGCTCTATTAGGGGTCATGATTGAGCCATTTCTTATGTGTATAGTTGTACCCCATCTCTCTCTCTCTCTCTGAACCATCTCTCCTCTGCCTGCCCCTTCCTACCTGGATTACAGTGACTTCTCTCTGGCCACCCTATCAGTTCTCAAAGCACACTCTTGCTCAGATCTTACTATTTCCCACCCTCTTGGGGGGCATGGAGAGGTGTTTCACATGGCTTAACCAGGGAAAAGCAGGCTGACAAGGTCCTGGAACTCACAGGTGAATGAGAAGTTGGCAGTTCTTAATAACTATGAGCTCATTTGAGACCAGTGAGACCTTGTCAGCCAAGATGGCCGCTGGTTGCTGGGTTTGTGTTGCCCTTGATAAATTTAATAGAAGCAAGGTGAAGTGCACAGCTGCAGGGTTGAAGAAGGTCAACATTGTCAATGGCTTGATGGATCTGGAGACTCAAGTCACCTATGAGTCCAACTTCAATTACATGAAGTAGGAAGAGAACCCTTATTCTGCATTGTCCTTGAGAGATAAATGGGTAAAGGTGATTTGTTTCATATCTGCTTGGTCCTTCCTACCAGGACAGTCAAGGACACACCTAAAGGTTGTTTTATTTTACATTAGAGTTTCTAGAGGATGCAGCAGAACAGGACTTAGGACACATCTGATTGCATGTGGGCTGGTGGTTCTAATTCCGTGGCTTATGTCTGCAGGTGGCCTATCCCTCAATATGTATGGGCAGGGCACAGAGCAGGGGGTGGTACTCTCTGTGGAGACTTGTGGGGCAATGTGCAGAACTAGGGACTAGGAACCAGGTGGGGACTGGGAATGTTTCAAGAAGATGATGATACTGAAGTTGACTTTATTAAGTGAATAGAATATATAGTTAGATGAATGTGGTGGCTTGAAGGAGAATAATCCCTATAGGTTCATATATTTGAATACTTGGCCCCCTGTATTAGTCAGAATTTTCTAAAGGAACAGAACTGATAGAATATGGATATCCCATATCTATGTATATGTATATATCATATCCCTCATATAGATGAGATTTAATGGAGTGGCTTACAGACTGTAGTCAGTCGCTGTCTTCTGACCAAAAGGCGAAGGATCTGGCAGTTATTCAGTTCACGAGATTGGATGCCTCAGTAGTCATTATATCATGTCGGAACCCCAGAGAAGTCTGACAAAGATGCCAGTTTTCAGTCTACATTTGGAACCCCCAAGAAGTAGGCTCTAACTAGTGAAGGGATGTCTCAGGAAGAGCATAAATGAACTTGCCAGCAGGACTGAGGGCCAGCAGGCATAAAGCGAAATCTCACTTCTTCCGAATCCCTTTAGGGAGGCTGCCACCAGAAGGCATAGCCCAGATTTGGGGTGGGTCCTCTCACTTCAACGAGCCAATCAAGAAAACCCATTGTAGGTGTGCCCATCTTCCTGGGTTTCAGTTGATTATAGATGTAGTCAAGTTGACAAGTAAGATGAACTGTCATGTCTCCAGTTGGTAGAACTATTTGGTAAGGATTATTAGGAAGTAGGGTGTTGTTGGAGATGTGTCACCACGGCTGAGCTTTGAGAAAGTGGTCTCATTCTTCCTTGTGGTTATAGATCAAGAGATGAACTTTCTGCTGTGTCTTCACTCAACCATCCATCACAGAGTCTAATCCTCTTCTGCCAATGAGCCAAATCAAATGCTTTCATTTATAAGTTGACTTGGTCATCGTGTTTTTCTCAGAAATAGGAAAGTAGGCCAGGCAGTGAAGAAATGAGGATGCGAGGTGACAGAACAAGTTATCAAACGAGGGACTAGTGTAAAAGTTTATCTTAAAAAAAAAGGATGAGGTGCAGTGAAGGTGTGGAGCTGGAGCAGGAAATCAGAGATTGCCAGCCTGGACTTAGCTTGCTCCACACTGTGTGTCTGGTGACCTCAGGTCACTGTCCTCTGAGCATGAGAGTTAGCTAGTGAAAGTGACATTGTAAACTTGTTATGCAAGTTTAAGCTCTTAGCCCAGGACCTGGCAAAGCATACACGCCATCTGTTATTTAAGAAGAGAGACAAGAACCTCTTGGAACATGTGGGACTTGATAATCTCCCACCATGTGAAAATGACACATTTCAAACCCCAGCCAGTGCTATTGTGAACACAGCCAACACCATTGTGGTGGAAGGCACCTGGGTCCTCCTCGTGAGTGTACCACACAGGATTTCTACTACCCTGCTGTCTAATTGTGACCCAGAGCCTCTAGCCATTGGTGTGGGACCAGGAAAGGAAAGGAGTAAATGGCGTCTGAATTGGGAAAATTGTTATTGGATTGCTATTATTGGATTACGAGAACCCCACCGTCACATGAAGTGTGATCGAAGCAGTAAGCCGGGCTGGACTGGCTAGTCACAAAGGAAATGTTCAATGATGGTAGGTAGCATCTGGTCTGGGCCACAGACTGGGGAACATGTTTCTATAGCAGCAGCTGAGGCGGTTCCCTAGATGCTAGTTTGATGGAAACCATGTGGGACTTGACCAGAGACTTGACCTAAGACTGCTGTGGCCCAAGGAAATGACAAGAATGGGGGATACAAGCCTGCTTAGTGGAAAGAACACGGAACCATGAGGCATCACCCACATCCTGTGGCCATTTTCAGAAGGCTCATGTGGTTCCTGTAACAGTGCACTTTCCCTGGGGATAGGATGACATGGTAAGACTGTCTTGCAAACCAGCAGCAAAAATATGAAGGGACTTTCATGAAACACAGCGAGCTTCTTCAGCAGGAGAGCCAAACATGTGATACAGCTATGCTGTATATTCCAGGGGAGACATAAACAAACCTCTACCCAACCCAAATAGGGGCTGATATCAGACCAAGGTAAGAACAATACCAAAGTCCAACTTGGTGAACCAAAGAGTCTTACTGGGGTTGCTTACAAGGGTGTAGGTGAGGGGTTACTCACAGGTGGCAGAAATAACTCAAAGACAGCTGCATCACCAAAGTCCACCCCAGCACGGGTGACATTCACAAAGCTGGGAGCTTGGAGCTCACTGCACAGGCAGAATGGCAGTTTGGAGGGTGTCTCTTTTAGAAAGCTCAGTGGGGCCTGGGCCTCATTGCAGGCGGCTTAGAAGATCTCTTCCACTTCTCCCATCTGTTTGGCTGGTCTCTGATTGGGCAGGTTGGCTACACTGAGTCTATTTCTGAGCTCCATTTACCTGAAAGTAGTTCTTCCTGTTTGTATAAGCTTGAGGAGGGAGAACTGTTATTTTCAGGGACTTCCTGAAGCTAGTGAGTTGTTTGCTTCCTGATTTTAATGAACATCCCAGCAGGATGGACTATTTCACAGACCACCCTAGAATATCTTAAGGAGCTTTCCTCCAAGACAGAACATTTTATCTGGGGAAAAACTTGTCATGTAACAAGCTGTCACAAATGGCTGACATCATTCTGCTTGAAGAGATGTGTCAACAGGACACACGGAGAACCCGAGCAGAGGTACATTTATCACGTGACGTGTAGCTTTTCTGAGAGGGCAAGGACAGTTCAGTACCAAATGCCAGAGTAAGAGGGAGCTGGATGGGAACTCATGACCTAATTCCATAGCTAGTTTATAAATTCCAGTTATAGTGCACTAAAAATTCAAATGTAAAATAATTAAACCATACAGTAAGAGAAAAACTGAGTTTTTTTTTTTTTAATGACTGAGGGGTAAAGTGACTTCCCTTTATAAAGCACTAAACAGAGAGAGCTTAAATGTTCATTTTTAAGCCTGTAGCACAGAGCTGGGGCTCAGTCTTAGCTGATTGTTTGCATAAGTAACTCTGTTCTCTGAAGGTACAAGATCATGATGTTACACCCCCAGCACTAATGAAAAAAAATGGTAAATAGAATGAAAAACTGTAAAAACCCCCAAACCATGCAAATCAGGAGAAATGCATAAAGGGCTACAGTATCCAGTCGTTAGAAACCAGGAAGGGCCACACTAAGGTGAGAAACAACGTGTATAGCAAGCATTCACACATGGAGACAAGCAAGCAGCTAGAAAGGACAAGAGCCCCTTGGGCTAGGGCTCATGGGGTAATCTGGACATTCCTGCTTCCATCTCCTTTCTACACACATCACAGCCACACATGGCGAGGGGCGGGAAGTGCATGCAACTTTTGTGTGGGTAATGGGATTTTATCTTGTATTTTCTAGAGCTCTCTAGATTTTTAAATCTTTTTTCCTATATATGCATGCAGGAAAATGTGTGCTGAGACGCCAGAGGTACCTTTCATGGTGGTCCATGCCAAGCCAGATGTGACTCTTCACTTTGCCCTTCCCCAGTTCTTTTCAGTCATCTTAGGTCTAGCAGACATATGCAGGCCTAATCAAGTTTACTTGACCTAAAAGCTGTGGGGGTCTTTGGAGAGGGGCTGGAGGGTGACAGGAAATCCATGGTGTCCCAGGACAGGAGTGTCAGCAAATGGTACTATAGACTTCTCTATTGCTGTGATAAGATGCCATGACCAAGACATCTTACAGAATAAAGTTTATCTGGGGTAACGGTTCCAGAGCATTAGAACCCACGGTGGTGGAGCAGAGCTTGGCAGCTGCAGTAGAAGGCTCACACCTCGAATCTCAAGCACAAAGCAGAGAGAGCAAACTTAAAGTGAAGAGAGACTCTTGACTCTCAAAGTCCTCTGCCATTGATGTCCTCCCCCCAGCAAGGACACACATCCTAGGCCTCCACACACAGTGCCACCAACTGGAGACGATGCATTCGGATGCTGGAGACCATGAGGATATTCATTTAAACCTCCACAGCACTACTGTTCAATTCTGGGATTGCCATCACACTGAAGATTCTGCAGTCTCTGCGACTCCTGCTCCTGGCTTCTTCTGCCAAGTCTACGGGACACTGGTGCGAGTCCTGGATCTGGCCTCTTGGGCTCACACTCCAGCCAGTGGCTTCTCTTCAGGTTGCTTCCATGTTGGTAGAAAGCATCTATGCTGTGGTTGTCAGCTCCTGATACCCATGGCTATGGCTCCTCAAGTTAACATGTGTGCAGTGGACATGCAGAGATGCCACAGATAGTCTCTTTATCTCTAGGTTTAAAGAGCTACTGTCATTCCCATTCTGTCCGTGAGAGGGGCCGGGCACCATGCCCACCTGCTTTATGGCTCTGTATGTCCAGCAGCCAGTTATGTGTCTCTCTGGTGCGCACTAAATATGGAGGAGAGGCACTGTACACATCTGATTATTTGAAGCATTTTAAAGTAAACAAATGTGTGCACATACATGTACAGGTGCATGCATGTTTATGTGCACGAGCGGGGAGGCCAGAGGTTGGCACACAGAGGTGACTTCCCTTTAAGTTGTCACCTGACTTCCATATCTGCACTGTGTTGCCCACCCCTACGCCACAAATACATACTACATAAATATAAAACATTTTTCCCCCAAAAGGCACAACTCTGAGCAGCCTTTCTGTCTGCAGCAGCCATAAGCGGCAGCACCGGTCTCCTCAAGCATTCAGATGAATGGAGGATCCCTTTAGAAGTGACAGCCCAATGTGTAAGAATGATAAACGGCTCTGGCCTTGATAATTTTTATTAAGCACTAAATGTCACATTTAACCTGCATTACGGAAAGCAATTACCCATGTATCAACAGTCAAGCAGCGTAGAGCACCGTGCCCACAGAAGCACGCTAGGCTCCATCTGGGAATAAGGATTTTCAATTAGGAGGCAAATAGCTGCCGAGGGATGTGGTCCTTCGGTGGCTCCCAGAGGAGGCCGCTGAGTAGAGTCTTCATGCCGGCAGCCAGCGAGGCAGTGTCAGCCGACCGTCCCCAGCCATCTGCTGCCAGAGCAGCCGCACTTTATCAAATCTCAATATTTACAGACGCTGATCAGCTCGTGGGGCCAGGATGGCTCCCTGCCAGGGAGTTCTGGGAAATTCATTTTAAGGTGTGTTTCAGTAGGCTAATTAATTTACAAGCACCTGTTTCATGGCTCGGAGCTGATCGTGCCACAGATGAGCACAGCCGGGGGAGAGACTCTATCCTGGAAATAGATTTCAATTGATTTTAATTTGCTGATGGCACGGTGGTAGGTTTAATGGGAGTGGAGCCTGGAGCCCCCTTTTTTCCTTTCTCTTTTTGGAATGGGTTTCATTGGTGGCATATTGCTTCGCCCTGGCATTGCAGGGAAGGGCGGCCTCGGCAGGATGTGTGTGTGATATGGGCACCTGTGGCCAAAGGACTTGGGGAAGTGGTTCTGATGGGGCCCAGTGGGCTGTTGGTGTGGGACTGGCAGTCAGCATAGATAGATGCCTAGGGACGTTTGGATTTCAGATACACAGCAAGTGATCTTTAGCAGTGGTGACCCCATGGGGCCGTCTTGCTCTGCTCTGCCTGTCATTCGCCTGTGGTTGTTTAGACTTTACCTGCTGGATCTGGTGCTTCAAATGTGGTGCCATGCTGCAGAGACACAAGCTCTGCCCTCCTGAGGCTCCTGCTCAGGGCGTTATTGTGTTTGACTCTGAGACAGAGATTTTTGTACTTACAGCCAAGGGGACACCCAACCCAAGTTCTCTCCTGAGGCTCTCTGCTCCTATGCATACTTCAAAGACCTTGTCTCTATAGCCCATTCCACTTTTTTTTTTTTTTTTGAGTGAGGGACATCTTTCCTTGTGGGAGGCCTTGGGATGTGTAGTGACACCAGTTGTGTGAGAAGACCGGAAAAAGGAACAGGAGAAGGGGACGGGAATCTCATACGCACACTCAGTGTACTAACTGCTTCTCCTGGAGCTGATGTAATTGGCTTAAAGCTTTACAAAATGAAGAGAGGGTGTGTAGCTTGCCAGTAGCGCTCTCAAGAGGAGACACTAAGAAGGTGTTAAAGAATGTGTTGGGTGAGATGGGTTTGGCTTGCTATTCCTAGCAAGGTGCAGTTGCCTGTGGCGGCTCAGATATCCCTCCTTCCTACAGGAGTGCTGACATAAGGCACCACACAGCAGAGCTGGAAGGCTGCCAGTATCCTCAAAACCGGCTTGGCTAGGCCAGAAGTTCCTCTAGAGTCTGTTCCACCATCTTGTTGAGTGGGGGCCTTGGGATTATTCAGGGACTGCTGTTTCTCTCTACTTCCTCTTCTGTCTCTCCTTTTACATCCTTTCTCCCTCTTCCCTTGTCCATTTGTGTGTGCTCTGGGCCCATGCTGGCCTAGAACTCTGGCACTCTTCCTACCTTGGTCCCTCAAGTCCTGGGTATGCTCTGAGCAAGACTCATGTGCGCATTACTCAGTGCCACTGATAGGACCTGCTTCGACTCCAGCATCCATTACTATTGTACCCTCCACAAGGAGACTCAGCATGCTGAGTGCAGGCACTCAGAGCATTCTGGTAATTAAGAGATGGGGAATATCAGATATAAGGATCCATGTCCCCCAGGGAAGGAGTGAAGGTATGGAGGAGGCAGAGTCAAGCCTGGCTCTGAAGCCCGCTTCACTGCGATGAATTCCCCCCTCCCCTCTCTTCCTTTGCTTCCTCATTCTCTTATTCACTTTCTAAATATACTTATGTACACAGGAAGTGAGCATATGCATGCCAATGCTGACTTGAACATGTAGGCAGATTCTCCTGTGTCCTGGCTGCGGGAAGCTTTTAGAGATGATGTTGGTTGGTTGGTGTGAGAAAAATTGCTTTCTCTCATTAAGTTAGTAGGTGTCCTAAGGAAGGAGCCCAGATTGCACATATAGGTGGACCAGCCTATGTGGATGAAAACAGACCACCACTGTGGGCAGAGAGTCCAGCCACTGTGTTCTGTAACAACCGTGGAGAGTGGAGTCATTCTGTGGACAAACCCCTGAGGACATCGTGGAGGAGGCGCAGGACGGGGACCTGAAGTTTACCTCCAGCTTACCAAGGAGCATCCCGTAGTCCACTCAGTGAAAACTGTCCTACCCTGTGAGGCTCCTTCCTCTCCAGAGCTGTGTTTTACCAATGGTCACTGCCCTAGCACCATATTCTCTCCCTGGTCCTATGATGTGTCCAAAGGGTGGACCTGTGGGAGAGCAATGAAGAACCAGTAGAGGCCATTACAGTCAGAGAGCCCGTGGTAGCAGAACTCTAGGCAGGATTGCCATCAGTGTGCCATAGGCAGGGGCTACTGTAATATCAAGTACAATGATAATGGTGTACATCTTTATTTTGTGGGTCCAGGAGGTGGGAGTCCACCATCAGGCACAAGCTCCAGTGATCCTGGGCAGGCTGGCCTTCCTCACTCCCTCCCACCACTGGGAACAGGCTCTCTGGTGTCTCTCCCTATGGGCACACAGGTCTCAGCTGGGATGAGAAGGAGGAGCTCAGCTACCTTTAACATAGATGTTCACATCAACGTTACATGTAAGAGGGAGCTGACCTACCTTTAAGATAAATGCTCACACTGTCATTACATGTAAGTGAATTTCCTCCAACAACCTCGGAAAATGCCACATCCTGAGATGTTCCTCAATGAGTGATGGGCAGCAGTGAGCCATAAAGATTATATGAACTCTCCCTTACAAGCCAGATGAAGGGTCATGAAGGGCTGTCTGTCATGGTGCTGTTTTGCAGTGTGTCCAGTCCTGGTTTTAGCAGAATGAATTCGTGGGTTACACTCAGATTCATTGCCCGTGATGGGTGATTTCCATCTTCAACTTGGTTACTGACGAGACCTGCTGGTATTTCTGTGTGTTTACAGAGAGAATCGGCTGAGGGGAGAAGACCTTTCCTGGGTGTTTGAAACACTGTTCTGTGGGCTGGGGTCCTGCCTGGAATACAAAGGGGAGAGGTTAAATCTCACCAGGCAACAACGTTCTTTCTCCGCTCCTTGGTCTGTCAGGAGGTGAATAAGATCCTTCAGCCACCCTTATCACCCCGATGTTCCAACCATAATGGTCATACTCTCAAAGGCTGAGCCAAAACAAGTCCTTCCTCCTTAAGTTGCCTGTCAGGTGTTAGGTTATGGGGGAGAAACGAAACTGTCAGAGTTCTTTAGTGGCTAGTGGGAGAGGCACAAGGATAGCAGACATCTAAAACGTGAGCTTAGAAATGTTCCTGTGGGACTGGGGAGACAGCTCAGTAGATAAAACACTTGATGTGCAAGCAAGTGGATACAAGGTCTATTCCCAGGGCCCAGAGAAGAGCTGGCTGGGTGTGATGGTATCTGCCTGCAATCCCAGCACCAGGAAGAAGGAGACAGGAGGTCTGGGAGACTTGCTGGGCGGCTGGCCTAGCTATATCAATGGACTCCATGTTCATTGAGAGACATTTCCACAAAAAGTAAGATGGAAAGTGATTGTGGAAGACATCCGAGGTCAATCTCTGGTCTCCATGTTCACGCATACACGTGTGGAGAAGCAGCAGAGGAAGACATCTGATGTTGATGCATGATTAGCTATGTGCTTGCACACAGGCACACACACATGCACACAGGCACACATATGCATGCACACAGGCACATGCATGCATGTACATAGGCACACCTATGCATGTACACAGGCACATGCATGCATGCACACAGGCACACACATGAATACAGGTACACACATACATGTTCACAGGCAGATGCATGCCTGCACATGCATGTATGTACATAGGGACACACATACATATGCACACAGTCATACACATTCATGTACACAGGCACATACATGTATGTTCATAGGCACACATGCATGCACACAGGCTGCATTACATACACTAATTCACCCCGTGGTTTGCTCTGAGACAGATAACCGGTGTTGGCTCTGGACAGAAGTCAGGCCCAGGCCTAGAATGTGAGTGACTGGCACTTCTATACTGCGCATGTGCCCAGGGGTAGTGTGCATATCTATCAATGGACAAATTATAAGTGTGCTTCAGTCTGATGTGACGCTCCTAGAATGGCACAGAACCCAGTACACTCTTCACCCAGATCTTGTCCCAAGAAGCCAGGCAGCTAACATGCCTGGGAGCCTGGGAGCCTGGGAGCCTGGGAGCCTGGGAGGCTGTGTACTCATGAAGAAACCCCAGATTTCCATCTTCAAGAAAGGCCTGGGGGGCCCACCAGACTGGGCTCATTAATTTAAGACAGTTGAGCTTGCGTGCGCCGGGGCTCACAATTCAATTATGGAGGGAGATAATCTTCCTGGGGTGGTTCATTGAGGCTGTGATTTTTAATTAATTCTGTACATGTGGGGATGCTGTGGAATGCACAGTCTGAGCTCTCAGGGCTGTCACCTCTGTGTTCCTGTTGGTGGACTCTGCCCAGATGTGTGGCTGCGGTAACGCTCCCTAAACAGGCTGGGCCACACTAGCTCTCTGCCTCGGGGCCTGAGTTGAGCCAGGGACCCTGCTTTCCTACCCCTATGGAATGGCTTGGAGTAGTGTTCCCTGCCCTGTTGTCTGGTTCACACCCTAAAACCTCAGTGAGGATGTGATTTAAAAGCGATGGGCCTCTTATTTAACTTCTCTTTGTTTTGTTTTTGGGACAGGGTTTCACACACCCAAGTCTGGCCACAAACTTGCTGTGTAGTTAGCAGTGGCCTTGTGCACCTAATAATCTTGCCCCTGAATCCGGAGTGCTAGGATTGGAGGTGTGGACCACCATGCCTGGTTGGGATTATATGCATGCCCTCGTGTCTGGCTTTTATATGGGTGCTGGAGATCCGAAATCAGGTTCTCAGGTTTGTGCAGCAGACACTTCACCTACCAAACTATCTCCACAGCCCCTTCAACTCAGTAGTTTCTTATCCCTCCACTTTCATAAGTTGTGGAATTGTGTTTGGCCAAGGAGATTAATTGACAATATATCTCAGTGGCTTTTGACTTGGCCAGGAGACCTTCTGGATACGTGGCTAGCCAGTCAGATATACTTGACCCAAGGCCCAGTTAAGTTGCCTGCTCTAGGCTAACACTCTTTGCTGTAAGATCTCATTAAAGACTAAGTTTTGCTGCTTAGACAGAAAACCAATTCAACCTACTTGCCTTCTGCCTGTAGGCCACAGGACCAACGCACAGTCGCTTTTAAACTTTTTTTCTTTTTTTCTTTCTTTTGAGACAGGGTTTCTCTGTGAAGCCCTGGCTGTCCTGGAACTCACTCTGTAGACCAGGCTGGCCTCAAACTCAGAAATCTGCCTGCCTCTGCCTCCCAAGTGCTGGGATTAAAGGCGTGCGCCACCAATGCCCAGTACTTTTTAAGGCAATGTTTGAAACCACGATCAGGGAAGAGGCTTTGTTTTCGATGACATCTGCTGCTGTGATCATACTGTGGTCAAACACATCTGAAATAAGATTCATTCGGCATTTTAAAATTTTATTTTCTGTGGTTGAGGAATTCATATGCAGGAGGCAAGGTTGTACCATGAACCACACCTTCAGCCCAGGTTTAACCATTTAACCACACCTTCTGGTGATGTTGTGTGTACTCTTGCCCCTGTGTGACTGTCAAGCACGGCTTACCTTTGTTATTGACTGGCTTATTCCACCCGAGTGCCATCCATCCCTGCAGCATGGGACAGGCCAGATCCAGTTCCACTGTGTGCACAGACCACACCTGTATTTTCCAATTGTCTGCTGACGGGTGCTTGGGTTGCCAGATCTGGGGTGAATGACACTCTTCTGAGTGGGAGCACACAGGTATCTGTTGTTTCTGCTTTTGATTCTTCTAAATATACAGTTTCAGGGTTTTTTCTTAATATAAAGGTAATGCCTGTTATATTACTTCGACCTGAGAGTGGTAAGTGCCAACTGTGCAACATGTTCTGCTTCCTTCATGTACAAAGGTTCCTGAAGGACAGGTCCTCAAGGGAACAGTGGAGGGAGTTGCAGGTGGGCGTGAGGAGCTGCCCACCCTGGAGGAAGGCAGACTCCTCCCACCCGGGAGGAAGGCAGACTCCTCCCACCCGGGAGGAAGGCAGACTCCTCCCACCCGGGAGCAAGGCAGACTCCTCCCACCCGGGAGGAAGGCGGACTCCTCTGTGATTCTGAATTGGAAGGGACCACAGCTCATAGCTAAGGAATTGAAGTTTTACTTAGGGGCCAAAAACCAGAGAATACCTTCTTGTCTGGCATGTCCTGTAGGTGACAAAGCCACCAGAAGCTCCTGCTGTTTCCTCCTGTGCTCTGCACCTTCCTCTTGCTGGAGAGCAATCTCCAGTGGCTTTCTCAGAGAATTTCCTGAACACCCCTGAAATTTAAACATCTTTATGGAGGTCATTTTATATACAGAATCTAAGCAATTGATTTTTTTTTTTTTTAGTATTCAAGCTAATAGGAATAATCCCACTTTCTCATGTGTGTGTGTCTCCATCTCTCTCTTTCTCTGTGTTTCCATTTCTTTCTGTCTCTCTGTTTCCGTCTCTGTCTCTGTCTCTCTGTGTCTGACTATCTGTCTGTCTCTGTGTGTGTGTTTGTGTATGTCTGTCTGTCTATCTCCCTCTCCTCCCCCTCCCGTGTGTGTGTGTGTGTGTGTGTGTGTGTGTGTGTATAGAACAGAAGCCAGCCTCAGCTGTTTTTTCTCAGGTGTCCTACATCATGTTGTTTGAGATAGGATCTCTCTATTGGCATGGAATTCACTGATTCAGATATACTGGCTGGCCACTGAGCCCCATGGATCTGTCTTTAAAAAGCAAAACAAAACAAAACAACCCCCCCCCCCAAAAAAAACAAAACAAAACAAAACAAAAAAAACCATGGCTCTGAGCAATCTAACTCAATTGTTCACGCTTATAGGCAACTATTTACTAACCAAACTCTCTGTGGCCCAAGAATCCTTTTCTCTTGACAGTAATTGTTCCAGGAACACCAGGGTGACAAAATGCAGGCCAGTGTATTAGAACTGGGACATGGCCAGAAGGAGATTCTGAAAGTGTGCAGCAAGGGTACCTTAGCCTTTTCCTTCAGACTCTGCGCCTGGAAGCAGCCTCTGGTTTGTTGAGGTACAAGGCTAAGGATGAAGCTGGATGTGAGAACCGTGGAAGTGGGAACCCTAGAGACTTGTAGGGAGAGGAGCAGGCAAAGCTGCTAAGAGAGACCACTGTGTGGTCCAAGTGATTGGTGGCTGCTGACAGGGAGGTGGGCAGCCTGCTGCTTCCAGCATGGTGGCTGCTGGGTGATGTATACGGTGTGGAAGCGGGTTTCACTTGTCTCAGATTTAACTCCGACAGCTGCTGTGTTGGCCAGCACATCCCTAGGCCCTGCGGCGATGGCTGATGCCTTCCATATCTGAGCCTGCCTCTTCTCGGCTGCTACAATCTCTCCTTCTTCCTTCCTGCCAAGGGCTGGTTGTCTGTTCCTCTGTTGGCCTCTGTCCTCATCTTGGTGAGAACTTGGGAAGAGACTCGGGTCCACACAGTGTCTGGCCTCTTCTCTGTTGTGGACTGCCCTGAGGTTTGGTGGCATTTTGGGAATGACCTGATTCACCGTGTAGATCCTGCTTGATAGGGTTGTGTTGGTTGAAAGCATTTTCCCCCTAATGTACGAAGCAGTGGCTTAAATTGTAGGCTGATTTTTTTTCTTGACATAAGCTTGGGTCTACATTTCTCATTTTTGGTGAATATTGCTATTGCTATTAGGAATGGTAAATATCGCTGGTCCGTGGTGATGCACTACTTCTCTTTCATGTGTCCATCTTTTCTCCCACCATCTCCTCTTTGTTTTTCCTTTTCCTTTTCCCCCTGTTGAGCTTTTCCTGCTGTGGTTTCAGGTAGACTTTTGGACTCTCTTTTCAGTTTTCCGTGATTCTGGTTGCTGGCTGAAGTAGGATCAGTTGACCCTGAGTAGATCTGTTAGCTCTGAGTGTCTCTCAATCCCTCTCCCTCCCCTCTCATCTTACAACTTGTCTTAAAAAATTATACTTGTTTCCCTGAGGGTGAAACCCTTTGTGACCCTTACTTCTTGGAGTTAACTATACGTTGTAACCCTTTGTTGAGTAAACTCTGCTTTGTGACCCTTACTTTGTGGAGTTAACTCTACTTTGTCACCCTTTGTTAAGTAAACTCTGCTTTGTGACCCTTACTTTGTGGAGTTAATGCTACTTTGCAGAATGCATTTCACTTGCTCATATCTCTTTTATAATCTAGGAAGTTTTTGCCAACACTTGGGGCTAACTGGCTCCAGGGTCCATTCCTTCAAGTGGAGGTGACTTGTCCAAGGTTACTCTTTGCTGCTGGGTTGGAATGGGTGCTCCTCTGGTTGCCCACTCCTCATCTGCAGATCCTCAAGCATTCGGTTGGCACACAGTGGCACTGGGGCTGCTGCCCTGGATCTGTGGAGGGCAGAAGTGGTGGATGGAACCCAGTGCAGAATCCTCCTCTAAAGTTGTAAGTCAAGCCCAGTTCTCAGGAATTAGAAGGAGGATCAGAAAACCAAGGCCAGTCTTAGCTACATCATGAGTTCGAATCTAGCTTTGTCTCTATGAGACCTCCCCCCCACATCTCAAATAAACAAACAAAATAAACAAATAAATGATACTGTTCACCACTGAGTGCAGCCCTCCAAGTAGGGATATATCATCTTGAAAGATGCCCCAAGGTCTATGGCAGACTTACTGTCCTAAGTTCTTAGGCACAACAGGGAGATGGAGGAGAGAGAGCAAGGTGGGCAGCACCTGCCAACTTTTCCTTATTCCTCCCACAAGGCCAGTGCTGTTTTAGCTCCTCCCACAGGGGCGGGGCAGAGCTGGCTGCCCAATGGGTGCCTGCCTCCTACCATGACAAAGATCCTTTACTGAAGGTTTGGCCAACCTCCTTGCTGAGCATCGGTCTCCCAGTATGAGATTGGAACCCTGCAGTCAGGTCTGCCCAGGACTCTGCCTTGCATACATGCTGCTCTCCTTCTGGAAGGTTCTCCAGGAGCTAGGGAATAGAGCACTCTGAAGGAGACACCAGCGTCTGGGTCAATAGACCTGGGTACTAGTGAGCTTTTGTGGCTTTATGATTGGAGAGGCGAGTTGTTCTCTGAGGGCAGCTGAGATGTGCTCTAGGGCGTCACAGACACTTAGGGACATTGGGGGCTAGAAGACAATGGACAAGCTGCACAGACTCGCCTGTGTTCCATCTGCTTTAGGTCCATAAGTAGGGAAAGGGAAATGTTCAGGACAAAACAGCTGGCGGTTTGACAATGACTTTAGAACCTACATGTAAGAGATTGTAAGAAGAGGAAATTATGTTTTACCTGCAACAGCCCAGCCAACATAAATAAATAAAATCACACTTGCCAGCCAACATAAATAAATAAAATCACACTTGCACCCATGCAGCTGGAAAGCTGAAACACGCAATCAGAAGCTTGTTGCCAACAGTTTCTTAGACAGATCTCAGCCTGATTCCAGGAGAAAACCTGTAGTGATTTTAATAATTAAGGCATGATCAAATGTTTGTCCTTAATAATTAATGGAAAAATACCAGGATGAAAATTTAAGCTATTGCTCTATGTGGAGGTTCATGTTAAGACACGTATTTAACTCTCTGTCCTATGAGAAACAAGACAGAGGGCAGAATGCATGTGTGCAGGGCCTGAAGCAGGAGGCCCTGGAAGGAGTTGTGTGTTCAAGGTCCTTCTTTTTGTTCCCAGTCTGCAGGCCAAGCCCTCAAACCTAAGCTTGCAGGAATGCTTTGCACATGCGGTCTCTGATGGAGCAAGGGACTCCTGGCTTTGGATAGCAGACACTCTGTGATCCTCTGCAGTCCTTGGAACCCTAATCAGTTTCTGGGGTAGGAGTGCAGATGACAGAGGAAATACATGCATGTATATGTTTGTATGTGTGTCTGTGTGTCTGTGTGTCTGTGTGCCTGTGTGTCTGTGTGTCTGTAGAGCCAGACGCCAACAATGGGTGTCGTAGTCCCACTTTACCTTACTTTTTGAGACATGGTCTCTCACTGAACCAGGATTCAGCTAGACTGGCTAGCCAGCAAGCTCCAGGGAACCTCCTGTCTCTGCCTCCTCAATTCTGGGATTATAGGTACACCACTGCACCAAGTTTCCATGTGGGTATGGGGAGTTGAACTCAGATCCTCATGTCTGCGTGCTTTCCTTACAGCTATCTCCCCAGCCCCCAACCCTGGTCACTTTCTACAAAGGGGAAGTGTGCTAGTTGTGCTGTGTGCCAACTGTACTGTCTAAAGGTTCTCTGACATAAGCTCCATTTGAGGTCACACATTACCGCCTTTAGGTTGACAGTGAGGGTTTGTAGGTGGCATCAGCCTTTGCCACTACCTCAAATCCCAGCATGAGTCCTCAGAGCTCCACCCTGGTGCTCTCTGCTCCTGAAGCCCCAGTACTGCACCGTATCTGGGTGGTGACAGTGCTGGCCCTTCAGCAGCCTGCAGAGCAGCAAGCATCACTTATAAGATGCAGCACACACACACTCTTCGGGGCTGCAGTGTAGGGCCATGTGTAACGCAAACTAAGAAAAAGACACTTAAATAGGTGTCATTTGAGGCATAAAACAATCAGAAGGCTCTGCCGGATAATGAAGATTACACTGAATTGTGTAAACAGATCCGCAGCTTTCAGAGCGGCCGTGCTCTGCCAGGCAGCTTCCGCTTTCCCTTCAGCAGCAATTTCTTTACATCGTGCAAGTTTATTTTCAGCATTTGCCTTTTTATAGATCAAAACAGACCTCCAGGTAGTGCCTTTGGAGAAACACCCTTTCCGTCTCATCAGCAGATAGAGCTTGCTGGAAACTGAAGGGCCATGCTGCCCTCTTCCAGCGCCATCCAGAGAGTTCGGACTAGTGGCTGGCCGCAGTTTCTGTCTGATGCTGGGAGTTCTTGTGTTTCCCATGCCTCTCCCTTCCTTTCAAGTTATCTGTCTCCATTCTACATCCTCGTGCCTCTGGTATCAGTCGGAATTAGACAGGAAGTCCATTGTGTCATCTTCCTCTGCTGTGTGGCAGCATGCAGTGGCCTTGGACTTTGGAGGAAAGCCATGACAAAGCATAGTATGTTATAGACTAGGAGGAATGGATTGTAAGGAAGGGTGGAGGCAGCCATCTTCCACCTGTAAGTCCTTCCTTCAGTAGTGTCAGCAGAGTCAGAGGACCCCAGACTAGGTTCCAGGCACATGTACCCCTATCCTCCTGCTGGAAGGCATCAGGGCAGATCACAAGCTCCCCCTAATAACTTTGCCTCTCTCTCTCCTTGTCTCCTCCCTCCCCCCTCTCTCCTCCTATCTCTACAGCTGCTGTAGTTTACTGGGGAATGTGATCATGTGAGGTATTGAGTTTACTCCCTGGAAGGTCACACTTGACCACTGGGTCCTGTACATTTTCACAGATGTCTTGTTCTTGTCCTTTCTGAACTGAGTCTAATGTTCCCGATATAGAGCTGACCTATGTGCTACATCTGCTTGCAGCCACCAAGCTACCTCTGTGGGGTTGTGTTGCTGAGCTGAGTGGTGTCCCACTTTTCTACAACCCTAACCTGATTCTGTCCCCTTTCTCCAAGACCTGTGTATCTCCATTATATACTATATTACGTATCTCCATTGGATACTATATTGCAGGTCTCCATTGGATACTATATTGCAGGTCTCCATTGGATACTACACACACACACACACACACACACACACATACACGGATCTCCATTGGATACTACACACACACACACACACACACACATCTCCATTGGATACTACACACACACACACACACACACACACACATCTCCATTGGATACTACACACACACACACACACACACACACACACACACACACACATCTCCATTGGATACTATATTGGGGATCTCCACTGGATACTATATTGCCCTCCACCATGGGTCTCCTTCAGCTCTTGTCAGATAGATCTGCATCCATCCTTGGGTTTTTCTAAATCTCCATCCTAAGGGTGCTGCCCATCACATGCAGTAGACGCTCTAGAAACTCTTGCCTACCGTTGTGTAGTCAAGACACACACACCTCACAGGGCTTGTTGGGCTCATGCTCTGGCATCTCTCTGCCTCTAAGCTGACAGGACACAGTCATGCTCCTGCAGTAAGCAGACCAGAGGTGTGGCTACTGTTCCAGTGACTCTTTGGAGGTTAATTTGATTGTCATATGTCAGAACCTAAACTCATCATGGAAACAAGTCCCTGGGCATGCCTGAGAAGGACTTTCTATATTAGTTAACTGAGATGGAAGATCTACCCTAAGCTCAGGTGCTATTCCCTGAGCTAGGGTCCCAGACTGAATAAAAAGTAGAAAGCAAATGACCACCGTTATTCATCTCGATTCTGCCTCCTGACTATGGATACAATATGAGCAGCCCCCTCCCAGCCCCCTCACACTCCTGCCGTGATGGCTTTCCAGCCATGATGAACTATGGTTCCAACCCTTCCCTTCCTAGCTTACTCGTGTCTTGTTGCAGCTATGAGGACACCTGGTGCCACTTCTGGTGGCCAGCTGCACCAAGTACCTTTGTCACTCTCACCTCGGCCTCTCCAGGTCTTAGAGATGAGAGCCCCAGGCTCCACCCATGCCTCCACACGCCGTGTTCCTACCTTCCTGGACACCCATGTGTGGGGCTCTGTGGGAGGATGGCTTTGTCTGGGAGAGGATGGAATGAGCTGTGGAATCCCTGCAGATGCTGCTGTTCCAGGAACACGTGTACTGTGGCGTATCGCGTAACGGTGCGCTGTGGGGAACTGCAATGAATAGAGGGGCACACAATAACATGCATTGTTGATGTTTGTTAAAATAAAGATATTCAATTTATAATAAAAGGGATTAAATGCTTAATTCATGCCTATGTTAATATTTGTCTGCAAGTACACAGATAAATGGAGGCGCACCTTATCACGTCCAACACCTGTGCGTACAAGTTCCTCTGCTGAGATCTCCACGGGATTGTATGTTTTACAGAGCTTAAACTTTCATTTCCCAAAATAATGATATCATTCATTTACAGATATAGATAGGCATGCCATACTCCAGCTTCAGACCAAGACGAGAATTGTGGCTTGGGCTATGGAATATGGGATTAATTACAGTGGTGGTAGGCCGCTGTCTGCCACCACAGCAACCAGCGACTTGCACAGTGGTAGTGGCCACATGCTTTGCGTCGGGAGCTAGTAGGGGGCAGAGTATCGGCTGCCCACCCAGCAGAGCGTTATGATGTGCTCAGCATTGTGCGGGAGGTGCTATGTTCAGAGGCCATGGGGCTTGTAAATTGAATCTGATTTTTAAATGTGCCAGGGGAATTTACTACTTAAAGAGCCCACGTCTGGGGCTTGGGGGGATGGGCATGTAGCTGTTTGTAAGAGGACTTGCTTAACTTGCATGAAACCCTCAGCTGCATCTCCAGTACTGCATAAACCAGGTAAGGTGGCATACTCTATCTAGGGCTAGGGAGGTGAAGGCAGATCAGGAGGTCAAGGTCATTCTTGGTTATACACACATGTGAGGATAGCATGGGGTAATGAGACCTTGTCTCTCTCTCTCTCTCTCTCTCTCTCTCTTTCTCTCTCTCACACACACACACACACACACACACACACAAAGAGAGAGAGAGAGACAGAGACAGAGAGACAGAGAGACAGAGAGACAGAGACAGAGACATGCTGCCTTTGGGTGCAGCTCCTCAATAGACAGCTAACAGATGCTCACGGTCAGATGTCATTGGTCATTCCTGGGCAGAGATAAAGTCGGGTCACATCTCTCCATGGCTTTATAAAAGCTAAATACAAAGCTATAGAGTGAGGCTCTGAGCCCAGGGCTGTGTTACACAAGGGGTGCTGTCAAGCATAGCATCTCACACGGTTGGCCTTGGCTACATCAGGATATACTGTGTGCTATGACAGAAACTTGTCCTCAGAGTCTGACATGGTGTGAGGGTGTGAGTGTGCTGTGAACCCCTGGGGGTCAGAGACAGCTCTGTTCATGTGCTCCCCAGCCTGGATTTACAGTATCCATGTCAAGATAAGGAAACAGGCTTACCGTGTCTGTGGAGGCATTCAGGGTCTCAGCCAATTACAAGGTCTATGCCGTTCACAAACAGGAGTGCCTTTCTCCGGTGTCCAGGGATCCCTGGGTTTGTGGCTTGATTTTCACCTGATATTCTTCTCACTACTTCAGCCATTTTTAGGCTCAGGCTGCCCAGTATGATGTCATTTCTCCAGTTACAACTGTAGTGACCTCATCTCCAGATAAGAGGTCCTGGGGCCGATGTCATTCAAACATGAGTTTTGGAGAACATAATTTGACCAGTTTACCTCATGCATGTATATGCGTGTGTGTGTGTGTGTGTGTGTATGTGTGTGTGTGTGTATGTGTGTGTGTGTGTGTGTGTGTGTGTGTGTGTGTGTCTGTGTGTGTGTGTGTGTGTGTGTGTGTGTGTGTGTGTGTGTGTTCGGGAGGAAGCACTTTACAGACTGAGTTATTTTCCCACAGCCCCACAGAGTGTGATGTTTTTGAGACATACTGTGAGAAGCGAGCATGAGGCTAACAGGCAGAATGAAGATATGGACACAGGCTTAAGGTGGCTGCTGAGGACCACAGGGTCTCAGCCAGATGCAAGCTGTATACAATCATCTTTGGCCCAAAGTGTGAGTCCCCCATGGTGCATAACAAAGTCCCTCTACTTGATCAGGTCAGGGGATGTGAGATAGCTTGTGTGACTACTGCTGTATGCAGAGAACATTGATACAAACTCAGCAGAGAATGACGGTGTTAAAGAATGATAGATAAACTATGTTCTCATGAAGGCAGAGGTAGTCGATGGAGCCTGATGGATAAACTATGTTCTCATGAGAGGCAGAAGTAGTTGATGAATCTGCTCACAGTGTGCAAGACTATGTTCTTGTGAAAGGCAGAAGTAGTTGATGGAGTCTGATGGATAAACTATATGTTCTCATGAAGGCAGAGGTAGTCGATGGAGTCTGATAGATAAACTATGTTCTCATGAGAGGCAGAAGTAGTTGATGAATCTGCTCACAGTGTGCAGGCTTTTCAGGAGGAAGCTGACCTAGCAGGGATGAAGTCTTCATTGCCCTGAGTAAGGGCAGAGAGGAGCTGCAGCAAAAATCAGGGAAGCTGTGCCTCATGGATGCCAGGAACAGTAATCCAGAAGCAAACGACAACATCTGCTGGATATGAGTAATGAGGTTTTCAACACAAGACCCTGAACTAAAAACTGATTTCCTGCAGGGACCCTGGCTGTGCCTTGTTCTGTACATTCTGCAAAGGAGAAATTGCATATCATGGTGATAGTTTGATTTCATGGTCAACTTGACTTTGTTTGGAAGTGTCTAGTAGACACAGCCCTGGGTACGTCTGTGGGGCTTGTTTCCAGAGAGATTTAGTGGAGCGGGGAAGGCCAGAGCAGAATGTGGGCAGTGCCATCCTATGGATCAGAGTTCCACACTGACCAGGAAAGGGGAAGAGAGAAAGGCAACTGAGCACCTGTATCCATCCCTCTCTGCTTCCTGAGAAGACGAGATGTGGACAAGCAGCCGCCACACTCCCAGTACCATGGCACTGCCCAATATGCATGATTAAATTGATCATCATCTGTAAGTCACATGTCCTGTCGTTACTTGCAGCTTATAGGTCAGGAAACCTAAGAGCTTGAGAAAAGAAGACAAAGTGAAATTTCAGTTTTCAAAGATCAATGATGTACCATGACATGCCAAAGAGGGATGTGACATGAGAGGCATTGATCAGGGAACACCTGGGAACGCAGCTCCTGCGGTCACCAGCTCTGGCTGATATTGAATGACCAGTGGGCACCTCTCTAGGTGAGGCGTAGCTGTACAGCACCATAGCGTGCCACTTCGAACCGGCCCTTGTGACTCCATAGCTATGAGTAAGTGGCAGGTGACCCTTAGCCAGCCTCATGACTATTCTGGGGCTTCCTAGGCAGATGCAGCTTTCATTGACTCATGCTGGCAAGCCAGCTGTGCCTTCGTGAAAGGCGAACCCATTGCTGTTCAGTAGAGTGTCTAAGTAGAGGGATACTGGAAGCACGGGGCAGGGTCCAGAGCTGTCCATCTTTCTGAAACGTTTTATAGGACACAGGGGACTGGAGTGAACACACCATGCAGGCGTCACTGATGTATAACCTTAGGTGGCTGAATGCAATCATGTGTGCTCTGGACACCCCTCACAACAAATTGGTTTGCAGGAGCGAATGGTTGCATGGTTACATGGAGCTGTTTGATAGGCCAGGTCCAATGTGGTGACTTTTAGGAGTGTGGCTCTCTTAGAGATCACAGGATAACCTAGTGAAGATGTCTTTTGGCTCTGAGATACTGTGTTTATGTTGTGTGAGATTTGGCCCAGAAGCAAATTCCTGGTCTGTGCCTGGCCACTTGAGGGTTGAGGTCACAGTACTTACAGGGAGCTGTGTTAAGACTTCAGGCCTCCACCAGACACAAATCAAATGCTTTCAAAGCCACGGGTGGCTTCAGCCCTGTGCTGCATAGCATGGTACTGGGTGTGGTCATTAGTGTGGAAAGTTCTAGAATGCATTACTGTTCCAGGGAGAATTGACTCTGCAAGCTGAGTTTCTAATATACAACAATACAAAAACAACCTTAATCCTTTTTAGAATCACGGGAGTGCTTTGGTCGGAACCACAGAGCGTTAATTCAGATGAGTGGTGTTGCACTGGTTACATGATCAGAAGTAAAAATGGTTTTGCCATCTCAGCTCTGGGACATGGAAGCCCCGTGTCCTCAGCAGTTAGTGTGGCATCTCTGATCCTGTCTTCCCAGTCAAAAGGAAAATAAGGCCACATATGACAGGCTTCCATGAGGGTGTGAAGGCGTGACAAATGTGACCCGCCCAGAAGCTCTGCACAGCCCTCGCTATGAGCCAACAAAACGTGGCTGTCAGCCTGCGGATTACTAGGTGTTCGGCTGGTATGGTGTTAAAATTGAAGCCATGGCTTTTATTTTATTTATTTACTGACTTTTGAGACAGGGTCTCTCTATGTAGCCCTGGTTGCCTTGGAGCCCTCTGTGTACACCAGGATGGCTTCACACTACACGTAGTAAGGTCATGATTTTTAAAGCCCGCTTTGAGGGGAAGGTCACGGTATGTGGGGACATTCCTTTTCTCATTACCAGGACAAGAGTAACTAAGGAAGGGTCTTTCTTGTTTGTTTGTTTGTTGAGGCTTGTGGCTTGTGGCTTGAGGGTACAGGTCTTGTATCAGCGCAGGCATGGCAGGAAGGGTTTAAGAAGGATGCGGGTCACATCCTACCCAGTGGCAGGAAGCAGAGTGATGGATGTTGTTACCGAAATACAACTTTCTCCCTTGTATTCAGTCTGAGACTCCAAGTCGAGGGACAATGTCATTCACATTCACAGTGTGACTTCCCCCACAGATACTGTCTCTAGGGACACCCTCAGAACCATGCCCATAGAGACACCCTCAGAGCCATGTCTCTAGGGACACCCCCAGAGCCACGTCCCTAGGGACATCATCAGAGCCACGTCCCTAGGGACACTGTCAGAGCCACATCCAGATGTGTGTGCCTGGAGTGGTTTCAAAGGCAGTTAAGTTTACGACAAAGGCTGACCATGGTGGTGAGCTACTTAGAAAGGCTTAGAACTGCTACCTCCAGGGGTGACTTAATTTAACCTTTGCGAGCCATCTGACAAGGAGACAAAATGTTCTAGTCTTTGGCATAGAATTGAGACAGCTAGCTAGAACTTGAACTTTGTGTTTATGAAGCTGGGGCCTGGACTGTCTCTGTTTTGCCCCCAAGAGCAGCTGAGAGCGGCTTGCCACACCCACTCAGAACATAACCACATCTAGCAGAGTGGGAATGGGTGGGAAGGATGGGGAGGTCTGGGGCCTGGGCTGAGGACTTTGCTCCTTGACCCTGACAAGTGAAGCAGGTGGAGTGTGAGACACACTGATCCAGTGTGGTCTGGGAAGAAAACTGGTCATTGCTGTTAGGTAGACAACAACCCAGGAAGGCTTTCTAAGGGTAGGACTTCCGGATGGAATGGAGGCTTCCCTGACTTTTCTCTGAAGATGCCAGTATAGAATTATATCACTTCGCCTTCATCCAGTGATCTTGAGTGAATGGCCATGATTAGCTGGTCTGGTCACCAATGGTCAATGTTCTGTTTACAGAGTTCTGCACACTGATGGTCTGTGATAAAGACCTTCTCCTTGGCCCTTCCTGGGCCAGGCATGAACCTTCCCCTACTCTCTAGCTAGTGAGAGCAAACAGAAGAGTGTGTTCTACTTCCTGAATAGATCTTTAGAAGAATGAAAGGCTCTGGACAGGCCTTGTGAGGGCAGGCGTGACTGCAGCCATCATGGGCCATGGGCCATTCATTGGGAAGTAGCTACTTCTTAGAAGTTTCTAGCCTTTGATGACCTCATGTTCTAACTCATTTCTGTGGCTTCTTATTGCACCAGAGCCACTGTTTCTCAAGGTTTGATGTTATTCCCAGCTAAGACTGATATGAGCTCAGACCCAAGGTGGGAACTTTTCCTAACATGCCAGAACAACTGGGCTCCTGGGAATAGGAAAGGCAGCCTGTGGTAGATGAGGGATCCCTATAGGTTCCCAGGGGAAGAAGAGTACAGCCTTGTCTTTGCTGCTGGATGCACACTCTACACTTCTCAGATGCTTCTTGGGGCCGACATAGTTTCTGGTAACTTAGTCATCTGAGAGAGCCTCAGTTGCCCTGTGGGAGGATAGTGACTTACTCTGGAAATCAGCCTTGAACACTGAGTGTCTGGCACAGACCAACACCAGTCTGTCCAGGATCCTGTTCCTGGAGCTGTAAGGTCAAAGCTCACACTGGGCAGAATCAACCACTTGTCTTTAGGCACATCTATGAAAGGATATCTAATGGGACATGGACACATTGTGAACAGGAACAAGAGGCCCAGTGCATTTCAGTCCATCTCTGGGGTCCTGATGTAAGGTTTATGTTTAAATAGAAACAGGATGCATGTATAACTAAGCAGTCCTACCTATCATCATTATCATCATCATCACATTATTATCACATCATCATCACATCATCATCACATCACCATTACATCATCATTGCATTACCATTACATCATCACATCACCATTACATCATCATTATCATCATTGTTGTTGCCATCATCATTGTCATTGTCATTATCATCATCACATCATCGTCATCATTATTACATCATTACATCACTGTCATCATCATCACTATCATCTTTGTCATCATCATCACATCATCATCATCACATCATCACATCATCACATCATCATCATCGCATCATCATTACATCATCATCACATCATCATCATCATCATTACATTATCATCATCATCATCGTCATTGCCTAGTTGTCCATGTAGCCTGTTTTGCAACTGTAAAATCTCCCACTCAGATCTGCTCCCCTCTGGCTGGCACCAGGTTTCAGCCTCTCCCATGACACAACATGAGATCCCTAGGGCAATTTTACTTTTACCTTTTTGTTGTTTCAGTGTTTTGAAGACTGAAGAGAGGGGTACATCTGTCTCCCCAGAATGTCTTTACTCCTCTGAGGGTGCTGATGGCTACAGCACACAGCCAGGGACAGAAGGAAGAAGGGCCCACTCACTGCCCTGCCTTGTGAAGATCTTATTCTTGCTCCCTTGTCCTCTTTTGTTTGTGGCCATCCTCCTGCCTCAGCTCCTCTGAGGTCTTGTTCTGTTGGTTTTTGTATTTACACTAGCTATTGGGAGTCTCCAGCCCCTGTCTGTGGTTGAGAACTGGATGCCTGACATGGGCTGAGTTAAATGCTGAGACCTTTGCCTTTGACCTCCTGTAGATTGAAAGTCGCCTCTGTAAAAATTATAAATGTCTAATGGGTTTTAAGTAGGCAGATAGTCCTGGCATTAGGTGTTACCCTGTAGGTTGCCAGTGTCACTGGGCACTAGGGTCTACTCTGTCAGGACCTCTCTGTGGGCTGGGGTGGACATGCCACAGACAACTGTGTTTGTAGGACGCTGCCCCTCCCCCCTTCATTTAAACAGAATGGCTTTTTTTCCCTTTAGACACTGGGACTTTTGTTATGTTAATGAACCAGGGACCATTTCCAATTCAATTTTACCTGGGCCTGGTCAGCTGAGTCGCTTTGTTGGCATCCCCCTGGGACCTTCCTTGTCTTTTAAACTGTAATTTAGTTGGAACGGTCGTCAATTTCCTCTGCTCATTACATTTGCTGGGTATCACAGATATTTAATCGAGCCCATGTTCCAGGACCTGAAGGGATTCTGAAGGGGCTGTGTCTTCCCTGAGTGAGCCAGCGAGGTGACCACGTTTCTGTCACCCCTGTCTGTGGTCTGGCCCTTCTTCTGGCTTTTGGTTGGTTTTCTGAGGGATCTGGCCCTAGAACCCGCTTGGTTGAGGGCTCCATAATTGATTAGCGATTCCGGTTAGGTGGACAGGCCGGCCAGCCTGCCAGGCCTGCACTCTCTCTCACAGTCCTGGGCGCAGGGGGACTCTAAGCGACCACCTGTAAACTCCCTGCCAGAGCTCTCGCATCAGACCTGCTGTATGATTAATTTTTATCAGAGTCACCAGCTGTCGTGGAAGTCCCAGCAGTGCAGTTTCCTACCCTCATCCATCCACTCCCAGCTGCGCTGGACCACGCAGGCCCCCAGCCTGGGAGCTGGGCCTCTAAGCAGGTGCTTGGTGGGCACAAGACAAATGCCCCCCACCCCCACTGTTTCCTGAAAGCTAGGACAAGCTTAACTGTTGCGTGGCTGCATCCAATTGAGGTCTGCAGGCACAGCGGCCTGGAAGCCAAGCGTCTGGGTGGTTCTCCTTCCTGCTGTCAGGAATGAAGCAGGAGCTTGGGATGGGGCCAAACATGGTAAACTGAGGCCACAGCCAAGGATGACTGAGCACTGCAGCACCACAGAAGCACTTGCCTTCCTAAAATATGGGAGTGCAAACCGGAAAGAGCAGAGCAGGAGGATGGGACAAACTGACAGAGAGAGAGACAGAGTCAGACAGACAGAGAGAGAGAGAGAGAGACACAGAGACAGACAGACAGACAGACAGACAGACACAGACAGGAGACAGAGAGACAAAGAGAGTCATGGAGAGAGACAGACACACAGACACATAGACAGACAGACAGACAGACAGGCAGGCAGGCAAATAGACAGATAACATCCAGACAGGGAGAGAGAAAAGGGGATAGAGGGATAGAAAGAGAAAGACTGAGAGATAACTGAAATGAGAGAGAGAGAGAGAGAGAGAGAGAGAGACAGGTGGACAGAGTCAGAGTGAGACACACAGAGAGATACATACAGAGGAGCCATAGGTTAACAGACACAAAAGGATACAGAGAGGTGTGTGTGAGAGAGAGGGAGAGAGGGAAGGAGGGAGGGAGGGAGGGAGGGAGGGAGGGAGGAAGAGAGAGAGAGAGAGAGAGAGAGAGAGAGAGAGAACTGGAGGAAGGTGCCGAGTCAGCAGCTCTGTGGTAGAACAGGCTACTTCCTATGAGTGTCACCAAGAACACTGACCATGGGCCCGGCACCCTGAGAGCCTCTGTCCTCAGGTCAGCCACTCTCCTCTCTTCCACCCTGGAATGCAGTACTATGCTTAAGCTACTCCAGCCTTAGTGGCTACTGTTGGTTCCTTCCTGCAGAGGGGAGCCAGTGCTAGAGGATTTTAGAAGATCCTGAGCCATTGAATAGAGCTCCCAGAAAATGGGGTCTCTCCTTCAGCCTGTCCTCAGGGTTTCTGTCACCCTCTATTCTGGCTTCAGTTTCTTGCTGCCCCTCACCAGAGAGCTGCATCTAGTCTCTCTTGCAGGGTGCATGTGATCTCAGGCAATATTCCCCTTTATGTCTGATGGTAAACAGGGTGGTTGCAATAAAACCGTGAGACATCTTAGCACTGTGGTCACACTATCTTTGACTAGGAACTGTGTCCCCAAAGACAGTCCTGTGAAGTCCAACTGAGTCATGTATATGAGTCACCATGGTGCATCTCGCTGATCCAGATGGCTAATGGCGGATTTGGTTGATGCTGACTGACATATACTGGGTCTTACATGTCAGGGAGGGTAGGTGGGTGTGCATGGCTGAGTTCTCTAGTGACAGATGCCCTTCAGTCAGTGAGACCTGCATTCTCTCCTTGTGTTACAAGGGTCCATGGGGACAGATGGAGAGACACTATCAGGGGACTCATTTCTCCCTGACTCTGACTGACTGAGAGCATCAGTCAGCAAAGACACTTGTCGAACCAGTTCTCCAAATGCTAGCCTGACCTCCCTGCCTCCCTGCCTCCCTGCCTCCCTGCCTCCCTGCCTCCCTGCCTCCCTGCCTCCCTGCCTCCCTGCCTCCCTGCCTCCCTGCCTCCCTCCCTCCCTCCCTCCCTCCCTCCCTCCCTCCCTCCCTCCCTCCCTCCCTCCTGTGTTCCCCCTACCTGGAGCTTGCCACTGGAATCCTGGTCTGGCTTTTCACAACCCAGAAACACCTGGGCAGGAATGCCCTGGGCATTTGCTGATGTTAGAGTGATGAACAGACATTCAGCAGCCGTATCAGGCACAGAGCGTGTGGGCGTATGCTCTGCCCACAGCGCTGGAACAGGGTGTAATCAGCATTACTCTTACTAACTGTGAGACCCCCCCCCCCACCAAGAGGCTTGTACCTTCTCAGAGCCTTGGTGTCTCATGGGAAGGGGATGGCATTACTGGACTGTCCAGGAACCATTGCCTTGCTTGGTTCAGAGCATCCGCTCCTCATGTTAAGGGCAGAGCAGGGTAGGTAGACCTACATATTGTCTAGAATTATAGTTGATCACATCTGAGGCTTGGTTAGAATGATGGCCATAGGTCCACGGAGCCCAGTAGGAATGTACACACTCAAAATAAACATGATTTCAAGCCTTTAGGCAAAGCCTCAATGGAGGAATCATGGAGTGTTCACAGAGGTGTGTGTGTCGAGCTGTAGTGACTTCTGTTGTCTTCTGCCTTCGCCTAGTAATCACCTGACACTGTCCATTAGCAGGGCATGGTCTGGCAGTCCCTCCTGAGACAGTAAGTCCGGGGAAGGGTTTTTGCTACTTGCTTGTGAAGTAGTGTGTTCCTCCACACAGAAGGAGTGGTTCTCAACTTGTGGGTTGCTACCTCTGGTGGTCGAATGGCCCTTTCACGGGGGTTGCCTGAGACCGTTGAAAACCAAGGATACTTATATCACAATTCATAACTGCAGCAAAGTTACAGTTATGAAGTAGTCACAAATTAATTTCATAGTTGGGGGTGGTGTCAGTACAACATGAGGAACTGCATTAAAGGGTCACAGCGTTAGGAAGGGTGAGACCACCGTCCTATGTGATCGGTGACCCTTGATTCTCCTACATCTACAGGACCACAGTGTGTTTGTGGCTGTCCTCTGTGTTGGAAGTGCGGGGGAGGGGGGAGGCGGGGTACCAAGGGGTGTGCCATCCTGGGGATGGGAGTTGAGCAGGCTCCCTGGGAGGCAGTGAGCAGACTGTTCCTGGATGATGTTCCAGGACAGTAAAGAGATGGAGCCACTCACAGCCTTGGGATGACAATCCACAAGCCAGGGCAGGGGACATTAGCCACTGAGGAGAGAGGGCAGTTCTCGAAACAAGGAAGGACAAAGACACTCTCTTATTTTCATTGGGAATATGGGAGAGGAAGTGTCTAGAGCCAGATAAACTACTCTAGCTGCGGCTGAAGTGGGAGAGTGAGGGGCGGGGACACAGAGTTGGGATCTGATTGGCTGCGTGAAGGCAACTGAGATAGTGATCTCCTCAGCTGCGTGCCTTTAGGAAAACAAAACTAAAGATTCTGAGGAATAAAGAGCTGAGCCCTGGGTGCAATGTAGGCGCAGCAGGCAAAAGTGATGCTCCCAGCTCCCCAGCTTCTCCATGGGAGAACCCTGATGCCCTACTCCAGGCTCCCCAGCTTCTCCATGGGCGAACCCTGATGCCCTACTGTGGATGAGGTCACTGTCTGGGATGTTCACAAAGGCTGTTTGCGTCAGAGAATGGCTGAAACCAATCATTTCATGAATGCCCATCATCTCACCGTTGCCTTTGGAAACGCATGCCCTCTTGTTTGGGATATATATATATATATATATATATATATATATATATATGTATGTATGTATATATATGCCATGCCTCCTGTCCTAGATGATACCATGGTTGGCTTCTGGACCCAAACTGCAATAACTGCACACTCCACTATCAGCTCAGCAAAGCGTTCAGAAGTTATGCTGGTTTTTGTTGTTGTTGTTGTTTTTGTTTTGTCAGTGTGTGTGTGTGTGTGTCAACTTGACACAAACATAGATATGTCTTGGAAGAAGGAATCTTAATTGAGAAAATGTCTCCATAGGATTGCTCAGTAGACAAATCTCTGGGCTGTTTATTGTCTTGATTGATGTGGGAGGGGCCTAGCTCACTGGAGGCAGTGCCACCCCTGGGCTAGCTCACTGGGCAGTGTCACCCCTGGGCCAGTGGTCTCGGGTGCTATAAGAAAAGCTGAGCAAGGTAGCCGCTGCCTCTAAGTCCCTGCCGTGTTTGAGTTCCTGCTTTGACTTCCCCAATGATGGACTACAGACCGTAATATGAAATAAAACCCTTTCCTCTCCAGGTTGTAGTCCTGGTGTATTGTATCACAGCCACAGAAACCATATCCAGTACAATAGTAATCCATTTACCAATCACAAATTAATTTCCAGTCTCATTCAAAGTTACTCCAGGGACCTCCCCCGCACCCCTGCCACATTTGGGTTTTTGGAGGTTCTGAGTCACATTTGCCTGCTCTGGGAAGCTGATGTGCTTTCCCATTTGAGGCTCTAAAAGAAGCACATGGCTCTAGAGACTGCTCACAGCGGCCCCCGACCCCCTGCTCAGAGACCTCGCTCCTGTCTTCAGTCCCTCTCTTCACCACTGATGTCACAACCAGCCTCAGAAGGCTCTAGCGCCTCCACTCCTCCATACTGTCTTCAGATGGGTAGCTTATGAAGTAGGTTTCTCTACCCCTGAAGATGGAAGCAGGTATAGCCTGTGCCGGAGACCTTGAGCCCAGCCATCGCTGTTTTAATTCTTCCCAAGGACAGTTTCCAACTGGCACAAAAGAGAGCCGAGAGTGTATGGAGTAGGGTGCTGAGTGGCCTTGGCCAAGGTCATCCGGCAAGGCAGCCTTGGGCCTCTGAATATGGCTCCCAGGAGAAGGAGGAGGTGGAGCTGGCTCTGGCCCGTGGGGCCTGTGGTGCAGCCTGGACACGGCAGTGACATGGCATGGTGATTCTGCATGATTCTGAGATGATGCCACAGTGGCAGGCTGCACGGGGACATGCCACAGGGAGCACAGGGCGGCTGGGACCAGGGCCGGGGCCGGGGCGGGGCTCTCCAGGAGCCCACTCAGATATATTTTGCAGGCTTCTTCAAAATTTGGGAAGACAACTTTGTTGCTTCTCAGGTGTTGTGCAAGCCCTTGGCTGCACATATTTTATGTCTAGATCTGTCTATCTTCTATCTATCTATCTATCTATCTATCTATCTATCTATCTATCTATCTATCTATCTATCTATTATCTATCTATCTATCTATCTATCTATCTATCTATCTATCTATTATCTATTTATCATCTATTATCTATCTACCTACCTATCTATTATCTATCATCTATCATCTATTGATTATCTATCTGTCTGTCTGTCTATCTATCTATCTATCTATCTATCAATCATCTATTGATTATCTATCTATCATCTATTATCTATCTATCTATCTATCTATCTATCTATCTATCTATCTATCTATCTATCTATCAATCATCTATTGATTATCTATCTATCATCTATTATCTATCTATCTATCTATCTATCTATCTATCTATTATCTATCTATCTATCTATCTATTATCTATCTATCTATCTATTATCTATTTATCATCTATTATCTACCTACCTATCTATTATCTATCATCTATCATCTATTGATTATCTATCTGTCTGTCTGTCTATCTATCTATCTATCTATCTATCTATCTATCAATCATCTATTGATTATCTATCTATCATCTATTATCTATCTATCTATCTATTATCTATCTATCTATCTATCTATCTATCTAATCTATCTATCTATCTATCTATCTACCTATCATCTATCTATCTATCTATCTATCTATCTATCCATCCACCCCTTGGTAGGTAAGTAATGAAGTCACTCACTGCCTCTAGCGCTGAGGTATGTTGGAAGTTACACGGTCAGTTTCATGAGCAGCAGCAGCATGAAAGAGAAGTGAGGCTGTTATTTGGGGTGATTATCAGTGTTTCTGCTCGGATGGGAGGGTATCCTGGGACCCGGAAGCCCGGGAACCGCACAGCTCTGAAGGAAAAAGGTATCTCAGTGGAAGGGCGTCCTGAGAGGCAGGAGCTGAGGAGCTACACAGTTGGTGGGTGTCTGTCTGTCCATTTCAGTGCGAGCCCGTGGGGCTAGAGCCTCATGTGCTTCAGTCAGCTCATCCCTGCTCCTTGTCCTGCTTCCCTCAGAACTTGCTTTTTCTTTCATCTTTTCTATTTTGTTGAGTTTTACTCTAATTTCTAAAGGATGATATCATCTTTTACTTTACTAAGATTTTAATTCCGGTCATTATATGCTTAATTTCTTACAGGACAAACGTTTGGCTGTTGCTTCAGTGTCCTTGTTACTCGGTGACACATCCTTTGCCCCCTTACGGTATTTTTAATGTACTGGTTTTCTTCTTCCCACCTCAAAACGTCCTCAAGCATCAGTGTGTCCTGATTGCCAGGCGTGTTTAGAGAGGGGAGTGGAGCCAGGGCACAGGAGGTGGACCAGGGAAGGATCTCCAGGGAGGGGCCAAGGAAGTTGTACACTTCAGGGATTTTCCATGAGCATCGTTACAATCTCCAACATCAGTTTCCTAACCTCCCATGACATCCGAGACAACAGATCCTCAAAAGTTCCAGCTGTACTTATTTATTTTTGCATTGTGGCCTCTGTCCTCTCAGCTTCAGGAGCAGTAAGCTGTGTTGCTGCCATAGCTGTTACCGTACCATCCTGCAGGCCTGGTGGTCAGTGACTCTGCAGTGACTGCCTCAAGTCAGCCATGGTGGAAATCACCTTATAGAAATGATTGCAGGGGAGGAGGAGGCTTGAAGTTTTGCTTTGCAAAGAACAAAGCTACTACAGCTTTTACCCCTTAGCAGCAATGGTGGGTTCCAAACATCTCCCCTGTTTAGCAAACTGTAGCATTGACTGGCTCATCCTTCATGTTTAAAGTTATTTATCACAGTAATCAACTCTGTAAAAAAAATGTTTACTGTTTACCATAAAGGAAGCTATAGCTGTGAATGCAATGTATTCTACAGCATTCATAATGAGGGGTTCGTAGTTAAGGCACAAGACATCTTTTGATTACATTTGATTTTCCTAAAAAGTTAAAAATTAAATCATATACATATATCAATCATAACAAAACTAATATTTTTCTAAGCTCAATATTTTAGTCTGAAAATTATGACATTGTGAATAGGGAAAAAATATAAACAGCGAGAAGAAGACAATCATGAAGAAATGAGATAATAATCTTCAGATGAAACAATTAAATATGAATTATGACATAATCACAGGCCCCCCGATGGGTGAAGAAGGAAGCTACTGATGATATAATCATGTTTGCTGAAATGCCTGCTGCTGTGCAGGCTAAAAAGATACTCATTCCTTTGCAAGTTCTTCTAGTTGGTTCTTTTTAAACTTTCTCAAAATGTTCCCTTGGACTAGAGATTTTTGTGCTTCAATTAAGTAAAAGATACTAATATTGAAGGGATGGGGAGATAGTTCCGTTGTTTAACAGCCATTGTTCTTACAAACAACCTGGGTTTGATTCTCAGCATCCACATGGAGGCTCACAACCATCCACAGCCCCACATCCAGGGAGCTGACACCCTCTTCTGGCCTCTGAGAGAACCAGGCAGACGTGTGGTACACATACATACATTTGGGCACACAAAATAAAAGTAAAAAATTAAAAACAAAACATGCACTACTATTGAAGGCATTTCTCAGTGTGCCAGGGAATTTTCAGACAGGAATGTTCTTCCATTACAGCCTCAGTTCCAAGACAGTCACGCTGCACATGGTGAATCTGACTTTCGCATCAAGCAGTGTAAAGTTATCACAAGCTTGTCTAAGCAGTTAGGTATAAAAATGATTTCAAACTTGAAAATAAAATGACCCATCAACCCTAAGACTAGTACAGTTATTTGGCTATAAACCATATGTATATGCATTTATCTACATGCACTTATATTGATGCTGTTTGCTTTTGTTTTTGTGGTATTGGTGATCAATCCCAAGGCTCCCAAATACTGGACCAATGGACTACCTCTGGCCACATTTCTAACTTCAAATATACATAATATATATAATATAATATAATATAATATAATATAATATAATATAATATAATATAATATGTACAACTAATATAATATAATGTATATAAATAAATTTGAGATTTAAATATACATATTTGTGTGTGTGTGTGCGAATGGCCACCTAGGAGTGAGTGGACTATCTGGGCAATCCAAACCTCAAATTTAAAGGAATATTTAGTTTCTAGAATCAGGTAGCTGGAAGCTGAAGGAAGTATTTGGAACATGTACACACTCACCCACCCACACACCCACCCACACACACACACACACACACACACACACACACACACACACACTCATGTCTGTTTACACAGACAAAAGCATGAGAGAAACACACGGGTGTATATGCAGTCCATCCCACTCGTGTATGGAGACTGCAAGAGCCACTGTGCTGTGGCTACAGCCTGCAGCAGGCCTAGGTAACAAGGCGAGACACGGACGTGGCCACACTGGCGGCTCAGACTTCGGCTGTACGGACCGTTAATTAGTATTAGGTTATAGTCTCGAACTGCTGGCATACTGCAGCACCTGTATCCCATCTGTTTGTTGCTGCTCAAATTATTGTCAATACCATTAGGTAATTTACCTAACAACCGTGCTTTGCTCTGCGATAGCTTCAAAAGAGTAAGGGTGAAAAAAAAAAAACAAAAAAAAAAAACCAAAAAAGCCCCACACAAGCTAGCCGAGGATGGGCCTCCTGTTTGTAAATTTACACGATCCCTTTAAAAATAAAACTTATTTTCTTATATTAAATGTAATTCACGGTTATTTAAACAACGTGGGATGTATAGACTGGCTGCGGCTATTCAGTTACAACAGTGGTTAGGGCTGCTGTAGCATTCAGTCAGAATAACAGTATTTCTTCATCCGCAATTATTATTTTCCAGGGCCGAGACCCTAATGTAGTGCAATTTCGTGTCCTGGTTTTCTTGGGGCGGTGTTATGGCATAAGCATTTTCCCCTGTCATTAAAACTCTTTGTCAACAATTTTCAATGTGTGTGGAACATGCCGGCCTGGGGCTGCGTCTCCCTCACCACCAGGTACGCAGTCTCTTTCCACAGTTTTGAATTAAGGGGAATTTTCTAAGATTGGACTCTTTAGAGGTGAAGTTACTACGGCAAGAGATGAAAACACACCGAGGGGTCCTGGTACACTGTGCTGCATGGTCGGTCTGCCGTCTGCCCCTGAGGGCTCTGCTGGGCCCTTCCTCAATGGGATGACACTTCCCATCCCTAGACCTGGCGTTTGCTGCACGGGACACTTCCGATCTGCAAGGCTGGCCTGTTTAGGGTGCAGTTCGTAGACGGGGCCTCCCCACGTAGCTGAGGAGATCCTGGTGTCCTGGGTTAATGGGGTGGAGGCCTGGGTGGGATTCCTGGGTCTTTCTGTGTTTCATTTGCCTTGATGTGAGTTAAGGCGTCCTCTGGGAGTCGCCCAGAGGACAGCAGGCTCGGCGGGAGAGTTGCTCCTAATGGTTTATGATGACAGAGCTGGCACCTTTTTATGCAATTACAGCCCCGACTTACTCATTATTTTCTACTTAGCTTGATCTGTACTTCAAACAGGCGTACTGTATAAAGCCGACGCGACTTGCACGTATAATGCCCGTGGCCCCGCCCACCCTCGGCACCTATGCAGGTAATACCTCCTCATAAGCCAGGGAGGCAGCTTCCTCATCAAAGCATCTCTTTGTTTAATCGTGTTGTGTGTTGGAGGTCAGAGCTGTTGTAACAAAAACATCTATCTCGGGGCTTTTTAGAGGAACCTGTTTAAAAAGGTTAAAGTGGGTAATTAGTACACGCTCATTTACAACTCCTTGGCAATAAGAATTGCTTTTCAACGGACCATTTATCCATGATCCGAAGCGTCATGCTGCGGGCTTCTTGACTAGGTCAGGAAATGTAATTAATAAATGATAGGATTATTTATGGTTCATGGTGCCAGATTAAAAACACAATGATCTACAGAATGGGCGAACGCCATCCTCAGAGGCAGACTCTCACTCTCTGATCCTCGGACTGAGCTGTCATGTCACCTGACGAGGTGATCTCAGCTCTGTGTTGTGCTCTGCTGGGGACTGAGCCGGGAAACAGCCTAGACATGCTCAAGACGATTGACTGCGGCTGGGGAGTAGGAGGGTGGGGTGCGGGGGCACTGTGTCTTCCTGTCCCACAGGGACCCCTATCCCTAAACATGGTTTCTGAGTACGAGCTAGGGCTCATATTAAAGCCATAACAAAAATGAGTTTGAAGGATTTGGGGAAAGGTACTGCATTTTTCTCAAATCAAAACATGTTTGGCCCGAGGTGGATCCCCTTCGTCTTAGTGCTGTTTGCTTTCCAGCCTTCTCTGAGTCTGTACACGTTCAGTCCTTTTCTGACCGATGCTGGACCCGGACAGGGCTCTGTCTTCTGTTCTCTATAGCGGTGAGGTTGGAAATCAGTCTGTGAGGTTTGTGTATTTTCCCCTGTTCATGCCTGGTGGTGGGTACCTGGACCAGATGACGAGGACTCTCCTCTGCAGACTCTTGGTTGGCTACCTGCTCTGATTTTCCCCACATGTCTTCATGCCACTCCTGGAAAGGGAAGGCTGATGTTACAAAATCTCAGCAGAAAACATGGGCTGGCAAGCTAGTGTTGTGTCCAACTCCTGCCCCATTGTCCTGTGTGCGGCCCCTGTCATAGCTGGTGCTTCTTGCTTGTGTGACACACCATATAGTGAGTGATCTGGGAAGTTCTTTCCTTCCCCACCAGTGATGACTAACATTGGTTGCCAGTTTGGTAGGATCTACAATCATCTACAGACAAACCTCTGGATATATATGTGAGGAATTTTCTGGACTAAGCTGAGGTGGGAAGACCCACCCTAAGTAAGGGTGGCTCTGTCCAGAGGGTAAGAGTCCCAGAGTGAACAAGGAGTGGGAGTGAGTTAAGCACCAGCTCTGATCTCTCTCTGTCTCACAACTGCTGACCAGCCACCCCCCCTTGAGTTCTTGCCATCATGGCTCTCCTACCACAGTGGATTGTGTCCCCAAGCTGAGAACCCAGACAAGCCCTTCCTTCCTTAAGCTGCTTCTTATCAGTTATTCCATAACCAGCACATGATCTCAGTCTCTGCATTTGCAAAGTCAGAAACATGTGCCTCTTGCCTGCCTTCCAGGCAGCATGATGCTGAAGTGGTTACAGAGACAGAGGTTCAGTTCTGCTCCCATGCAGACAGCCTAACTCAGCATTAACTACAGTGGTCACTGAGATGCTCGGTTGGCAGCACTGATGTCACAGTCAGTGTCCTGGGTCCCCTTGGTTTGCTGAACACACTGCTCTTAAGAGTGACCTTCAGCAGCCCTAACTGAGCCTTGCGGGCAGTGGTGGCAGGCAGAGCTCACTGTATCTTACACGTGTGCCTGGGGCACCAAGATCACAGAACTGAGAAGTATAGATGAACACGGGCAGGAACGCAGGCAATGAAGGTCACAGTTGGTCTGACAAGGGCCGCCCAGGCATGTCTCAGATTAGTCATAATAAAGAACAGTGTCCCAAGGCTACAAGGTGGCATGACAAAGAACTGTCACCTTTAAGTCCGCTAGTTTGCAGTGGGTTGCCATAGCACCTGGGAAATAAATATACATCCCTGAAAGTGATGTCAGCTAGTGAGAATGAAGCTGTGCGACACTACCACAAAGCAGCGTAGAGTGGGGTTTTCTGTCACTTGGGAACAGGAGAAATGTTTGCTAACCACGCATAGGGTAAAGGACAATACACATGCTTTATAAGCTCATTACAAAAGGACCGTGGTACACCAGGAGTCTTTTCTAAAGAGATGTCCATCTATCTAGCATTGTGAATGAATGATCACCACCACTAACCATCAGAAGAATGCAAATTAAAAACACAGGCTCGTCTTACCTCGCTGGAAGCATAATTACCACAGACAAAAGTCTTAGCATGTACAGGCAGGGAACTGAGTCACAGGAAGGTAGAGGTCGTAGGATCCCATTCACATGTGGTCTGACCCAGTGGACAGTAGGGTGTGCAATAGCCTCTCTGGGAGCTATGGTTGGGATGGGCAATTTTGGTTGGAGCCTTCGTGGTTCGGTGTGACACTGGATGGATTCAGGAGAGCCACTGTGTTACAGGGTGAGCCCCGAAGGCAACAGTCATTCAGACCTTAAAACTTCTCACCACAAAAAACTGCTAAGTGTGTGAACATGTCTATGCTAATTAGATCGATTAGCTATTCCTCGATGCAAATTAGCTTAATTAGCTATTCCTCAAAGTACCTGCATCTAAAACCACACATTCCACATGGTCAACATGTACAATTCACTTTCTTCTTGGTGTCGATTAGCAAATATGTTTTCCAAACATCCTTTGAATACAACTTCCAAGTGACAGAAAATAATGACAATGTTCTGTATGGACTAGAAAGGCAGGACAAAGGAGGAGGTTCGGGATAAATCACAGAGCGTTCTGGAGGAGGAAGGAAGCCGAGGTGGGAATTTGAGGTCTCCACCATGGATGCTCTGACTCTTAGAATCTAAATCCCTTCCAGTTCTGGATACAGGAAGCCCATGCAGACAAGTGCACATGCCGGTGCCCAGGGCTCTGCTGGTCAAACTGTCAATTCTGATTCTCCCAAGGTGGCAAGGAGAACCTTTCCTTAACTCTCCCACAGACTTGAGCCAGATTTTTACTTATTGGATTCTCTCAGATCCTCAGGTCCTGAGACACAAGGGCAGCTCTTGCTTGTGGGACTATAGATACGTTGTTTTTCTCCACAACCAGGAGACAGGTCCAAGTGACCCAGGTCATCTTTAGCTACCTTAGGCTTCCACCAGACTTCGAAACCCATGACTTAGTGTTCCTGATGGCCCCCAACTGGGTATTTTAGGGTGCGTCTATAAAAATGAAATTTGCCTGGGGACTGGCGAGATGGCTCAGTGGTTAAGAGCACTGGATGCTCATGGGACCAGAGGACAAGCAACCACATCGCAGCTTCTAACCACCTGCAAGTCCAGTGCCATGGGATTTGATGCCTTCTTCTGACCTCTGCAGACACCGGCATGCAGGCGAAGCACACATACACATGAGGTAAAAATAAATCTTTAAAAAATAATATAATTCTGATTGAGACAACATCCAAGGGCTGACAAGTGGCTTCTCTTTTGAGAGACGCAACTCTGTATTTTCTCGGTAGGCTTGCTTGTCAGACCGGGATGTTGCTCCTGGCACCTCTGTGGTCATCTTAATAGTTTGTAGTTCGTATGTAGGAGACAAAGGGACACCCACTGTGCCTCTTAAGACACATCACTGGAACTGATCTGTAGAACAATGAGGCACCGGGCAAGCACATTTATTTCACCATCAGTGTTTTAAGTTGGTGCTTGCAGAATGTTCCTAGAGAAACCATAACCAGTCAAACCTCTTACCGAGCCACACGTTGGAAGGAAGCTTGGGTGAACACTTCCTGCAGGAGGGGTTGGCTGTGTGATGTTGCCAAATTCACCCCAAGTCAATGGGGGGAGATCAACATTTATGTATTTACCAGTTCTCAAGGTTCAAGGATCAAACCCTGCGGCTGCCCACACAGAGCCTGCCCCTGTTCCCTCGCACGCCCACAGCCCTGCACAAGTTGCCAGCTCCTTTCTTGTACGTAAGAAACACAAAGTGTTCTGCCCCGGTGGGGCTGAGAATCATACACGTTTTCCTGTGAGGGAGCAATGGCACCTGATTCTGAATTATTCAGGTCAAAAGTGTACATTTGGGGCTGGGGATTTAGCTCAGCGGTAGAGCGCTTGCCTAGCAAGCACAAGGCCCTGGGTTCAGTCCTCAGCTCTGAAAGAAAAAAAAAAAAAAAAAGTGTACATTTACGAAGCTCGCATCAGTTTTCAATACTTCTGACTTCTTGGGATTTTCACCAAGTTTATCCATTAGCTCCTTACCCAAATAGGAATGGCAGCTGGAGAAATAAAATTAGAGTATCCAATCGCATTATTATTTTTTAAGCTTCTGGTAAATGGTGGCTGCTGATGCAAAAGATCTTTGATGAGAATGGAAGACGGGGGTTACCACGCTCTGTTCTGGGCAATTGATGCTTTGGTAGCCGCAAGGATAGTGGAGTGAAAAAGACTTGTAGGCTATTTTTTTGTCAGATCTATAATCCTAAAGTATTCTGTGCTAGCTATTGAGGTTCACTTCACAGTTCAGATCATGAAAGAGAAGAATCTTTGTTAAGAAGTGCGAGAGTAGACTAATCCTAGCCAGGCGCAGTTGCTGGAGTTAAGTTAGCCGGGCTGAACTGAATGATACAGACATTTACAGATCTTACAGTGAGTCAGGACAGAGAGGTGATGGATCCCCACAAGTTCTGAGAAAGGAGAGGAAACAGACATGAAAGCACCATCAGGTATTCCTGAAGTAACTTTTCCTCCCTTCAGCAGAGCCATCCCATGCGATTCTGAGATTCCGCAGTCAGCACACCGTGTGACGTTGGCAGCTGCAACCCTCTCTAGTGCAGGAGTGGGAAGGGCCAGCTGGATGGCTCCACTGTCCACCGTTTACAAACCTCAGGTGTGAGAGAGTCATTCATGTTCCATTCCAGACTCCAAGCCTCTGCTGTTACAGGTTCCAAGGTCACTGGTGGAGGGCAGCATGGGGTGAAACCAACATCCTTACTCAAGCCCACAGACAGTCCTGGGCTCTCCGTCTCTACCCACAAGCTTGCTTTGTGGTGGGAAGCTCAATTCTGTCAATTAAGGCAGAACACCTGCTTTTTTCTCTGATTTTTCAGTAGATTTACATTTTGAGGAGCAAAGCAGGTGCTTGAATTTTGTAGCATTATAATGAAATGGAAAATTGTCAATGTCACTGGAGTGATTGAAAAATTTCCAAAATGACGTTGAATTTATGAAATGTGATGAGGCTGAGGCCCAAATTCTAACCCAGTTTTCTGGAAGAGGTTCGACCAGAGAGAGGGAGAGAGAGAGCCTTCTGACAGAACCCGGAGAGGCTTCATGGGGAACCAGCACCCTCCGCCACCCCAGGAGAAATGTAAAAACCAGAGTGTCAGGATGCAATTTTATGCAGCATGTTTAATCCAGCGTTTGTGAATAGCAAATTGCCAGGGCCTCTCAGGCACGCTATTCTATCTGCGATTCCAGAGCCAGGAAGAGGTGCGGGGAATTGCAGCAATTACAGGCCCATCTCATTGATTAATGCCGATTGCAAAATAGTTGCGAAAATATTGGCATTGCAGCTTCAGTCTGTTAGACCTAATACCTCCGTGCCAATCAAACCCGTTCTGCCAAAGGAAGGCACTGAAACAAGGTGGCAGAGCCATATGTGACCCTCGGGCATCAGTACTACACAGAGGGCAGCTCTAGTGGGTGCCCTCCTACCAGCCTCTCCACTCTACCTCACTCAGCAGCCACGACATGTTGGCTTAATCACAAGGCACAGGGACAGCTAAGTTTAAAATACTACATGCTTTGATGAGTTGCAAACCATTAGATCTCATGGTCCAGTTGCATTCCATGGTGAACCCTGGGAAAGCCCGAGGCTGGATGATATCTTCCTGGAAAGAATAAGGAACTTGACATAATACAGGGCCCTGCATCCGAGCAGCTACTGTGACTATTGGTGAAGACATACACAAGAATCAAGTAAATAAAACATGGCTACTAGTGTTATTGAGCTAGCTTCCTCTAAGGCAATAATTGGCAACTGGCTATATATGTCATAATATATATAAATTATAAACCTGCTTTCTGCCCTTCAATGCACTCATGCTATGCATTTTCATACCCTGGTGTTCACGGAACATGGGCGAGCCCAAGCTTGGTAATTTATTGTGAGAACAAGAACTAAATTCGAGACCTCCAATAGAGCACCTTAAGTATACAGATTTGAGGGCATAGTCAACCTGCAGCCCTTGGCTGCGTGTGTCCCAGGATAGCTATGACTGTTTCAACCCACTTGTTGGACACAAGGTTATGGGAAAGTTTGGGCCCTCCTGGCTAAGCACGTGGTAAGTACTCGGGTGTTGGTTGCAGTTAGTGTGCACAATTGCTGTGTGCAGCTTGAGATGACTGAAGAGGCTTCGCTGCTGGCTCTCTGTATCCATGATGGCTACCACCTTCCCAGTGTGATCTGTGTGCCAGGCTTCCTACCCACACTTTGCATACAACCTCATGTGGTGTGCACAGTGGTCCAGTGCGCGGGGAGGGTGCTCTCTAGTTACAGAGGAGCTCTCCAAGGCTCAGACAGGGTTTGAGACTTGCTAAGGTCACAAGGTTTGGGTGTGGTTGATCTAGAATTTGGACTAAGACTCTCGGATTACCCACAGTGCATCAGTGCAGTACTAGGCGCCTACCACATGTAGGTCTTCTGCCTGACACGCGCAAGCCTTGGGCTCTAGGGATTGGAATAATTTATTTCATTTTTGAATGAATGATTTGGCTAAGGTTTTCTTCAGAATCTTGAGAGCACAACAATCCCAAGGGAAGTTTGTGGCTCTTGCCTACTAATACTGGCCATTTAGAAATTAAAACAGGAATGAAGTATTTGCTAAGAGTCCAGCCCTAACTCCCATGATGGTAACTGAGCTTTAGGGATAACGACTTTCTCACCAGTGAGACAGATGCGGAGCTTTACGCTTTGGGCTTAGTGGGCTTCCTTCTTAGTCTGTGGCAAGACTGCTCTAGCTAATGTAACGGGAGGAAGCCAGCTAAGCATGGGGGCATTTGATGACCTCTGGGTTTTGCAGGGATGGAGCATGGAGCTTGCCCACCCTGCTCAGACCTGCTGTCCTGAGTGGCTGTGCTGCCAGCATGGTTTTCAGTGCCGTGCCTCGTCCCTGAGAAAATACCTCCATGGAATGATGTGGGACTTCTAATGTCTCCAGTTCCCCACATAAGGTTCAAGACGCCCTGTATACCTCCCTTGGGAAGTCTTGGGTCCTGGGAGGGTCTCACATGATGGTAGTTCATCTTAAGGGCAAAGGTCTGGGGTTAAGCCCTTCCCAGAACAATGTAAAACTGCCTGCCTAGGCCAAGATGGTGGTTTTGAAAGTCACCCATGGCAGCGTGGGTGTCTCTCGTTAGGTTGTTAAGGAGTGCCTGGCTGAAAACTGAGGAGAGCCAAGGGTGCAGTGTCCTGGCTTTCTCTCCAACCCTATAACCTTTGGCAAGCCAGCCTAGCATTCATGTGAAGCTTGCATTTGGGTGGGTGAGTTTTGTTGTTTTGTTTTTAGCTAGTGCATCATGGGGCCACAGTTTCGGGAGGTCTCTAAGCCAGTAGGTATCTCTCTACCCACTGGTGCTATGTGCAGAGCCTAAGAGGTGCTAGTGAGAGGAAGGCTAGCAGGGTCTGCAGGGAGTCACAGAGAAATGTGGCAGAGCTGTGGAGGAACATGAGGGAAGACATAGTCAGAGCTTGCTTGGTAAGAGGAACAGCCCAGAGGACGGACAGCAGGTGATGGTGTGGCCAGATTGCTCACTGGAAACATTGTAAGTACACCTGGAAACATTGTTAAGTATGCCTGTGTGCTCTGGGCTGGGATGAGCTATCTTCCCCTGGAAACCTCTGTTAGTCCTGTCTTTTCTCCTTGAGCAGATGGGCAGGACTACTCAGCCTGACAGACTCTTTATGAGACACTGCACGAATGGTACTTCATCCCACTCACAGCCTCCTCCCTCCAGGAAGGCTGCTTCATACTCATGTCAAGGGCCAGGAAGTGAGGCAGGGGCTTGTCTGCTGCCTGGAGGGTCAAGGCCACCTTTTTATTTAATTTAAAGGTGCTCTGAGTTTCAGCACTCACCCCTCAGAGTAAGGCTTTGCCAGGGTCAAGAACTGCCTGGCCCTGGCTCACTGCCTTTCTGTCGGGCACATGGAGCATAAGGGGACTGTCATCAGGGCAGGGACTTGGAACTTGCATCTCAACCAAGTCAAGGGCTAAAAGCTCTAATATGGTGGTGGTGGTGGGGTGGCTCCCAGTTCTTTCTCATGCTGTAGAGACTGAGCAGACCAGACAAGGGCAGAAGCAACAGGCACGGGCCCCGACTGTCCTGGACAAGGGTTATCTGGACTTGATCTCATTTTTGTTTAATGTTTCATTAATTTTAAGTGAAACATCAACTGTATGAATCATAAGACATCTTCTTCATGCAGTGTGCTCTGACCAGAGGGAAACAGTTTCAACCTGTGTGTGTGTGTGTGTATGTGTGTGTGCTGATGTTAGAATGATCTGGTAATTCACAGACTCCATGGGATGCGCATACCATGGTGGCTGTACATGAGTAGATGATGATGGTGGTGGTGGTGGTGATGATGATGATGAAGGAGGAGGAGGACTTTTATTAACAGTCTTGACTTAACCTTCAAGTCATAAGCTTTTATTACAAATTTAAAAAATCTCAAATTGACCAACATGAAACAATGTAAAAACCTTTAAAGGTATATTTAAAAATAGATCCAAATAAACAAACAGAACCACCATTTGTCGTTACCCAAAGGAGGTGTTTTTAGGTAAAAAAAAGTAAGAATCCCACATTATAGGTAACATGGTAGCTCTAGTGTATCAGGTCTATGGGGGGAAAAAACCCAAGCAAGTCTAGATCTCCAATCTTTTATTCATTTTTTATTGCTGGAATTTTACACTCCTTTCTTCTAGTTGGATGACCAATCCCGATAGGGAGGCTGCATTTGCTCAGCCCTGCCCTGCTCAGCTTTACAAGATGATGAGTTCTCCGATGGCGACTTGTTGGTTTTTCTCTGCCATCTCATTTGTGGATCTCTGGGGGTCTGTGTCAGTCACTGAATATGTGATGGTGTTGGTGACAAAGTAGCTGCTGACCCCAGGTCTCATCTCCTTGATCTTTCTTGTTGCCACCCTCTCTGGGCTGTCTTTGGCACAGAGGGCCTTGTGGAACTGTTGTCTCTAACCCTGATACATACTCTTCCCAGTGTCCTGCCTTGGTGTTGTTGCTATTGATGCACCATGTCTGTTGCTTGCATTGAATCACATTACCGTTTTTTCCAACCTTCTTGCTAATGATCTTGCTGCTGACACGAGGCTCCTTGAACCACTACCTCCCACTCAGCTGCCCACAGTATCAGGTTTGGTGTTGATGCTAGGCTGAGAGGAGGTGGCGTTAGATGGAGCTTGAGGTATGTGGCCGCTGGGTTTTGGTCTTACTGACCATGGCTGTGGAGATCATGGCTGTGGTGATAGTGACTAGGGTCAGATACAACAGTTGCAGCTCATTCCAGGGTGTGATGAAAGCTAGGTTGGCAGTGGGATTACTCTGGGCTCCCTGAGGTCTGCTCTCTGCTCAGGTAGAGAGTGTAGATATGTGGCAGTATCTGTTTAACCATGGATCTTGCGTCTATAGAATACTTCCTTTCGATCACAGGAAAGCCGATGCCGAATTTTGTTTGTTAGTGCTACAATCTCATAGACATTTAAGTGAAATTGAGCAAGGTTTTGTATGTATGCCTGACCAGTTTGCCCTTTTGTCTTAATTTTATACTTAAAGTGATTTCTCATCTTTGGAAAGACCTTGTGGTCCTCAATAACACTGCCCCCTCTGTACCTTCAGGCAAGAGACCACTTCCGGTCACACAAGTACAGGTGTTAGTCTTTCTCTGTTTCCATTTGCCTTCTAACTTTGTGTTTGGCGTCTTTACATAGAAGAGAATGACAGGCACAGGGGAGGGAAAAATTCATTTTCCTCCTGCATCGCTAGGTTCACGGCTGAGGCACCTCTAACAAAAGGTGAGTTAGCAAGAGGGGGCCGTGCACATTCATACATCAAGCTTCATGCATCACAGGAACTTTCCGAAATAACGACCCGGAGACACAGGAAGCAGGAGCAGTAACGACCCGGAGACACAGGAAGCAGGAGCAGTAAGACCCAGAGACACAGGAAGCAGGAGCAGTAACGACCTGGAGACACAGGAAGCAGGAGCAATAACGACCCGGAGACACAGGAAGCAGGAGCAGTTTGAGCTAAGGTGATGACTGGACACTTGTGGGAAAGTCTAGTATGTCACATGGTGTGATGCCACAAGATGTGACCAGAGGTAGCAAAGCAAAGTTGTGGGGGTTGCAGGCCTGGTGACAACTGGGAACAACCTCTTCTCTGTCCCCAGATATGCAAGGCAGACATGGCCTATTCCTCTGGGCTCAGGGCATGCACCTCTGGAGTGGAAGTCTTTGGACCTGGTTCTGCTGATCCCTGGAATGCCAACAACCATGCTCAGGGCTCTGTGTCCTGAACCCTTCCCGCTTAGACTTTCTGTCAAGATGGTTCTCTCATTTTCCATTACAAGATGATTGGCTAAATGTTTTCTAGCTGTTTCAGTTAGTGCATTAGTGATATTCTGAGTTTATCTCTTTTGCAGTGGGACAATGGGTATTCACTCAATGAATTGGCACAGACCACTCTTGAGTTGGCCCATGTTCCCCTCATTTGGAAATTCCACCTTTATCATAGGCACCATACCCCATGCTGCTCTGCTCTGCCTTTTGGTCTCTCACTCTTAGTACGAATACTTATTCTGTTGTGTTTTGACCTCTGGTATTCATCAAGTGTTCTTTGGACATGTCGTGCTGATAATTAGTTTTTACTTGCAACCATTTTTTCTTCTAGATGAATCTTACATTTAGCTTGTAAAATTTCCTTAAAATTTCCATGTGAATATTCCCAGCCCCATGGTCTGGGTGACAGTGTTCTTCCCGACCTCATGCGTCCCCTTTGAGAGCTCTTGCCTCAGCTGGGCTCTCACAGGCACTTGTCATTTCTGCTCACACTGTCTATTTCATTATTTCCCCTTTGCTATGGCCACACACCTGAGCAGACACACTTAAGAGAAAAAGAATTTATCTGGGCTCATGGCTTGAGGGTGAAGTCTGTCATAGCTAGATGACAACAGGGGTGTGAGGCAGCTGGTCATGTTGCATCTGTGGCCAGGAAGCAGAGAGACATGGATGCTGGGGAATTAGCTGGCTTTCTCTGTTCCTCTCTTTTATTCAGTTCAGGTCCCCAGCCTATGAGATGATGTCACTCAAGTTCAGAGTGGGCTTTGCCCTCTTAGTTAAGCTCCCTCTGGAAACATTCTCAAAAATATGCCTAGAAATATATGTTCTGGATGTTTCTAAATCCAGAGACATCGTCAAGGAAGATTGGCTGTCACACTGCCTGCCTTGGACTCTCTTCCCAGTTAGTGCTGCCTTTCACACAGTGTGGGTTACCATTGACTTCCAAGTGGCTCTTCCTGTTCTCTTGCAGAGCTTGGCTCACTGATATCAAGCTGGCTCTGGACCTGGGGCCTGGGTGCTCACTGATTGAGCTTAGTAGGGTAACTTTTGATATGGACAGGCTCAGCCTGGAGAACTGTTCTCAGGAGGAGCAGACAAGAAGCATCTTGTGGCCATGGTTGTGAAGTCTTCAACAGAAGACGTTCTCACATGAGGCATAATGGCAAAGGATTGGCTCCTCATGGGCAGCAGCAAGTCAGGGATTGGCCAGCAGAATTCTACAGAGCTGACCTGCACAGAGAAGGGTAGGTGCCACAGGGAGGCAGGCACAGATTCCCACACACAGGCTGTAGAGACTAGATGCCCAGTGCCATAGCTGAATCTGATGTGTGAGAATAGGTAAGAGTATGTGTATGTGTGTGTGTGCATGTGTGTGCACCTGCGTGTGCATGTGTGAGTGTGTGCACCTTCTCACTGGAGGCAACAGGAAGCTCAGGTATTCATTTTATGATTGTGTCACGTGGAGAGTCCAGAAAATTGACCTTTGACACATAGCAAATGTTGACAAGACACCTCAGGCTTCAGAGGGTGCTGGTACTCACTGCCCTATCCCTGGACTGTGCAGAAAGTTCCTAACACCCTGGTCCTCCTGACAACTTGTGTCATGGCTCTCTTGTGCTCTTTGCTATGGTGGCTGCTGAATTTCTTCATGTGCCTTCTGCTCTCAGTGAGTTTGAAATGTGAAGTACTTGGCCTCCAGCCTTCTCATGGTGACACGTGATGCCATCAGCCTTCACAAGGAGTGAGCCCAGCTCCCCAACAGAACCATGGATACAGACCCCACCCCCACCGAAGAGTGAGCTCTCAGGCATCGGAATTTCACAAGTCCTTTTTTGTTGTTGATGTTGTTGTTCTGGGAAATATTCAGAGCTGTTTGACTTTGGGCAAAATTGAGAAACATCTCGAAGTACATTAGCTCCAAGGCCACCTCACTTCACACAGCTGAAAGTGTCACCCAGGTCTAATTAAACCATTGATTTGAAGGGAAAAAAAATACCCAGAAGACTGCCAAACATGACATGTCCCTGAGTTATGGGGCTGTGTTCCAAGTCCGCCCCCACATGTGCTTTTACCTCACAGCCCCCAGCTACAGACAGCAGGAAGCCATGGTCTTCTGCAGCCCTGACTCTCTTGGCAGGGCTCCATATGAATCAGTGCTGTGATGTTTAAAGGACTCTTGGTGTTCTGTTCCTGGGAGTGTGAGTCACCACCCTTAAGGCTGTGACACCGAAGCAGAGCCCCCTCCTGCTCTGCTCAGTGGTCCCTGCATAGAACCCAACTCCAACGCATGTGGGAACTTGGTATCCTTATTGTTAAATTATTGTTAAACCTGGATCCTACAGGACTGGCATCCACTCAACGCCAACATTTCCTAGTGGTAGATCCAGGAAGGACTTTCTCCATCCCCAGACTCTTGTATTTAGCACTGGGGTGATAAACATATGAATTACCCCTAGGACTTGCAGAAGGGACAGGAGTGGGATAGAAGAGTTGTGTGAGATAGTCACTGGCCTGGGAGCTCTGGTGGTATCACCCGCTGTGATCTCCCACTAGGCTCCAGGTCCTGCCTATCATAAGGCCTATTCTGGCTCAAGTTCCCATGGTTGTGGAATTTCAGCAAACACTCTTATTGCCTGCAGAATTGGGCTTGGATCACAGTCTCTTTTTGTCTGAGGCAGCAAGAAACCACCCTGTCAATGTGCATGTGGATGTGTGTGTAGATTTGCTATGCATATACCATAGTGTATGTGTGTGTGGGGGGGGGGGAGTGGTCAGAGGACAACCCTGTGAAGTTTGCTCTCTTCTAAACTTTACAAGGTTCCGGGAATTGAGCTCAGACAGCAGGCTGTGCATCAAGTGTCTTTACCTGTCCCATCTGACCTGCCCCACCTTAATTTTTGAGATAGGTCTCTAACTGCACCTGGAGCTCACTTTTGTGACTAGACTGACTGGGCAGTGAGCTCTAGAGTTCATGTTCTCCACCACTCTCCACCAGCGCTGGGGTTAGAGATGTGGACCGCCACACCCAGCTTTTCTGTGGGTGCTGAGCTTTGAACTCAGCACCTCATACTGGCATAGCAAGCACTTTACTGTTTTCCGTCTGTGCCTGGGTTATCTTGACCTTGGGAATGGATCTTAGGCAGCCCTCTTTATGTGTACCCTTATACTCGGTGGCTATTCTCCTTCTAGCATCCCCACAGCGGCCCTTTGATACTTAAGGAATTCCAGGCTCTGCAGCTCCATAGGCATACGGCACACATAGCTCATTGGAGGAGTTGCAAGTTCGATTCCTGAGAACAGGGAGGTTACAGAGGCTCAGCAGAGCTGTGCAGCCAGTACCCTTGGTGAAAGCATCTGCCCAGGGGGGACTGGGAGATCCAGTGGAGAGGTGTCTAGGGACCAGCCACTTTTCTTATCAGGAAAAGTCCATTTTAAGCTGTTCCGGTGTCATTGCAGAGCTGTTTACTAGGTATATACCTCAGTAGAAACATGACAAAGTATTGGCCAGTGTGGGGCCAGGCTCACTCTGCAGAACCAGGGTTGCCCTCTTAGCTCTACCAGTAACTGAGGCAGAGGACAGAGGATAGAAGGCTTCTGAAGGCCACAGGTAAGGTGGGTCACACTGAGACACACAGATGCCATGATCTAGACCACTTGCTTCCGGCTACCTCGGGGCTATACCTACTGAGAAGGTGCTTGTGAGGGAACTAAAGTATCACATGTCACGTGTCACGTGGCACATAACACTTACAAGAAGCATCTGCCCACTTTTCTGGTCAAATCTAGTGTGTATATATGTCTGGACCATAGCTTCAGCTGTCCTTGTATATTTTTCTCTGAACCCAAGGCATGGCAGCATGGCACTTTTCAATGCCAAGTTCCTAAATGCCTATCAGACACTCTCAGAAGGCCAGGTTTGGGAACCCTGAACTCTTACGCAACTTTGTGCAGCATATGTAATATTGGGGGAAGCAAGCTCAAAGCTTCGATCCAATTCTCCATTGTTTCTGACTGCTCCCTCCCAAGTTGTAGAGAACATGCTCTAACAGGCCAAGCTCTTGATACAACAGAAGTGGGGGCCCAACATGGAAGGTGTACTTTACCCACCTGACTCCACATAGCAGCCCCATGGCTACAGCTGGGAATGGCACTGTGGGTTGGAGCAGGGGTCTGGGGAGTGGTCCAGGGTGGCTGTTCCTGTGTGCCTGCTTGGCCAGAGGTGCCAAAGGATACTTGCCCAACTTTAGAAGTTACCATGGAGGCTTTTGCAAATGAGGCTAACATGGTTGTGTGGGTGAGCTGTGTTCAAGCAGTTGTCTCGCTCTGATGTGGGTGTGCCCGACCTCTTGAAGGCTGTAAGAGAAAAAGGCTGACCTGCTTCTAAGAAGGAGGAGTTCTGCCACAGACGGCCTTGGACTTGAGTTACAGCAAGAGCTGTTTCTAGTTCTCCAGCTGAATTCAGACCTACCACCTCCAGGAGCACTGCTCTAAAAGACAAGCAACCTTGGCAGATAGATGCATACAGATAGATGTCTCTCTAGATGGGCATCTGTAGATGACAGGCATCTGTAGATGAACCTCTATCTGTATAGATAAACAGAAACAGGATTACACACTCACACTTACAGGAGTGGTTCAGCCTTTCGGAGAATTCTGACTAACACAGGACCCCACTTCCCTTAGAAACATTTTCTAAGTAAACACCAAGTTCTACATTTTTTGCACACTAACTCTCAAGCTTGCTCTGTGACCTGGGCGATGGCCCCAGCAGTGATGGGGACAAGGAAAAGCTGTGCCTCTAACTTCAAAGAAAATAGGTCAGTTTGGACCCTGTCTTCCTTCTTCAAGAGTCTTGCTATGTGTGGAGCCCCCACCACCTTATTTTGGTGCCTTCTTGCTTGGTTTCCTTAGGCTACGGTTTGTCCTGGCAAGGTTCTAGGTGTCCGTGGATATCTCACACTGCGCTGAATTTCTGTGAATTTCCCTTTGATCTTCCCCCAGATCTGTTTCCAGCCTTTGAGGTTTTGGCTCCTGCTTGGCCTCAGAATAACTGCTGGTCTTCTTCCTCTTGTGATGGCAGAAGGGTGGCATCCCAGGACAGTGGGATTTACTTGACTTTACAGGATGCAGAGAAGGCTAGCTGTTTCTCCTGAAAGGCTCACTCTCAGCTTGGCATGACTTCAGCTACACAACAGTCCCCCAGAGCTCTCTTCCTGGCCAGAGAACTTGGCAGAGCCGGTGCCCCATGGGGAGGTGAGGGGCCCTTGCTAGCCTCTTCTGTCAAGCAGACATCTCCAGCGCTGCTCACCTCGTTGACCACGCACTTGAGCCCACTCTCCCCTCATCATCCAATTACATCCTGAATGACGAGGGGGCAGAGTAGAGCCCTAGCACACACAGGAAGCCAATCTGGGTCCCCGCTCTACTGTGCCCATCTGGCCAGCAGCCAGCCCCAGCCACCGCTCAGGGAGCTGTCTCCTAGCTTAGGCTCCGTCCATTATTGCTCAGAACACTTGCACTATGAGCAACATTGGCAGCCACTGTTGGTGCTAGGATCACTCTAAACCTTGTATCTGGCGTTCCTGGACTAGCTGGAGCATAGCGATGTATGCAAGGGGTGCCCTGATGCTGGGTCTTACAAGGGTGAGAGTTTGATCTGATGCAACCAAGGTTACCAGAAATGGCTGCTGGGCTGTGCCTGGATGAGCGCAGTCTGGCACAGGCAGGAAACCATATGCCTTTAAGGGTCATTGGTGTCCTAGATGCATCATTCTTTCATGCAGCCTCAATAAGCGCCTCCCAACCTGCATTGGGGACATTTATTTCTATTTGGCCCAATGACATTGCTGTGGAGGAGTGTGCACGTGTCCTGTCCCTCTGGTCTGCACACAGCATTCTCAGCCTTGAGGAGCCCAGTGAGGTATGATGGTGCCTGTTCCATCCCCCTACTTGCTCACCAGGATTCATTCCCTTGGCATGGTTCTGATACCCACATCTGTGTTTGTTAGGATTCACATGCTGCAAGTTAGAGAAACCAAAACCAGGCCATTGAAGCTGAAAAGAGGTTTTATTTGGGGCTGAGTCTAAGGATTTGAAGAAGACTGATATCAGGGTGGTGATGGGGAGCCTGGGCAGGGGAGAGAGAGCACTCTATTGGATGCTACAGAGAAAAGAAGCCTAGGCTCTGCTTGTCACGACTTAGGTAATTATAGGAGTCCACTCTCAGCTCAGAGTCACGACACAGAGATTTGACAACATCAGTGCTGTCAGGGTAGAGACATGGTCAAGGTCTCCATCCTTAGTGATGGAGATTTTACTGAGTCAGTCCCAGGCTGGGTAAGGAGGAAGAGAAGGCCAGGGGACTGTAAGAGGCATGCCAAGGTCATGGTTGGACATGCAAGTAGGCAATGCCAGGGCACAGTCCAGCACTTAGCTCAGAGCAGCAGGGACCTTTGGGTGTCATGTTTGGTGAGAACTATTAGGGACAAATAGCAAAGATGAAGATTAAAACAAGTAGGAGAGAAACCCAAGGTGAATTATTCTTCAGTCTTGCCAGAGACGGCAGAATGTAAAGTGAGCAAGAGAAACATTGTTAGTGCAAGCCAGAGTGGCCAGGGCTACAGACCCAGGCTCCCTGGGAATGGTGACATGTTGCTCTGGGCTTCTGCATGGTTTTTCCAGGATGTGTTAGAGACAGAACTCTCTGTTAGTGACAATGAGCTGTTAACCTGGGAGAGAAACAACTTTCTCTTGGAACGTGTGAGAACAGCATTCCGGCTCTCCCTGGATTCAGAGCAGGGTGCATGGCTTTGCCTCCCTCAACCTCTACAGAGCCCCAACCGTCAAGCTCTCTCAATGTTCACATGCTGCTCACAGAGGGGTGGCCTGTAGGCCGCAGATCATGCCATAGGAAGACTGCCCTAGTCAAGCCTGCTCCTGTAACTCTCATGTCACCAAAAACTACCACAGATTTGGTTGACTCTAGTCTCTGAGGACATATACCACTGAGACAGCAAATTGTCTTCGATATTTTTCTATTCTCTCCCTTTTCTACACTCAATAAAAAGATAACAATCATAGCCACTACACCTCTCGGTGGCGCTGGGCTTCCCCATTGGCTGTTCAGCCAGAAGTCCCTGCCTGCAGTGTTGGGTGGGGGCTCCTGCCCGTGGAGAATGTGCACAAAGCCCCTGGTGAGTTCAGCCATCTTGGTATTGTCGTCTAGGATTTTTTTTAATTAAAAGTCTGCCTTGGAGTATGTCAAGTACTTCTGTATTTTTGCCATTCTTCTTATCTCTATGGCAACAAAAATATTTCAACATTTACATGGACATCATACTTCCTGCTAATGTACTGTCTGAACCGTGTGCACCGAGAAGGGAGCCACAGATGCTGGCTTCTGCTGCTGGGATGCTGGAGTTGCCAGGACAACCGAGAGACCCAAAGATGTCCTCACAGTAGCACTAAATGGAGGCTTTAAATTAATTCGTCCTCATGTGTTTTTGTAGCTTATGTTGTTAATTGAAATAATAGGGGTGACCTTCCGTGTGCATTCGGAGCACCTGTCCTATTAAAGCCGTCTGTGCCGTTTGCTTAAGTACACTCATCTCTCAGGCAAATCTAGCGTGAAATACAAGGAAATGGAAGACACTTACCTCATACTGCTGTGCTCCCACATGGACTTGGTGTGATGGGGAAAGGCAGCCTTTCTGTCAGGCTAGAGAGAACAGCAATAATTTATTAATTTTAAAACTTCACTTATTTTTTTCTCCCTCCTTTGCAGGCTCTGAGCCTGAGGGAACTTCTGTCAAATGCTGGCCCTGGGGAGGAGAGCAATGTTTGTTGACCTGTCTGCTTAGTTTTGCAGATGGGGCATCGGGTGAAGTCAGGTAGGCTACAAGCCCTGGGATGTGTTTGTCCCCATTGCCTTTGTAAGTAAGCATTGGTTCTGGGAACTTCTTTCATGGAAGCATGGTGTCCTATCTGTCCCACTCATTACCCTCTTTCTGAAACTTTACTGAAGTGACAGCTGTGACTTAGAGATCAGATGTGACTGTCTGCCCCCTCCTTCCTGCCGAAGGAAAACCGCAGGGCTAGGAAAGCAGAGAAGGATGTGATTTGTTCAGATAGAATCTTGGGGGCGTGGTGCTGTCTCTAATGAATATCTAGTGAAATTTGGAGTAAGGGGTAGATTAGAGAAAGCCAATCACTGGGGAAGGCAGCAAGCCTTGGGTAGCTCCTACCTTAGGAAGCAGCAAAGCCTTTGGGGCAGTGCCTGGTCCAGCCTCGGATGGCACAGGTGAGATGAGGTCTTGGAGTAAACAAAGCAAAGGGGCAGAAGTCAAAGTGTGGGAGAAGTCACCCACAGAGGGACTCGGGATAGTCAGCTTCTCATTCTGATTGGTGTGAGACCGGCTGTCACGTCACCGGTGTGAGACCACTTCCCATGTCCCTGGGGACTCCTTGCTCTTTTCTGTAATCCCTCTGTCATCCCAGTTTTGAATTTAACTCCTATTATCCATGTCTATGGCTGCAGAACAACAACAACAACAAAATAACAACCAATAAGCAACTAGCTAGAGCCCTCTGACTTCCCTGGGTGTTTTAGTAAGACAGGTCATAAGAGAGTCATATATGGGTATACACCAATGGTAACCGGTGAATCTGCTTTCTTACCACTGCGGCAATGCCTGCCACAGGGAGGAGGGTTTTATTCAGTTCGTGGTTGTGCTGGATAGGTTTATGTCAATTTCACCCAAAAGCCAAAGTCATCCAAGAGGAGAGAGCCTCAATTGAGAAAATGCCTCCATGAGACAGGGCTGTAGGGAAGTCTGTAGAACATTTTCTTGATGAGTGATTGATGGGGAACGACCTTGATCATTGTGTGTGAGCCCATTCCTGGGTTGATGAGCCTGGGTTCTATTAGAAAGCAAGTTGAGCAAGCCATGCTGAGCAAGCCAGTAAGCAGCACCCCTCCATGGCCTCTGCATCAGTTCCTGCCTCCAGGCTCCTGTCCTGTTTGAGTTCCTGTCTTAACTTCTTTGATGATGACCTGTGATGTGGAAGTGTAGGCTGAATAAACCCTTTCCTCCCCAAGTTGGTTTGTTCATGGTGTTTAATCGCAGCAACAGTCAGTGGACTCAGAGTATTCAGTCTTTGTTTGGGCAGATCATCAGGTGGTGGAAGCTTGTGGCTGAGCATGGTCTTCACTTACTCAGTGTCAGTCAGGAATCAGAGGAAGGGTTACAGGAAAGGGCCAGGAGAAGATATAACCCAAAAGACCCTCTTCCACCGACCCACTTCCTTCAGCTGGGCCACGTCTAACCATTCCTCAGCCTCCACAAACAGCACCTCCAGCTGGAGAGCAGCATCCAATGCCAGGAGCCTGTGGGAGACAGCGCACATGTGAGCCACAACATGTGGGAAGCTGGAGAGCTGGCCAGGCCGGTGGGCAGGACCCCACATGGGAAAGTTCCTCTGACTCCATCACTCAGTCAATACAATTCCCCTTCACAGGCAACACATGGCTCAGCCAGGTGGAGCCAGGCACAGCAAAGGCCCGCCTCTGAGCAGGAGAGGACCCAGGGTAGCTCTCCAGCCAATCCCCAGGGACTGGTAATTACGCTAATGGTCTTCTGACTGCTGATTTTAAAGGAATTACCAGGAGGGCTTTTAAAATGATGACTTTTCGTTCGTAGCTATAATCTGCCCTGTCTCTTCATGCTTTCAACTAAACGCACAGCTGACCTAAGCATGGCTCTGGCCAGCCCCTCGCAGGGAAGTCTCCTTTGCTGTGTTGCTCTTTGGTCCGACGGAAGGCGCATGTTCAATTTTGTTGGGGTCTGACTGTTTCTACTCTGGTCCAGCTTCTGTGCTTATTTTTAAATCATATTTTATTTATTATTTAGTGTGTGGATGTACATGTGAGTGGAGGTCAGAGCCAGCCTTGAGCGAGTCAGTTCTTCCCTTACACCATGTGGGTCCCGGGGGCTGAGCTCCCACAGAGCTTGACAGTGAACACTTCTGTCTTATCAGCCCCCAGGCTTTTATTATCCATAAGAAGATAGCAAATATTAGTTAGGAGATATTTCTCCTAACTTAAAACATCTCTACTTCCTTTTAAGAGCTAAGTCATTAAGGACATGCATACTGGACTTTGGCTAACTGGTACTATTACACAGGTTCACTGTCAGAAATAATTGTATGGTAAAGGAAAAAAACCAACATGTGTCATTAATAACATGTTATAAATGACTCACAGAATTATTATTGCGATTTAATAATTACCTTCCTCAATTCTCCCTTAACAATTTCCTTTTGAGGGGCTGGAGAGATGGCTCGGCAGTGAAGAGCGTTGGCTACTCTTCCAGAGGGCCCAGGTCTGATTCTCAGCATCCATTTAGTGACTCGCAAATACCTTGTAACTCTCTTTTCAAGCGGGTCTGGTGCCCTTATCGGAACTCTGTGGTCACTCCATGCATAGGGCACATAGACACATGTGCAGACAAATAAAACAAGCAAAAAAACCTCATACCCATAAAATTAAAAAAAGAAATCAAACATTTTAAACTTTCTTTTTGAAACCGAGTCTCGCCTTGAAGCCCAAGCTGTCCTAGAATTTATGGAAATCCCCCTGCCTCAGCTTCCCAAGAGAGCTGGGATTGCCAGTGTGAGCTTAAACTTTGTTGTTGGTTGGTTCAAGGTTTCAGAAGCTCGACTGTCCATACTGGGCTAGAGATGAAACAAGAGCATTAGTAAGCACGCACCCGGGCCGGCAGGAGTGCTTTCTTGAACTGATGAGGTTGGGATGGTTGACTGGCACTTAAGGAGGTTCAGAGTCAGAACAATAGGAATCTTGCAGTCCTGGCTGTTTGATGCCCAGTCGAAGGCTGGACTGTGAACTGGTGATTTGCCCTGGGATGTTTCTGAGTAAATAGAAACTTAGAGAAATCAGAGCAGGTGTAGTAAGAGGTCCAGCCTGGGGCTCTGGCTGAGCAGGTGACGCCTGCACTGTGGCCCTGCGACCCACAGTCCTGCAGGTCTGGAGCAGGAGGGCTGAGGAAGACTCCAGTGTGTCCCTGCTAAGTGATGAGTCAGGAGGATCTGAGGGGATGTCTAGGCTTCCAGTGAGCCTATTGCATTTCCCTTCGTGAATTTGTTAAGTTCATTATTGCCTGCAGCAACGTCTCCCATGCCTTTGTGTGTTTAATTTCCTTTTTAATAGACAAACTGTCATGGGAGGTTACACAAAGCATTATTATTCAAAGGAATGTTTATATCACTCAGATAAATATCATAGAGAATTATGGGTTGGGAGCGTATTTATTACATATACAACCGAGAAAATTGACTGGTATTATCAAGTAAATACATGCTATATTTAAATTACATGATAACAATCGCCGATCATCAAGTTTTTCCTTGGTGTACTGAAATTAGAATATACAGAAAAGCAAATGAATATTTAAACTACGTAGAAGTTTGAGCATCTCCACTATGGATGACAAAGAGGACTTGGGCCATGCTGGGGTAAGGGTGGTACCCTGGCTGGGTCTCACTGTAGGCAGCCCATAGAAGTCACTCAGCATGGACCCTGCGGGCTATACGGGATCTCCTGTGTTCTAGAGATAATTCTATTATTATTAAGTTTTTGTTAACTGCATCTTTTCTCTGGGTGCAAGGAAGAGTATTTGAAATGGAACAGTGCATGGTTCTTGGAAGGGTAGAAGTCTTTGAAACACAGGCAGACCAAGGTAAGCTGTGTCATGAACTCAGAAACCTTAAGACACGGATGTGGTTTGGTGTAGCTGAGGATGGTAGCTCAAAGGGGGGAGTTAGCTATACACAAAGACTTGTGACTGAGGTGGTGGGCTCTGGAGGGAAGGGGATGTGTGCTGCTGCTGTCTCTACACAACTGGTTAGTGCTGGGTTTGATGGGTTGGCTCAGTTTGCTGCGTCTATACCTGTTCTGGATCATGCTGTTCGGGTTTTGACCTCAAGGCAAGGGCACCCCCGAATTCCCAAAGCCCCGATGAGTCTGCTACAAAGCTCGGTTGTGAGTAGCACAACAATAATGTATCCCAGAATGGTCAACAGGATGCTGCTGAGCCACTCAGAGCATGCTTGTCTCTATTTCCTTAGGGAAGGTTCAAAGGACTCATTCAATCAGTGAGAGCCACAGGCACCACCCAAGTAAGTTTTTCTACAGTCGGAGAAAGAGCAAAGTCAGAGCGCCTGGCTTGGGAGAGTGTTCTGACTGTTTAATCACTGTACCAGCCCAGGGTTCTTCTGTGGTGGACCATAATTCCACCTGAGCTACTTTGGAGTTATAGGATAGTGTACGACATGCAGTTCTTTTATTTTGTAAGTGGAATTTGAGAGGGCGAATCCACTTCTCCTGATGACCCTGAGGGGGTGTCGGTGGAACAGGTACCCTCTTCCAGGGGATGTGCCAATAGACAAGTCTTCTTGTAGACTCCCAGGAGCTTGCTCTAGACCAAGCGGTGACGGGCATGCATGCTGGTAAGTGTGCATTTATGCATTCCTTTGCTCTGTCATCTGTGAGCTCCTAGAAGCAACAGCACCCTAGGGGTAACGAGCACTCTTAGCACCAGCTGCTTGCTCCAGCTCTGCCACACAGCAAGAGGAATGGAAGCTTAGCTTCCCCAAGGATTTCTGCTCCCCAATCTGGGAGCTTGTGTGCGAAGCACACCAGGCAAACCCAAGGTATTACATGGTTTTAGAACGTACAGTAGGGTTTATGGAAATCTAACATTAGTAAAGGCATGCCAAGGCCATTGGAGCAAACTGAACAGGGTTTTCAAGGCCATATCTGGGCAATGTTGAGAAACGTAATGAAGGACTGTAGTTATCCTCCCAACCTGCTGTTGGAGTTTCCACTGTTTTAGTCAGTCAACTGTGTCCTAAAAAGAGTAAATGGAATATTACAGAAAGAAACAAATTTTCAAATAACTTTTGTTATTTCATCATTACTTATTAATGTGAATAGGTTTCTATGCCTAATTTTTTAAAAGAATTATTTATTTTGTGTATGTGAGTACATTGTCACTCTCTTCAGATACACCAGAAGAGGGCATCATATCCCATTACAGATAGTTGTGAGCCACCATGTGGTTGATGGGAATTGAACTCGGGACCTTTGGGAGAGAAGTCAGTGCTCTTAACCACTGAGCCATCTCTCCAGCCCTTTCTGTACCTGATTTCTAAGTTAAAAATTATAAGTAAATAATTATAATTAATAATAATAAACAAATAAATTATAAGAAGTTTCAGCATAGTTTTGTAGATGTTCCCACTCCTAGGTATCATAGCCTGTTCAGAGCTAAGACCATCAAATTTCTCACACGCATCTCCTATGAAATGTACCTCTGCTGTATTGGACTCCAACCCAAATCATAAGGTAAACATCTGTGGGCCATGCGTGCAAGTAAATGATTGACGAATAACTGGGATAGTTGGCAGATTTCTGTGCGGAATTCCAACAATCCCATGCAGATTCTCCTTTACAGTGGGGCCCATCCATCTACTCTACAGTATGGCTGCACAAGATGACTTTTTCCCCAAGATAGTGTATAGGGTGGGGAAACCTAACTAACTCCCTGGCCCGGGTCAGACCAGCAACCATAGTGACAGTCTCAGTATGTGTAATGACAAGGAGCAAATGGTGTGTTTCCCTGAGTCAGGGAATTTTTCTTGAAAAGACACAGCTCAAATAATCATGAGGAAAGAATTGACAAATTCTAAATAAGGAAAGTTTACAGAGCTTCTGATCAGACTTCCTCAAGCATCAAGGTTAGCCACAGCCAAGAATGTCTGCGAAACTGTCCCAGCAGACAAGAGCTTTAAAGTGGCCTGATGACCTTGTGCCATGTGGGCTCCTGGGTGGACCATGGGAACAGCCAAGGGAAGCAGGATAAAGAGTTAGCAGCACAGGGTCCCTCTTTCTCCTAACTGGGCCACATTCTATTGGCCATTACTAGGACCAATGAGTAAGCAACCTGGAGGGAGGGAGGGAGGGAGGGAGGAAGGGAGGGAGGGAGGGAGGGAGGGAGAAAGAGAGAGAGAGAGAGAGAGAGAGAGAGAGAGAGAGAGAGAGAGAGAGAGTTCATGGCAGCAGGAGAACACAGCTGGGTGGGACTCCTCACATCTGGAAAGACCAAGAAGTAGAGAGAATGTGAGGCTGGTCTTCCTTTTAATTTGGCCAGGAAGAGGATTCTGGGAACCAGCTTCTGAGTGACTGGTCACTGCTAGGCAAACAGTAGAGACAAGGGACACGCGTGTGCACGTGGTGTGCTTTTGACTGTGACAGAAATGTTTTCTAGGCATGAGAATGTAAGCCCTACAGGATCATGGGGGCATCCTTCACACAGAGTCAAGGAGAGGCCTGGGAGGCAGTTCGTCTGTGGATGGGTCAGGATCCCTTCAGGAGGCCTGAGAGTATAGCACCCAAGGCTGAGAGAGTGAAGATGAAGGGCCAGTGGAAATCCTAGAAGTCAGAGAAACCATGAATGTGCAAAGTCTATGGAGCAAAGCTGTAGAATTTAAGTGAGAGGCAGCAAGGCCACAGTGGCGGGGCTACCGGAGCCTTTCAAAGACTCCATCTTGCCACCGATGCCTCAGACACTGGTCGTGGAACCACAGCATTTAATGTCGGCCCTGCTGAGGTTTCATCTTGCTTTGACTGATCCTTGCCTGCTCTTCCCCTGTTCTTTCCATCCGGAGCATTTTCCCTGTGCCACTTGTATTTTGAAAATCTGTCACTTGTTTTGATTTTATGGGGGCTCATCTGAGAGTTTACCTTGAACCTCAAGAGTTTAGGCTTGTGTATACTGTAAAGGTATGGCACTCCTTGGAGCCAGACTCAGTGCTTGGCTCTGTAAAATGGACATGAAGCTTTGGGGGATAGATTGTGGGTTGAATGTTTGGGTGTCAAACTGAGGAGGGGTCCTCTATGATATTTAACATCAATTGTTGATTTACCTGGATTGAGGAGTGTCACAGGGGTCAGTAAAACACACTTCTGAGTACTTCTGTGTAGAGATTCGAGGGGAAATTAGGCAAGTTGGAGACCCCTGCTACTGTACAGGGTGGGGACCTGTATGGAATAAAAGGGAGAAGTGAGAAATCCAGCTAGTGTAGATGTGCCTCTTTCTGCTCTGGGCCACAGTGATGCAATGTGAGCTGTTACACCTCTAGTCTCTGCCACGGTGAACTAAAACCCCTGAGACTGAGCCCAGATAGCACCCTTCCCTTTAAGGTGTTATACCAGGTATGGTGTCCCAGGACAAAAAGCCCATACTTACACAGGCACACTCACTCCTACACACACACACACACACACACACACACACACACACACACACACTTCACAAATATTCAGGAATAATAGATCCCACTATGTTCATAGGATATGGGTATTGCAGAGTGGGAGATAGGGACAAAGCCACATTCTGAGAAAGTACTCTTTTGAGGGCATCCGAGAGAGCTGCCCTCTCTCTCAGCATGTTCCAGTTCCAGGGCATCTTAGAATCCTCATTGCATGAGACTAGAGACTGGGATGGCAGGCCCCAGAGTCTTGCAGTGAGTGAGTATATGGCTTCCCCCAGGAGGTCACGCTTGTCACAGGCAGGGATGGCGTGTTGCTTTCCCACGGTGGGGAACGAAATGCGTGCTGTGCACCAGCCAGGCCAGTTTGGGCTACCTGTTAGACAGACACTGTGTGAAGAGGAAACATCAAAGCCATCGGCCTTTCTATTGGCTACCATTGACTTGCACTTAATCTGCTCTGCTCCCCAGTGAGCGCTGAAGGGCCAATTTGCCGTGCAGCCTTCTGTGCATTAGTGCCCATTATGCTGCAATGGGTGTCTATCAGTGTCAATATGTCAGCAAGCAATTAATTCAGCTCACTACTCCTTGCCAGTAATTGCTAATCACTGGACCATCCTGTGCTCATGATATTAAACACCATCTTGACCATTTAGTGCCTCAGCTGCGAGCTGACATGTGGTGTTGGCTGCAAGTGGAGGATAATTATAGAAGGAGTTATCTCTGGAAACATATATATTTTAGGACCCATGTTAAGCATATATATAAAGCGCTCATATATCTTCTATAGTAAGACATGCGTATTGCAGATCAGCTGTAGGATATATTTGGTCAGGAGAGTTCATAGAAATAATCATTGTCATGTGTCCAAGCTTTGAGTTCTCTGTAAAGTTTTCTACAGTGGAAAAGGAATGGCTTCTACAAAGCGTGAGGGTCATATGGGAAACACAACTGAAAAGACAGGGGTCATGTTAGAATGGTAACAGACTCCCAACACAACTGAAGTCAGAGTAGACTCGGGGCTTTACAAGCAGGAAAGCCTCCACTGTTCCCAGACAGGTCATCCCTGCTCCTGGTAAAACGATGAGAGACAGCTGCTTAAGGGAGGAGTGGCTGCTGTCTGGCTCTTGGCCCCAGGGATTGTGGGAAGGAGCCTGATGGGATGCGTGCAGTAGAGAGTGTATGGTTATAGATGCCATGCTGTGACCTGGGACTTCCAGTGTCTGACCACCGGTGTCCTTGCACATGAGATCATTGTCACTGGTGCTGTTCTGTGTAGTAGTATTACCTGTAGGATTGGGGACTCCAGACTCAGGGCACAGGATGAAGATGGTCCTTATGCAACTGTGGTGATACTCAGACCTGCAAGAATTAAGAACAAGAAAACTGAAGCAAATTCAGACATCTGAAGCGAGTGCTTCGAATACATAAGAATATCTAATGTTCATGAAGGGATGCAGGTAGGTTTGCTAGATCACATTATATTTGGAAATGGCTCTTAGAGACCAGAGCACTTGAATGTGGTATAACAGTGGTCTGAACATGATATCTAAGGCTTCTTCCCATGTAGTTAACATGATATTCAGGACTGTTTCCCATGCAGATCCAATGCAGGTCCATGTTATCCCAGGATACTTCACATGTGGAGTCATGTTATCCAGGACTGATTCCCATTTGGGAACAACAAAGCCAGGAGTGTGTCCCATGGGGATACATACTATTCAAGACTTTTTGTTAGGTAGGTCCAAACAATTAAAACAATGTGTCAAATGTGTACAAAGTGTTACTTGTGGCCAGTGTCTTCTGAGTCTTGCACACCAGTGGTTTGCTCTTTATGATATCTGTAGTGAAGGCCCCACTGTGATGTCTGCTGTTTCTAGAGTGAGCTTTCAGATGACTTCTTCCATCTTGCAGCTTGTGAAGGCTGAGCCACTGCCCCATGGCATAAACCAGTTCCGTCTCCCAAACAATCACTTGTGAAATCACTTCCTCAACTTGAAAGCAAAGATGATGTCTAGCATGGGCATTACAACCTCTGAATATGTTTGCTGTGATAAGAAGTGCTAATCCAGAAGGAAGGTGTGTGCTGGTCACAGCGCAGGCTTTGGCTTTGGGAGTGATTAGCGATCGCTGGCTGTTGGGAGTGGCTCCAAGGATCACACTTGGGCCCTTGTGGAATAGGAGAGCCTGGCTTTGACAGGCCAGCAAGTCTCAGGTGACCTTGCACACTGGAGTTGTTCATTAGCAGTGACTGCATTTAGCCCAAGCAGACCAAGCTTGCAAAGGCTTGGCACAGATGTCTGGTAAGGATATAGCCTGGTCCACATGCTGTCTTCTTGGTGCGACCTGATGGGAGTTGGGTCCTTTTGAATATGTTGTCTTTGGAGCAGTTCAGTTCATGGAGTTCAGAGTCAGTCTTTTAAAGCAGAGCAATCCAGTCAGAAGCTGGAAGAATCAGTCAGTTTGGAGATGAATTTGACCAGAACAGCTGAGTTGTTTGGAAAGAGCTAGAAAGAGTGAGTTTATTCAGCAGTAAGTCTCAGAGGCTGAAGCACTCTAGGCCTAGGTTAGCAGACAGAGGCTGGAAGCTGAAGTCTTCAAGGTCCAAGTTTGCAGAAGGTTAGATTGTATAGAGGCTAGAAGCTTCTAGGCCTAGGCCTTGAGATAGAACAAAGAAGGAAGCACTCTGGGCTCAGCCCAAGCCATGTGTTCTCACAGGTTGGGTATGGCTCTCATCTCATCCCTTCATCTGAAGAAATGAAAGCGACATTTATATTTACACTTTAGGGACCCAACTCTCTCTCCCCACCTCCCTCAGTGCTGACTCTATAGATGTTTGCCTCAGTGCCTGGCTCTTATGTGTAGGACACTTCACCGAGTGAGCCATCTCCCCAGCCTTTTATCTTGTTTTTTTGAGCTCAGATTTCTCATTGGCCTGAGGCTTTCTGATGGGGGTAGGTTAGCTGGCAAGTGAGCTCCGTGGATCCACTGTCCTCACTTCCACTAAGATTGAAAGTGTGTATGCGTGTGTGTGGGGTGTGTGTGTGTGTGTGTATGTACATATGTTTTTATATGTGCATGTATGTATATGTGCATGCCATGTTTATATATACATGTGTGTATGTTTGTATGTATGCATGTGTGTATATGCACATATGTATGTGTGTTTATATGTGTGTATGTGTGTGCATGTACATATGTACATGTGTTTATATATGTGTATATGTGTTGTATGTATGTATATTTGTGTGATTTGTATATACACATGTGTATGTGTGTCTATATATGTATGTGTGTTTATATGTGTATGTGTGTATGTGGTAGGTTAGCTGGCAAGTGAGCTCCGTGGATCCACTGTCCTCACTTCCACTAAGATTGAAAGTGTGTATGCGTGTGTGTGTGGTGTGTGTGTGTGTGTGTGTGTGTATGTACATATGTTTTTATATGTGCATGTATGTATATGTGCATGCATGTTTATATATACATGTGTGTATGTTTGTATGTCTGTGTGTGTATATGTGCATATATATGGGTGTGTATGTGTGTCTATGTATGTATGTGTGTTTATATGTGTATGTATATATGTGTGTATCTGTGTATGTTTATATGTGTATATGTATATATATGTTCATGTGTATGGGTGTGTATGTGGATATGTGTGTCTATGTATGTATGTGTGTTTATATGTATATATGTGTATGTGTGTGTATGTGTATATGTATGTGCTTGTATGTATATGTGTGCTTGTATATGTATGTGTGTTTATATGTGTGTATATGTGTGTGTATGTTTGTATGTGTGTTATGTGTATGTGTGTGTATGTGTGTATATGTATATATGTTATGTGTATGTGTGTGTATATTTAATGCATTATCTGGAGATTTATCTTAAGTTCTCATGCTTGCAAAATAAACACTTTACTCCCTGAGCTATCTCTTTCACCTTTTTGATTTTGACATACTTGATTATAACTAAACCCCCAAATTAAATTATGCTCCATGAAAATATATAAGAAAAAAACTACAGTGCTAAATAACCCTTGTTGAATTCTCTGGAAGGGGTCAGGTGTCTTTGTCTGGCTGCTTTTGATTAACCCTAGCTAAAGGGAAAAGCTCCTTTCAGATGTAGGAAAAAAGCAGAGACTGAGACTGGCATAGATTAACTATTTCTCAAAAATCTTTAGTGTGTATATTCCTCCTCCTCTTCCTCCTCCTCCTCTACCTCCTCTTCCTCTGCCTTCTTCAAAAAGGAGACTTATTAGACAAGCAGGCACATTTCCATGAGTGCATGTGACACATCTGTACTCTGAAAAGTTGCATAAGGAATCATTTACTTTGCTCTCTCTGGGTGTCCAGCAGCGACGGATGTAAATATTTTATTAGGCAAGCCCGCAGGTCTCAGAAGATTATATGTCTTATCAAGTTGACCCTTATAATTATGTTGTCTTCTGCAACTGTGGGATCTCTTTAATTTTGCAGCTCTTTGGTAAATATTGAACACACGTGAGGTACACAATTGGAAGCAAAGAGGACAGGATAAAAGCCTTGGGAACAGAACTCTGTCACATGTAGGTAACAGGTAGACATCCTCTCTGTACAGGGAGGGCCTTATCAGGCCAGACCATGAATGGGTCTCCACACTTTCTGACCATCCGTTTACAGCCAGTTGTTTCAAAAGTCTCTGGTCTCACCTCTCTTTTTCTCAGTTTGTAATGAAATTTTGATATTGAAATCTTCACCAGCTGAAGAGCCACGGTCAAGCGAAAGGAGATGCTCTAAGATTAGTTGGGTATAAATCTAAATTACCTCACCCCATCCCTTCCCAACATCATCGTGGCTTCAGTACCCCACATCAGGTAGACATAGCCAACAAAGGGTTTTATGTATGGCTGCTTGGTGTGAATGCCAAACTCTCTTGCAGGGGTGGGGGGAGGCAGTGCCAAGTGGAAAAGAGCCCTTTAGCCCCTGAGTGTGCACAGAGAGGGGTGGTCACAGGTCATGGGGCCTTCATATGTCCAGTTCTCTCTCCAGGCCTGTTTCCTCTCTATTTCTGCCCCCATGGTGCTTAGCCCTGCATGAGCCCAGCTGGACTCAGCTCCTTTGAAGCTCACAGAGGCCATACTATGTGGCGCCCCGCAGGGCCATCCTTCTTCATCGGAGGAGGGTCTCTGTGTCACAGCTTTCATCCCCCCACTCCACCCTTCCCACACCAAGGCTAATCAGCTCTCTCACACTCTGCATTTGTACCCCCAACCGGGGCCTGAGAGCAGTGTTCGTGAGCTAAGGAAAACATGGCAAGCTATGAGCCACTATGTATGTTAAACTGTAGATTCGGGGACTTCCTTGAACTTGGGATGATAGGAAGTGATGTTCTTTGCTTCCCTGCATCCCCTGTCTTCAGCAGTCTGACAGCAGCATAAACTGTGACTTTCCAACCCCCTCAAACTCTTCCCCTACTCAGGTATTGGGTCCCTGAAGCACAGGAGTGTCCTTGGCCCTCCATCAGCCTGCCATTTCCAGGTTCTTATGTCATCCTGACCAAGGACACCCTGTAAGCCAGCTGTGCTTCCAAGCTGTAGAGAAGGACAAGGCAATAAACATAGGGGTAGGAAAACATCTAACAATCTTGGCAAGTCTCGCTGGTGTTGGATCCATCCAGACTCACAGACTGGAAAACAATCTCTGGAGAAGAAGCACTAATTGCTGTGAACTGATAGCTTACAAGGAGCTGAGGACATGAGAAGTAGAGTCTGGACTCTAGCAAATCTAACAAGCCTATAGGGATTTCTACTAGGGTGTCACAGTGGCTGGACTAGACAGGGCTTGTCCTGATGGATCCCATAGTAGGCTGGGGTGACCACAGCTACTATATATGGCTCTCTCTGGTATCATCAGTATCCCTGAAGTCTTGAGCCCTTGGGTAGGTCCCAGAGTCAGCATCTCCACAGGTCTCTGGCCCATCTGGTTGATGTTTATGCTGGTGGCCAAAGACAAGTAGGTTGCCATGAGAGCAATTAAAGCTAAAGTATATGGATGGACTGAAAACCATTAGGTTGATCATAAAGGGTCAGAGAGGGCAGGGGCATTGTGGGTACCAGTCAGTCAAAGTAACAGCATTCAGTGGGGCCCATGTATGGATCAAATATGGCACACAGCCCATGTGGTCCTCAGCGTGTTATCTCTCTAGGTTCAAGCCCTCACTCTGATGCGTGGGGTGAGGGCTAGCTCTGTCACCCAGTTGCTCTGAGGTGGTTTTCTGCCAGTATCTACTACACAGAACAGATTGGAGACTGGAATGGGGCAGTTCATGAAGAACACCATCCTCCGTAGTAAGCAGCCACATTCCGTGCCTGCCATCTTTGCTTCTGAGGATGCCCACTCTGTTGGCATCTTCCAGCATGAGGGAGCTGAAACTTGAACTCACTCTCTGCCATCTACAACCCTGCTCTCCAGGTCTCAACATTCTGCCTCTCTTGATGCTCTGCCTGTGCAGGACACACAGCTCACTCTCTGCTCTGACACTGAGCACAGTCGAGAGTAGGTCTCCATGCTCTGCCCCCCTATGTGGAAACTGAGGCAGAAAAGAGTGAGGGCAGTCTCTGAACAGGACCAGAATACTTCCTTGGTGCCACATGGTCTCAAGTTCTTGAGATTTTTTTTGGGGGGGGGGGGCTTTCAGCCTCTCCTGTGACACCCACTCTGGCTGCATCCTGCTTCCTAGCTTTGGGGAATTAACAAGGCCAGTGGGGTGGATCTGTCCCACCCACAAACCACACATAAAGGACCGTTCATAGGTGGGTCCCCCACACTCAGCAGACCCTCAGTATTGCCATGGGAAGAAAAGCCTCATGTAGCCTTTAGTGCTGTCTCGGTTTTACAGTTCCAAGGCTATGGTCTGAGCACCTGCCTGCCCCCTTCCCTTCTCCACTTCCTGTGCCCTTTACACGTTTGTTCTTGTGCTTACGCTGAACTCCAGAGTCTGACTTCCAGTTGCTTATTATTAGCTTACAGGCACGTGACTGGTGCCACATGTTTACCCTGTGTCCTGCGAAGGCTGGGGGTCCCTCTTAGTGCAATAGATATGTGGGCTCCTCTAGGGCCTCTGCTGTGGGAATCTTTACTGAAAGGACAGCATTCACTTCTTGATTTCAGACCCAGGGAGGATCATTCTACCATTACCACGAAGTGTAAGGTAGCTGTGTGGCTTTGCGGGTGCTCTTTATGGGGCCGGTGAAGGCCTCCTACAGTGGTAGACTGCTCAGCATCTTTGACAAAGGTGGGTGTCATTAGATCTGTGGCATACCTTTCCCACACCAGTCAACATGCAGCTGTAGTCTTTCTCCTTCAGTCTGCTGATGGAGTGGGATACACTGAATTATTATTGAATATTGACTCAGCACTGTGTGCTTTCACAAAGTCCTGAGCAGCTGAGGTGTGTGTGTGTGTTTTTTCTTCCTGTGTGTCTCTGGGGTTAGGTTGCTGCTGGCTTTGAGCACTAGGCATTAAAGTACCTGAGCAGTACTGGGCAGCAGCTGCCCCCATTCTGGACTGATTGGGTGTAAATCAGGAGATGGGAGGAGTGGTAGAGAACTGGTTTTTTAAAAATATTCTTCAGATCCTCCAGGGAACACCCTGGGCCTGGAGGTTTCTTTCAGTAGTGCTTTTAAATGACAACTTCACTTTCTTAAGGGTGGTGAGATGATTCAATCTGTCACTTTTGGAGAGCAGGGTGGGCCTCCTGGGAGACAAACAAGCCAAACTGAGACACATGGTTACTCGGGTCAGAATCACCCCAGTCCATGTCAGGAGCTTCGTTTCTATAGTCATCTGACTGAGCACAGGGTACAGAACAAAGTTCTAAAAACGTACATTTTATCTAAAAGGAATTTGGCTATCATTTTGAGCAACCTAACCATTTCGAGTTCTCCTTAAATAAAATTGGACCTTTGTAATACAAAAGTGGTTCTAGCCTTAACACAGCTTTCACACACACGTAAGGATGGCTCCAAGCCGAGCATAGTGAATGTTTGTAATCTCAGCTCTTAGGAGTCTAGGCACTAGGATTACTGAGAGTTTGAGGCCAGCCTGAACCACAAGAGTGAGGCCCTGTCTCACAGAAACAAGGGCTGGCGGGATGGCTCAGTGGTGACTGAAGCTCAATTCTGGAACACAGGTTAGGCTGGAGGACAGAACCAGGGCTGCACCATGTCCTAGGCACACAGGATCACAGTGATCGTCCACACATGCACAGTGCATGTGCACGCACAGTAATAATAATACGGTGCAAACCAATGTATACTGACAGTCTCTCCTGGCATCTCCTCCCTTGTGTGAAGTTAGGTTTTAAAGTTATATACACTGTAGTAGGAAGGAATTTCGGGTGTCCATCAGGGAAGTCCTGGCTTCAGAGGACCTGAGCTTTATAGCAAACATCTCCTCCCACTGCTGATTAAAACCATGTAGGACGCAGGACCAGACAGATAGAGTCTAGCCAGTCACTGCTGTGTGGCCTCAATGGATTCCTTCTGGGACCCAGAATACTGGTACCAACTTCAAATTTATTATTGTGTTATTTCAAGAATATACACTTTGTTAAGCCAGGAAGAAGGTGTTGGTCAGATTGTCAACATCTTCATGAAATGAACTTTTTAAACATTCGAATATAGTTAATTTTTAAATGATTTTATGAATATTGGCATTTTGCTTGTGTATCATATGCAATCCTAGGACCTGTGGAGGCCAGAAGAGGCCGTAAGCTCTCCTGGAACTGGAGTTGCAGATGGTTGTGGTCTATCCTTTGGGTGCTGAGAATAGAACCTGGGTCATTTGCAGGAGTAGCTAGTGATCTTAACTACAGATCTATCACTCTAGCCCCAATATTTTGTTTTTAAAATGAAGAACAAATACCCCAAAGAATACTGGGGGTAGGCAAAGAGGAGTTAAGACCTACTTTGAGCTCTGCAATGGACATAGAAGATCAGGGGTGGGCCACAAAGGCTCATTGGACTACCCAGGACCCAGAGAATATTCTACTTCTGCATGGTACCTGCTTTACCCAGCCAGCAGAGCAAAAGCCAACAGCTTGAGTTCCTGGTCTCAACATCAGATTCATGCTACAAGAACCTGCACATTGTAGAAGCGTGTCATTGTCAGCAAACAGAATGCTCTTCTGGTGCATTTATGATGTGGGGGAGGACGCTGTCTTTATCACCAAGTCCCACAGCATAGCACGTTTGCCTGAAAGCAATCTCTGTAAATAGCGATTCGGAGTCTATGGGAGATATCTCTCTGGACTGCTATTTATTTTATCTTCAGAATGTGCGAGACACCACCAATCTTTTTATTTCTTGGGGGATGAACAATCGCAGCATTAAGAGACATTTAAATAATGCTTAATTTTTGAGGCAAGAGAATTAGACAAATGGATGCGTTCAGCTTTGGCTTTGGATCTGGTTTCTGTTTTTTAAGCTTAATGTGTGGTATTAGCCTATTAAGTGGCTTTCTTTTATTTGATAGACTCTCTATCCCCATTAGATGTCATTTTTCCCACTGGTGTTTTATATTATTTGTCTGTTAGCTCTTCTTATGTTAAACTACAGGGGCTGTGAGGGAAATAATTAGATTTATGGCTTTGTACTTTTAGTTTTCAATTTAAAAGTCTATTCAAAAATAACTCACAATATGGTACATACAAGGCCATCTTCCACTCAGATTAGCTTATAAAAATGAAATATCTCCTTTAGCTATTTCTTTTTTGGAGATGACGAAAGATGACCAAATTCCTGCTCAGAAGAATGTAGCCAGGGGTTGGAAATGGCACCAGACCCTGGCAACACAAAGAGGACCAGGCTCACCTTGTCTCGACATGGCTTTTCTCAGCTGGAGGAAACATCATCTTTAGATGTTATCTGAGCCTGCACCCTGGCAATCCTGACAAGCTAGGTTCAGCCATGTGTTCTCAACTGGTTGCTTAAAGAAATAAGTATTAGCGGAGAGTAGGAAAAGGAGACTTATTAGCCCAAAAGGGGATTTATTTAATGTGGCCACAATGGAAATGAGAACAAAGAGATTCATGGACACCCCAAAGTCTACTTCAGGATCCTGACATGAGGCTTAAGTTAAACACAGAAAAAGGGCCCACGGGTAACCAAGCAGTCTTGGTCGAGGTACAGTCCCGCCCACCATTGGCCATCATTGTCTGGGATCCATTCTCTCCAGCAAGGTGGCCTGACAAGGTCTGAGAACTGTGTGCAATCTCTTTGTTCTCTGGCTGGCACCAGGCTTCAGCCTTCCTCTTCCCTGAGGGGACGTTCCCTTACTTGGGATTCACTGTTTCAATAGTCTGATAGCCAGACATAGGGCCAGTATCTCTTTTTAAAGTATCTTCACCCTTGCCAGGTGCCAGGCTGGTTTCCTAGGGATGTTAGTCCTGGACTCCTCATGGGTTGCTGCCTTCACAGTGGCTCACTAACAAGAGCCCATGGGAGCTTGTCTGAGAGGTGAGATATCTGGGATACCCTGGGTTCAAACACAGATCTGTTCCTGAGGGCTTTGGGAGGGGTCGTTCTGCAGAGCACACGAGGTTCTGAATGTCTGTCCTGCTAACCCTTGACCGTCCTTTCATAGAAGTAGACAGAGGGTTGGGGAAGACACCCTCAGGCATCTCTGGACTTCTGACATGGTCTCCTGCTGCAGGTGTCTGTCCTTGTAGGGACTTGGCTTCAAGAGCCTGTGACCTCAGCTTTAAAATGGAGACAGCGTGTTCCTCGGCTCCTGTGAATGCTCGTTTGGTGACAATGCTGCGTTCCTCCCTTTGTTTGTGTACTTGTGGAAAGATGCCAGTGGTGGAGTTCACTCCTGACAACATGCCAAGTATTAGCATGGCCTTGTGGGCATACCTGTTCCCAGGACTAGATTAGTCTTATCTAGAATGTACCTTTGATTTCAGCTTGGATCTTTCCTTCAGTGTCCCTGAGTCTTTATTTACAAAACACACATAAAACCCCACCTTGAAGTTTGCTAGCAGCATTCCCCAACTTCATCAAAGAGCCATTGATAAAGGGTTTATATCGTGAACCCTAACTCTGTGCCTGGTTGTGACTCTTACAAGCAGTGTTGTGCTGTAGCTTACTATGAAGGTCCCTGTTTCCCCTCTGCCAGGTAAGCAGAGGGTTGGAGGTTAAGATGGTGATGGTTAAGGTAGAGTATGTCTGCCCAGAGATGGCCCTGAGAAGGCACCTGCTGTTCTCGCCGTTCTTCTCTGGGTGTCCAGAAAGCTGGAGACCCTACCTGTTATTTTTTTTAGTTCCCTCCCGAGCCCCCTTGTACTTCTGTCCCCATTAGCATGCAATGCAGCATTCAACTTGTAACAGTTTGCATCTCTGGATCAGTGCTGAAAAATCTTTGGATCCAGTAACAGGTGTGACCTTCAGCCTGAACGTTGCAGATAGATTCCAGGTATCAACACGGGCCCAGATCCTTCTGGAGTTCCCTGCAGTTATCCAGTCATAGCATAAAATGAAGGGGAGTCCAATAGGATTCTTACAATGGGTCTCACAACAACCTCTCAAAAAGCTAAATCTACATCTAAAACTAAGTTATCAGGACAGCCATTATTTTACATCCATGCACCTCTCAGTTGGGAAGCATGCCCGGGGAGAGAGCTTCAGTTTTAGGGAATATTCTTCAGTATGTGAAAGGTTAGGGTTGTTTTGTTTTTTTTTTTTTTGTTTTTTTGTTTTTTGTTTTTTGTTTTTTGTTTTGTCAACTTGACACAAGCTTGAAAGAGGAAACCTCAGTTGAAAAAAAAAAAGCCTCCTTAAGAGTGTAGCCAAGTCTGTAGGGCATTTTCGAATTTTCTTGCTGGCTGATTGTTGTGGGAGGGCCCATCCTCCTGTGGGTGATGCCATCTTTGGCTAGGTGGTCCTGAGTTGTATAAAAAGCAAACTGAGTAAGCCAGAGGAAGCAAAAGAGTAAGCAGCACCCCTCCCTGGCTTCTGTTTTAGTTCCTGCCTCTGGTTTCCTCTCCCAAATTCTGCCCCAGTTCCCTTGATGATGGGCTATGACCTCTAACATGAAGTGAACCCTTGAACCCCTGGGCCACTTCGGCAATTATCTTTATCACGCAGAAGACTTGAATAGAGGTGTTGTGATGGCTGTTCTTGGAATGAACTACAATCCAGAAATGGAGGGCACACCGACCATGAGAGATTTCCAGCTTGGTTTGAGGTGGGAGAAACCACTTCTAGTCCAGACCCTTAATGCAGGAAGACACACCTTTTTGAGTTTTGAGGCAGGAAGACATGATGCCTTTGTCTGGATCTTGAAGTGGGAGGATAACACCTTTAGTCTGGGCTACACCTTCTGCTGGAAGCCTATGGAAGAATGTGAAAGAAGGAAGGTCTGCTCTTTGCCTGCTTACCCTCACCTTGCTAGCAGGTCCATTCCTTCATTGGCTTTAGAGCCTATTTCTTCAGGATTCTAGCATATACAGAGGACCAGCTGATACGCCCAGCCTTGTGGAGCAAATAGTAGATTCTTGGGCTTTCCATTCAAAACCAACCATTGTTGGATTGGCTGTACATCATTCCAATAAATTCCTTTTATGTATATTCATTTCATACATTCTGTGACTAATACAGGTAACATGACTCCCACTATTGCCCCAGAATGTCCCTCTCCCTGCTGAAGCCACCTTTGATGGCAGTCACAGCTTTAAAGGAGTCACGGGAAGCAGATCAGACCATACTCTTTTTTTTTTTTTTTTTAAACTATGTAACCTGGGACAGTGACCCAGGAATCTATCTCATGGAGGCTAAAATTAAAGCAGGACGGTGCCTCTGCCATGAGCACTTCGGGGATTCCATGAAACCCCACAGGCAGACGAACCTGAAGCATCAGCTTCACCCCCACCCCACAGCATGTGGCCTTAAAACCCACCCCTCCTCAGCCCCTGCGACTTAGCAACTTGTGAGATCTTCTATCCATTAGCGTATTTGTGACTCGGACTTCAGATACCTGCACATGTGCCCTGTGAGGCGGCTTTCATCTTCAGAATCCCAAGTGCTTACAACCTGGGGAAAAGATAACTCCCTGGATATTAATCCACTCCTCTAACACAGCCTTGCAGGGAGAGGAGATCAATGGTATTTGTCAGCTCCTAACACCTCTGTCCCAGTCACGGGAGCCTTTCATGGGCTCTCCTTTAGGAAGGAGATAAGAGCCTGCAGCCCCACCACACCTGTGTGTTTACTCGGGCCTTTAAAGAGGAACACTGTAACCAGTGAGTCCGGTATTGAGCAATTATAGAACTCCGGAGACTGAGCATGAGCTCTATACGTCTCTGAGTCAGTGACAAGTTCAGCGAGAATCGGGAATCTTGCCATGGGAGGAGCTGTATTTCCTTCCCAGGCCACGAAATGTGCCCTTGGGACCTTCTGCCTCTTACCTGGCATGTTTCTCTAAGTAGGTTGCATGGGTTCTGGGGTGAAGCTGGGGGCTAATGAGGAGACAGACATTTCTGGCAGCAGCTTACTTATGCTTAGGGAGTGTCTTAGTCAGGGTTTCTACTCCTGCACAAACATCATGACCAAGAAGCAAGTTGGGGAGGAAAGGGTTTATTTGGCTTACACTTCCATACTGCTGTTTATTACCAAGGAAGTCAGGACTGGAACTCAAGCAGGTCAGGAAGCAGGAGCTGATGCAGAGGCCATGGAGGGATGTTACTTACTGGCTTGCTTCCCCTGGCTTGCTCAGCCTGCTCTCTTATAGAACCCAAGACTGCCAGCCCAGGGATGGTCCCACCCACAAGGGGCTCTTACCCCTTGACCACCAACTGAGAAAATGCCCCACAGCTGGATCTCATGGAGGCATTTCCTCAACTGAAGCTCCTTTCTCTGTGATAACTTCAGCTGTGTCAAGTTGACACAAAACTAGCCAGTACAGGGAGACATACCACTGTTCCAGTATGTATACATAGCAGGCAGCAGGGCCCCTGGTGTGCCCAGGTGGTTCCTCTCTCAGCCTGGGGTTGATGCATGGACATTTCAGGGATCTGTGTATGCCCTTAGAGCATAGTTCTATCCTAAGGTCACCAGAATTTCCAAGAAGGAAAGAAATACTTGCTGGAGAGCGTTGGGGACCTCATGTCTTCCTCAGGTCCTTGTATGTGGGAGAGTCTACTTGCCAATATGTGAATAGGAGGTCACAGTTGTTACTGCACCCAGAGTTCACTGGGAATCATAGGGCACAGCAGACAGCAACCCTGGCTGAGGCCACATTCCTTGGCAATGTACAGGGTGGGAACCTATTGTAAAACAGGGGTAAGCCCCTGGGACTTGAGGTTTTGGGGTTTCTCTGTAGTGACCATTGTCTGTGGGCCATCCACTGACAGTAAAGGATTAGAAGGGGACAACCTCTCAGAAACAGAAACTCCCATGTCCCCAGGATTGACAGTGGCAGGGACCCAGCAGGCCTTCGGTCAGATGGTTAAACTACACGGTTATAAGAGAAAGAGATGAGGGAATAGGAAATAAGGGGGAGAAGAAGAAGGATAAAATCTCCTCCAGGGCCAGGGCTGGAGAAGCAAAGGGTGTCAGAATATCAGATGCGGAGAGAGAAGGAGGTAGCAAGGGACCAGTGGAGCACAGAAGATAAGCCCCAAGCCTAGAGGGCTTCTCAGCACTCATTTTTTAATAGAACACAGTAGCTCAGTGTCTCACGAAGTCTTTAGCCCTTGTTGTCCCATGGGTTCCCAACAGAAAGATTTATTCTACTATCCACATGACAGGAAGTATCAGATGGGGTAACAGAGACTTGGCTGGGGCTAAATCTGTGCCATAAGACCCTGGCTTGGCCTGTGTCAAGAGACGATGGGTGTTGTGGTCTCTGAAAGTTACGAAATCTGTCATAGCTACTTTGTGCTTGTAGCCCCAAAGTAGACTCACACAACAATATGTAATGAATGACCATGGCTGAGTACCAAGAAAACCTTATCCATGAAACGTTGCTCTGGACTGTCAATAAAGGTGCATTTATAAGATAAAAGTGGACAAGAATTGTGAGAGTCCTAGTTTGCTGATGGATGATTTACATCCAAGTAGGCAGCTCTCTAAGGAAGGGATGAAGTCATGGTAGGTACTAGAAAGAAGAGAGTAATAGAAAGTTTGACAGGGACGAAAGAACGCAATGTTGATGGACATCTGTGGACTATGATAGTGGCAGTTGCTGGAGTAGTGACTCTACTTGCCTTCTGTTGCTGTGATAAACCAACATGGGGAGGAAGACATTGCATCTTACACATCACAAGCCATCATTGAGTGATGTTGGGACTCAAGCAGGAACTGAAGGAGAACTATAGAGAGATGCTACTCACTGGCTTTCTCCCTAGCTCGCTCCCAGGTTACTTAGCTCCTTTCCCATCTAGCTCAGCCTACCTTCCTAGGGCTAGTGCCACCCACAGTGGGCTGGGTCCTCTCACATCCATCACCAGTCAAGATAATCTTTCACAGACATGGCCACAGGCCAGTCTGATTTAGGCAATTCCTCAGCTGAGGCTCCATTCTTCCATTCTTCTGGGTTCAATTCTGGATTGTGTCAAATTGACAATAAAGAACAAGCCAGCTTAATTTCAGAACAATCTGTCCTTCTAAACAGTGCCTTGTATTCTTGAAGGTTACAAATTAAGTATCCTGTTGACCTGGCTTGAGCATCTGTTTTACTGAGCCCCAACCCTGACAACTCAGAGTCCTCTTGGACCGACTCTTAAGTTTCTGCCTTCAGCCTGAGCTGTCTTAGTGTTTCCCTTTCAATGTCTTTTATGATTTTACAGAACTATCAGATGTGAGTGTGGGTGATTTGTAATTGGTGAAAACCAGGGCGTGTTTAAACATGTGTTTTTGTTTGCCTGCTGCCCTGTGCTACTGGTCAATCAGACACAAGGAGAAGGGGTATTAGAATAAACTTGAGCTTCTGTTTGGAGGCTTTATATGCCGTAGCAGTTCAAAGACAAGGCTTGCTTCTGTCCAATGAGGAGGCTGTTCAAGGACGCAGCTGCTGATACCACAGGGAGGGAGACTTATTTGTACCTAGCGAAGGGCCCTCTAAACGCATTACCGTCTTTGCGCTGCCCTTCCCTCTTCGCGCCGCACTTCGCCCGGCTCACCTCTGTGCATCTGCGGCACTAAGAAAAATGTCTCTTCTCTTTTAAGTGTCTCTTTTGAGCTTCCCTCCTAATTGTTTCACCTCTGCTCAGCAGCCCCATCAAGAAGAATTCTCCTTGTTCACCATTAAAGCGCATCACTTGGATTGTCGGATATTAGTGTTGTCACAGGCAAGGGGCCATTGGCTCTCTCCTAAGCTTCTTAAGCTTTTGAGAATACCCAGAAGGTTCCAGGGCACCCTCAGGGGTCACCAGTGCTGGGACCCAAAGGCCTGAAGCCTCTTGTAGCTCTTCAAATGCAAACACAGAGGCGGAGCAGCAGTTACCATACAGGCTGGGGCATAGCTGGTTCCCTAAATAGGATCTTCACAAAGGATCAGCGGCAGCCTGTTCCCTCTCTCTTCTGCTTCCCCTGCTGGCTATGTGGAGCTGGTACTAACCCCTTGAGGATTAGAAAACATTTCTTTAAAATGCCCACTCAGGGGACCAACGGTGCAATGGTATTTGCTGCCAAGCCTGGTCTCTAGGACCTACCTAGTGGAAGAAGAGAACCAAGTCGCACAACTTGTCCTCTGACCTACACACACACACACACACACACACACACACACACACACACACGAGGCCCACATGTGAGGACACAAGCAGTCTCTCAAATCCTGCCTATGCCTCCCTGGAAATGGCTGCTGACCTAAGAATGGGTTTTATACTTTTATATGAAAAGAAGAATGTCATTTCACAATTTGTAAAATTCCTATGAAACTCAAACGTCATTGTCCCTAAATAAAGATAAATTTGTTGCAGCCACACCCAAGGTTTCATATTCTCTATAGCTCTTTCAGGATATGGTGACAGAGCCCACTAATATGAATTATCCAGGAACTAACACAACAACATCATTATGCCCAATGATGCTACAGTTACTATCCAAGGTTTCTCATTGTATTGTCTTACTTACCCACGGCCAACTGCAGTCTGAGAATATAAAATGGAGACCCTCAGAAATAAACAAGCCATACGGCTTAAGTCGCAAGTGTTCTAGGTAGCAAGTGTGATGAAACTCCAGCTGCTTAACTCTAGCCTGCTTGGGCAGGGGAATCCCATCACCCCATGTGCTCACGCTGTATAGTCTACCCACCCATGAGTTTTGTAGTCAGTAACCCTGAGCTCAGATTGACTCTCTTGGCACCACACTGCTTTTATATTCAAGTGAACCGCATTGTATCTAATAGTGGCCACAAAATGTAAAGAAAGTGATACAGGCCATTTTAGTACAGTGTACAGAACCACAGTTGCTTTAAATTTATCATTAGCTAGTCATCGAGACTTTACATGTTAGTGTGTGTTTGCACGCACGACAGTGTGAGTGTGGAGGTCACAGAACAGCTGTGGTAGTCGGTTCTCTCTTTCTGCCATGAGGGTTCCTGGGATCAGAACTCAGGTTGTCAGACTCGGCAGCAAGAGCCCTTAACCAGTGAGCTGTCTCGCTGGCCATCACTGACAATTCCTAATTTCAGAGTGTGACTAATTTAGAAATGAAACTTTCTTATGAGAGTGTGTGTGTAAGAAAAAAAACCTTGCTGTATCACTATCTCTGTTTTAGGCATCCCGTGGAGACTTGAGTTTGTCCCTGATGGTTTGGGGGACTTCACGGGAGGACTACAAGGCCTGAAAACACCCCTCCCTCTTCTTACATTCTAGGTTTTCTGAGGATGGGTTTCCCAGAGTTACTGGATGTCTTTCTCTGCTCCTTGTGTGCTGTGGGTTGGTGCTGAGTTTGTTCTGGTGTGTGGCGATGCCCTTCCATGGGACTCAGTGGGCTCTGGACCTGCAGCGTGGGTGACCAACTTGTAACAAAGACAAACACCAATGCATAAGTGAAAGTGCACAGTGGTCACTGTTTGCCATTAAAGCCCCGGGCACAGTAGGAGAGCCAAACCACGCCACACTGCCCTCCCACAAGACAAGGCATCACATTAAAGATTTAGGAACATGCTGCGCCTGCGCCGTGGCAGCAGGGCTGGGGGTTGTGTGGGGGGGCTGTTGGGGGAGGTCTGAGACAGGCTGAATGCCTCTGCTTCTTCCTCCTGATATGTCTTTGTTAAAAGCTCCTGGGAACCTGGCCCCCTTTGTATAGGCAGCTGCTTCCAGTCAGAGGAGCAGAGGCTAATTTGCAATCTGATGAACGTTTGTCTTTCCACCACTAGGAGCAAAAACTTTCTGCAATCTATCTGTTGTACGGATTATGTATGTGTAAGAGTTGAACGGCAGTTAAAACAAGCCTCGGAAATCAGGAAGTCATTTTCTACAAAAAGAGCAGGTCCTGGTTGGGCCTAGGCCGAGGTAAACCTCTCTCCTATAGTCCCCCACTCCAAGCCAAGGCTTTCCAGTTGGCTGACTTGGCGGTAATTGAATCTGGAGGTTGGATCCTTATTCTCTAAGACTTGCCAGTGGAGCTCTGCAATCCTCTCTGGCTCCTCAGCGAATCAGATCTTCGGTTTATTGACAAGTAATTAGATCCGTGTGTGTCACTGTGTCAATGCCAGTGCAAACATCACAGGGCGAGCAGCTGATTCTTACAACATCAGCCCCCTAATCTCCAGGGATGCCTGTTGACAGGAGCCTGGGGGGATACCTGACTCCAGCTCAGAAGCTGCTCTGCGGCAGAAACCTACCACCTCCAGGTTTCCTTGATCCATCCACAACGTCCCTCACCATTTGCAGGGACAGGCAAAAGGAAGAGAGGACCTTCTGATTCCGGCTCCGCATTTTCCCCAATGTCGTTCCTTGAAGGATGGAAGGAAGTGGAACGCAATGCCTGGTGCCTGAGGCATCCAGGACCAGAGCCCCTCTGAGTTTCCTTGACTTAATTAAGGGACTTGCTTTCTGGAAAGTTCCTCTGATTACATCCTTTTCCGTGCTGAGATGAGCCTTTGCAGCAGGTGTTTATTAGTGACTCTGTCACAGACTGGCAGCGATATGCTAGTCAGGTGACGTCAAGGTTCGTGGACAACGGTGAACCGGTCACTGCTGCTTTGTTAGCTGTGTGCTGACTGAGCCTGGGCATCTCACTGAACTAGCACTTGAGGGACCTCATTTATGTTCCTGTGTTTCTGTGAAGCCAGGGCCTCCTCATGCCTGTTGCACAGTTATTGTAACTGAGGCTATGAGAAGTTTATGATCTTTTTAAAAAAGAAATATTTATTTATTTTATGTATATGAGTACACTTTAGAAGAGGGTGTCCATTACAGATGGTTGTGAAGCACCATGTGGTTTCTGGGAATCGAACTCAGGACCTCTGGAAGAGAAGCACTGGCTGGTGCTCTTAACTACTGAGCCATCTCTCCAGCCCATGAAGTTCATGATCTTGCTGGATTATGCACAAACTGAACCCCGGGGGAGTGGACAGCTGCTGGATCAAATGGGCTAGGTCCCCCAATCACTATGTCAGTTGGCCCCAGAGGGCTTCTCTTGTGTCCTGGGCATGGGTAGTCTTTAGTTCTGACCAGCCAGTTCAGACCAAGGCCGGGTGGGTGAGACCTAAAGTAATGACACTTACGTCCTCAGCCACGGCCCCAGATGGTTCACTGATGGTGGACCTTGGCCCTTTGGTGGTTCACTGCAGTTTATCCTGACTGCCATGTGGTTAGCCATACTGTAGGCTCTGGCTCTCAGGTGGTTCACTATAAGGGGCAGAGTCAAGGCCATTGTGGCAGGAGTAGGAAAGAGAAGAGCCTTTGGCTCTCCCTCCTCTGTGGTGCATTTCTCTGAGCCTCTTGGATATGGAGGAGCAGGCCTCTAGCTTCTGAGTCTCTGGAGTTCTACCACTGCCTGTTGGTACCCTGCAGGTCTATCTTTCTGCTTCTTGTTTGCTTGTTTTAAAAGTGATGTGGTGTCTGACTGTGTAAAGTTGTTCTCAACGCAGCCACAATGAAGCAGGAAAACTGTGATGGGTTGAAGGGGCATTCCCTCAGGAAATTCTGAATTTTCCTCAGGAAAATCTGCATCTTCCCTGGTGCAGAAAACAACATTTAGTTTCTAAAACAAACCACAAAGAGCTCTTATCAAAGGTGAGACCTTTCCTGTAATGAGGGGCAGTCTTCCTTCACCTGCCCTAGGATCGCTGGTGTTGGTTGGTGTTGGAACTCTATGAGTGACCAGCAGAGCCTGCCTGCATCCTGGTGTGACCAGAGATGCCAGTGATGCTGGAGGCTGGCTGAGAGGAGGTCCCTCCTCCGGGATGTTTCTGTTTCTCTGGCTGCAAATGGCACAGCCTCTTGCTTGTGAGTCTCCTACCAGGAGGTGAGCCACCAATGCATCTGATTCAATTCTGAGAAGCCTTTGAAGGTGACAGGCTCCCTGTAAAATGTCACGCCAATCAATAAGGCATGCTGCACTGGGTAGAAGAAACAAATGGCACCTCTTATCTTGTTTACTGTGGAGGTACACTGTAACCCATTTTATTTTGGGTAATTAAAGTGTGTGTGTGTGTGTGTGTGTGTGTGTGTGTGTGTGTGTAGGGGTTGGGGAGGACCATGTACTTATAGGAAACAAATTTAAGCTAGCATAAAACAGCATCTCATGAAAAGTGCCTCTGGTCCTTAGCTGATACTCCCATGTGTAAGTCTGTATGTGTTCTTGTGTGTGCAATTATGGTTTATACTCGTCTAGGTGTTGTCAGGACATGGAGAGCTGATGTTACGTAGTCCAGATATAACTCCCATTGTAGTAAGGGTCAGAATTCCAGTCCTTTTCATGGCTGGATAAGCAGCCAAAACAAGAGAACAGTAGTGGCCAGCAAAAGAGCAAAGAATAGCCCATGGTGAGGGGATTGAGAGGTTAGCCTGGTCCCGATGCTTCGCCGCAGATACAATGTGCTAATGTTCTCAAGAGATTCAGGGTGGATTCCTGACCTGGCAATTCCACCTCTGGGCCCTCAATCACACAACACACAAGACATATGCATGTTCCTCCTGTGTTCACACCAGCCCAAAGAGGAAGCTTTCATAAGCCTGCCTGGACAGCCAGGTATGTAGAAGCCTCATGGTAGAAGGTTGCCCAGCCATAGGAAGGAGTGGAATTCTGATCCATTCTCCTCATGTCACATGGGGACAAACAGACTTGAAAGGACAGATGTGGACTATTCCACTTATGAGAAGTGTCTGCAGTACATCGGTGACCTTTCAAGATGAAGAGCAGATTGAGGGATGCTGAGGGGCCTGAGGGGCCACACAGTGGGCACAGCACCTACTTCCGGGTGATGAATGTCTTAGAGATGGAAGTTCCAGCTCAACTGGTGGTCAAAAGTGCTATATAGCTTGTTCTATGTATTTCACCCCTGTGAGAGTATGTATGTGTGTAGGTACATATGTGTATGTAAATATATGTGTGTGTGTGTGTGTGTGTGTGTGTGTTTGTATGGTTGAAAGTCTGGCAAGATAGCAGGCAGGTGCTGTCGGCTCCCACCTTGTCAACAGAAAGGCCGGTGCAGGTTTCACCTGTCTGTGCTGTGATTGGGCCTCACCTGTCCATGCTGTGATTGGGCCTCTGCTCTGTCCATGCTGTGCCTGGACCTCCCCTCAGGCCGCAGTGTTTGGCTTCAGGCAGTTGCAGCTCTGGTCTCCGGCTCATCGAGATTCAGAGCAGCACCATGTTCTGTTTGGTGTGTACTTTTGGCATGAGAAAGGAACTCTATCCTTTAGGAGGGGTTAGTGAGTTTATTTTATGTATTGGCAATTTATTTAAGAGAAAAACGACTTTAGTGGTCAAGGTCAAGCTTTAGAAAGACGGAGCGTGTGTTGAATTTATTTTGTCCTTAGCGCCTGAGATCTGTCTGACAGTCCTGAGCCTATCTCGTCCTTCAGCCCCAGACTTAAGGAAAGCGGGTTCTTTCTTTGAGGCTTCTGTCAGCCTGCTCAAGAGAGACATGGGAGACACCAGCATAGGTTGGTGTGAGGGGTCCTTTATGTCCTTTCTGCTTTGAGCAGCCTCAAACTGCCCCCTGAAGTACCTTCTCCCCAGTGTGGGGCCAGACAACCCACCCTCAGCAGACTGCTCCTCCTCCATGCACTGAGGGAGAGAGAGGGCTGCTTATCTATCCCAGCACTGGTCCAGACCCTTCTCAGTGTGGCAGGGTCAGGGTAGTTCTGTAGCCAGAGGGTCTTGTGAGCCCAGGAGATCTAACAAGGCTGGCATGGGTATCGCAGTTAGACTCCATTTCAAAACAAAACATTATTAAGAATGACTTTTAAAAGTGGAAAGAGCAGGCCTTACCTCAGGCTGCCTGTCTTGGGTTTAGGGGAGGTAAGAAAGAGATGTGTGCCTGCCTGAGCCTCCTAATCCCTTGCCCCTGAGCAAGCGGGTGCTGCTGCAGAAAGCTCCAGGCTGTGGGAGGGGCAGGTGCTGTCCCGAGGGGGAAATACATTTTAGCGAATCAGTGGAATTCACTTTACATTTTAAGTCAATATCCTCGACTATTGTTGTTTTATACAGTCAAACTGGGCGCAGCCATTATCACCAAAGCAGAAAAGACACTTAGTAACACGAGAGGAGTCTAAAATAAACCACATCTGAGTAATCCAGAGATTAACCTCACCCTCACGCGACCTTTTCCAGACTCTTCTTCCCACCCCTCTTCCATTTCCACCCCAACTCCTTTCCTCCCCTCCCCCACCCCCACTCTACCCTCAGTACTTAAGGGTGGCTGTGGTTTTGATTTTTTTTTTTTTGAGGTAGAATGAAAGTATACCTCCCCAGTACAGTATCCTTGTCTCCCCCATCCCAATAAACAGCTTCCATCCTTTTATCGACATGAGCAGGCCAGGGAGCACTCTCCCTCTCCCTCTGGGGGAGCATGCATCCCAGCCCTTGCGAGTGTGCTCAGACCGAGCTGAGCACCAGCCCTAGCTCTGGCTGTTTTCTCGCCCTCCAGAATGAGACACCCAGGAGTGCTGCAGCAGTAGCCATTGCTGTGATTTCCTTGACAAACACCCTGGAGTGTTGCAACAGTAGCCATTGCCAGTTTTTTCTTCAGCATTTTGGGTTTTTCTAGCAGCTTGCTGCTTAGTCAGCCTCCTCGGATGTACCAGTTCATGTCCTCATTGTGGGGCATCCCTGAGTGCCGGTCCAAGAGGTGAAACCCAACTCACTGGGTCTTACAGATGGGCTTGCTTCCTCGCGCCTTAACTAAGTTTGCCCTGCTGCACTGTGCCTTCTCCTTCAAGTATTTCTGAGTCCCTTCTTCTTGTTTTTCCTCCTCCTCCTCCTCCTCCTCCTCCTCCTCCTCCTCCTCCTCCTCCTCTTCTCCTTCTCCTCCTCCTTCCTCCTCCTCCTCCTCTTTCTCTTCTTCCCCCTTCCCCTTTCTTCTTCCCTTTCCTTTTCTCATCTCCTCTTCTTCCTCTTCCTCCTCCTCTCTCCCCCTCCTCTCTTCTTCTTCCCCTTCCTCTCCCTCCCTTTTACTTTGCTCTCCCTTTCCTCCCCTCTTTTCCCCCTTCTTCTCTTCCTCTTCTTCCTCCTCTTTCTCTCTTATCTTTCCCTTCCTCTCCTCTTCCTACCTTTTCCTTTTCTCTCCTCTTCCTCCCCTCCCCTTCCTCCTCCCCTTTCTCCTCTCTTCCTCCCCTTCCACTCCTCTTTCTCCCCCTTCTTTCCCTTTCTGCTCCTCTTTCTTCCTTCCCTCTTCCATATCCTCTCTTCTTTCTCCTTTTTTCTCCCCTTCCTTCCTTTCCTCTCATTTCCCCTCTCTTCTTCCTCATCGGGCTACCCTTTCGTACTTGTAGCCACACCCACTTGTGCTTCACTGTAGACAGACTGAAGGTCTTTACAGTTATCTGTCTTAAATGCCTTAAAGAGCATCTTCAGAGTGGGGCACTGGGTCAGTGGGAGGAAGGGGAGGATCCAGTCACAGGATGAAGCAGACAGCAGTGCTGACAGGAGACAGCTAATGATTCCTAGGGTGAGTGAGAGGTAAGACATAGACACCACGGAGCAGAGGACATGTAGGTGGACATGCTGGCCTGGGTCCACAAACTCCTATTACCCCCCCCCCCCCCCCCGTCAGAAAGCAGCTATCCCTGCATGCAGTGTACAGCTGACAGTGCAGCAGCTGCAGATCTTATGACTCTGCCCTCTCTCAGCCCTGGAGTATTGTAGGAGGTTGGCCTGCTCTTCTGCTCAAAACTGTATTACTTGCTCTTCTCTCTCAACAGAGAAGCAACCAAGACTGCTGTCTGGTCACTATGTCCAGGCTTCTGTCATCAGCCAGGTGTAACTCTAGCTTTGCCTGAGCTCTGTGCCATGGAAGACACAGAGAGCCTCTGCAGTCCTGGGGATGAAAAATGCTTTGCACATGGGCCTGAGCATCACACACACACACACACACACACACACACACACACACACACACACGCAGTGCACACTTAAAGCCAAGCTCGTGTGTGGTTGGAAGAGTCAGAAAGACTTAAAGACTGCTTTTCCGTGCTGGTACCTGAGCAGCACATGTGGCTCTCGAGATATACCCATGGGCCCAGCACTTGTGAGACTGCTCCTAAGCACAGCAATATTTTTATTCAGGCTCAGTTAGCAGACACTGCACGGTGGAGTGACCGATCTGGATTTCAGGGTTCAGAGGTCAAAGTCCAGATAGGCCTACGGAGGCCCTCACCTGATGAAGCCTTGCACTTTCTGGATTATTCTCTCAAGAGATAAGTTTCGAATATGCGCAGGCGTGGGAGGTTTGCACAAGGTTTAGCTTCTGAGACATCTATTCCTGAGAAGAGCTCAGCTCTGGGGGCTCTAGGCCTAGGGGGATTCACCTCCCAAGCTGTAACACCTCATCTGTCTGAGTGTCCATCCTTTCTGAGAGGCAGGTAGCACCGAAAACATGATGATAGCCATGATGTTAGGTCGGGCGTCAGTAGTTAGGATGAGGCTGTCTCCTCATCCAAAAGGGAAGCTTGCATAAGTCAGACCTACACACAGAGACTGTGTGGAGAGAGACTTGAAGCTGTGCGCTCACCATGCCAGAGACATCCATCGCCCCAGAGGGGCTTAAAGGGCTGCATCCTTAGGGCTCTGGGAGAGCACAGGCTGCCTGAGGCTCAAGCTCTGACTTCTGAGTCCAGGGACTGTTTAAATCATCCAGACATCTGTGGAACTTGATGCCCAAACCTGCCAGAGATCCTTCAAGACTGAAGCAGGCATATCTGTGCATGAATTTGCCTGGCTCGGGGCAGGGGGCAGGGGCAGGGAGGTGGTGTCATTGTAGCCTATGGTCACCTACTTCTCCAGCCTGTTGCTGGGCTGTGACAGCTGCCATCTATCTTGCTATCATGCCTGCCGAAAGAGCGGAAGCCATGTTTAATCAAAGGAAGCCATTTCAGGCTTCTCCCTGCGTGGAAAGTTCTGCAGCCAACCCACTACATTCCCATTCCCAGCTGTTTTTGCCTCTGACTGTGTGAGATTCAAATCTCAGGTTTCAGCAGAGTCTTTGGGAAGTGAAGGCAGCCGCTGTGGCGGGCAAGGTCAGAGTGCTCAGAAATGACTAGTGATTAGTTGACAATTGTTATGATACAGGCTCCACAACAATGGAATTAGTCTTTAAAGAGAGAAATTAAAAGGTAGTTTGCCCCTGAGGGAGCTGTGGGGCTCCGGGAATTAGTGAGGATGATTCTCCTCCTCATTCTCCTCCTCGGGACAGACACAGAGCCCCAGGGCGCCTCATTGTTTAATCAGGACAGTATCGTTGAACTGATTAATAGTGCTTCCCCTGAAGGGAGATGCTTGCCTGGGAATGATTCTACTCTGCAGAACGCCAGTGCCAGCAGGAGCAGGGCTCCAGGCCTATTGGCTGAGTTAGGGAAGGGATGCGACCTGCTAGAGCACGGTGAGGTAGGCTGGGACCCGCCCTGCCCACTGAGCAGCCTTCTGCTTTGGACCCACCCCATGTTGTGCTTGCTTCAAGTATAGCAGGGAGGACGCAGACTTCCTTCCCTCTTTCAGTGTCTGGAGCACAGAGGGGAAGGTAAACAGCTGGGCAGGGTCTAAGGGGCGGTGGCCTCCTTCTTGAGGACCGGGTTGACGTTAACTGAAGTCTGAGCCCTGGCAGCTACCATACTGTACTGGTTTTGTATGTCAATTTGACACAGGCTGGAGTTATCACAGAGAAAGGAGCCTCCCTTAAGGAAATGTCTCCATGAGATCCAGCTGTAAGGCATTTTCTCAATTAGTGGTCAAAGGTGGGAGGGTCCATTGTGGGTGGTGCCATCCCTGGGCTGGTAGTCCTGGGTTCTATAAGAAAGCAAGCTGAGCTGGGCAGTGGTGGCACATACCTTTAATCCCAGTACTTGGGAGGCAGAGGCAGGTGGATTTCTGAGTTCAAGGCCAGCCTGGTCTACAGAGTGAGTTCCAGGACAGCCAGGGCTATACAGAGACACCCTGCCTCAAAAAACAAAAACCAAAAAACCAACATAAAAACCAAAAAAAAAAAAAAAAAAAAAAAAAACCTAACCCAAAAAAACAAAAACAAAAGAAAGCTAAGCGAGCCAGGGGAGGCAAGCCAGTAAGTCACATCCCTCCATGGCCTCTGCATCAGCTCCTGCTTTCTGACTTGCTTGAGTTCCAGTCCTGACTTCCTTGGTGATGAACAGCAATGTGGAAGTGTAAGCTGAATAAACCCTTTCCTCCCCAACTTGCTTCTTCTTGGTCATGATGTTTGTGCAGGAATAGAAACCCTGACTAAGACACATACACATGGGTAGAGAAGGATCTATGGCCTGTGAAGCCTCCAACTTGACTTCCCCATGACATCTCTGTCACCAAGTCCCACAGATCCTGTTCAATGCCACCCATCAGCAACACAGGTCTTAACGGACATTACAATGTTCCTATTTTGTCGTCTCATTCAGGATTGAGTGTGTGCCAACCATTGGGGTAAAGATGCTGAAAGGTATCCCACCACTCTGCTTTAAATGCGACTATGCTCATCTGATCTATTGCATTACACCACAGAACGTCACGGCGAGGGTCGTTTGGCTATGTTCAGTAACATCTCAGTGTCCCAGTGTGCCTGAGCAGCAGCTGGAGGCCCACAGTGAATCGTGTGTGTGTGTGTGTGTGTGTGTGTGTGCAGTCAAGTTGAAGTAGGGGAGAAAGCTAACCCACAAGGCAAAAACTCAAGTTGTTGCAAATAAAAATAGTTACTTTTACCTAAGATGTGCTTGAGACTGTGAGGGAGAGCAGACCAGAAGGATGCATCATGTTTAACACACCCTTCCACTCTGAGAACCTGGAGATTTGGGAGTCTTCCGTCTCCCTCTGACAACTCCAGTGCTGTGCTGCCCACTGGATGTAGAATGTTGTTGGAATAATTTATAAAGTAGTGCTTCAGGCAACTTCGGGATCTTGTGTTTGCTGCTATCCTCCCCCATCACCTTGAAGAGGCAAGTTTGAGATCTGTTCAGTGGCAAACGGGGAGAACACACACACATTATCAAAGAGGCGCGAGGTCCCCGACGCATTGCTTTGTAAGAGAATCAAGCAGCTCTGTAGCTTCACTGCTCGAGCTATTGGATAAAGTTTACAGTGAGGATTATATTGTTTATGGGATGTAGATCTTTTTAAAGATGCTTATTGCTTTGCTTTATGTAAAAAAAACACTACACAACAAAACAAAAGAAAATGAAACCCTACAAAACCTCTTTCAACAACAAAACATGGTTAGGATTTAACAACACTCCACAACGGAACATGCCACCCAGCCAGGGGGATGAGATGCAGTGCCTGTCTGCACATTAGTATATCTGTGGTGGGAAATGCTCTTATGTTTTTCCTTACAGGAAATCCCTTAGCAGTTTACCAGAAGGTTTTGAAAAGGTATATATTCAGAATAAATCCTCACCTTGCTTTCTGAAGGAAAGTGGTCCAATGGCAACAGTTTCATAACTGTTAATAGCAGTCCCCCTTGGTATGGAAAAGTCTCTCTGGATACACAGCAACAACACCCTCTGATCTGCTGGAGCCCAGCTTTGTACATTCAGTTCTTATAATCTTTCCATTCTGTGCTTCAATTCCTTTCATTAAAAACAATATATATTTTTTAAAAAAATACACACACACTATACTATATGGTATTATATTGTATACATATACATACATACATACACATATATATACATACACACACTCTATACTATATAGTATTATATTGTATACACACACACACACACACATATATATATATATATATATATATATATATACACACACACATATACACACACTATGCTATATGGTATTATATTGTCTATATACATATATACACACACATATATAAATACATACACACACTATACTATATGGTATATTGTGTGTGTGTGTATATATATATGTATATATATATATACATGCACAAATATATATATATATATATATATATATACACACATACACACAAAATCACACACTATACTATATGGTATTATATTGTATACATATATACATATACATACACACACACACACATATATACATACACACACTATATACTGTATGGTATTATATTGTATGTGTGTGTGTGTGTGTGTATATATATATATATATATATATATATATACACACACACACACACACACACACAAACATAAATATACACACAAACACACACACTATACTATATGGTATTATATTGTATGTATACATACACATACACAGACACACATATATACACACATACACACAAAAAAATACTATATTATATGGTATTATATTGTGTGTGTATATATATACACACACACTATACTATATGGTAATATATATATACATACACACACAAATACACACACAATAATATTATATGGTATTATACTGTATATATATGTATATGTACACACACACACATATAATAGTAAAATGACCCAAATATTAGCTGATATTTGGGGTGTCTTTGGGAGTCCCAGGACTTCTTTATTTCCCTAAAGCTTTCTGGGTAGCCTTGGTGTTTCCCCTTCCTGCCACACACCTGAAATCTGAAGATGCTCTGCCCTGTTGTCCTCTGTGGAGGCTGCTGCAGGCAGCAGGAGTTGCTGCTGTCTGTGGTGGCAGCCATGGCTACCATGAGTTTGCAGGCTCTAAGTGATGACTTTCTGCAGGTGTGGTACTCTCTTGGGGTCCTGGACGACCTCACTCACAAGTCCCCTGTCTCCTGTTCTCTTCAGCAAAGAAACATACAGAATGAAAGCAGGATCTGGGTTCTATATTCCATTGAAGTTGGTAGGCATCTGATGGGATCCGCTGCACAGCTCATAGGAAAAGCCAAGTGCTACCTGCTGCCTTGACACCTCTCCCTGGAGTAGTCACCCCATGTGTCCTGAGACACTAGCAGACATTTACCAAACATCTGAGGGCCCAGGCTATACCACCCATGTCGTGTGTTTTTCAGCTACTCTGAATCATCCTGTGGACAGAGGACACCCGACTTTCTACATGTGACTGTCTTAGAAATTGCAGTATAACAGCTGGCATCTGATGGCCTCGCCCCCAGGTCTGTTCCACTGCAGAGCTAAGGGCTGTGAGTCAGGTTGTCTGGGCATGCTGAGGGAGACTGGACACAGAGGATTCCATTGCCTTGAGGGGCCTTAGACAGACCCTGCCTCCAGCGGAGGAAGAAAACAACTTTCCTCCTTGGCAGAACTTCTGGGTGGGGACACAGGGATGGAGTTCCTTCTAGAAGTGGGATACGGCTACTCCTGTCTGGCAAGTTCTATGGTCACCTGGGGTAGGCACAGGTTAATGCTGGCCTTAGGCTGTCGCCCCAGCTTGTGAGAGGTGATTTGTTTATTCCCGCCTGTGGATATTGCTGGGCCTGCTTTTGCAGTGCACACATTTGGCCACATAAAACCAATTACTGAAAATTACCCCCATTTTCCTAGGCCCAGTTGGCATCTTTATTTTTTACTCCTGCAGTGTGGAAATAGACTAGCAATGGGGCAGCGTGGGGTACAGGAAGCTCTGATTGGGTCCTGAGCAACCTGGCTCCAGGATGGTGAGAAATGCAGCTGGCAGTGAAGTGCCGTGTTTCCCTGTGGGTAGTGCCCGCAGAGGGCCAGCTACTGTCACCTTCCTGAGCCTCTAGCAGTTGTTCTCAACTTGTGGATCATGACCTACTTTGGGGTCGAATATCAGATATCCTGCACATCAGATATTTATATTACAATTCACAACAGTCACAAAAATAGTTATGAAGTAGCAACAAAAGTCATTTTATGGTTGGGAGTCATCACAACATGAGGTATTAAAAGGTCACAGCATTAGGAAGCTCTACCCATGAGCTATTCTTACCACCCTGCTCTGTTTGAAACAGTTCTGTGTACATCCTTTGAAGAGAGGGATATGGTCTAGAGGCTTCTACTCTGGCCATTGCTCTGGCGTCCCAAGTTTGGGTAGAGCCATGGATGGGATTCATCCCCTTCCTTCTTTCCTTCCTTCCTTCCTTCCTTCCTTCCTTCCTTCCTTCCTTCCTTCCTTCCTCCCTCCCTCCCTCCCTCCCTCCCTCCCTCCCTCCCTCCCTCCCTCCCTTCCTTCCTTCTGCTCTCACGTCCTCTTCTCCCTAGACTTCCTGAGGAAGGAGAGCTTCTCCGAGGACCGGAGAGCTAGCTAAGAGTTTAAGCGTCAGAATCCAAGGCTTACTCAGCCAGAAGGACATAATTTTCTTTCTCTTTTGACTTTGCCTCTCATGGTTTGAAATTCTGTTACAGTCATGGCTTAGTTATCAGAATACTTCCAGCAAGGCCTTTGGGGACAAATGAATACAATCTAACCAGAGGAGCTTGAGATGGCTACACTTTGTTTCATGCAGCTTCGGGTCTGGGGCCCAGACACACCCAGAGAGTTCCCAATGTTGAGTCCCCAAGAGCCCAAGAGCTTCTGACTTCTGGGCCTTCTGCTGGGAATCCTGGCTTCTGAGGCCCTATGGGCATCTCTGCCTTTCTCTCCTACCCATGAGCTACTCTTCCCACCCCGCTCTGTCTGAAACCATTCTGTGTACATTCTTTGAAGAGAGGGCTCCAGGTGCCCACCACCACTGCCCTGGTAGATCTCTAACATTGTAGAGAGAGTGATGGGGGTCACTAAGACATGGGCCTTGTCTCCACTTTCCACAGCAGATGTTCTACATCTGTTTGGTAGGCACCAGAAACCTGCTGGGGTGTGATGCCCTGGGCTGTGGGAGAGAGCCGCTTCAAACATGGCAGGTTGTTGGCTTGCGTATAGGAGGGAGTTGTAAATGCAATTCTGTTCTCCTTTCTTCCTTTGCTCTTCCCTCCCTTCCTCCTTCCTTCCCTCCCTCCCTCCCTCCTTCTTTCCTCCCTTCCCTCCTTCCTACCCTCCCACCTTCCCACTCCTCTTTCTTCCTCCTACCCTCCCTCTCTCCTCTCTTCCCTCTGCCCCTCCCACATTTCTTCTCTCCTTCACTTTCTCCCTTTCTCCTTTAAGAAACGTAGCTGATGCCTACATCCTACCATTAGGGGGAGGAGTGGGGAGGCAAGGCTGGCAGGCCTTATCCAAAGTGGTCTAGAGTTATTGAGGGGGCATTTACACAATGGCAGGCTACAAGGCTGTGGGGTGTGGAAGAGCTCCAGGTAGGGCCTGTGCACAAGGCTCGTCCTGTCTCAGAACAGGGCCTCATGTGGTTCAGGCCTTGAGTAAAGAAAGATGGCGAGGAGACAGGAGCATGGAGCAGAGACTGGTACATATGTCTAGCACAAGTCATTGTGTTCCCTAGATGGGTGGTGGAGTGGCCTCTGGCAAAGACAATGGAGCAATTTGGGGTTAGACAGGGAAGGGACTGTGCCTGAGGCACCTATGGCTTTTTTCTGGGGAGGTCCAACAGTGAGGAGTCTGCAGTGAGAGACGCCAGGAGCCAACTACACAGGCCTACACCCAAGCTGTGGCGAGCAGCTGGCTACCTGCTGCTGGGGCTGTAGTCACTGGCTACTCAGAGGAGGTTTAATAACCTTGCCCAGAAAGTGGTGTGTGGAACCATCAAGATCCCTCAGTGCAAAATACTGTCCTTTCTCCCTACCTCCTCCATTGTTTATTCCGCTCAAAGGAAGTGAAAACTCTAGTGTGGTGGAGAATGCCTGGAGCCCCCCACCTTGGGGAACAAGAGGTTTTAAAAGTTCAAGGTCATCATCAGCTACATAGTAAGGGTGAGGCAGACCGGGTGTTCTCTTCCCTCCTGCGGCAGGTTGCTTTTGCCCTGTGGATGATGGAAGAACAGGCACAGCACCCCAGCAAGCACCCACACTTAAGGCACAAATAGAAAGGGAAGCTGGAGTGTCCTGAGCAAAGGTAGGGAAGCAAGGGTGGGGGGTGGGGGGCGGAAAGGGAGGAAGGAAGGCCGTAGGAGGCTAGCTGGGGAGGAGGCTAGCGGGTGCATTATGGAGCCCTACCTAGGGGTCAGAACCAGGGCAGACAGACCCATCATTGCTGGCAAAAGACTTCCCTAGGCTTCTTCTCTAGGCTTGGAAGAGGCTCCCTTTGCAGAGAGGCAGGGGCCGTGCCGTGCTGTTTGCTTTCTAGTCTGCTGTGGGCTCAACAGAGCGGCAGGGAAACACTTATATACATTGGCCCTCAGGTGTGCAGCTTGCAGAATTACAAGGGTCAGAAGCACAAATCTCACCTGGGCTATAAAGGAGCCGGGAGTAACAGGAGCTATGATTTATGCTTTGATAACTTAAGTGAAATAAATTGATAGTTTCGCATGGGGGAAAAAATGACCACGTCTATTCCCACAGACTCTAAATGCTATTCTGGTTAGAAATTTCAGCAAATGGGACAAAGATAAAATCAGTTGGTCATTAATATATGCTTTAACACCGGTGAGAGACGAGGACCGCAGCCTTGCTTTAGGCCTTGCCGCAGGCTTTAGTGTTAACACTATTCTTCCGATGTAAAGACCTGGGCTAGCTAAGAAACACAGCTCCACGGGGTGGAGTAAGAACAGACATGGGGAAGGTGGAGGACCTGACAACCCAGACCAGCCAGAGTCCTGCATGGACCCTACTCATTCCCCAGGCGACAAGGACACAGCCACACTCAGGCCACCTAATGGATCCCTACAGGAACCAAAGTGTGTGCTCCTGGATGCAGAGATCATTCTTGTCAGGGGATCTCTGTCACCACAAAGCACATTGTACTATAGATACTTGCTTATTTGACTCTATTTCTCTGCATCCTGGGTGCCTAATGGAAACACAGCACCTAGTTGGATAACTGAGAAAAGTCACCTGAATACTTGCTTTGTAAATCATACTGGAGATGTAAGGCAAAACCAATGACGCCCAAGCTCATGTCTGGGTATATATGGTGTCACGTGCCTTGTCCAAGTAGCTAAGCATGCATGTCATCTTTAAACATGAACCCAGGCAAGTGACTTTCCTACTTCACTCACCCACATCCTCTTAATAGCTTGTATCACAACTGGGATATCCAAGGCTAGTCATTCCTTCATGCCATCAGAGTTACCGAGAGCTGTCCATATAATCTGTTCCCTAAGGACCACAACGCATTGCCCCTAAGCCACCATCATCCTGACCCCACTGCCATCCCATGTCCTCAAAGATTCCACAGACTGTGTCAGCGTAACCCTTGCAGGGTGGGTTGGGATTCAGAAGGTGCCCTGGCTAGCAACTTAACCCTTCTTTTTTCCTCTATTCTCATTTAAGAGGGAAAGAAAGGAAGAAAAGAAAGAGGGAGGGGGAGAGACAGAGAGGGGGGAGGGAGGGAGAAAGGGAGGGAAGGAAAGTAGGAAGGAAGGAGAAAGGGAAGGCAGAAAGGAGAAACGGGGAGATGTATGTTTCAACTGGCCTATGTGTGGAAGTGTCACAAGCTCACCAATGTAGTGCAAACTCTGTCACTATGAACTGTCTTGCTTTCAGCTTTTCCCCTTTTCTTTCCTCTCTTCATTAACTTTTAAAATCATCCCCCATGCAAAGCTATACCTGCAGTGTGCAGCTACAGGGGATTCTCGCACAGCAGCCCTGCTTGCTCCGTGTGGTGATTAGAATGGATATGGCCCACATAGCCTCATGTGTTTGAATGCTTGGCCATGGGGAGTGGCACTATTAGGAGGTGGGGCCTTACTGGAAGATGTGTGGCCTTGTTGAAGGAAGAGTGTCACTGCAGAGGCAGGGCTTTGAGGTCTTAAATGCTCAAGCTATACCACTGGTGAAACACATCCAATCTCCTCTTTGCTGCCTGTAGATCAAGATGTAGAACTCTCAGCTCCTCCAGCACCATGTTGGCCTGCATGCTGCCATGATGATGCCGTTTTAATAGCTGCATTGGTCATGTTGTCTCTTTACAGCAATAAAAACCTAACTAAAAAGTTGGTACCAGGAGTAGGGTATCGTTGTGATAAGCCTGACCATGCTTTTGTTTAGAGGAGTAAGAATTTGGGGATTTTGGATTAAGAAATCCCAAATGCTTTAAGTGGGGCTTAATCGGCCACACTAAGTAGAGAAGACTGTGGTGCTGAGGGTGATTTGAGCTATGGGGGCCTAGGTTAAGAGGTTTCAAAAGAACTTTAGCCTATTGCCTAGAGACCATTCTTGTGTTATTTTGGTGAAGAATGTTGCTGCTTTTTGCTTTGTCTGAAGAGTCTGTCTAAGGCTTAGGTGAAGATATTTAGATGAATTGCATTGGCAAAGGAAGTCTCAGAGCAGTCGAGTTATAAACTCTGTCCTGTGGTTTAGTCATGAAGAATGTTTTGATCAAGCCTAGCATGCTGAGAAAGGAAAAACAATTACAAGTTGTAGATGGATCAAGGATTAAAGGGGCACCAGGAAGAGGAATGGAGGTATATCCTGTGTTCAAGGAGATAAACAGATTAAAAATATTAACTAGAATTAAGGGAGTGGTGACCTTGGGGCACGATCTTACCAAGCTCAGCTTTTGCCTTGTGAAAAGGATGTTCCCCAAGAAACAATGCCATGTATTCTACATTGACAATGTGTTTGCAGTTACACAAAGGATAGTTAGATCATGTTAGATGTAATTATGAGTTGGTTATTGTTTATGTGTTTGCAGTTGTATGAGGAATAATTCTATCGTGTTAGGCATCATTATGACCAGGTTATTGCTTTCATTTAGATATAAGGAGATATGATTGTGTGGCAAGGGGGTGGATTGTGATGGCTATTCTCTGTTGTCAACTTGACTGTATCTGAAATGAACTACAATGCAGAAATGGAGGGCACACCTGTGATCTGGATATTGAGGCAGGAAGATGACATGCCTTTGATCCAGAACCTGAAGCTAGAAGACACGGGCTTTTGATCTACCTCTTGAGGTAGGATGAAACACTCTTTTGATCAGGATCAACACATGCCTTTAATCCAGATTTTGAGGCACATATATGCATAGTTATGCATATAAATATCTATAATGAAAAGGAATTAAAGAGAAGCTTAGATCTAGTCATGGCGGTACACACTTTCAATCCCAGCACTAAGGAGACAGAGACATGCAGATCTCTGAGTTCAAGGCCAGCCTGGTCTGCAGAGCAAGTTCCATAACATCCAAGCTTAGGCAATGAAGGAGACCACTGAAAACAGAAAGCTGCTGAAAATGTAATTGAACAAGGAGACCATGTTCCAGCCCTAGCAAGCAGCAGAACTTGGCAGCTTCAGCCATGTGGTTCTGGCTTTAGAATTAAGGATGTGATTTCCCTCAGAGACTAGGGAAATTCAACAAGGCCATGAATGCGTCAGCAGTGTCCCTGTGTGGTGGCCCAGAATGGCCATTGTGTGAGGCAGCCAAGGATGTACCTCATGTTGGTAGCCAGACATGGTAATGTGTAAGGGTCACCTAGGTGGTACTGGTTATGAAGGCATGAAGGGGTCATGGAGAGCAGCTGAGGCCTGGCACTGTGAGTATCCAGGAGAGGCCATTGATGAAGGTGCAACCTCAGTAGCAGTTGATGGCCCAAGACTGAAGGGGTCAGGTAAAGGAGCTGAGGCTTGGCACCATGAAAGGAGCCTATGAGGAGCTATTGGTAGAAGTGCAACTCAGTTGTAGCAAGGTACACCAGCATTTTGAGGTGCCAGTACCATCAATTGACCATCAGAAGCTGTGGTCCAGAAGCTATGAAGGTAAAGCCTGGTTTGCCTTGGAGAGCCCAAGAAGTTAGAGATGTCAGAAAGAACTGTGGTATACCTGCTGAGGAAAGCTGCTACCAGGGCATGGAACCAGCCCGAGAGAAAGGAGTGTGCTGTAGTTAATAAAATTGAAAGGAATTAGAGATCTAAAGAGAATTTTGACACCAGACATGGAGATGCGGAATTTGGAGTCTGCTCAGCTGGTCTTGCGTTGATCCAGCACTTTCTCACTATGTTCATTTCTCTACACTTTGGAATGGTAATGGAAATCCTGTGCCATGACGCTTTGGAAGTCTGTGGTCTGCTTTTAGATTTTGATTTTACAGGGGTTTACAGTTGAGAGATTGTATGAATCTCAGGAGACTCTGAACTTTGGACTTTATTGAGACTGTGACAGACTACGGGGACTTTTGAACTTGGACTAAATGCATTTTGCATTATGTTATGGCTATAAGCCTATGGGGGCCAGGGAGTAGAATATAGAGTTAGAATCGCTATAGTTCCCATAGATTGATGTGTTGGAAAGCTTGGCCACAGGAAGTGGCACTATTAGGAGGTATGGTCTTACTGGAGGAGGTGTGGCCTTGCTGGAGGAAGTGTGTCACTGTGGAGGCAGGGCTTTGAGATCTTAGATGCTCAAGCTACCCCCGGTGTGAAACACATCCAGTCTCCTCCTTGCTGTCTGTAGATCAAGATGTAGAACTCTCAACTCCTTCTCCAGCAGCCATGCTTTCTGCCATGATGAAAATGGACTAAGCCTCTGAAACTGTAAGCCAGCCCCAATTAAATGTTTTCCTTTATAAGAGTTGCCTTCATCATGGTGTCTCTTTTCAGCAAAAGCATAACTAAGACACTAGGCATCTTCTACTTGTTGGGAGTGGAGGGCAGAGAATAACCATGAGAAGATGGTAACAGAGGGACCTCATGGTTTAGAATGGGACAGTGATGTGGCCTTGAACTAACCAGTCCAAGACAGACCCAGACAAGAGGTCACGGTAGCCTGGACCCTGTTAATTTTGTGTTTCTTGCTTACACACAATACAGTTGAGGATTTATTTCACAAATAGAAAGAAGTCATTTTTCATGTTTGACTTCCAGAGTGTTGAGTGAAACCTTGGGCAGAGAACACACATGGAAAAAGATGCTGATTTGTTTTTTTGTTTGTTTTTTATGGTGCTGAGGTCTGAACCCATTTTTGGAGAGCAATCCACACAGAGCTGTGTACCCAGCCTTTGTTTCTCTGTTTTGGAAACAAGGTCACTTTAAATTGCCCAGGTTATTCTTGAACTCAGTCTGTGGCCCAGGCTAGACTTGAACCTATGATCTTCCTGCCTCAGCCTCCTAAGTTCTAGGCTTAAGGGTCTGCACCACTAGAACCAGGTAACTTTTTTATACAGAGAAAAATATATTGCCAGCAAATCTTACAGTATTATGATTCAGTATTCAAGACACCTTGAGTGTTACCTAAATACAGACTTTCCCCCCATGTGCTAACGAAATTAGTCTTATGGAAACAAATGAAGTTAGTAGCAGCAGTAACACAAACTTCAGAGAGGTTGACTAAACTGTCCAAAGCAGCACAGCTAGTAAGTGGCAGAGCTGAGGGTTGAACTGATGCTGGCTGGAGCAGAGTCCTGACTGTGGGATCCTCATCTCTGAAGCCAGAGTGGAATTCAAGCTGCTGAACTCCAAGGCCTTTGTACTCAGTTCCAAGTATTCCTTGGGCCCTAAAACATGATGCTTAGGCTGTAAATCTTCAAGTGTCTTCCCTTGTGCCAGACAGTTTAATGTCAACTTGATTCAAGCTGAAGTCATCTCAGAGCAGGGAGCCTCAATTGAGAAAATTCCTCCATAAGAGTGAGCTGTGGGCAATGTCAGCATTTTCTTAATCGATGATTGATATGGGAGGGTTCAGTCTATTGTGGGTGGTGCCATCCCTGGGCTGGTGATCCTGGGCAAAAGCAGTCTAAGCAAGCCATGAGGAGCAAGCCAATAAGCAGCACCCCTCCATGGCTTCTGCATCAGCTCCTGCTTCCAGGTTCCTGCCCTGTTTTAGTTCCTGTCCTGACTTCAATAATCAACAGCAATAAGGAAGTGTAAGCCAAATTAACCCTTTCCTATCCAGCTTGCTTTTTGGCCATGGTGTTTCTTCTCAGCAATAAAAACCCTACCTAAGATAGTTCTCATTTGCTGAAGATGGATATCCATCCTTCCATAGGCACTGTGGAGTCTCCTAGCAGAAGAAACAAGACACAGCAGCTGGCTTAGAACATGGCACTGCTGGGCTATGGCAAGTCCCCTAAGAGAGTGAGTTGCCTACCCAGACAGCCTTGTTTAGCCTCTAGTATCTCTTACATTACCACTGGGAAGTGGAGGAAGATGAAGCCACAGTGTGTGTCATGTTCTGATACTCAGCACAGTAGAGGACAATGAGAATCCCAAGCCATAGGGTGAACATGAGTCCAAAATACCCCAGCTGTAATTGAGAGAGCCACTAAGATAAAAAGTCTGTCTGTCTGTCTGCCTGTCTGTTTGTCTGTCTCCTGGCTGCCTCTCCCTTTCTCTCTCTCCCTTGCTGCCCCTCCCTGTTTTTTTTCTCCTCTTACACACTCAGAACAAAAGATCACCCATGGGTCTTTGCAAAGTTCTCAGTATTCGGTGGCAAAAGCTTTGCACATTCAAACGTTTTGAGCCTTTGTTTCCTTGTGGACATTGGTGTCCATGGGGCTGGTGGAAGGTCTGGAGCAAAGTGACTCTGGTGCCCAGGGCTCTGAGGGGGTATCTCGGTTGCTTATGAGTAAAACACTTTATATAAATTTTGAGGAAAATATTTAGGCTCTATTTTTCTTCCACGGGATGTAGAAATTTCTTTTAGCTTGCCTGAACTCTCCCTGCTAGATTTAATGGGAGAAAATGACTTCTAGATTCAAAGATAGACAGATCCTCACTCTGCACTTCCTGAGACGGCCATGCCAACCAGCCCGCTCTCTAAGGATGCATCCCTCCCACAGTTCTGAGAGAGACTTCCGTTGCTCCCTTTCTTTCTCTGCGCTGCTGTGAGGGCTAGGGCAGATTTTGGTTCACATGAAAGTGCACAGTGTTAACTAGGTGACATATGGGTGGGGGGACACTCCTGCTTGTCCACTGCAGTCAGGGGGGCCGTTTCCATAGAGATAAGAAGCAGAAGTGCTCATGCAGCCTAATTGGTATGCATCCCAGGTTTGGGTTCATTGTGCCTGTGCTAATGACAGGGTTGTCTCAATAATAAGGATGGTGCACACTGGAAAAATTCGCTGCCTTCGTATATTTTTCCCTGGCAGAGAACTACTTAGAGACCGTAGTCAGAAAGAAGAGTGACTGGCAGGCTTAAGGGGCTGCTTAGCAGCATATGGGGAAGGCTGGTGCTCCGTGCCACGTGCATATGCTGCCATTAAACTCCAGCTTGGCGCTTTGTGTGCTCCTGGTCGCATGCCAGGAAGCCCACCTGCTGCAAGAATACTTATAAAGCCCAACTCAAAAGTGATTGAAAAGCTCCTAGAATAAACTGTAATAACACAGTAACACAGTGCCTCACAGATGGGGCATAATTGCGAGCTAAAGTGTACAGCCTCTGTGGTAATGAAAACACGAGCCATTAAATTAAAATCACAAGGGAAAAAACGATAAAAGTCTGTTGATTTTTTTTTTTTTAGTTTTATTGCAAAAACTTCAATTTTCCTGCCCTCATTAATCAAATACCATAAAACTATAGTGTCATTTTGTTCTGGGGGGAGATGCAGGCAATTAAAATGATGAGTGTTGATTAAAATGATGTAACTTTGGTTGTTTGCTTGCACGGATAAGTTAGACACTCTGTAACTGGAGCCTGGGGCTTCTGACACACATCCGTCCGCTGGCAGACACAAGCGCCTCTGGAATCTTCCAGAGACAGGGGCCATGCCAGAGGAAGAGCTTGGCTCTATTTTCAATATCAATACATTTAAGAAGTAAATTCTTTCTTCCTCATCGGCACACTCTTTTTCTGAAACATTAGTGATTCTCCTTTTTCTTTTTTTTTTTATAACTGAGAGACTTGCTAAGCTACGTAAGTAAACACAGGAACTCCCAAAGCCTCATCAATGCCATTGTAATTAGCCGTGGGCCAGGCTTGGAGCTGCAGGCTGGCACCCGGGCAGGCTGAATGGGCTCGGCAGGGCTCCGAGACGTCGCCCCTCAGCCGCCAGCAGCTCCTGAGCATCATTGTTCTCTTGCTGTCTGTGGGTGGGCCCTGGAGGAGAAAGAAACATTTGTCAATGCTGCACCCAAGTAAACAGCCTTGAAAAGACTTTCTTCCTTTCTGATTGTGTGTTTCTTCTGTGCTCTTCAGGGCAAAGTGGGGAGATTCCCACCCATTTAAAGACGGAAAGAGCCTGGGGCAGAGTGCCTGACCTAAGGGTACAGATAGAGACAGGTGTCAGCTTCTTGTCCCCCAGGACAGAATCTGACAGCTGCTGCACCATTCCCATACCTTCACCTTCTAGGCAAAGGACACCTGGGCTGTTTCTCTGAGCACATCTCTTGCTATGAGGAGGGTCTTGGCAGTCGCTAGAGGTGCTAAGGAAACATTTACCACAGTGCCTGCCCCTCCTCAGGCTGCTTGGCTGCCGGGTCCCCAACAGAGCCACATCCTGCAGCTGTGGGGATACTGTGGACAACAGTGTGGGGGAGTGGGTTGAAAAATCATAACCAGAAACACTACTGACATTGTCAGAGCAGACCTGAGGCAGGCTGACAATGCCCGGGCTTCAGATGACAGACAGATGAAAGAGGGCAGGAAGAATCCAGGCAGCACTGACTCAAGCCTTTCTCAGGGACAGGGATAGGCTGTGGCACCATTTTTTTTTTTTTTTTAAGAATGAGTCATTCTGAGTGGGCAGATGGGCCTATACTAGGTCGTGCAGCTATGGTGGCCCAGAGGCAAGGGAGTAGCTAGGCTCAGGTACTGACTGATCTATAGGAGGCTGTCTGCTTGCAGGTCCCAAGTCAATCAGTTTGAATCAGCTCAGTTTACCACATTATAAGCTGCCCTTCCTGTGAAGGACCATGTAGGGCCTTCTGTCTTGTGACCACCTCAGCACTAATACTGTATCCTCTTTCACCAGTGATGGTTGTGTGGCTGATCTGGAGAGACCTCCATTGTTTACCTGGCCTGGGGCAGTGGTACCAGGAATGCATAGTAACACTTCCTATAGGCCAATGGCACCAGGGACACATAGTAACACTTCTCACAGACTAATGGCACTAGGGACACATAGTAACACTTCCTATAGGCCAATGGCACCAGGGACACATAGTAACACTTCTCACAGACTAATGGCACCAGGGACACATAGTAACACTTCCTATAGGCCAATGGCACTAGGGACACATAGTAACACTTCCTATAGGCCAATGGCACCAGGGACACATAGTAACACTTCTCACAGACTAATGGCACCAGGGACACATAGTAACACTTCCTATAGGCCAATGGCACTAGGGACACATAGTAACACTTCCTATAGGCCAATGGCACCAGGGACACATAGTAACACTTCTCACAGGCCAGTGGCACCAGGGACACATAGTAACACTTCTCACAGGCCAGTGGCACCAGGGACACATAGTAACACTTCTTACAGGCCAATGGCATCAGGGACACATAGTAACACTTCCCTGACTTTGAGTGTTCTAACTTTTTTCCCAGGCAATCAGCATCCTGTGGTTGTCTACTCCATGGGGAAGGCGGCTAGGACCAAATGTCCTTAGTGTGGCCAAGCAGCTCACCAGCTCCTGCTGAGAGGTCAGCTGAGTGATCACAGACAACAGTAGAAATGCAGTGGGCCCTAGTGGGTCAAGCCAGGTTGGATGTGAGAAAAGACCTGGATCTGATGTGCTCATGAATAGATGATGCCTTGTACCTGTGGCAGTTGCTGAGCCACCTTGGCTGTGAGGAGAGGTGGGGACATCGGAGGGTCCCTTCCCCTGTGTTGTGAAGCTGTGCCTGTGCACTGTTAGCTTCTGTGGCAAAGTAGAAATATGGCAAAATACAATCTCTCCAAACATTTGACATGATGTGTAGTGATGTGAAGCAAAGACTGGCATCACTATTGTTAGGGATGAACAACTGGTTTGCAGAATGTGTGTACAGTGCCCTCCTTGGCTTGGATCACAAAGCAAGCTTAGATCTTATGATAAGTCTCTCTGTCTGATCTGACATTTGGGAAAGCAATTTGGAAGGCAATGCCAAAGCATGCAAGCATAATTGGGCGGGTCTGTTGTGGTCTGAAAGTAGGAAAGGGTGAAGTACGGCCATGAACGATTTCAGAATTCCTGGGACCACGTGAATGTAACTTATTTTTTATCCCTGGGTTCACTGCATGGTCTGATTGTAGAACCACTTACTGACTGTCACAGACACCTGAAATTCCACCCAACAAGCTAGCTCTAGAGCAGACCATGTAAGTCTCTTAAGTGTATGGGAGTTTGTAGACCTGAGTAGTCCTGAGTGCTGTGGTTTTTTGCTTGCAGGTATATTTAGGGATATTTCTAATGCTCTCTTTCTTACAATGTGTTCCTTTTTATCTGAAAGTCTCCTGCCCTGACAGCTGAACTAGCAGGGTACCCCTTTCTGTTCTTTAAAGGCAAGCATTTAAGACTGGTCTGAGGAGTACTGTGACACCGCTGTGAAGGTGGGGATTGGAAATGCACGAGACTCCCTTTTCCAGCAAGCACACACAGTCACACACATGGTGGACTCTCCTTGCTCTGGTGACTAACACCTGGCTTAGCCATGTCTTCCCCTGACTTTGTTTTCTTTTAATCTCTAAACCCTGACCTAGAGGGCATATCCAGTATATTGCTGGAACTGCTGGGATTTAGAGAGGATCTGTGTATCGATAGGGTGGTGATTAATGAGTGTCCTCCCCCCTTGTCACATGGCTCCATCTTCAATGACTGAATTGGTTGACTTTCAGGTTGGATGTTTAAGAAGGAAAATGTCAACTTCCTTTGCACTGGGTCCTTCAGTGACGGAAGGAGGAACTGTCATCTCCAAGTCAGCAAAGGACTGCTGAGCCTCAAAGACGCTGGCTTACTAGTCATGTCAGCTTGCCATCAAGTGGCAGCAAAGGCACTGAGAAGGCAGTTGTTGGGACTTCTGAGCAGGGGACGGCAGTGATGGATACTGCCCGTCCTCAGGCTTAGAGACCTGTTGCACTTCAAAAGGGTCAATAAAAACCAGGGCCACAAGTACACCAGGTCATGTAACCACATTCTGTGTAACAGTTAATGTTACCGCTTGAAAGAATTAGAGCCACAGGAAACAAGCCACTGGGCATGCGTGTGAGGAGGTGTCTGGATTGGGTTAATCCTAGTGTATGAGGGACCCACCCTGAATACAGTTGTGCCTTTGAATGGGCTGAACTCCAGAGCTGAATGGAACAAAGCAGGGAGCTGAGCCTCAGTTGTCATCAAACTTGGCTTCCTGACTGGGCGCAGCACGGCCAGCTGCCTCCTGCTCCTGCTCCTCCTACTCCTCCTGCTCCTCTTGCTCCTCCTGCTCCTCCTGCTCCTCCTGCTCCGCCTGCTCCTCCTGCTCCTCCTACTCCTCCTGCTCCTCTTGCTCCTCCTGCTCCTCCTGCTCCTCCTGCTCCTCCTGCTCCTCCTGCTCCTCCTGCTCCTCCTGCTCCTGCCCCTGCTCCCCCTGCTCCCCCTGCTCCTCCTGCTCCTCCTGCTCCCTCTCCTCCTGCTCCTCCTGCTCCTCCTGCTCCTCCTGCTCCTCCTGCTCCTCCTGCTCCCTCTCCTCCTGCTCCTTCTGCTCCTCCTGCTCCTGCTCCTCCTGCTCCTCCTGCTCCCTCTCCTCCTGCTCCTTCTGCTCCTCCTGCTCCTGCTCCTCCTGCTCCTGCTCCTCCTGCTCCTCCTGCTCCTCCTGCTCGGGCTCCTCCTGCCCCTGCTCCTCCTGCTCCTCCTGCTCCTCCTGCTCCTCCTGCTCCTCCTGCTCCTCCTGCTCCCTCTCCTTCTGCTCCTTCTGCTCCTCCTGCTCCTGCTCCTCCTGCTCCTCCTGCTCCTCCTGCCCCTGCCCCTGCTCCTCCTGCTCCTCCTGCTCGGGCTCCTCCTGCTCCTCCTGCTCCTCCTGCCCCTGCTCCTCCTGCTCCTCCTGCTCCTCCTGCTCCTCCTGCTCCTCCTGCTCCTCCTGCTCCCTCTCCTCCTGCTCCTCCTGCTCCTCCTGCTCCTCCTGCTCCTCCTGCTCCTCCTGCCCCTGCTCCTCCTGTCCCTGCTCCTCCTGCTCCTTCTGCTCTACCTGCTCCTCCTGCCCCTGCTCCTCCTGCCCCTGCTCCTCCTCCTGCTCCTCCTGCTCCTCCTGCTCCTCCTGCCCCTGCTCCTTCTGCCCCTGCTCCTCCTGCCCCTGCTCCTCCTGCCCCTGCTCCTCCTGCTCCCCCTGCTCCTCCTGCTCCCTCTCCTCCTGCTCCTCCTGCTCCTGCCCCTGCTCCCCCTGCTCCTCCTGCTCCTCCTGCTTTCTCTCCTCCTGCTCCTTCTGCTCCTCCTGCTCCTGCTCCTCCTGCTCCTCCTGCTCCTCCTGCTCCTCCTGCTCCTCCTGCTCCTGCTCCTCCTGCTCCTCCTGCTCCTCCTGCTCCTCCTGCTCCTCCTGCTCCTCCTGCTCCCTCTCCTCCTGCTCCTTCTGCTCCTCCTGCTCCTGCTCCTCCTGCTCCTCCTGCTCCCTCTCCTCCTGCTCCTCCTGCTCCTCCTGCCCCTGCTCCTCCTGCCCCTGCTCCTCCTCCTGCTCCTCCTGCTCCTCCTGATCCTCCTGCTCCTCCTGCCCCTGCTCCTCCTGCCCCTGCTCCTCCTGCCCCTGCTCATTCCTGCTCCTCCTGCTCCTCCTGCCCCTGCTCCTCCTGGCCCTGCTCCTCCTGCCCCTGCTCCTCCTGGCCCTGCTCCTCCTGCCCCTGCTCCTCCTGCTCTACCTGCTCCTACTGCCCCTGCTCCTCCAGCCCCTGCTCCTCCTCCTGCTCCTCCTGCTCCTCCTGCCCCTGCTCCTCCTGCCCCTGCTCCTCCTGCCCCTACTCCTCCTGCCCCTGCTCCTCCTGCTCCTCCTGCTCCTGCTCCTCCTGCTCCTCCTGTTCCTCCTGCTCCCTCTCCTCCTGCTCCTCCTGCTCCTCCTGCTCCTGCCCCTGCTCCCCCTGCTCCCCCTGCTCCTCCTGCTCCTCCTGCTCCCTCTCCTCCTGCTCCTTCTGCTCCTCCTGCTCCTCCTGCTCCTCCTGTTCCTCCTGCTCCTCCTGCTCCTCCTGCTCCTCCTGCCCCTGCCCCTACCCCTGCTCCTCCTACTCCTGCTCCTCCTGCTCCTGCTCCTCCTGCTCCTCCTGCTCGGGCTCCTCCTGCCCCTGCTCCTCCTGCTCCTCCTGCTCCTCCTGCTCCTCCTGCTCCTCCTTCCCCTGCTCCTACTGCTCCTCCTGCTCCTCCTGCCCCTGCTCCTGCTCCTCCTGCTCTACCTGCTCCTACTGCCCCTGCTCCTCCTGCCCCTGCTCCTCCTCCTGCTCCTCCTGCTCCTCCTCCTGCTCCAGCTCCTCCTGCTCCTCCTGCTCCTGCTCCTTCTGCTCCTGCTCCTCCTGCTCCTTCTGCTCCTCCTCCTGCTCCTCCTGCTCCTCCTCCTGCTCCTGCTCCTCCTGCTCCTCCTCCTGCTCCTCCTGCTCCTCCTGATCCTCCTGCTCCTGCTCCTCCTGCTCCTCCTGCTCCTCCTGCTCCTCCTGCTCCTGCTCCTCCTGCTCCTCCTGCCCCTGCTCCTTCTGCCCCTGCTCCTCCTCCTCCTGCTCCTCCTCCTGCTACTCCTGCCCCTGCTCCTACTGCTCCTCCTGCTCCTCCTGCTTCTCCTGCTCCTCCTGCTCCTCCTGCTCCTTCTGCTCCTCCTGCTCCTCCTGCTCCTCCTGCTCTTCCTGCTCCCTCTCCTCCTGCTCTTCCTGCTCTTCCTGCTCCTCCTGCTCCTCCTCCTGCTCCTCCTGCTCCTCCTGCTTCTCCTGCTGTTCCTCCTGCTCCTCCTGCTCCTCCTGCTCCTCCTGCTCCTCCTGCTCCTTCTGCTCCTCCTGCTCCTCCTGCTCCTCCTGCTCCTCCTGCTCCTCCTGCTCCCTCTCCTCCTGCTCTTCCTGCTCCTCCTCCTGCTCCTGCTCCTCCTGCTCCTCCTCCTGCTCCAGCTCCTCCTGCTCCTCCTGCTCCTGCTCCTTCTGCTCCTGCTCCTCCTGCTCCTTCTGCTCCTCCTCCTGCTCCTCCTGCTCCTCCTCCTGCTCCTGCTCCTCCTGCTCCTCCTCCTGCTCCTCCTGCTCCTCCTGCTCCTCCTGCTCCTGCTCCTCCTGCTCCTCCTGCTCCTGCTCCTCCTGCTCCTCCTGCCCCTGCTCCTTCTGCCCCTGCTCCTCCTCCTCCTGCTCCTCCTCCTGCTCCTCCTGCCCCTGCTCCTACTGCTCCTCCTGCTCCTCCTGCCCCTGCTCCTACTGCCTCTGCTCCTCCTGCTTCTCCTGCTCCTCCTGCCCCTGCTCCTACTGCCCCTGCTCCTCCTGCTCCTCCTTCTGCTCCTCCTGCTCCTTCTGCTCCCTCTCCTCCTGCTCCTCCTGCTCCTCCTGCTCCTCCTGCTCCTCCTGCTCCTTCTGCTCCTCCTGCTCCTCCTGCTCCTCCTCCTGCTCCTCCTGCTCCTTCTGCTCCTCCTGCTCCTCCTGCTCCTCCTGCTCCTCCTGCTCCTCCTGCTCCTCCTGCTCCTCCTGCTCCTTCTGCTCCTCCTGCTCCTCCTGCTCCTCCTCCTGCTCCTGCTCCTCCTGCTCCTCCTGCTCCTCCTGCTCCTGCTCCTCCTGCTCCTGCTCCTCCTGCTCCTCCTGCTCCTCCTCCTCCTTCTGCTCCTGCTCCTCCTGCTCCTCCTGCTCCCTCTGCTCCTGCTCCTTCTGCTCCTGCTCCTCCTGCTCTTCCTGCTCCTCCTGCTCCTCCTCCTGCTCCCTCTCCTGCTCCCTCTCCTGCTCTTCCTGCTCCTCCTGCTCCTCCTCCTGCTCCTCCTGCTCCTCCTGCTCCTGCTCCATGCCTGCCACACAAGAATGGATTCCATCCTCACACCGTGAACCAAGACAAGCACTTCCTTCCTTAAGTTGCCTTTGTTGGGTGTTTTAATCACAGCAAAGAAAAAGAAAAGTAGCTACCACATCCTGTCTCCTGAAGTCTAGACCTTGACAAATAACCTGCAGGACAAAATTACCCTTCTTGGCATTCTGGGTCACCATGTGACCAACTGCCCCTCGATGTTTGGATATGGGTTCTACTTTCCACTCGGGTCCTCTCAGGGTCTATTTAGCCATGAGTACAGATATAATTTGGAGTCCTTGATTTTATACCTAGGAGGTAAACTTCTTTGGGGAAATAAATCTGGAGGGGGCTCCAGGTAGTTTCCAGGATAGCAATGACCTATGTGACCCCCCCCCCCCCACATCCCCAATGTGAAACAGCGTGAGAGCTTCAATCAGGTATCATTAAGTCTTTCAGAATGTTTCCTTTAAGTGTGGCTCGCCCGTGTGGACCTTTAACTTCAGCTGTCTAAGAAGATGCCAGTTGTGATCTTAGCAAAGCCAGGGCCCTTTGTCCTCACAGGGTATTCCTGACTGTGAAGGGCTTTTGATCATTGAAGAAACCTTTTCCAGTCTTCCAATGTTTGTGCTACCTCCACTCAGGCGAGTCTTCTAGTTCCGTTAACAGTTTGGGAACTCCCTTATGGACACTCCCAGAGCTTTGCCCTCTAGACAACATCCGATCAGCCCTAGCAGTCAATATTAACCACCATGGGTGCTCCCTGCTCTGTTCTTGATTTTTTTTTTAACCCTGACATCTTGATGCTCCAACATGGACAAGTGTCTAGAATGACTCAAGCCAAGAGGCTTCTCCACCCCTGGGCTCCAGCACAGTCTGCGGTTCTGAAGCACGATGATCCAAGATTGTAGCACACGGGCAGAATCCCCAAGGATGAATTTATCTTGTGTTCTCTGCCATTACCAAAACACAGGGACGTCCTCAGACTTCGAGATTTCTCTGGATCCCATGGTGGTGCCAATGTGCCTGGAATGACGTGGTCGCCTGACAGTGGCAGGGACACTTGGCAGAAGAAATAGAGTGATCCTAAAGGGACCGAGTGAGCTGAATGGGACGTGGGCCGGCACAGTCAAGGGACCCTGAGGAATAGGGACTGAGCAGAGGTACGTGGGGCAGCAGGAAAGGCACAGCGCTTTTAGATTCCAGGAGCCCTGGTGCAGGGTAGGATGCTCTTCCAGGGATGCAGGACAGACTATGGACCAAAGGCCTTTTCTGAAAGATTCCAGGAAACCTCTGTGTGCTGATGTGATGGGGCTCGTGTTCCCCCATAGCCTCCCATGCTCGGGAGCTCCTAGGGCAGAACAGTGGTTTATTTTCTTTCTTGGCTTCAATTAGGCTTCCAGCCACAGTGTGGGCTCCCCTCCACCACAACTCTAGCAATTAGTGTGCACAGGAGAGAGTTTGCAGGGTGGCTTGGGCAGGCCTTTATGTGGTACTCAGCCCCGGGGTGGGGGCCCTCTTTCTCTCCAGCAAGACACAAGCTTGAATGGGAAATGTCATTAGCCCTCATTCCTCCAGTACGGCTTCTCTTTAGAATAACAAAAACACATCGGTGGTAAGTTTCAGTGTTATTTTTAATAAAAGAAAACCCTTTAATTTACATATATTTAAGGCTAAGTAAATGAAAATGCATTATGTTACCACTGTTCCCTGGGATAATGAGCCCAGAGGATTCGGAGCAGCGATTTGCTTTCAAACCTCGCACACCCCCAGCTCAAGCTCGCTGCTGGTGTGAGGGAGGGACTGTGGGGCCACACTAAGATGCTTTATGAACGGAGCTTGCTGTGGCCCAGCTATAGACTTTGGAGAACCAATGGCTTCTATGCCAAGAAACCACCCAAGCCTGGGTTGGAGCTCACCTGCTGGATCAGAGCCTATAGTAGTGCAAACTGTGGCAGTATGGATAACATGCCTGTTTCCCTAGATGCAGGCTTCCATGTCACCTTCGTGAGGCCTAGGAACGGGAACAAAGAAATGGTGCATGCACACTCACATATGCACACACATGTTCACATATGCACACATCTGTATTCTCACTTGTGTAGTTCCCAAGCACATTTATGTGAGCACACTTGCATATATAAACGGGACCATGATTATATACTCATATGCACACACACATGCAAGATCATGTATCCCCACTTATACAATACCCAAACATAATGCGTATGCACTCACACAAATATTTGTGTGTATACACATGCATCCACTTATGTGAGTCTCAGTTATGTACACGCTTTCCTGTCCGCATGGGCATGTTCACATGCACATATTCTACTCTATGATACTCAAGTAGAGTTACACGTGCATGCATGTGCACTGTTACATGAACACGTGTGTATGTTGACACATCTGCATTTACATTCATGCATGTATACCACACATACTTACACGTGTATCTGCTTATATTAAACACACTTACACACACATGTACCTGTACATGAATATGCTCTCTATTTCTTTGTACTATTTTATAAATTTTATGAATGAAAGCGTTTTCTGGTGTTCGTCTTGGACCTGGCACACCAGTCCCTTTGTAGGTGACTTGATAGTCAGTCTGGGGCTCGAGTGTCACCTAAGACAGAAGGGTTACATACATAGCACAGGATAAGCACACAGCCCCCCGTGGAGCAGTGTGGGTTTTAGCATAACTCAGTGTCTTCCTCCAGAGTCCTTGCCTCCCCTCTATAGTTATGGGAGCAGTCTTCTCTCCCTGTGCCCTTCAGCCCACCTTCCTTTTCCTGCCACAGGGTACTGACTGAGCAGGTGACCAGCACTCCCTATCTCCGAAGGCCTGTGACCCTCAGACACTCTTGGAGTATGGTTCTCCATTGAGGCATCTCTCTGGTGAGACAGTTGAGGTCTCTCTGCAGACAGCCACAACCACCTATGAGGAGCAAGTGTCCAGCTCCTTTATACTGTGACAATCAGACCATGAGATCTGAGCCCCGAGGCGGGTAGCTCTGGCTCCTCAGAGGAGCACATTTCCTCCAGACTCCAGGAACAGGGTGAAGAGGTCCAGGACTAAGCCTGACATTCCTGCTTCTGCAAGGACGTACTCTTTTCTCTCTGTTTCTATTTCCCCCAGGTAATCAGGTGACTTGAAATGAAGCAAGATAAGGGTATTGTGCAGCTGACAAGATCCCAACGATACTGTCTGTGAGGCAGTGGGAGGGAGCCTGACCTCTGAACCCACCAGGAGTCAGGGAGAGCACACCACACTCACTATAGGATGCCTGGGAGTGGAAGCAAGGATTTCTCCTCAGCTTTGATCTTCTTCCTGGGGTGGTAAAAAAAAACAAAAACAAAACAAAACAAACAAAAAAAAAACGTCATTTGATCAGGACCCCATTTTCCAGCTCAGTGGTGACAATCTTAGTACAAAGGCTACTGTTTCTGTGGAAAGGTACCATCCTGGCACATGAATTACACTTTGGCTACAGGTTATGAATTAGACTGAGGGAGTTCACTCCTGTCTCTAAAGGCCTGTGACCTCACACATTCCTGAAGTATGGTTGTCCACGGTAGCATCTCTGTGGTGGGGTAAGGCTGTCCACAGCAGTGCCTAGCTGGGAAGTGAGCAGCGTACACGACTGCTCACGTGGCCACCTTGGCATGGTGTTTTGTTTCCAGTGCAGACATTTACCAAACAACATATGGCAGCAAGCTGCTGCCTTTGTGCCCACGTGGAAATCACAGCAGCGAGCTTGAATGGCAGCTTTATTGAGGTGATCTTGAACCACAGTGCTCAGGATCCAACCTGTGGATGGCACGCGTTTGCATGAAGAGACCAGGAGGGAACATACATCTCTGTTGAAATAGCTCAGATAGGGACATGTTCCTTTAGCAAGGGTGATACGCCTGATTTCTTCTTGTTTTTGAAATAGAACAAGGCAGATGTGGCTTGCCCTAATAGATGGCTTGCTCTGAGACATACAGACCTGTGAGCTCAGACACAGTGGCTGCCGGTCCTTTCCCCCTCTGGGAGAGCTGGTTCTTCAGCTTTAATGGTGCATTTGGACTCTGGTTGCAAACGCCAGTGGTAAATATATTTTCTCTTGCCATGATAAAATACAATGAACAAAGAGTGTACGAGGGCTCACAGTTCAGGGGCTTATGATGGCAGTACAGATGGGAAGGCAGAAGCAGGAAGTGGAGGGCCCACATTTTTGAACTGCAAGCACAAGCAGAGAAGGGAAACTAGAAATGGCATCCTAGACTCTCAAAGCTTGTTGGCAGTGACATCCTTTATCCAACAGGCTGTACCTTCTAAGCCTTCCCAGAGAGTACCATAAACCAGGGACCAAGTATGCAAGTAACCAAGACAGTGGGGGGGAGGGGACATCTCATCTAATCCCCTACAATGAGCCCAACAGGCACACAATTCTGAGCCTTATGGAGTGTGAGTGTTTGTGAGTGACATTTTTCCTTTTCTTCTGTGACCTCCCTTTAGCTTCTGTTTCTGATTTGAAAACTGGCCTTGGCTCACCCAGGCACATCTTGGAGCGAGCCATACATCAGAGAAAGTTCAGGGAGGAGTCATGGGCAGGAAAACCACACCTTTGTCTCAGTGCCAGGTTCTCCTGAATGCACCCCGGATGCAGAAGAAGACAATGTAGGACATAAAAGTGCCGGTCACCTGGCTTCTGTGGGCTTACCAGATGTGTGCAGAGAGACACAGAGGCGCTGGCTCAGATCCACTGTCCCCTCTCTTTGGAAGTCCTCCTGAAGCTGTTCTTTCCACTGTGTGGATGTTTGTTGTGGTTCCCTAAGGAAGGCAAGTTCACCGTCGGCTGCAAACCTGATGAGGATGAGATTTCTGTGTCTTTTGTCACAGCCCTTCCTGGATGCTGCAGGGAGACAGACGACAGTGAGGCTACAGACCACATCTCCTGAGGATCACTGGGTAATAGTGTTAACTTAACTTAGCGTGTCCACTAAGGTGTATGTCAGTTACAGGGCACTCGCCTCATAGGCATGGGGTTCAGTCCCCAGCACTGAGAGGAGAGGACAAGGTAGACTTTTCCATGAGGGCTTGTCTCTTCCTTCTCTTGCATTTCGAAGTAGTTTTCAAAGGATGGTTTCCCGTTACTGTGAAAGAAACAATCACATTAGTGATTTGTGTGGCCATTTCCCCTAAACCTAAGACAAAGCAATCACGTAAAGACATTCTTTAGGTTCCATAAAGGGTAACATTCTAGAAGAGCTACCCTGGCTCAGTGATGAGGCCCCCACTCACTTCCCCTGGGGCACCTCGTAGCTGTCGGAAGCGCAATGGAACTGTCAAAAGCGCATGAAGTCAGCTGTGCAAACGGGGGAACAGAAGTCACGGCTTCCTTTGTTCTATGACAGCGGGAAAATCTTAAACTTTTCATCAAAAAGGAAATAGAATTCCAACGCTTGCACACCTAAGTAGCTGGGCTCACTCCTCCCCGTTCCTCACCACTAACAGAGTGAGCTTGCCAGCCAACCTCCCTGTGTCAAGAAGGCAGCCATACACCTCTTCCTGCCTAGATCCTCGTTCTCCTGGGTTCTGCCTGGGCCTCACACACAGGAGCCTGTCCTCGCAGGACACACTTGATTAGAAAGGTCCCTGGTTACATGATAGAAACCCATGTCAGCTTCACCAAGGGGCTCAGAGAGCAGCTGTGGGGGCTGAGGCTGCAGCTAGGCACCTGGCAGTTCAGCTCTCTGTCCTTCCTCTGCCTGGCATTTGTTAGGTTCTCACAATTGGTGGTGGCTCCCCTTGGATATCAGACTATGTGCCACACTGGTAGGACAGAGGAGAACGAATGGGTACCTTATCTTCACTGCTCTTCTGCAGCCCCAGGAGTTTTCAAAGGACAGTATCTTTATCAAGACCCCCACCTCCTCTGTTGTTGAGCTGTGACACTAAATATTTAAACTTGGAGCTGTGTCCCAGCATCATCTTGAGGGCCAGTGCCTGAGTTCTACAATGGCATCTCCTTGCCATGTCAGTATGTCTGGAATCCGTAGAAAGTTCAAGGGCAGTCGCAGAGCTGCTGAAGGGACCTCCATGTCTTCATCTTAGAGATGCTTTCAAGAGCCAAACATCACAGCAGGGGACAGAGGCAGCCTGTGGACAGTGGGTGAGGATGAGAGGCAGTAACAGCCAGCCACAACACCTTTTTCTTCTCTTTCCTTGAAGTCACCTGTCCCATCCCAAACTCCTGGATATGTAGCAGGGAATGGACCCAAGTGGGAAGCAGAAACTAGCTCAGGGAAGGTAGAATATTTTAGAACACAGGCAAAGACAGGGGAGCCAGGTCATTTAGGGTTTCCCGTTCTGTTCCCAATAAAGAAGACAGGAAGCACAAGCAAGCATGCAGTTCTTCCTACCAGGGAGGGGCTTAGGAGAAGGCAGCCTGGCCAGCCTCAGGTCCCTCTTCTCCTCTATGGGCTCAAGCTCAGGGACAAGAGGCAGAGTCACAGGCTCACCTGCAGAGCCATGTCCTTGGACTGGGGTCAGCTAGGGACCAGGAATGTGGTATGAAGAGAGCTCACAGGAGGACTTGTGGCTGGAAGGGCACCAGTGCCCTCTGTCATCAACCATTGCCATCGACAGGGCAATAAACATGCCCATGGGGCCTGAGGTAAATACATACAGCTAGCTAAATGTCCCTTCAGGGTCACTTGTCAGAGGGAATGTGTCAGATTATGCAAATATTTGTGGCTTCATAAATATCCACTGAGAAAACCTGTGTATTATTGCATTATGTCGCTTTTTATACAAAAAAGTGTACAAAAAAGTGACATTGTATACACTGTGTATACAGCGTCACTTTGTGTGTGTGTGTGTGTGTGTGTGTGTGCATGAGAGAGAGAGAGAGAGAGAGAGAGACTTCATGTGTGTATGGAGATCACTTTTCTTGTCTATGTGAGGGGTCAATTTTCATACATGTAGGGGATCACTTGGTGTGTGTGTGTGTGTGTGGTCTCATTTCAGGTGTGTGTAGAGATGTGGATGGAACTTAATTTCTCAGAAGAGTAAATGAAGTTTCTTCCCTTGAGGTAATATGCCCACCCAGGCTCCACCTATCCATCCATCCATCCACACATCCATCCATCCATCCATCCATCCATCCATCCATCCATCCATCCATTCATCCACCCACCCACCCACCCACCCATCCATCCATGACATGTGTCACAGGGTGTGTTTGGCAGGCAGGCCCAGCAAGGATCTCCCCAGGAAGGCTTTTCTATCTCATAGTCGCCCCATTGAGCAAGTGTTCCATCTCTCTCAGACCAGGACACCCAGCAGCCTGCCTGCCCACACTGGAATAGCACAACTGGGATCATGCTTGTCAAGGAAAATAATAGCTTTAGGTGGTGCCATCTGCAGGGGCCTTGCTGTCTGGGAAGAACCTAAAGAACTTGTTGCCCTGCCCATCTTCTGGGGCCTCCCATCCTTCGGTTAGGTGCAGGAGGCAGGGTCCTTGTGCTGCCCGAATTTTAATCAGCTGCAGCTCGGCCCATCCTGATAGGGCAGGGGTGGGGTTTTACTAGTGACTCATGTGAGACTGTAACTTTGTTGCTTGGGAGGTCATTTGGTTGCCTGGGCTCCCGGGTATGGCATCTTTTCCTCTCACCACCCTTGCCATGTTACATGTTCATGTGTTCATGTAGAATGTCACTAGGCTGCGATGTATGCTGAGTTCAGCAATAGGCCTTCTGCCCCCTCTGTCCTGTGAGCTACAAACTGAAGGTCCTGGTGTGGCCAGCCTAGCTTCTCCTGAGCCTCTCTCCCTGGCTCTCAGACAGTCTTCTTCCTGTTCTCCCTGTGTCAGTACACAGTTATATCTCTGGTGTACAGATGCCCTGATCTCTTGGGAGGATGTCAGTTACCAACTCTCTAAGATGCTCTCTTCAAATACAGTCATGTTCTGAGGTATTGAGGGGGTACAGTTGTAGCATACTGGGGAACATTAGACACCCTGTGCCTAACAATAGCCTTCCTGTCTCAGGGGATACCAGAAAAGCAGCCCTAGGACCCAGAGAGGTGGTTTGTGAAGGATCTGGAGGAGGCTTGACATCCACACAGTACCAAGCTGAGTCCTTCCTACTGCCTGTGGGTCTGTGGGTCAAGGTTACCTCTCAGAGACTCACTGACCACATCAGGAATGAGGGCATCTGCATTGTTGCATTTTTCTTTTTCATACATTTTCCTCACTTTAAAAGCTAAAGTTACTGAATATGTTGTTCGGGAATTTTGGCACACGCCTTGAGCTCTGGTCATTTAACCCTGCTATAGGCCTCTTTCATGAGAGCCTTTGGGGTTATGCCTGAACCCTAGCACCGATCTCCCCGTCGGGGGTTGCAGCGCTCCCCTGTCTTCTCCTCATGGTCCCTGTCATCCACCATCATTGGATTTCGGGCAGGGAAGCCTTTCCCACAATTAAGGTACACTGAGAGGATTAATCTGCTTTTTGTAATCTTGTCAGAAATGTGATACTATAATCTAGCTGTTGACTGAAATCTAATTCCATTTAACTTTCCCTCGACTGGGTGAGGTGCTGTCTCCCTCTGCTTTCCCTGGCTTCTTTATATCTGCTGTGTGATCAGAGATGACGGCGTAATTGATTTCTGAGCCATTCAAGGGGCCTTCAAATTGCTTCTGTTGTTGGCTGTCGAATGTTGAAGAAAAGAAAAAACAAGAGTCAGGCCTCTATTTCCCTGAAACCTGCTCAACAGGAGGCAGCCTCTACTGCAGAACATGGCTCTTGGTGGGAACCCAGGGGACTGGGGTCACCAACCAGGATATCAGCATGGGAAAGCAGAGGACTGACGATGTCTACAGTTAAGCCCCCTCCCCCATCTCAGAAAGCTTTCTAGAAAATTCTGATCTAATGTTCTGAAGCACGCGTCAGCAAACGGCTTGTATAGCTTCCTCACAACAACTAGGGGCTTCTGAAGATAATTTGTGGACCAATTCCTGTTGACGCTGATCCTTTTGGGTGGCTAAGTACTAATAAAATCAAGGCTGACTTAGATGTCTCACAGCTGGTGCTCGGAGCTAAATGACAACGGAGATGAGATCCACAGAATACTAATATGTCGGCTGGCGTGGACCCCATGTCCAGGAGCTTATGCTGGGATCCCCAAGCAGGGATGGCTGTGCTGTTTTCTTACACAGGGGCATCACGATGCTAACCTGCGCTCATGGTGACATTCTGCAGGCCTCTGTAGACTAGTGGTTGATTTCCCGGCAGCAGCCAATGCTGGAACCTTCTCCAGCACCAAGACTGTGCAGATGTGGCTCTTGTGCCTGGCCTCACTGTGGGTGCCCTCATCCACCCCCATCCACTAGGCTCCTGCAAGACTCTCTGAAGGAACAAGAGGGTCCTGGAGAGAGACGGAGAGAACCAAAGTCTGCTGTAACACCCTAGAGACCCATCTGGAGGGTGGCTGTGTCTTTCCTTACACAGGAAAGGAGCAGTTTCCAAGACTCTTGTGACTACCACATTCCCACTTAGCTCTCACCCCATAGGCCAGGAGAGCATTGGAGTGCAAACTTAAGGGCTCTTTGGAAAGGCAGTTGTGTTGGATGGTGTTTTGTTGGGGGCAAACAGATAAAGAAGTATTTTCCTGAAGCAGACAGGGGTGAAAGACTAAGGCAGACTCAAGAAGCAATGTTTTATTGAAGCAGACACAGGTGAAAGGATGTTCTATTTAAGCAAGTACGTGAAAGGACACTTGATGAAGGATTCTTTGTAAAGGACACCTATGTATTGGTCTGCCTTACATTGTGTAGTTGAGCTCTATTTGTTTGGACTCCATAGAGAGAAATGCACCAAAAGACTTTGGTACCGTGTTGTGGCTTCTTGTTGCAGAATGATGTCAGCTGAGACAGACTCATGTGGCACTTTGTTAAGACAGACTCACGTGCTGAGGCAAGACACATGATGAGGCAAGACCCGTGGAGGACACGTGACGTTTGGAGGGAGTATAAATAGGACCCAATAGACTGACCGAGGCTGGGCCTTGTCTCATCTGTAGAGCTATCTGTACAACACTTGTTGGTCTCGAATCTTCGCTGATCTTTGCTTTGCTGAGAGCCACAGAGGAGAACTTTTCCTGGCATTCTTGTTGGCTCTGGCCCCTCCTGCTGCCGAGTGCCAATTCAGCTGAGGCTGGCTGTTCTTGTTAAGTCCTGTCACCGCTGCTGCTGTTCTAACTCTACTAAATCAGACGACTGCTATATCCATGAAGTGTTTGTAAGAGGGTCGAGTTGTTGCTACTGACCTGTGACCTGAACTACCGATTTCCTGACAACACAAATGGGATGTGCTCTAAAGAACCATTTCTAGATAGGTCCACTTCCCCTGTATCTTTTCTTTTTTTTTATTACCTTTGGTAGGTGGTGAAGTGAGGTTAAAGTATTTAAGAACCATCATTAAAAATAGGGCTTAAAAAAATTAAAGTTACAGGTGGTGCCCATGTTGGGCACACAGATCTATTTCAATTTTACTGGAAATATCCAGTACAATAGAAAAATGGCCATTCTGAAAGTGGACCCAGACTGGGTAAGATCCCATATATATCCTGGTTCATTGTGGCCTGTTTTCCCAAGGGGACCTGATGATGTACTTACTAAGTCTCCAATGTCAGGATTAACTTGGCCCTGATTCCTGGAAATGCATATGCATTTCAAACCCCTACCACATAAGTCCATGGCTTTAGATCCCCAAAGAATACCAGGAGACTAATGACCAAAGTCCTTGGCCAAAATTTCTGAATATCAAAATATTCAATATCTTCAGCTTCATGTCTTTCCTTCTTCCTTCCTTCCTTCCTTCCTTCCTTCCTTCCTTCCTTCCTTCCTTCCTTCCTTTCTCTCTCTTTCTTTCTCTCTCTCTTTCTTTCTCTCTTTCTTTCTTTCTTTCTTTCTTTCTTCCTTTCTGTCTGTCTGTCTGTCTGTCTGTCTGTCTTCCTTCCTTCCTTCCTTCCTTCCTTCCTCTCTCTCTCTTTCTTTCTTTCTTTTTCTTTCTGTCTTTCTGTCTTTCTTTCTCTCTCTCTCTTTCTTTCTTTTTCTTTCTGTCTTTCTTTCTCTTTCTCTTTCTCTTTCTTTCTCTCTTTCTTTCTCTCTTTCTTTCTCTCTCTCTCTTTCTTTCTTTCTTTCTTTCTTTCTTTCTTTCTTTCTTTCTTTCTTTCTCTTTCTGTCTTTCTGTCTGTCTTCCTTCCTTCCTTCCTTCCTTTCTCTCTCTCTCTCTCTTTCTTTCTTTTTCTTTCTGTCTTTCTTTCTCTTTCTCTCTTTCTCTCTCTTTCTTTCTTTCTTTCTTTCTTTCTTTCTTTCTTTCTTTCTTTCTTTCTTTCTTTCTTTTGAGACAGGGTTTCTTTATGTAGCCTTGACTGACCTGGAACTCGCCTATAAACTCAGAGATCTGCCTGTGCCTGCCTCCTGAGGATTAAAGGTGTATACCACCATGCCTGGCTTCCAACCATGGTTTTAAGTTGAGGAACAGATATTTAAAGCCAAAAAGTAGCAGCATAGATGCCCTTGCTCATGGTGTGGTCATTGAGTGTCTCTGAGTGCGAACAATTGAGAGAGGCAGTTCCAGTAGACCCACAGGCAGTACGGACTCAGCTTTGATACCATGTGGACTCCAAGTCCCCTTGGGAGCTGTCATGTCGCCTCTCTGGGTACCAGGGTTGCTTTTCCTGGCATCCCACATGCACATCTGCAACAGGAAGGCTATTGTTAGGCACACAATGTCTGATGTTCCCCAGCACGCTGCAGTCTCAGCCTCCCATACCTCATAATGTGATAGGTCATTTTGAAGAGGTGATGACTGGCCTACTCCAAAGAGATGACTGTGTACTGACATGGGGAGAAGGCAGTTGCTCAAAGAAAAGTGAGCAGCTACTGTAGGCAGCCTAAGTGTAGCTAACCAGCACACTATGAACACTACAGATGGGGGTGGGGGCAGAGAGCAGGATGTGGCTATGTAATGTCAGACCAAGGCAATGGCAAGGAAAATACTATGGTAAACTTCTGAAAGTTTTCAAGTTTGTGAGTTGGTATGAGCTGCTTGTACCTGCTGATCTACAGATATCCTAACCCCGTACTGGTGTGTGTGTGTGTGTGTGTGTGTGTGTGTGTGTGTGTGTGTGTGTTTGGTAAGTACATTGCCACAGCTGGTTTTAACTCTCTACTTGAGATGACCTGGAGCCGGGCGGTGGTGGCGCACACCTTTAATCCCAGAACTTGTGAGACAGAGGCAGGCGGATTTCTGAGTTCGAGGCCAGTCTGGTCTATAGAGTGAGTTCCAGGGCAGCCAGGGCTATACAGAGAAACCCTGTCTCGGGAAAAGAAAAAAATAAAAAAAAGAGATGACCTGGAACTATCTGGAAAGAGGGTCTCAGTGAGGGGATTGTCTGGATTAAATTGGCTTGTGGACATGGTTGTGGCAATTAGTCTTAAATGATGTGGAAAGATCCATCTTGAAATTGAGGGACACCCTAGTTTTGAACCCTAAACTGTATGAAAGTAAAGAGAGGTAGATGAACCCTAAGCTTGCGTATACTCATCCGTCCCTCCCTCCGTGTTGCATGTGCTGATTTCATTCTCTCTCACGCTTACGGCATCTGTGCGTATGCATGTATGTGTCTGTCCATGTTTGCATGCATGTACGTTAGTGTACATGTGGAAGCCAGCTGTTGGGATAGGATGTCTTCCTTAATCACTCCCTGCCTTATTTTCTATGACAGGCTCTCCCCCTGAACCTGGAGCTCTCCGCTCTCTCTAAGCCGGTGGGCCAGGGACCTTCAGGAGTCTTCCTGTCTCTGCCTCCCCAGCACCGAGAGGACAGCCACAAGCCTTGCCACACCTAGCTTTTTATGTGGAAGCTCGGGATCCAAAACCAGGCCTTCAGGCCGGTGTGGCAAGCTCTTTAGTTACTAGGCTGTTTCTGTAGCCTTCCCTCTCGGTACTGAGAAGTCACTGGGCTTTGCCTGACAGGATGAAGGGGTCATCATTGATGAAGAAGAACCTATCAGCTTGTTCTCGGACTTCTCTGCTTAGTAATGGAACCCCTGCTGGTCAGAGTCTCGTATCTCCCTAAGCTGGCACTATCTGTTGGTCTGTCTCTGTCTGTCCGTCTGTCCGTCTGTCTGTCTATCTATCTATCTATCTATCTATCTATCTATCTATCTATCTATCTCTATGTCTATATGTCTATATGAGATTATCCTTCATTTTTGTAATAGACTTATTTTTTCATAATTTATTTTTTATTCACACTACACTCTAAGCACAGCCCCTCCCACCTCTCCTCCCAGTCTTGCCCTTACAAATCCCTCCCCTCATCACCTCTCTCCTCCTCAGAGAAGGGGAAGGTCCCCACTAACCCTGTGACATCTACAGGACTACACACATCCTCTCCCACTGAGGCCCAACCAGGCATCCACCTAGGTAAGGGGATCCAGTGACACGCATGAGTCAGAGACAGCCCCCGTTGCGATCGTTAAGGAACGCACATGAAGACCAAGCTGCACATCTTCCACAATTGTGTAGGGGCCTAGGTCCAGACCCTGCATGCTCTCTGGTTGGTGATTCAGTCTCTGCGAGCCCTTGTGGCTCAGGTTAGTTGACTCTGTAGGTCCTTCTTGTGGTGTCCTTGACCCCTCGGCTTACTCAGTTTCTCAGCTCTTTCACAACACTCCTCAAGCTCTGCCTGATGTTTGCCCGTGGCCTCTGTATCAGCTTCTGTCAGCTGCTGGGTGAAGCCTCTCAGGAGACAGTTGTGCTAGGCTCCTGTGCCTGCTGTGTCCCGGGTGGACCCCAATTGTTTCATTGTTTAAATTAAATTTCCTTGACCAGTTTCTCCACAAAAATCATAGGTCTTAGAAAAACGAGAGAACCGGGGACGTTGATTCCTGTGGCATGACATGAAGTTAAACTGCTCTGAATTACCACAAATGTTGGGTAATTTTATACCTAGGCTTATCGTCTCAGTTTGAAGTGATGCTGACATGTCTGTCTGAGAAAGCTTACCCACACATCTATTAACCTAGTTCAAATGTTAGCTCAAACCTTGACTTCATTTTAAATAGATAACTATGGGACCAATAGGGGACATTTTTTTAGTAAATATAGGGTACATGCTGGCTTCTTGGGAAAGGGCTGAGTGGTGGGTTGGGGGCAGTAGAAGGTTCTAGATGCAGGCAGTGCTGCGCAGAGGTCTATAGAAGAGAGCAGGGCAAGTAGTCTATAGTCACAGGCCCATTCCCTCATTCCTGCATGAGGCTCTCCAGCACAGGGGTGAAGTGGGACTTAGTGCTGAAAGCCCTGTTTTCTCCATGGCTTGTTGGTTATTACTGTGGTGATATTCACCAAGGGCCAGAATTATGAGGGTAGGAGGTGGTGGGTATAATTACCCTCAGCTCCATCTACACACAAAAATCTATATAAAGAAAAGCAAACAAAGGCCAACTGGCAGGGGAGGGGAAGGGAGGAGAGGGGAGGGGGAGCACCGTGAGTCACTTCCAGGACTCGCAGGCTCAGGGTGACTGTCCTCGGTGAGCATGCTCACCCTACCACCACAAGCATGGGCATGCTCACACTGCTGTGACCCAGAAGCACCCGCTCCCTTTGCATCTTCTGAGCACACTTTATTTCATCCAGTGAAGATCTCCAAGCTGTTCCCTGGACCCCAAGCTTGCACACAGGGTCCTGGGGCATCTGGTCCAAACACAGGCTGTAGTTCGGGGACTTGGATGTTGCCCAGGATCTTGTCTCTAGCAAGCTGTTGGTGTTGAAGATGCTGGCGGCTCATTGGTTGGTTACCTGAGACCCAGGTGCCTTGTAGCTCTTGGTAGAAGTGCCTCTTCTGGGGTTGCCTTTTCTATCACACCCATAGCCTAGGCTGGACTGACTCATCCCACTGTATTAGTTAGTGTTCCCTTTCCTGTGACTAAATACCTGATAAGTAAAGAAAGGTTTATTTGAGGATACAAAATATCCTTGGTGGGGAAGGCAGTCAGCCTCATGCTGGCAGGTGTGTGGATTCCTTACATCCTTGAAGAACGGGAAGTAAAGAGTAGACAAGAAGAAAAGGCCATGGTACTTATCTCCAGGCAGTGGCTCACTTCCTTCAGCCAGATCCTACCTCCTAAAGCTTTCAGTCTCCTCCGAAACAGCTCCAACAGCTGACAGACCTGGTGTTCACAACTGTGAGCCCGTGGGAACTGTCCACGTTTAAACCACAACCACAGAAGGCACCTCTCTTTTGCTGGTCCCCAACATCCATCAAGGGATGGGTTCTCAGACATCCCAGAATTCCACTTCCAAGTAACGTGTCCTGTGATGAGGCTGAGGGACAGAGGGTCAGCACCTTAGTTTCTGCTAGTTTCTGGCCTGGTGTGTGCTTAGGTGGACCTGACCCAGCACCGGAGTACAGGTCTATGTGAAGTAGAAGGTGATATCTCATTGTCTTTAGGGAGTTTTATCAGCCTCCAGCATGTTGCTTTGGTTTGGTGCAAATCCCTGCTCATGTGAGCAACCCCAGAGGTTCCACTCCAGGCACCACCCACCCCCTGAGTGCTGTGTGCTTCTCCAATGACCACCTGATCTCTGTCTTTGTGACTTCCATCTCCTCTCCACAGTCCATGAGCGAGAGCTCTTACCTTCTGCTCAGAAGCACTGGGGAGCTAGCCAAGCCTAAACCCTTCAGGTAGCCCAGAAGCCATGAAGTCCCCACCCTTCCAACCTCCTGGAGTCATAGCAGTGCCTCTGTCTGGGGGTCATGATTCACAGAAGGGCCAAAAAGAACGAGGCTAGAGAAGCAACAATTAATGTAACATCTGGTAGTGGGGGCTGGTTCTAGAGGCTGCTTCCTAAGAATACGTCCTACCAAGATGGAACATTGTTTATTGACTTTGTGTTGTGGGTGAAACATGGAGCCAGGATCTTCTCAGATGCTGCTTTGTTTGGTATTACTGCACTCCCCATGCGAGGAAATTTTGGTGAGGATAAAAAACCTTTTAAACGGCATAAGGCTGCACAGCCAGTGAGCGAGTGGAAAGGGGACTGTGACCCCGGATCTCACTGTGGTCTCACACTGCAGCTCTCAGTGGGGAAGAAGGCAAGGCAACTTGGTGTGGCTAGGACTGTGGGGGTATACACGCAGGGAAATGCGTTAGGAGAGAGTCCTCAGTCTGTGTGCTTCCATTCTGGGAAGGGGGTCTCAGGCACTCCTGGGTTCTCTGATCCTTGGACACTTACAGACTTGCGTAGTCTCAGCCCGGTGGAGTACAGTTCAGCGCCTCAGGAGTCTTGGGTCTTCTTGCTCACTTGTTGCAGATGTGCTGGCTCCACGTGCTGTAGAAATGATGACACTGTGATGCCTAATCGGTGCTCATGACCCCCAGGGTCATAAGGCAAGTCCTCCCGTAGCTTTTGCTCTCTCGACAAAAAACAACAAAGCTTATGCTACTGTCAGATCACATCACGTCACCTACTTTCCCTGAGCCAGCAGGTCGATTGTCACAGACTATTGAAAACCTCCCTGTGGCCGCTGTCACCTGACAGTGTGTCTGTCCACCCACACCATGGCTCACTGTCAGAATCAGTATTATTCACAGATAGTCACTGAACAGAATGCTGCTTCTTAGGTATGCTCCCATCGGCTCATTTGCTTTTGCCTTGGGGAATACGAAGGAAAACCCAGCCTTAAAATACAACCTTACTCATCATAATGAGCGACAGACATCATTTTCATAGGGTTTAAGAAGCCTTTGGTCTCCTGCATACAACTTTCGGAATTAAAAGTAAAAAGTAACTCTGACACTTAAGTTTATGGGAAATTCCACAAACAGTGGCGTAGTGAGGGGAAAAGCGTCCCATAGAGAAGGAAAATGCTAGAGAATTCCTTCCTTTCACACAGTCTGAATCTTATGTTTTAGCTTTTAACTTTTTGTTTCTCTCTCTCTCTCTCTCTCTCTCTCTCTCTCTCTCTCTCTCTCTCTCTTTCTTTCACCCAGGCTGGCCCAGAACATATGGCAATCCTCCTGCCTCAGTCTCTGAATGTTGGGATTACAGATGTGAGTCATGCCCATGTAAAATATAGCCCAGGCTGACCTCAAACTTGAAATCCTCCTGCCTCAACCACATCAATATTTGCCTACTGGCCTGTGCCACAGAAACCAGTGCAAACTCTAAAACAGATTCTTTCCTTCTGGGTGCAAGTTTGGGAAGGTCGTGTCTCCTGGTGTAGAAAAGAGCTTTGTGGTGAAGTCGTAGATTCTTGGCAGGATTCGCTTTTTGGAGGCAGAGTTTTAAATCCTGATCCATGGCATTTAACAGCTCCCGGGCCTCCCGCCCTTTGAGATTCATGCTAATTATTTGTTCTGTGCAAGGAGTTTGCATTTGCACATTCTTTTCAGGTTGACCGCCTTAAGCTTTTCCTGGTTTGGCGGTGGCATTTCCAGTTTCTTTTATGCATGCATTGCTGCCTACTTAGTTATTTTAACTTGTGTGTGTGTGTGTGTGTGTGTGTGTGTGTGTGTGTGTGTGTGTGTGCATGCATGGTCACATGCACATGGAAGTCCACAGAGGAAAGAAGAGGGTACCAGATCCCTTAGAATTGAGCAACAGGTGGTGTGACCTGCCACATGAGTGTTCGAAATTGAACCCCGGTCCCCTGGAAGAGCAGCCAGTGCTCTCAACCGCTGAGCCATCTCTCCAGCCCCAACTATGTCATAACTGTAATTTCTAGTATTTCTTCTATCTTAAAGCTTATGTATCTTCTTTGGTTCTCCTCTATTACCCATGTGCTTGCCCACTTTTCTGTGTCGGGCCTCACATCTCTTGTAACTAACACAAGGCTGGGCTTTGCAGTCCAGCTCAATAATCTGCCAAGTAGGAAGTTCATTGTTGACAGCTGCTGTAAGCCTGGGGGACCCGTCTTCCGGTGGATTTCATGTTCTGTCTGGGCTGCCCGTCCAGGGGTTTCTTATTCTGCTCTGTTCTTCATAACAGCCCCACTGAGAGGTCTTTCCTCCCCCATCTTATTTGCCGCCTGCCTTGGAAGTAATTCATTCTACTTCTGTGGTGTTGCTTGCTATCTCGGCACATCCAAAAGAAGGAGCCACACAACTTGACATCTACAGCCAACTCTGACCCTCTTCACACAAATGCAAGACCTGCAGTGCAAACTGCACATAGATAGCTTCTGTTTCTTAGTGTGTAAGCTCATAAATTATAGGTTGTCATTTCCGCAGCTTGTAGTTGTTGAGGCTGCACACGTGCACCATTTTTGGGGAGAAATGAATATTTCTTCTTAAATCTCACATGTATTTCTGTTTTCCCCCCTAAAGTTTACCTTATAAAACTGCTTTAATTAAGGTCGAGCAAGATCTTTTGAAATGGCTTTGTTCTATCGAGATTTCTGATAATTACATTTAACCAACTGTCAGGTTCAGGTCCACGCCTGTGCTTCCTTCGGTCCTTTGAAGATAGCATCTCTGCGTCCTCTCTCACTGCTGGGTACTGGCTGTTCCAACTGCTATCTCATCCTCTCAGATCTGTTCTCCTTCCCGGTACTTTCTCCTAAATGTCTCATCACGTTCTGCTTTCCCTGGAGTGTGTGTGATGCTCGCATGCATACTGAGAACGTGCAGGGGTCAGAGAAGAGTATCAATCACTCCCACTCTCCACCTTAATTCCCTGACACAGGGTCCCTCATTGAAACAGGGGCTGCTTGTCCAGCAAGCTCCCAGGATCCCCTTGTCTCTGTTCCCAGTGCTGGGGTACTGCCACAGATGGCCACACCCAACTCTTTATTATGGATTCTTACTATATGACCAGCCCTGGACACTAGAGATGAGAAGCGGTGGCTTTTCCCTTCAGGTCATTGCGTTCCAGGAAAAAAAAAAAGTAAATAAAGTACGGTACGGTTCTTACCTTTGTATTTTGAAACACTCAATAACTAGCACCTCCTGGTTACTCCACAGCAATCTGGCAATGTTTGCCTGAGCTCTTAAAAGTGTGAATGCCATCAGTCCTGTGGCAGTGCTGAGGAGTGAGATGGATTGTCAAGAAGGGAATACTGTTTGCTGCAGTGTAAAATGGCCCAGAGAAAGATTAGGCGGATACCAAATAACCGTGGAATGGCAAAGAGAAGGCATACTACCTCTCACTGACAGTATTGTCCAAAACAATACTTATGAAGAGATGTTTGCAATGTTTCTTATGGCAAATGCTGGAAATACTGGTGACAAATATTAGTTGAAAATCATAAGCACACTTTGTTATGTATATGTATTTGTGTATGTACAAGCTGTGTGCATATGGTGCCTGTGGGGGGCAGAGAGGGCATCTGATCCTGTGATGCTGGAGGGGCAGGTAGTTGTGAGCTGCCCAGAGAGAATGCTGGGAGTTGTCTTCAGGTCTCTGCAAGAACAGTTAACTGCTGAGCCATCTCTCCAGCCAGCCGCAGACAAGCGTTTGTGTAAATATCAGTGTCGGCTACGTAAGACGCACACAGGGAAACATGGAGAAAACAGAAGAGGCTTCTGTGTGAGTGGCGACTGGCTTCTCAGAGTCTTCAAGTCTCTGCTTTCCTGGCTTACATTATAATAAGTTGATTTCTTAGTAAGAAGTAATTAAAAGAAAAAAGGATTACCTGGACATAGAGGAGTCTACTGAGGGTATCAGATCAAGAGTAAAGCAGAAACCAGGCTGGAGAAGGTGTGATGGCAGGGTGGGGTGGTAGCAGTCACCTGCAGTCCTGAGAAGAGTTCTGGCTTCAGATGCACAGGCAGAGCCTAGACCAGTGCAGCCTGGGGTAAGACCCTGGGGTCCAGACAGTGGGGTTTAGCCTTGCAGACACATCTTGCTTGTGTTCAGCTCTGCATCACATCCCACACAGAGACCTTACCACTGTCTCATTGCAAAGACGGCCAGGGTGAGTTAGGAGAGCTGGTTACAACAGGTGATAGCGTATGCACCTTTTTCTAAAATTTAAATTTTAGAATTCAGTAAGTGAGCTTCCTCCTATGACATGGTAGCTGGGGTCAGAGGTCTTGATGCTTATAGCTAGAGGCTGTGACTCAGGCTTCATGCTTGCTGACCATGGGTATCACCACAGAGCTACACCCAGCTGACATTAGCTCCATCCTACCATAGTGGATACTGGTAACCTCCGACCTGTTTACTCTTGTATAGTATTGAATACTCATGGTATAGATTAAGTGCTTAATATTCTTGGTATGCCCCAAACTGAGCTGGGGCTTAAACCCCCAAGCTACATACTCTGGAACAAGAGCCTCAAACACAGCAGTCAAGTCTTAGCTTATGTGTAGACATATAGGTCATCATTAAGAATCCCTAGGGAAAAAAACCAATTCTCCCCCTGTGAGACACCTTTCCATGTCTGTCTCTGCAGCTCAAGCCTCACTTAGGGAGAGGAGAAAGGCTGCTTCTTGACTCTTGGGGGCATCCGGGGATGGAAAGGAGTGGGGAGGCCATTCCTGCCTCACCTCTCTACCAAGAACGAGGCGGGTGGCACAGGAGAGTTAGGTCTGTCCCACGCAGAGTCCTTCCTGCCACTGACTCAGGAGAATTTAGCTTTGACCACATGTCACAGACGTCCTGGTGTCTGCAAGTGCCAGACACTTAGCATCTCTATGGATGGAGCCACATAGTGGCCACGGAGGTGTCCCAAACAACATAGCTGTGAGAATAGTTTCTGCTGGAAAGGGGACTTCACACAGCACAGAGCTGGGGTTTCCGCTCGAATCCATCAGTGGTTTTCAGTTATTCCTGAACCTCCTAACCAGAAGAAGCGTGTGGTTCTGCAAGAAGAAGGATGCAAGGTTTTGCAATGTAGCCCTCATAAGAAAAAAATTATTAAAAATAAATAAATAAAATAGGCCATTCCTTGTTGGCCCTTGAAATGAGGCCTCAGCTTCAAAGGTATCACGGGAAATGGCCTGGGTGGTGCCTTTAGGGTTACTTGAGCAGGTGCCTCTGCCCTCCCCCGTGAGTCCTGGGGTCTCTGCCTCCTTTTCCTACCTTGGAACTCCCTAGGCCTCAGCTGAGCTCCAGAACACCCGGCAGCTTTCTGCCTTCATCGCTGCTGTTTGCTGCTTCTCGCCACACCTGTATTGTGCTCTCCTTACACTTAAAAAAATTAATAGGAAAGAAAGGGAAAATAAATGGGTAGTGGATAGGTGTGTTGGGTACACGCACAGGTTGACTGTGCAAGCCTGGCCTTTCTGCCCTATTCCCCTCCCCCCATCCCTAGCCCACACCTTCCCCATCCCTGCTTCACCCCTGTCATATGAGGGGACAGCTCTGTTGACCTGTCCTCACAGTGGACAGAGGAAGTCCTAGATGTTTGTAGTGAACCAGCTGAGGACAAAGCTGGGTAGACCTTGATGGATGGGCAAAGCTTTCAGGGATCCAAGAGCAGTGGAAGAATTGGAATGAGTACACAGGAGATATTGGCTGGGGCTAACAGTCCTCACAGCCGCTAGCTAATTATAGATGTGACAATTTGATGTTAAAAAAAAAGCTTTTAAAAAAAATAAAGAAAGAAAACCACTACACATACACACTCACACACACAAAACAAACAAACCAAAACCAAAACCCCCGAAACATAGTGTGGGAAGCAGCTTGTATCAAACGAGGAAGCTCACATGCGAGGTGGTAGGATGTTTTGCTCCAGGTGCCAGGGTGGTTTGCTCCAATTTGTTACATGTTGCCTGAAGCACCTCCCAAGGAGGCACTGGATCTCTAAGATTGTAAACCAGGAGGCCATACTTTTTCCCCACAGGGTGTTGTGGGGGTCGAGGTGGGGTGGGGGCAGGGACACTCTGAACTAGAGATCACCCAAGGAAGCGGCTGAAGGACGGCTTGGTGTGGGGTTAGAAGAGAGGAGCCACTCTCAAAGACATCTCCTAAGTGTCACAGGCTGTGTAAGTACAACCAAGGGTATAGGGTGCATGGAATATTCTTCTCCTTTCTGAAGAAGAGAGCCCAGTAGAGAACTGAGAATTAGGAGAAAGGAAAGGCGGAGCACAAAGGTTAGAGGTTTCTTGGCTCAGAGAAGGTAGACATACCACAGCTGGAGCCCATGAACCAGAGCGACGCTAAAGCACCCATCACTCTGTGGTCTCTGGAACTGAGTGGCCTCATTGCGACCACACAGGCCCTGGCTTTCACCATGTCCAGAGCCTCCACATCCAAACTCAACAGCAGTGCACAGCACAGCCTCATGTCTCCAACTGGCGTCGCTTTAGCCCTTCGGATAGGGAGGGCCCATGCACTCATCTACCTGAGAGCAAGGGAGATGTTGCAAGGTACAGAGCCTCCACTTGCACTGAGGGTGACAAGCACCACCATCTGCATTCAGATACTCCCTCCACGCCCCCACCTTAGTGCTGTGTGCTCTTTCCAGCTCAGGCCCATGAAAAGGTTCTCTCTCAGTTTGCTATTTAGTAACATATGCAATATGGTTGTTCAGAGGAAATGCATTCTGGTTGTAAAAATGTATTTGTTTTATGGGGTGAAGCAGAGGTCATTCATGGTGTATGTGTGGCACTGTGCCCAGAGTTTCTCATAGGGAGGTACACAGTGGGAACTCTGCCCTTTTGATTAAGGCATCTCTGAAGTGAGTTTGAGTGGCATACAGTTCTAGCTAGGGCTACTGTTGTTGTGATAAAACACTATGAACAAAGCAACTTAGGTTTATTCAGCTTACACTTCCACATTGTAGTCCATCACTGAAGGACTAGCCAGGAACTTTTAACAGGGCAGGAACCTGATGCAGAGGCCACAGAGGGGTGCTGCTTACTGGCTTGCTCCCTGTGGCTTGCTCAGCTTGCTTTATTGTGGAATCCAGGACCACCAGCCCAGGAATGGCTCCACCCACAATGGGCTCCCCACCCCATATCAATCACGGATTAAGAAAATGCCTTACTGTGGATCTTATGGAGGCATTTATTTCGATTCCTTTCTTCCCTACTGTGTATCAAGTTGACATAAAACTAGCCAGGACATTCACCAAAACCAACTATGTATCTCAGTCAGACTCAGTGTGAGCTCTCCTGGAGAACATCTCTGCTTTCCCCTAGGTGTGACGTGAGAAGTTGCAGTCTGAAGTGTGGCTGAAACCCAGTGTAGATTTCTGGTTCTTTCCTCAGGAGGAAAGGTCATGTGACTTGGAATCTGGAAGCCAAAAGAGACCTAGGTTTCCAAGGCACTGTGGAATTCACAGGAGTGGACACTTACCAGGAAGTAAGAGACCAGCTCTTAAGGATCTGAGTCTGACTTTTGTTGTTTCCCCTTGTTTTACTTGGCATTTTGACCTTTTGAAAATGTATCAGGAGCCGGGCATAATGGCTCATGCCTTTAATCTCAGCACCTGGGAGGCAGAGGCAGGCGGATTTCTGAGTTCGAGGCTGGCCTGGTCTACAGAGTGAGTTCCAGGACAGCCAGGGCTACACAGAGAAACCAAAAAGAAAAACGTATCAGGTTTTGAGTTGTGTTACTATGGTTTTCACAAGGTGATTGAGTTTCTACTGGTTTGCACTGTCCATTTATAGGCACAGTCCAATTTTCCACTGAGATAGCTTTTTTTTCCTATTGATTTCCAAGTGCTTTTTACATATTGAGATTTTTAGTAGCTTTTTAAAGTAGATATCTACTTTAGGCATTTTCCCAACTTTGCCATGCCTTCCTGTTTTCTAACATTAAAAGGTACTCAAGTACATGAAAAATTTCCTTCGTTTCTACTGTGATCCCATGTTTGCAGGCTGTCTTCACAGCAGATGTTTATGTATGTAACTTTTTCCCTGAGTCCTTCTGACTTTGCTGTTGCAGTAATCCGCACGTACTTCCTGTGGGTGTGTCGGGCAAGTGCAGCACCAGTGTTTACTCTTCAGCAGAATTTCCTGCAGAACTGACTTGGAACCATTTATTCTCTCTCGCAGACTTAAAGCACACGCCTGTATTATGTTGCACAGCGGCATGTTGTTTCTCTGTGTTCTGCTCTCTTGTCTGCTCCTTATTTCTCTGACCACTGTGGCGGGGCTGCGGCTCTACCTTTAGCAAAGCCGCCATCCCTTGCTTCTTTCCCACCTGTGCTCCGTATCCCGTTTACAAAAGCTAGTGAAACTCACAGAGCTCTGCTGCAGTAGAGCATTCATTTTATATTTTAAAAGAACCTGAAGGAACTTGTTGTATGGAAACATATGTAATGACTTGGCATGCGTGGCTTTTATGTTATTTGCAGTGCCAGTAGCATGTTGGTCGATACATTTTTCCACGTCTTTATTTCCACGTGCTCTCTCATCACATGTTCATTTCGGAGCGCCTCCTCAGTGTTGCTGATGTGTAGACATTGTCTTCCTGCTTGACCCGTCATCTAAGCTGAGAGCATAGTTCATAGTTGTCGCTTTTTGTGAAAGTGGGGGATGCCACTGTTACCAGTGCTGGCAGTTTCCAGTGATGCTGACTTTTCCTCTTTTTCCCAACTTCTCTTGTCCTCCCCACCCCGCATAGTGATAGGCAATAGGGAGGATGGTGCCTGTGAACGTTAACCTTTATAAAGGCCACCACACTAGGGCAAGGCTGCTTGCTGATTCTCCATGTTGAACCCAAGTCCCTTGTGGGGTTTTGTTTTGTTTTGTTCTGTTTTCCTGAGACAAGGTCTTGTACTATAGCCCAGGATGGCCTGGAGCTAACTAAGTATCCAAGAAAGTCTCAAACTCTCAGCCATCTTCTGCCTCAGTCTGCCTAGTGCTTCGATCATGGGCTTGTGTCCCCAAATCTGAATCCTTGTGAGGCCTTGAAACAACATATCTGTTCCCTGGAGCCCTCCTGCTGACATTCCCTGTACTTCCTTAGCATCTCCTCCCTTCTTCAGACTCTTAAGAACATGCATTTTAAATTCTAATTGTTTGAGACAGGAGCTTAAACGTTAATGCTGTTGGCAGCTGTGTTTAGTGGTTTTAAGATCCAAGGGAAACCTGGATGTCTGTGCAGGTGCCAAGCCTCTCACCTAGGTGACTGTAGAAATGATCTTCATTGCTTCCCTGCACCACCTCGTCCCCAGATGGTTACACAGATGGTGACAACAGCACAGGTGTCCATATACAGTCTGTTGGTGCCCAGGAACACTTGTGTATTTTGCTGTAGAATTGGGCTTGGATTTGGAAGGTAAGCTTCCTGCGCCCGGTGTCCACACTCACGTTGCTGCTGCCATCAAATTCGCAAGGACTTGTGCTGCCTTTGTTTCAAAACACCCTGCAGGTCACCAGCTTCCCCATTGTGATAGAGAGCATTGCTTCTTGTGCCTAAGCTCTTGTTACTGTATCTGCTCTTCTTCATGCACAAAAACCTGAGCATGCTTGTGTGTGTGAGAGTCTATGCGTATAGCATGTGTGTCTCTGAGTGTGTATGTGTCTGCATGTGTGTGTGAGCATGTGTCCACACATGTGTCAACACATGGATAAGTGGTATGTGTGTGCCTGTGTGTATTGTATGTGTGTTCATGTATATATATGTGTGTGCATGTGTTTGCACACAGGTCCACACATGTGTACATGGTATGTGTGTGTCTGTGTGTATAGCATGTATGTGTGCATGCATGCATGCGTGTGTGTTCACATGCATGTATGTGTTCATGTGTGTGCACATGTGTCCACACCTGTGTACATGGTGTGTACATGTGTGTGTGCATGTGTGTGCCTGTGTGTGTAGCATGTGTGTATGCACATATGCACATGTGTATGTGTGTGTAAGATCCCTGTAAGTATGTCTACAACTGCTTTAGCAGATATGACTTACTTCAGTGTCATATCATATTTGCTTATATGAAGGTCCTGATTCTTCTGTCAGTTTCACAATCATCTGAACCCCCTGCAACATGAGATAAAATGCTGAGTTACCGGTATTCTCCATCAACCCCCCCTTGTTCTGGGCATTGCTGAGTCTTTTTAGTTTAGTGTGTGCCCCAAAGCTTCTCTGGAGTTACTGGTGATTTCTCTGTGAACTCCTTCTACATTTCCTGTTGTTTGAACATGGTGCCTTTGGGGCTGATGCTGTAATTTTACATCAGCTTTCGTTTTGTTTTCTTTCTCTGTTTTCTCTTCCTCCGCAGTTTGGCTCTGCTCTCTGAGGCATCTCTCGCCTTACCTAATCCTGAGCTTTGCCTCTCTGACGTCCATCCGTCCGTCCGTCCGTCACTTATTTAATCTGACAACTGTAGGAATCAGCTCCCTCTGCCATCTTTATGCTCCACTGCTTGAACTCAGGTCGTCTGTCTTGGCTGCAAGCACCCTTGCTCTCTGAGCCATTTTGCCTGCCTCATCTCTGACATTTCTAAAGCCAATGTAGCTTATGAGGATCTCATGTACGGTCTCTGCTGTAGCTACGTAAATACCTTATGCACTCTCTGTTTCCCTCTTTGTCTTTTACTTTTGGAATCATTTTTTGATTCTCTGAAGATACCCAATTCTTTTGCCTATCTGTGGGATGGGAGCCTATCAGAAAGCACAGTTTACTGGATGAGCATATGACACATGTGAGGCTGTTTCTTTAACTTGGGAAACTTCAATATCGGTGTCTATTGGGTCTTTATTATTATTATTATTATTATTATTATTATTATTATTATTATCTAATTAAATGTTTCAACCTCTTAGCTGCTCTCTTAGGACACAATGCCTTTTAGATTAAGAGCCAAGGAAAGCCAAGAGCAGCAGCCTGGCTCTGCTTACTTACTTAAGGCTAAGGTCCTGGCAAGAGGGAAGGGTGTCCACCACCATGCTTGAGTTGGGATGAGATCTGGGTGTCCAATACTCCTAAGAGAGACACTTGCCTATGCCCCCATGGGTGTCATGGCCCTGAGCTGGCAGACTGACCTCCTACCTGTAGGAAGTAAGGCTTTCCTGACTTCGCATCAGCTGGACAAGCTCTGTCATCCCCGGATCTTTTTAATCTCACACCAGGAGTGCATCTGCTTCCCAGCTTCCAAAACAACGCTGCCATCTCTTCCCCTTTCTCTATTCCCATGAAGATGGGCCTTTAAAAGAAGCCCCGCGGTGCCTTTCTGGTGGGGACTCAGGACATGGGTTCAATTTCACACCCTCACAGGACAAAGCACAACCTCACCCGTTCTTGGTTACCTTTTGTGGGTCCTACCAAGCTGATGCCTGGGTCACACTCATCAACCATAGCCATACTGTCTGAGCCATGCCACCAGCCTTCAGGAATGCCCCCTGAAGGAAGGGGCTGACACTTGGCTTATCCCTCCCAGCCCCTGGCATTAAACTCTGTTCACCAGTCTCCTCTCTACAGCATACTAGGGACATCTGGACCCTGGTGGTCAGAGGTAAATAAGACATGGTCAAAATGCTGATTCTCAGCATTCTGGAGTGTGACAGTCATCAGACAGCTCACACACATGTCGGCATAGGTCTGTTCATGTCAAAGCCCATGTATATTTGGATATAAAGCCCTCAATACAATTTTTACAATAAATAATACATGCCTGAAAATAAAGATCCCATTACCCAAACAAGAGGGAACTCACTGTTTGCGTGGCTTTCCTCCAAGGTCACATCCAAGTGCTAAGTGTGAAGGTGCCCTTAACCTCTGCAGCATCAAATGATGTGTGCAAAGCACGTGGGCGATCCTGTTGCTGCTTCAGAGCTACCGTGTGTAGGCAGAGCGAGCAAGGCCAGATACCTTTTCTGGCCAAGGTTAGGTCTCTTAATACACACCCACTCACTTTAAGTGCACGCATAAGAGCACAGGCCAGCACACCGTCTGTGCACAGAAGCCATGTCTGGACACAGGCCGGCATGCCCTTTGTGCTCCTTGACACGGAAGTCTTACCGGGGAGAGAGAACTTCAGAATTTTATTTATTGGCCATTTCTATCATATTTTTCTTACCCCCTAGAATTCAACTTTTCTGGAAAACAACAAAAATGTTCAGTCCATGTCAGAAGGGAAGGGATGAAGAGATTCTCAGGTGGTTCATGTGCACTGTAGTGCTCCCTAATGCAGAGAAGTACCCAGGGGCTGTTCCTGGTATGGATTGAGGAGATGTCTTCTGTAACATTACCTGCCACACAGAATCCTGCTCACACAGAGACAACCGTCAGGTCGACAGTCTGGAGAGGGTACACAGTGAAGAGCCTTGCTCTAGATGCAACAGAAGAATGAAAGGCAGGAGAGGGTCTTGAACCATGGGCAGCAAGACAGGAAGGGGCTGGGTGAGAAGGCTGGGCAGAGCCTGCTCAGCTCAGAGTCCCCAAGAGTTAACCTTCCCTCCCTCCTGACAGACTCACTTAGGAAGGAATGAGTTGTGTCCTCACTGTCTTGCCTCTTCACTGTGCTGAGCTGACTCCTCCTCAGCCGTGGATCTACTACAACGAGGCAAAAATTTGCTTTGACTGCAGTGACTTTTGAGCTCACGTGGAGCTGTTGGCGGAGGGACAGAGGGGCAGCCTCACCCGGAGTCAGGGGAGGAAGAAACTAGGTTATTTGGCTTCTGCCTTCCAGGCTTCGGTGCTGGGTGTTGTTTGCATCTATCTTTCTGGCTAAAGAAATCTTCCCTAACTGCAAAGAGGTTCACACTGCATTGGGATCCTATTACCCCGAGTCTTCTACCGCTCAGGAATTCGAATGAAATTCTTGACTCGTAACCAGGGAGAGAACATGACCAGTTTTTACGAAACACCCACAACAGGCAGTGCGCCCTGTGCACGGAGGAACTGGGAGCTAGAAGGAGGAAGAGGGAACCTTCAGTTGGCGAAAGAGAGGGGCTATCCCTTTAATTGCCTCTTTGTAAGATTATCTCTCCTGGCCGTATCCCCTCCCCCACCCTGAGGTGGGGGGAGCCCTAAAACAGAAAGGTTAATCTAAGTATACATTTTAGGCTTTTAAAGGCTCCATTACAGGACTTATTATGCTAAAAGAAACACACCTGGCATGCCACGGCTTCTAAGTGTATCAGGCAGGCTGTCGTAATGACTCACTTAAATGCCGGGGCCAGAATTCCTTCCCGTGATTTCTATGTAAATTGGACGCCTCTCACAATTACTGTAATATGCGTGCAATTCCACTTATTATTTCTTTTAACGCCGAAACTTTTATCACTTAACTCACTGGACAGAATATTTGAGCCATTTGCAATCATTAGAACAGTTTTGTTTGGTCAAACCCTTGTGGGATTATATTCTGGGAAAGACGGAGTGAATTATATTCATTGCAAGAAAACAGCAATTTTAAATATATAAGGGGCACCAGGAAAATGTTCATTTTCCTGCAAATTCAATATTATATTTTACTTTTTCGTTTTCTTTTTCTTTTCTTTCTCTCTTTCTTTCTTTCTTTCTTTTTTTTTTTTTTTTTTTTTTTTTTTACAGCAGGGTAAGGCTTTTTATCTTTAAGCAATTTATAAAACCCAGCATGGACAGGGAGTGAGGCTGCCATAGAAGACCACACTGATACATAAATAGTTACTCTGTAGACAGGGAGAAGCGAGATCGCAGGGATTTGAGGTAATAGCTTTTCACTTTGGGAGGTTTTCCTTGTGATCCTAGATGGAGGGCATGGAGTGTTTGCCGATTTTTCCTAGGTTCCAACATGGAACATTTATCACGTTACCCCTCTCTGGTGCTAGTGCCCTCACCTGCCCTCCACCTCCTTTCCCAGGAAGCCGGGGCCAGCTGAGTGATGATCCCACCCAAACACCCTGCTCCCCTTGCAGACTTCCAGACCACATCAAATTCGTTCAAATAGATTAGAGAACAAAAGCAGGAAATGAAGACACATTGTTGCCTTTTATGCAGATTCCCCCCCCCCCCCCACGTGCAGAAGGGGTGTTCAGGCATCTCCCTTGTAGCTTAGATGCTGCCTGCTGGAGGCTCCTTCCCTGTGCTGGTCACTTGAAATTTTAGCAGCCTGAGAGAAAGCCTCCATCCACATCAGCTCTGTGACTATGCACCTGACATGTAAGTTAAAGTGTAAGTACATTTGTCTTCAACACACTACTGGGCAAGCTTGATTAATGTGTAGTTGCACAAAGCCATTTAAGTTTGGGGGCCAAGCGTTCGAGCTTTTTATTACACTGTTTTAAAATGAGGCAACCGTTAGGTAACACAGCTTAGACATCAGATATTTATCTTCCTGACCCTATCCTCCAAGCTAATGAAGATCAGTCGAAAACTCCAAGTTTTCTTGAAGACCCTATCATGTGGCATAAAAGTTAATTTAAAAAATATATATATATATACTTCATCTAATTTTTTTCTGGTGATATCCCCCAAAGAGAAGATATTTGCATTTTTCCAGAGGTCAAACTAAAATGGTGACCCTCCTGTTACATCAGTGCTCCTTTCCATGTTGATAAAAATCTTTTGGGACATACATGATAATGGATATGTAATATGTAATCCCATGTCACATGTATGTGTGGGCTGATATGTGTGTGAGAGAAGGCAGGCAGACAGATAGACAGACAGACAGACAGACACAGTCCCAGCAAGAGAGAGTTAGTGACACTGTGCTGCTTCATCTGGTCAGACTTAATAGTGAAGCCACCTCTGACCTGTGTACAGTAATCATTAGGAGAGAGAGAGAGAGAGATGTGAGAGAGAGTGTGTTCGTGAGGGAGATTCAGGCTTTTAAATAAAAGATGGAGACTGAAACTCAAATCCATGCATGTTCCAGCAAAGGAAGGTTTCAGAGTTGTGGTGCCTCCAGCCCAGCAGGAGCAAACCCTGCACGCATCTCAGCCTGAGTGTCAACTAGAAGTACAGGGCAGTGTCTGTAATGGCATCTCTCTCTCTCTCTCTCTCTCTCTCTCTCTCTCTCTCTCTCACACACACACACACACACTCACACACACACACCACGAAGCAACAGTAGCTCCAGGCCTTAGATAATAAACTCTTGGCATGTAGCAGGTGAAATCAAATGCACCCACATTGCATGCTCCACTCCCATTCCTGGAAATGAATGCAACAGAGGAGGAGAAACTTAGACTGTATGCAGACTTCTAAAGAGATGCAGCTACCTCAAGAGAACTGCAGAAGGCAACCCTCCGAGATGGACATCGCCTCCCCGCGTCAGGTGCAATCATTAGCAGAGACTATTTTATAAATCGTAAATTGATAATGTATTCATGGGACAGTGGAGAAAAGCCAGCGCATTATTTCGCTTTTTCCGCCTGCGTATTTTCGAAGACCTCCCATAGTTAACATTATAATATAGTTAGTGGCTACAAATCACCGGGGCTGATTATAGGAAAGCTGTCAGCTCGCTCCGCTCTGAAAAGGCTGAAGCAAATAGCTTCTCTCTTTGCCATGGAGACTGGGTCTGTTTTTACGGTTTCTCTGGAAACCAGAGCCTTTCTGTTGTTAGACCTTTTTAGTTACTTTAGCTATTAAACCCTCTGCTTGAGACAAAGGAAGGAGGCGTGCAGCCACTTCCGCCCAGGGAAATCTCAGGGCTCAGAGACGCAGAACTCAGGGCACGGGAAACAAAAGCTGGCCGACTGGGTTGGGACGCGTTTGCCAGGGAGGTGGCTGTGCTCAGGGTAGTGGGCTTGCCATCAGGTGAGGGAGGCCTCACCGGGCTGCTGCCCGGCACCCAGACTGCAGGCTGCTCTGGGAGCCCAGTAGGATTCACATCATAGGCACCCTGCACCCCTAGCCTTAGATATTACCACGAACCTGGGGTTGGAAGATCTCGTCATTCGACAGTGTGTGTTCCCACCAAGCAATGTGGCCCAGATCCACCACTGCAGAGAACGAGGGTGCATTGTGCTTATAAAACAAAATTGGAACCTAAAATAATGAATATCTGTGTGGTCAGATATTATTTTACAAAGCAAGAGAAAATGAATTTGGCATATGGAGTCCAGAAAGACTCCCCCTGAGTTACTTGCGATCCCTGCAGGTTCTCTCTTCCCCTTGGGTTGGCCCTTCCCACCACTCGACAAGGCCTTTATCTCAGAGGATCTTTTCCTCATTGCCAAAGCTCATGTCAGTCTCACCTTTGGGTTACAGTGTTTCCCACCCAAGGAAAAGGAATGGACTCTCTGGAAGAAGCCCCTGACTAAAGAGGCCTCAAATACAGAATTCACATGAACAGTCAAGTAGCCCTGCTAGCCAGGATTTTTCTGTCATGCAGGCCTTGCGGCAGGCTGAGCATGCAATGAATTTCATTTGAAATATTAATGTTCTCCCTGGGTCCCCAGCTATCTTCCCTCTATCTGACCGACACTAAGGTTCTGTGACATTAGGAGGTAAAACTAAGAAAGTAGCAGCCGAGGGGTTGGGAAACTGCTATGCAAGCACAAAGACCTGAGTTCAAATCCCCACTCCCACAGAGAAAGTGAAGTGTTATTGTATGAGCCTGTTATCCCAGTGCTTGGGAAGCTGAGACGGGAATGGGGATGGGGGGTTCGAGGCTTGCTGGCTGGCCAGTCGAGCCTAAGCAGAGAGCCCCAAGTCTCAGTTTTCCCTGACAGTGACAACCAAGCTTGAACTCTGGCCTTTGTGCACAGGTACATGTGTGTCCCACATACTCACAAACACAAAGCTGCTCACACATGTGCACATGCACACACACATTAAAAAAGCAGTATTTATCAGCTGATACTTGTTGGCAGGAATCAATGTTAAGAATGGGACACTCACCGTTTCAATACACTCGCTGTTCTCCAGTCCTGATCAGGATACTAAGTTGTAATACATAGAATTGGTATGGCAAGCAGATCACCCATGTAAGAGACTGTGAGCACAAAGGGTTTGACAGGGACCCCTTGAGACCAAACCACAGCGGCCTTGAATCTGGGTGTGTGGGGACCCTTTCTAACCTCTAACCTGGCCAAATAACAGAAGCACAGAGAACATTCACAGCCGAGCAGAAACCTCCCTGCTGATGAGACCAGAAGGCCTCCACCCAACCTGGCTAGCAGGCCTTGTGGGTGGCACGTCGTCGGATGATCCTTACACTAAGGTGGTTAGAACAAGTCAAGATGGGGCCCACTCTGTGCAGGAAGCTGGGGTGTTCCCACAGTTTTGCTACAGTTTCATCCAGGTCACATAAATCTCTCTCTGACGGAAAATCCGAGCACTTGGGCAAAGTCTCCCCGACGTGTCAGCCCTTCTTTGAAGAGAATTCCCAGCGAACACGCGTTTCAGTAAGTTTTCTAGCAATCATGGATTTGCCTTGGTTGTAGAAAACTTTGAGCCTAAGGAGAATCACAAAGCTCTCTGCTGCCCAGGTTAGGTCACATTCATCTTGAGGCAACAACCTCCATAGGGTCCAGAGCTGTCTCTTCAGGGTACTGGCCTACTGGGTCCTTTGTCTGGAGCTGGGAAGGTTGCGACAAATAAACTCTGAACCGCTGAGTGGCTTCTTCATGTATGCTGGAGGAGGGGAGACCGCCCTGATGAGCATGCCACTCACCCTGACACTGTGGGAGAAGCTTGACCCAGGCAGGCAGCAGTTGTTTCTTACTCTCTGTCTCTCCTCGCTGCCTCCAGCCAAGCAGGCTAGAGAAGCCAACGGGGGAGTATAAGCCTCCCCAACCCAGTTCTCTCTGGGCTGCCATTGTGTAGCTTGATGTCTGTGTTTCTCAGATCTAGGTTGTGCTTCTTATAGAAACCACGTGAGCTGTGGCTCTGGGCTCCCGACTCTTTCCTCCACTTTCACCTTGATACTTTACCAGACATTGCGTTTGTGGTTTTCTGCTTTGTTTCAGTCTTGTCATTAAAATGGCAGCTGACTTTTGGTTGACTGTGTGTGGATTTGTCTCTTCTGTAACTCCATCCGAGTGCATTGTTTCCCTATGTGGATTTTAGGTCTGCTACAGGAATACATAGAACTTCTTAATTTGTATTTTTAAAAAATTGTCATTGGAAAATGGTTCTGCAGTATGAATGTCCTTTGTATAATGTCAGGGATAACTCTGGGGGTTTATAGATTGAATGCTGCCATCTTTTATAGATTGCTACTTAAAGTGAATTATGGCTCCTTTGAAACTAGAGTTTTCTGAACAGTAGCTTGCCAGCAGCCAGAGCACCTGATTTCTACACGAATTTCCCATCAAATTCACCTGTTCTTTGGGAGGGCTGGTGTGGACTTGAGGGTGCTCAGGGAAGCATGCCGGCATGAAGGGACCACTCTGCAGTATTCTGCTGTAACCTCCGTTAAGAGCAAGCCTTTTTCCTCAAGACCACTGCAGTGAGCATTGGCAGGGCATTCCCTCTGTTCATGTATTCCTTAAATTTTATTGCAGTTTCACCCTTTTTTTTGTCAATTTCTTCATCATCGCTCCAGCTGTACCCCAAACTCTGTAGTTCTGGATCCTGTTCTAAACACACTAGGCTCTTCTCCCATACCCATGTCCACGCCATGGCTCTGTTCATGACACATGGTACACCACCATCTCAGAATGTCCCCAGTGTGAATCGAGTCCTCCACACTACTGTTGTGCATGCCTGAATTGAAACATCTCTTAGAGGACAACATATCAGAATTTGAGCCCAACCTTTCCCCGGGGACCCACTGACACAACCATGTGGAGCTATATTTTATTATCTATAAAACGGAGATGACGTCGCCTCTCTGTCCTGGTAGAGCCTGACAGGTGCTTAGAGGTCAGCTTAGGAAGAGACCCACAACCACCAGGCTGGACCTAGGCATGTGAAACAGGAGGTAAAGAGTGGACAGATGTCTACTCTGTTGTGTGAGTAGCCAAGATGCCAGCCTCACCTTTGAGGATGAGGGCTGGTTCTTGGCCTGTCAGCCTTGTCATGTCTCTGCTACACATGTGCTTCTTGAGCATCGTGTCCGTCTGTCAGTCTAGGCTCCCTCCATCCCAGAGCCCTGGGCCCCAGCAATCCAGTACCTCATAAAAAGATGCTGATTTATAGAGGGTGCAAGAAATGGCAGGGTTTGTAGATCTTTTATTTCAATTGCATATTAAGTAATATTGTGCTCTCCGGGATAATAGAGCTTTTCAGAGAATATAGGCAGTTTAGTGATTGTTTTCTTTGCGTTCTTAATAGATTTCTGTACTTCCTCCTGGCTTTATAATTTGGACAAAATATATCAGAGATATACAGACGTGGGTGAGCAGCTACAGCCACAGATGTATATTTTTATGCAAAGGACAGTTGATGCCAGGGCAGACAATAACGCGTATCCCTTCCTCTCTCCAGTCTATTATTTGAACAGCTTCAGTACCCAGAAACTGTGCGTTAACATTGGTAAATCCAGTGCTTTATTCATTTGCCTGTGTGAGCCCTGGACGATGACTGGGGAGGGCTCCCCGGGGGCTGCCTTTGATGGTTTGTATAAGTTTTATTTTGTTTGTGGGAAAGCACACAGCTTCCCAAGAGCATCTTCTAGGTCAGAATGACTAGAAAAGTAGTGCCAAGTTTGGGTTCAGAGGTCAGTTTCCAAAGTCAACGCTGCCCTGGGCACTGTGTGGAGGGCAGGCAGAAAGCGTCTGTCATGGCTGGGGGCAGGGGGGGGGCGCATTTTCCAGAATGTTGCTGTTGGCAAAGAAATTCCAGACTCTGCTTCCAAAATCATTCCTACATGTCTGATGGTTCACTTTGCTGCATGCCTTGTGGCTCTTTCCTCCTGAGTTCTGTCAGTCAAGGTCGTTGTTTTCTATGCGCACACACACACACACACACACACACACACACACAGTGGAGAAGGAAGAAGGGACAGCCTGGCAGCCGGTGTAGAGAAAGAACCTGTGGGTCAGATCAGCGAGAATGTCCCACAAGCTGGTCCTAGCAGTACCACAGTTCATGCTAAGGTTTCTGTGAGCTTCCCACTCCCTAAGAACAGAGCAGGCAATGAACCCGCTCTCTGGCCCCCAGGCCTTGCACTCAGGGCTTGTCCACAGCTTCTTCCCATAAATTAAAACCTGAAGCTGGATGAAGGCATGCTGTACACTGAAGCAAGCCTAGAGAGTGGAGATATTTCAATTACAGCTGTTCTGGTTAGCGGGTGGCCGCTGTGTCAGGAGATGCTCGCTTTTCCTTGTGTTTACACTTTGTCTTACTCTATAGGATTAGGTCTGTTGCACACACAGGAGAGGAAGTCGTTTTATTTTACACAAATCAGCTACTTAAACTAAATTGAGATATATAGAATTTACCACGGAAATGAGTGACTTGATGTGAATAAGGAGGTGGTGTGTTGTAAATCAACACGGAGGGCCGAATGGGGAAATTGACAGAGCACTGTAATCACTCCCAACACCCACTGAAGTTATTGATCCAGAACCTCTGTAATCCCCTTCACATAACACAAGCAATTTCATATAATGCCTGTAATAACGGAGCATTCAAACTCAAGTAGCCATCTGAAGGCATTGTATCTAATGGCGAAGCTGCCTCTGCCGGGGAGGTGTAACAGCCGGAGCACAAAGCGCCATGCCTCTTGCCTTTCATAGGTAACAGTTTCTGATAAGAGCCAGTTTTGAAGATAAACAGTTCCGAACGCTAAAGAAAATGAGCCATTAATTGCTGGCTTGCTAAATATGTTGTAAAAGACGCGAGCGGTGGCCACAACATGGGGAGGGGGGGAATGGGACTGGATTTGGGGTTGATAAACTTCTTGGGTTATCCATACGCCACTATCTGATGTTAATTACAACCGAGGGGAGACAGCTGACAGGCGTTTAGCTACTGGGTCATTACCTCCTTCCCAGGTGCTTCCCACGAAAGGTTCCCCCAGTTTTACAAGCTCCTTCCCCCACTGATGGATTATTCCGTAGCCTTATCAAAGCTTTGCCAGCTCCTCATTAATATATAGAGCAAGTCGCCCTGTTCTATATATCATTGTCTTCCTCGTGGGGAGGGCCAATCAGTCAGCTGTTATCAACCAGTCAGCAGAAGGCAGCAATCAGACCTGCCGGCAAAGAATCACGGGAGAGCAGGGAGGTTAAATGAGGCTGACAGTCTTGATAATGATGATTATGCTATAAATTGAGATATGATGATAAAAGGAGAATAAAAGACACAATCTGAAGCAATATTTGGTTTAACATGTCTCTCTTTTTCGTTCCTGTGAAATGGCCATAACATTTATCACACCGAACAAGAATGGACATTTAACCACCATGATAAGCCAGAACAGCAGCACTGAGGACCCAACACGCTGTGATTACAATGTCAGGCGCTTTTTCCACCGGTGGAGCAAAAAAACGGGAGATAGAGCGTGTGTTATAATCATTCATGCATTATTCCGTAGAATGAAAGAAAGTTGATCTGTTCTGGAAGCCGTCTAGATGGAAAAACCAAAGGAGACAGTTAATATATTCTTCTGCTCCTGAGATCATTTTTATCAATGAAACAATAGGAAGTTAGTGACGGTTCCTCCCATCACACTGCACAAACGCATGTTTATTAGTAGTTGTCTCACGCTGCCACGGGCGGCTCTGAGCGGCTCCTACCCTGTTGGATTTTGAAAGCGAGGCGGCTCACATCTCCCAAGTGGTCCCTTGTGTGACTCTACAGTAAAACAAAAGTGAGTAGCAGCTTCCTTGGCTCTCAGAAATTAGGGGGAAAAATGAGGCCAGACAGGGCGCAAAGTCGCCAATACAAGGAGGCTGAAACTGCCAAAAGCAAGCTGGAGGAGGTTTTGACGGCTCCCTGGAAGACGGCGGGAAGGTGGATGCTCTTTCTTCCCCAGGCATGTGTTGAACCTCATGGTTTCAAACCTCTGTCAGTTTCCACACGTAAGAGCTGCTGCTGTTCCCACTCAGGAAATAGTCTGTGTGGGCATAGGCCAGTGACATGGGCTGTAGACTCCACAGTTTGATGTGTGTCCACAGAAAGGACAATTTGGGTTTTCATTTTACCTTCAGTTTTCTAACGGTACTGTCGGGAACGGACGGGAGGAAATCCCTTAGTTCCCGTTCTCCTCTTGTGACAGTTGATTTCTTAACCAGGAAGCAAAATGTTCCTTGGGTTTGAATTTGGCATGTAGGGGCTGGGCTGGGGTAAGAAGGTGAGAGGTTTGGTTGTGCCTGTTCTTGCCAGGCTCCCGTGTGCACCTCACAGATGCTTTTTAACCCACGGAAGCCCAGGTTCCTCACCATCAGCACGGCTCCTGATTCTTAACCGCAGACAGGGAGGGCTGCCTGTGCAGTGCAGAGCTTTGCCGGACTGTGTGTATTAGACATCCGTTGTACTGGGCTTACACCTGGCATGTGATAATCTAAGGTCTTCAGACATACTTAAGGTGTCCCTGGAGACACTCACCATCAGCTGAAAGCTAGTGATCTAGACTGGAAGGACTGTCCACACTGTGGGACATCTTCCAGGGACGTTAGCTGTTGCCCTTCTGTGGCGTCAGGTTTGGTGGCAATGGATCAGATGCGTTTTGGGTACAGAACACAGGAGCAACGTTTTTAGGATGTGGTGTTCACAATATTGTAGACACATAGTCTTAAGACTGGTCCTCTGTCTCTGACGCCCAGGGGCAGAATGAGAAGTATCCTGCTTCTTTATTTAGATGAGACTTCCCAGAGAGCCACACAGTCTGTCAGTGACACTTAGCTAGTCACTCTGTGACACCGATGGCTCCCCAGGGGAAGCCCCGAAAGCAGTACTGAGGCCCAGAGAAGGGTCAAGGGTCCCCTGCAGCATGTGGGATGTCAGGTTTCATCTATCTACATGGTAAGCCTGACACACTCAGAACACGTGGTCACACATAAACAGGGACTCATGCTCAGAGCCCCGTGGTTGTTTGATTTGAGGCCTGGTAATTGCTTCAGCAACAATGCACTGAATCTGTTCTCCAAGAAAGCACACCTGCATGGGCGATTAGGAAGCAAGCAGAGCCGTTTCTTGTTCCACGAACAGCCGTGGACTTCTGGGCGAGCAAGCACAGACCTCTCCAGGGCCCCTATGATCAGACTGTATCTCTCTTCCAGAACATACTATATATCTGGTAGAAATAGGTCAGAGGAACCTGAGAAACTAAAAATATTTTTCTTCACGTCTTTGGGACATTTCTGCAGAGTTTGGCATCTGGTCCTCTGTCCGGGGAACAGTTCTCCCCATCAGACATGTGGCAATGCCCCAGCTGGCCAACATGCAGACTTACAGAGTCTGTAGGGTGTGTGCCCACAGAGGGGAACAGAATAACTCCTTATCTCTATCAGGCAGAGTCATGATCAGAGAGCAGGCGCTTCTGTGGCCCGTGATGTGTCAGCCTGAAGATGATGTCCCTGCTACTCATGCTTCAGGAGACTCAGGAGCCCCTCCACTCTGCTTCCACCCTGCATGCGACGGATGGTTCATCATTAGGTGGCTGGTTCTAATTTGGGCATATGAGCTGCGGACAGGAAAAAACGTCTCACTCCTCAGTCTATTTTATTAACTTTGTTTTGTTTGCTGGGGCCCAGCTCCATATTGCCTCTGGATAATCATGCCGTGCGAGAGGCTCCTGAGGGTGAATGGAGGTTTTCCCAAGGACCCTGCTCCCTGCAGAAATGATTTCTACCTCTGGCTGATTGTTGCTAACAGAAAATGAGAATGAGAGACGTTCAATGCAAAGTAATGTGTGCTGTACAATTACTGGATTAATAATTTTATTCCATTACTGTGTGGGGAGAGAGGACATCAGCCTGGTATCTGCAATTCTAGTATATTTCCAAGCGTCCTGTTAAAAGAGTGAGCAGGGGTCAGGAAACTTAATTATGCTATAACTAGATAGAAATTGCCAAGTGATAAAAAGAAACATCCCGGCAGATTCAGCAGGAAATTACAGCCTTAATAATATAGCATAATGCCCACTTCTATACAATTATTGGAGAGGCCCTGAATGGTTCAGAATAGCAGGCTTGGGTGCCTGGTAACTACAAAATTCCCACTAAAAGTGACATTGCTCATCTTGGCTGTAAATATTTTTTTAAATAAACAACATTATTATTCACTGATCCAAAAATCTTAGGCTCACTGCAGGCCAGATACTGTGGCCACAGCAGCGTTCTGGAGTGAGGGGTGAGTGGGTTGGATTGGGAGGAGAGGCATTTAAATTTGCAAATTAAGTTTTTGGCATCATATTTGAACAAATCTCGCCATTCATTTCGTCTTGAATTAAAAAAAAAAAAAAAAAAAAAAGGTGTGCGTGCCGATTCCTGCTCCAGGAAGCACTGGTTGGCTGCCCACCATGCTGCTGATCTGAGAGGAGGAGATGGTTTGCCTTTAATGCACACCTGGGGGAGGGGATTATAGATGAGGACTATTAAGAAAGAAATGATTGGTGCTTCTCCGCATCCTTGGGTGGGGTAGGGGCAGAACTTTCTGGGATCAAGCTGTCGGCAGCCAAGGAAGGAGCAGTTGCATCTGCAAACATGACATGATGTTTTGAAAGCCAGAGCCCTGCCTCACGCAGCCCTCCACATGCGATGGATGCTGCGGCTGTGTGTATCCCTGCTTCCCTCTGTCTGCAGGAGGGGAACCTCGTCTCTCCTGTTGCCCAGGAGAGCCCAGTGTTTCATTTCGTATTCCAGGGATGCAGATTAATCAGTGCTGTACCCAGAGATGACTACCCTGCCCAGAAATCTGCCTATCTGCTTATTGCTGTGCATCCCTGAGTCTAATTTCCTACAGGAACTGATATTAATCACCCTGTTTAAACAGAGGGATTGGGGGGGGGGTCCTAGACAAATGTGACATCTGGTTCTGTAACTTACACGATATATTTTTTCCCTTTCTTTCCAATTTAATGAGACAATGGCCTTAGCGGCCTCATCCTGAAGTGTTTTTTTTGTGCTTGACCTGGGTTATTTGGACAGTGACAGAGACCCAGGTTCCTGTGACTTGTACTTGAGGAATGGAGAAATAGATCTGGAAGTAGGAAGTGTGTACAGGAAGTGTGTACAGGAAGTGTGTACATTTCACTAGTGGTGAGTCGGCACGCCAGGGGAGGTGCCTCATTTATCTCTGGTGTTAAAGTGAAGAAAAATGGCCGTTTTTAAACAGCCCTCACCCCTCCACTCAACGTACTACACACGGAGAAGTTACATCCATCAGCTGTCGGCACCTCTGCCAGGAGTATTTGGCGTATTTTATTCTGGCTGCCTGAAGCACAATGGTGGCTGAGAAAGAAACGGGAGGCGCATGAGCCACTTGCTTAGAAAAATGTGCCGGTGCTCCGAAGCCGCTGCCAGCTGGAAGGACGGCGTGGCATCAGTCACCCCAGATCCTCCACTCTTGTGGAAGCAGAACTGTAGCCAGGATTTTGTTGAGACATGTGCGTGAGCCTTTCCAGCCACCCAGGTTAATTCAGGTTGGCATTGCTTCTCTGTGGGGCCATGTGCAGTGTTCTGGGGGGAAGGGAGAGAGAGGCCAGAGCATGTGAGCAAAGGTTATATTATATGGCTGAGGAGTCCTGGGGACCTTCAGCCCCAGGTACCACTTTGAGACTCCCTAAGCTGGTGTTCCCTGGAAGAGATGAATGTCCACAGGTTCTATGCAGACTCCCCTCAGAACACCGCTAGGTTGAGGACAGGTCCCCAAGGATAGTGTAGTCACTTCTTCCAGCCGATGAGTAGGACACTCCTGGCCACAAGTCATGGGCCAGCAAGAGACAACCAATAGCAGCACTAAAAACTCAACTTGGGGTCCCCTTGCTTAATTAAAAACGCTGTTTCTCATGTTCAGAGTTCCTGCCTTAAATGTATGCTGCTATAGTGACACCAAGAATTGGTTTTGGCTCGTGTCCACCCAAAGGACAGCATCTGCAGGAGTTCCCAACAAGAGTCTCATTGGCCCCTGTGCAATCGCTGAGAGGTGCACAGCTCTCGTTAGTCCTCCCAACACTTACACCGCTTCCTGTGTACAAGTCACAAGGGCATCTCCCTAGGCACGCATCGGCTTAGACGGTTTCTCTCTGTGTTCTAATAGCATTTTATTTGAAGTCTTAAAAGTCCCAAGTGGTTTCAGAGGGCATGATCGCTGGGCTGCCTGTTTTACTAAAAAGTGGCCAAGCTCCAGCATGGGCTGTTTTATGGAGAAATGGCTGGGTCCCGTTCCATTCCTTGCTTTGAAGTCTTGATGGCCCTCAGCTGTCAGAGCTGTGTCTTTTCTGATCTAACTTTAAGCAAAGAAAGCCTTGGAGCAGCCTCTTCTTAGAGAAATGAGGAGACTGAATGATCGAAGAGAGGGGCAGAGATCTGCTGCAGGCTCTCAACCTGCCTGGAAGTGCGATCAGGGCAGGGAATGCAGTAGTACCTTGCTAACAAAGGACCGGAGTCTTAGTTGGTGCAGACACTTATTTTCTGTCAAATTGTCTCGAAGGGATTGATTTTCTTTTGCCCTGACATCCTGCCTGGTATGACTTTTTCTGGGAAGGTGTGAACAGTTCCATTCAAGTCTAGCTTGTGGGCCAGTGAGTATGTTGAATTTATTTACAGAAGCATGCACAACTCACAGACAGCTACACAACTGAAGAAAAGTCCTCCCACCAGCCACCACTGATGCTTGTAAATTGTTGGAGGCATGGGCACTCAGACTCCTCCCACTCCGTGGTATGCATTAATGAACTCGGTCTTGTCTGGTCTCATGTGCACCCTCACAGCTGCCAAGAGTCGAGGGCAGCACCCACAGTTGACTTGTACATGAGGGACAGGCATCCACAGCACTGCCATAGAGATGCACACAGTAGGCATGTTGACAGTTGCTTGACTCTTGGAAAATATCCTCCGAATCACAGTAAGCTCACTCTCAAAATGCCTCTAACTCAATAGACTGTGTCTAACAGAGACTTAACACAGGCACACACACTCTTGAGTGGCCAGCACTGTTAGGACTCAGCCAAACCCCCTTGGGTCGCCATGAAGGAGACTGGTAGAAAACACATGTGACCATGAGCGCTCTAGGGAGGAAGATGGAGGAGTGGCCTCAGATTCATTGCAGACTAGTCCAGGGTTAATTGCCTGTATTTCAGATGCCAAAGAGAGAGTGTATGTGTACCCGCCCGTGTGTGTGTGTGTGTGTGTGTGTGTGTACGTGTGTATGTTATATGTGGTGTATATATTATAGATGTATGTGATCATATGTATGCATGTATATGCTTGTATATTGTGTGTATGCAACTGTGTGTTTGTGCTAATATGAATGTGTAGGTATGTGCTATGTATAGCTATATATGTATATTATATGTATATGCACACATATTTATGCTAATTATTTATGAATGGTTATGTGTATGCTATATATATACATACATGTATATGCATAGATGTGTATTTTGTGTATGTGCATTTACATGCTTGTGTATTTGTATGTGTTTGTATATGTGTATATCCACATGCATGCGTTTATACATAGGTGTGTACCTGTCTGTACCTTCAGACTCTGAATACCCAGTCTCCGGCATGATAGCATTTGGCAGTCCCTCTGGGATCTTTGAGCCCTCACTAAGAACATCCACCCAAGACAGCTTCTGTGCTTTTGTCCTATTATTGAGACATTTTGTAAGTGTAAAGTCACATGACTTGGTGGCCCTATCTTGAACAGCACAGGACAAGGACAAGCGTTTCCCAGTGCCATTCCTGAAGCTGATTTTCGTGAAGTTCCATGATAACATAGGTGGGTTTGGCTCCAGGTGAAATTGTATACAATTCACAGGTACAATTCGTAGGTACAAGGCTCAGGTTCCTGAGTAGCCCAGCTCCAGGCCTTCCTTGAGCTTCAGTGTCCTGGTGGGGTCACTACACCAGCTAGCAGGTCCCACTGTAGATGTTAGCAAGCTACTCATGCAACACATACTGAATGTCCACATGGTCCCTTGACCAGCGAGATATGAACAGGGCTGGCCCAGAGCAGCCTCAGCTGGCAGCATCGTTCAGCTCCCATGACCGGCCGTTACTGAACACACTCAGGACATAGATAGCAGTGCCCATCTGTGTGGACATACTGTCACGGTATCACCAAGCCCATCACTACACGGTGACAGCTGATGTCTCTTCAGGTGCGCCGCTGAGCTGGTGTTTAGTTGCCCACTCCTTGCTGCAGCAAACCATTTCACAACAAAGACGCTGAAGGGCAGCAGGGCACCTTTGATCGCTAGGAAGTGGCACGCAGCCTGGCTCGAGCCTGGCCTGTGAATGAGGAACTGGCATCTCTCTGCAGCCACTCATGCTCTGCTTCAGTCACGGTGGAAGTGCAAGTCAATATGAAAGCCAGGGAGTGGGACGGCGTCTCATCCTCAACTTAGAAGAAGACGAACTGAGGTTCTGCAAGTTTGCATTACTGACCAGTTGGTTAACCTTGACCGTGTGCTTAAGCCTTCTTCACCTCCATCCCTCAGGGGTAGGGCATAAGGGAGTAGCCTCTCCCACGGTGAAGGTGAGAAAGGGTGACAGACTTGAAAAGTGTTCCTCTTACAGGTATGACACTCACATTCTAACATCCCTGTGCATGGAGGGCTGTTTACCCCTCCTCACCAGTGCGCAGGCAGAGCCGGGAGATGGGAGCTCACAGTGCGGCTCTCCCTTCTCTTCCTCACTCTGGGCATTCCATTGATTTGCCCCGAAGCTGCAAGATAGCCCAAGCTACAGATATCGGCATAGGGGAACGCGTTTCAGAAGAAAGGCAACTGACGGTAGATGTCAAATATTAAATCCTATCTGGTTATTACCTAGCTTATGAGCCACGGAAGCAGCTTAACAATTACAGCCGTGATTGACTAGGTGGGAACCCAAATCCTAAACATCCAGTGTAGAAGGGATAATTATAACACATTAGCACCTGCTTAGACAAGATTGACAACCCCAGTCTAACATCTGCCTAATATCACTTTCATACTTTGATGCATTCTCCCCTTTGAATGGAGCCACATAAGATTTCCTGAAGAATAACAATAACACACATCTATGTTATTCATTCATAGCACTCCAGCTGCGTGTTTTCCTCGGTCACAGCTTCCTGCTGGCACTTTTACAAGGAAATGGAGTGTGTGGGAAGGGGCTTTGGGACCTAGGCAGGCACCACCACGGTGGAATGTCTCTAACAGAACCATGTTCTTGCTAACCTGACGCATTAAACGAATCCCAAAGTGTGACGGGCAATATTTAGTTTGTCTGCCTAATAAATATTCACACGCATATGCGCATAAATGCCTGTATTATGTGTGTGTGCACCAAGTTGAAAGCCAAAGCCATCTTATGTCCCACAGTGAGAGCTGAGAGTAGCATTTCTGCCTCCTGAACACAGCCTGTCACCACCCAGGAGCTCACAGGGAAGTGGGTGCATGCTGTGACAACTGATACAATGTAGCCACTCCTGTTCTTTCTATTTGAAGACTGTTCTAGAAGCCTGTTGAAGGGGATGCCTGTGTCTTTTGGTTGGCTCTGCTTCCAGAATTCCGTGATTAAAGGCATGAACCACCAGGCCTGGCTGTTAGGTTTTTTTTTTTTTTTAAACAAAACAAAACAAAACAGAATATGAGTTTATAGTTTTCTACAATACAATCTAATAATTTTTTCTTTCTCTTTTGCACGTGTATGAGTGGGTGATATGTGTCTATGTCTGTGTGTTCATGTGTGTGTAGGCACATAAGTTTAAGTGCGTGTGTATTGAGGCCCAACATAGGAAGTAGGTGTCCTCTTCAATTACTTTCTACTTTATCGATTGGAGAGTATAAAAAGGAAACTAGGCTGAGCACAGATCTTCATTGCTGTCTGCTTCTTGGTTGTGGACATGGTGTGACCTGGCTGGCTGCGGTGACTTCCCCACCAGGATGGGCTGTACTCTTGATTCCTCTGATATGGCTTCTCTCAAGGTGTTCCACCACAGCAGCAGGAAGAGTGAACAAGGCAGTGACTTCTGAAGGCTGGTCTTCAAGCACCGAACAAGCGCAGGGTTCTCGACTAATCCTCACTAGTTGCGTGGTGTTACCCCTACACGTTCTGTGGAATTCTTCTGCCGTTTTCTGTCTCTCTACCGGAACATGTGTCTTTCCTGCTTCTCACAGGTCCTCATCTGTTCCCTGAGGTTCTTTTATGAGGTCATGGTGCCTTGTCTTTTGACTGGTCACTTCTTCCTTGTGTATCGCTTCTTTCATAAGTTGTTTAGGTTTAAAAGCGTACACCAGTCCACCTTCAAGAGAGCACAGCTCATAGGTTCTTACAATAATCTTTCTCCAATCCCTCCTCCTGCCTCAATGCTATTTTGTGAAAACCTCTGCTTCTACATACACTGTGTATATGGCTGGATATACAATTCTCTCCCCTGAGCATCTCAAGTAGTAGCTCTCTTGGTCTTTGAATTGGAGACAATTTGACACAATTTAGCACAATTTGGGGGAAGTTTTGGAAACTTTAAAAGATAGGGCATACTGGAGGAAGTAGTTGTGTATACATGGAAGGGTAGTACCCTGGAGCCCCCCTCTCTTGCTTTCTGCTTCCTGTCTGTCTACTGCACGGTGAGGAGCCGCATCTGTCCCCAGCCCTGTGATGCTCAGACTGAGTGGCCATGTGACCAGGAACTGAACCATCTGAAACAATGAGTCAAAGCCCTTTGACATGACACTTTCTGGGTGTTTTTGTCCTGGTCATGAAACGTTACAGATACACAGTTTTTCCTCAGAGCAGGGATGTAGATGTTTTGTAGAAAGCTGAATAGGAAGATCTCAAGTTGCCCAAGTCATGTGATGTCAGTGGACTTTGAGGGTTTGTGGCTCTAATAGATGAGGGTGAAAGGCAGGGAGGACATGTTCTTCCTAGACCCTGGGTAGGGTAGCAGTGGCCACTGTGACCAAAACTGTGTTTTCTCAGCAGGCTTCTGACAGGTTTATATCTCTATCCCTTCAGTTGGTGTCCTTGGTTCCTCATGTCTGTCAGTCAGTACAGTCTCCTTGTACATTTTCAATCTGTCTCCTTAGCCTTTACACTTGTAAGAATTTTTTTTCCCCAAGAAACAATTTCTCCTTCATTTCTGAAGCATGCTGTCATGTACAGAGTTCCGACTGCTGTTTTCTCCTCTGGCAGTTTAAAGGTGTTGCTCCTCTTCATCCTCTTGTCCTGACTTCTGTACCCCACCTGTGTTAGCATTCTGTCTAAACTCCACCCCCCACAGTTACCTGGCAACAGCTAGGTAGGCCTGACCCACTATAAAGGGGGCTGCTTGCCCCCTCCTCCCTCTCTTGCTCTCTTGTTCTCTTATTCTCTTGTTTCTCTCTTCCCTTCTTGGGCTCTTCCCTTCCCCTCTCCCCTATTCCCTTCCCCTCTCTCTTCACGTGGTCATGACTGGCCTCTACTTCTCTATTCTCCCTCTGCCTTTCTCTGCCTCTACTACCCTCTTAGCTCCCCTCCCCATGCCCTGAATAAATTCTATTCTATACTATACCATCGTGTGGCTGGTCCCTCGGGGAAGGGATGCCACACGGCATGGGCTGGCTGAGACATCCCCTTCCCCCAAACCTCACCACACCCACATAGAACATATCCCTTATCTCTTTATCTTTTTATAAGCACATCCACCTGCCTCACTGCAGCCCCTGGCAGCCAATCACACTGCAGTTCCCATTTCTAGGTCCATGGCCTACCATGGTTCTTTGCGATGGCTGCCTTCATGGTTCTGCATCTTGTTTGCAGCAGCTCAGTGTACTGCCTTGGTGTGGATTTTGTTTTGGTTTTAATTATTTCAGCATCACCTTACCTGGGATTTTTCTGAGCTTAGTAGATGTTAGGTGTGCACGGTCTGTGACTTCAGAGGACCCTCTCAGCTGTGATTATGTCTGATGTTTCTCTCGTCTTGTTCTAACCTTCTTCTGGCATCCCAGTCTTCCCTTCTCCAGCCCTGGACTGGATCTACATCTCTGATGCTCTGTGAATTCTGGCTCTCCCCCTCACTGCCCCTCTGCATTCTTGGCTTAGGCATCCCAGGGCTGTGCCTCTTTGCTGCCTTGTGGAACCCGCTGATTTTGATCCCTGAGAACATTGCTGGTGTGTTCCAGCATTTGCTTGTTTTATTTGAGCACTTCCACTTAGTTGTCACTTACATCTGCTGTCTCTCTCCTGAAAGTCCCTTCTGGTATTACATCCAACTCTTTAAAAAATAGTACGTCTGGCTCAGTCTTGAGGAGTTATTCACTGTGGACAGACCTGTCACTAAAGCAGGGACTCTGCCTCCCTGGGGTCCCTAGACAAGGCAGTTCACAGAAAGAAAGTAGAAGGGGAGGTGGCCAGGGCTGAAATAGAACTGGAAGATGTACTCACCAGGCAGAGCTGTTCCAGAATGTGTGGTGCGAGGTGGGGGTGCATGCATTTTGGGCTTGCATTGCACATTTAGAAACCGTTCAAATGGCAAATTTGCCCATGACTGTAATAGCCCAGCAGAGCCTGACAGACTTAGAAGTCTCTCTCTCTCTCTCTCTCTCTCTCTCTCTCTCTCTCTCTCTCTCTCTCTCTCTCTCTCTCTCTCTGTGGTTATTTGCCTTACAAGGTGCTTTCCTGGAGGACTGTAATTCAGCTCTTATTTATAAAGGAAGTTCATGTGATGATGTTTCTCAGGCTATTTTGCTCAGATCTTCTTCTAAGATATCCTAAGAGTGGTCTCAGACATGGATTATTGCTTTGGTGTGGAAAATATATCAAAACAAGATAGGATCAGGGGCTGCATAGGACCACAGGGTCTTACTTTATCACCCACTCCTCCACGCCACCTGAGGGTGCTTGTCTCTTCTGTTGCCCGGGGAAAGGGGAAGCAAGTCTCGTCCCACCATTTCTATCTCTGCAGTTCCTTGCAACGGTCTCTGCATTCAAAAGATCATCCAGGAGGCCTAGCATGTCAGCCACTGGGCAAGAACAGAAGCTCCAGGCCTCTGGGCACATGTATGTGTGTGTAGGGGCATGGAGATTGTCATCTGACAAATGGGTGAGCTCTTGATAAGCCTACACAATTATCCTGAGCACTTAATTGCTGTGGATCTTGTTCAAGAGTGGCCCTGCTGGTTTGTCATGCACACAGTTGTTAAATGGAACTGTGTTGTGTGCTGTCTACTGCCCCAGAACATTACTAGAATTTGCCAAGTTGGCCTGCTCATATCAGATGGAACCCAGTGGAATTATGGTGTGATCAGTCTTCTGGCTGTGACCGTCCTTAGAAGCTGTAGCAAGATATATGTGGCTTATAGACCCAATGGGAGCCAGAATTGAGGGGTTGTAGCCCACAACTGGCCATCTTTGGGGTTACTGTGCATTGACTCTGCTACCTAACCATCAACCAAAATGTGCTTCACTGGAAGCAGCCTTGGGTCTTTGGTGGTGGTGGGGGGGGGATACAGTTATCAGCTGTGCTAGTTACCTTATTACTCCTTGGTAACTAGTCTCTCTAGTCTATTTATTTATTTACCTTGTGCACGCTTTGTGGGATAGATCAGACACCATCTAACAGAACAGGTATGTCCTATCTGCAGCCTGTGGGTTGCATGTAGCCCAGGATAGCTATGGATGCCACCGTACACATCTGAAGATAATCATATTATACGGCAGTGTTTGCAGGCCGGACACACCTGCTGTATGTAGGTTAAGAGGTAGAGATGCAAAGTTCATTAATTCAGATAAGCCAATGAGAGACAAGAGGAGCCCAAAGGCCAGCTAAGCTGGGAAGTGCATGGGCAGGGTCTTGAAACCTGAACCCCAGAAAGGACACATTCACCATCCTTCCCAGAATGCTGGCTGGGGTGCTCACCTCTCTGTTACCCAGCTAACCGGATGGCTCAGGCTTCTAGAAGGAAACCAAAGGAATGCATAATACTCTAAAGATGAAGTTAAGCGCCGTGATAATGAGCAGTCTATAGTGGAGCCGTTCAATCTATTGCTGTTATCTGCTACATTGCTCTATGAAAGCAACTGCTTTACCAATCCCGAAAGCTGGAGTAGCTCGGTGGGGGATAATTGACCAGGTTTGTATTTCTATTCATGGGTTTTAAAAAAGAAGGCGAGGTGGGCTGTGTCCAAGTGCAGCATTTGATTGTGTTAATGAACGTGATAATCAGGTTTGGATGTACAACCGAATGCCTCCTACAAATAGCATGGTGGCCCAACCTGCTGGGCGCCTGTAACCTTGTAAAACCTCAGGCCATTGTCCCCAAATTATTGCATTCATTGTGCCGGGATTACTTTAACTGTATCCAACTAGAATGATTTGTTCCAAAAGAAAGTTCTAAACAAAGGGCTATGTAAGGAAAACACATCGGCCTCCTTTCCCCCTTCCTCCCCTCTGAATCCATACCCTGGGGGTTTGAGCATAAGGATACAGACTTTCCTGAAGCCCACAGGGAGAACTTGGCCTGCTGTCTGAGATGGCAGGTGTCCAGGACTCATCCTGAGAGGCAGCTGGACCTTGCTGCCCACCAATTCCAAAAGACTTGCCTGTTTTATCATGGTCTGCAGGAGGATGAAGGCTTGAGGTGTCCTTCGTGAAAGACATTAGTCCTTAAAGAGGAGACCCTAGCCTCTGCCACTACTGAAAGTCCGCATTTGGGGAAGTCTGAGGTCATTTCATCCTCAGAGTTCCGCTGTGGGGAGAAGGCAGCTCTTCTGCCATGCAGCCTTGTGATGAGAGGCCAGGGACAGGGGAGTTTCTACAACTCACCCATCAGCCATGGGTGAAAGCATCAGAAGAAAAAAAAACTGCATCCACACTGAGCACACACAGCCTCTTGCTGTCTCTGCTCCCTAAGAGGGACCCGGGACAGCTGTTCCCATAGGACTTACAGTGAGTTTTGTTAAGTCACAGTGGAATTATTTAAGGATGGGTGGGATGTGTGTAGCTTGCACTAGTATCTTAGTTTCTTTCCTGTTGTTGTAATAAAATAAGCAACTCAAGAGGAGAAAGGTTTGTGTTGGCTCATAGGTCCTTCTGGCTTCCATTCCACCATGGGCATGCTTAGCATGCTTAGGAAGTGCTCCTGCCCACAGTTAACCTGGGTCTTCTCATATCCACTAGTGTAATCAAGACATTCCCTCACAGATATTCTCAGAGGCTAGCCTCATTCTTTATAATCCTCCCACAGGTGTGTCTAGAAGTCTGCCTCCTAGGTGTCGGGTTGACAGTGAAACTACCATCCCAACTACACACCTTTTTGTATCAGGGACTTGAGCCTCTGCAGATCTGGAGATCCATAGGATCTGTTTTGGAGACAACCATCTGGGGATGCTAAGGATACTTGTATTTTCAACAAACAATCAGCCTTTCAATAGCAATAGCACATCTTATTCTATTAATGTATTTACATATGTCCTCCTTAGATTTTGCATTCTGGGCTCTCGATTATCAAAGCACAGTACTGTGAAAGCATACAATTGAAGTGGCTTCATGGGAAGGACTGGGACCAGTTCTTTCCCATTGACCCATGCTGGGTATTTAAAACCTTCTCTTGATGCAAAGGTCAATGTGGAAATTTAGGAAGTCAGTCCTAATGAGACAGTGGTCTGAGTGACAATAGTGTCTCCCCCTCTCAGGCCATCCTAAGAGGATGAAAATTGTTGGGACATGCCACACAAAATGCAAGAATACTTTAATATATTCCATAGCCTCTTGACATCTTGAAGAGTACAGTCAGGAGGCCCATCCTAAGACCTTGCCTACCTAGGAGCCCTCTGTCCTGTAACACTTGGCTGTCCTGTGGCTCATGTTGCTCCCCAGGGAGGATCCATGAGATGGAAGGAACGTACACACTGGTAGTAATGGCCGTTGTGACCCTCCCTGTATCCTCTTGGGTGGCCTGGGTGTAACCTTAGATCTCTGTGCTTGTGGGTTAGGAAGATGTGCACAAAGAGAGTAAAAGGAAGCTCCTTGCAGCCTCCACATGCAGGGAGCAGAGAGCACAGGACTGTGTTGGCAACTGATCATCTACTCTATTTCTATGAACTCCTATTACCATGGCATCCAAAATCTTGGCAGCTCCAGGCTAAAAACAGAAGCCGGGGGTGGGGGGAGTGTGCCCTTCCTGACTCCAGAGCATCAGGAGTTACGTTCTTCAAGAAACAAAGAACACAGAGCTGGCTGCCTTCCTGACCCTGTGGCTTGAGAAGGAGCCACCTATGGTGGCTCTAGATTGGCCTACAGTGAGCAGGCAGACGTATATATGCTCAGGTCCTGCCTAGAACTGGAAACCTAGGATCCTCAGTCCATCTGCCTATATCTAGGGCCCATTAAAAGGTCAAATGCTTGGCCAGGCCCAGGGCAATTGGTAGAAGAGGCTTCCAAGGAATCTGATGTCATCAGGAACTTCCTGGGACAAGATGAGGTGTACTGAGAACATTGGTTGAGCTTCTAGAAAAATGTTCTGGATCCTGAGAGGGACCCCAGAAAGCTTGCTGGAGGGAAATGTGGGCCCTACATGTTAGACAGCACTGTGTCATGTGAGGACAGCAGGGAGATCAAAGGAAGAAAGCCAGGGTGGGGCAGAGGGTAATGCAGGCCAGCATCATGCAGTCCCACACCTCATGGCCTTCCAAGCACTGAGCACAGCAAGGGTGGCAGGTTCAGGAAGCAACTCTGAACCATTCATACTCTGTGTCTTTGGTTCTGGGCCATACTGAGCCAGTCGAGAGGATTTTAATGGAACGGTCAGTGAATAAACCTTTCTTAAGGTTTTGCAGGTGGGAATTTGGTAATTGCAATGGTTAATATTGACCCTCAATTTGATCAGGTTGAGAGGTGCCTTGGAAGTTACCAAAGCAAACCTTTAGTGTCTCTGCGAGGGCATTTCAGAGAGGATTGACTAAAGGGGCACTACCCTGATTGTGTATGGCACATCCTATAGGCAGAGGGCTTGGATGAGCTAAAGGAGAAGAAGAGGGCACATAACACAGGCTCAATTTCCCCTTCTCTGTTGTGTGAGTGTGTGTGTGCATGTGAGTGTGTGAGTGTATGCACACACATGTGTGTGCGTGTATGTGCATGTGCATGCATATGCATGTGTGTGTGCATGCAAGTGTGAGTGTATATGTGTGTGCACGTGCATGTGTGCATGTGTGAGAATGTGTGCATACAACTGTGTGTGCATGTATGTGCACTGTGTGTACATGTATGTGTGCAGACGAGTGTGTACATGTGAGTCTGTGTGCATACACATGTATGTGTGTGTGTGCATGTGTGTGTGAGTGTGCCTGTGTTTCCTGGCTGCCATGGTATGAGCTGTCAGGCTCTGCCATACCCTGCTCACTATCAGGTATTGAGACTTCTAAAGCAGAGGCAATCAACTCCTTCTGCATTGAGTCAGGCATTGCCATAGCAGCAGCTGGTCGGCCCACAGGACCATCAACTTCTGTCACGAGCGGGGAGGCATTGTTGGCAATAGTCAGCACCTCAGGTTCTGAGCAGAGATGACTGTCTGTGCTCTGTCAGTCCCCTAAAGCCTCATTTCAGTGCTCATATGAGAAGCCTGTCTATAGACAAAATCTTACTTCACAATGCCATGTTGTTTAGGATACATCCCAGGCACAGGGCTTGGGGGCAAGTAGGAGTTGGAGGTTGAGCGCTGTAGTACATGTGTCTGATGAGTTGGCATCCCTTCATGGGAGCTGGCACTCCTTAAGCAGGTGTGGCAGGGCTCTTGCAATCTCTCAGCATGTGGTCCAAGAGCAGAGCCTCCTGGGCTGAGAAGATGAGCTGTTAGGCTGAGCCTGCCTGTGACTACATCAACCATTCCAGCTCTCCTGGAGGAGCTAAATATCTCCTTGAGCAGCCACAGGGGGCATTGGTAGAGCTGATTTCCTGATGCCTAAGATGCCCGTTCCCTGGGCTGTTGGGCTGTTAGAGAATGGGCAGTTTTCTTACCTGAAAAGCCTGTGTTCTAGGTGGATGTTCAGAGTGGACGAAAAGCAAGTTAAAATGAACAGACTGGGTGGACCCTAATCCAAGATCACTGGGGTCTGTGAACAAGGGAGGTGTTACAACTGTATCAGGCACAGTAAATGGAAGGTGGTAGAAAGTTCTGGGAGAGAAAGGCATCTGCAAACCACGGAGCAGCATCAGGCAGTTCCACCCTCATTCTGAGACCCTGACCTTAGCGTCTCGCTTCTTGGACTAACATGACAGGCTCCAGCTGCCCTGCAAAACCCAGCTGAGGGCAAACTCAGTGTCACACCTCAGTGCTTTTGGCACAGGGTCAATGAATTGCTTGGCCTCTCAGAAGAACGCATTACAAGTCCTCCAGGAAACACATCTTGGCGGTGATGCTTGCTTTGAGAAATGCCCAGTGTTTAGGATGCTTGCTTGGAGTTGCTGTTGCTTGGAGAAAATGATGATCTTTTGTTGTGACAGCAAGCATAGCATCTCTGGATACAGCAGTGGGACAAGCCTGTGGTCTGTGTGAGCACCGGGCAGTTTCGATAATGGAGCAGGTTGCCTTCATTTCCTCTTCGAGTCTGATCTGTCCTCAGGTTAAGCACGGTCGTATGGAAGCTTCTCTGTTGGCTCTTTCTCGGCCTCTTCTGTCAGTGTTAAAGTGCTCCCTCAATGATCACTTTCAGTTCCATCCCTTGGAAAGCTCCGATAATTAGATTTAAATCATAAGATATGCTAATGCATGCAGATAGTGGCAGGATGAAGATTTCAAAGGCAGCTTAATGTTCTCTTCCCAGGCAGAGACAATGCAGAGCAGTGTAGATAATAGGCTGTGTGCTGTTCCAAGATCCAGGAAGGTTAAATAAGAGGAGCTGAACATCTAGCAGGGGCTTGGTTCAGTGCTCAGGGCTGGGATCACTAGCAAGTTAACAGCTAATTACCTCCAGGTTTTGCAAAGTGCATTCGGATTGTGCTCTGGTTGGTATGATATGCATGTGCCCAATCCTGCCAAACCCTTCCCTACTGCTAGTCTATGGGGGACACATTGTGAGATATCATGGGGACTTTATAAGATCCTTCTCTCAGAGAGTAACTCACAGAAGAGCCAAGTACAGCCATTCAAACATTACTTGTCAAGCCTCATGGTGGTCAAAAGTATGGAAGGGGTTGGGGAAAGGAGTCCATAAAGCAGAGTGTGTGCATGTGTGCATGTGTGCAGAAGGTGGGAGCCAGGCCTGCTGTGGTAATAGCAGTAAGATCCAACTTTGTCCAAATCCTGCTGGTGTCCAGAAAACACATGGTATCGATGTTGCTGGAGTAGACCCTAGTGGGTGCTCCTAGCATGGCTGTGCCTGGGTGAACTGCAAGATTAGGAAGGAGTCCTGGAGATGACCCTGCTGTGTTTGAGAAGGACCTAACAGTCCTTCTCTAACAGTCTCTAACAGTCAGGGTTGTCAACAGTCAGAGTTGTCAACAGGACCTAGGAGACAGGCTTCTGGGCACACCTGGGAGGGTGTTATCCTCCAGATATTCCCACAAAGGAATATCTTGTTTATGTAAATAGATATAGAAAAGCCCATCGTAATAGTGGGTGGAACCATTCCCTAGACCATATAAAATCTGGAGGGTAAGCAGGGTGTATGTAGCCTGCATAAACTCATTACTCTCTACTCTTGACTGTGGATGCAAAGTAACTGGTTCTTTCCAGCTCCTGACAGTTTGACTTCCCCTCCATGGTGACTGTCAACTCGACCTGTAAGCCAAAGGCCAAAAAACCAAACAATACAAAAAGCAAAATGAAACAAAGCAAAACCTCTTTCTTCCTTAAGTTACTTTTGCCTGATATTTTTATCACAGCAATAGAAAGGAAACTAAGGGTGTCTTAGTTTGGGTTTCTATTACTGTGACAAAACACCAAAAGCAAGTTTGGAAGAAAGGATTTATTTGGCTTATACTTCCAGGTAATAGTCCGTTACTGAGGTAAGTCAGGACAGGAACTCACACAGGGCTGGAACCTGGAGGCAGGAGCTGATGCAGAGGCCATGGAGGGTGCTGCTTACTAGTTTGCTTTACATGGCTTACTCAGCCTGCTTTCTTACAGAACCAGGGTCCACCAGCCCAGGGGGTGATGTGTAGCATTTGTCAAGTTGACACAAAATCAGCTAATACATCCTGTCATTTTGATACCAGCTTGGACTCGACATGCGCTCAACCATCTCAGGTGCCACACTGAAGAAGTCCACTCCTGTAAAAAGGTACCTACCTCATAGGTGGTCTTAGTTAGGTTTTTACTACTGTGAACAGACACCATGACCAAGACAAGTCTTATAAAGGGCAACATTTAATTGGGGCTGGCTTACAGTTTCAGAGGTTCAGTCCATTATCATCAAGATGGCAGCAGGGCAGAATCTAGGCGGGCATGGGGTCGGCAGAGCTGAGAGTTCTACATCTCCATCTGAAGGCTGCTAGTGAAAGACTGACTTCTAGGCAGCTAGGATGAGGGTCTTAAAGCCCACACCCACAGTGACACACCTACTCCAACAAGGCCACACCTTCTAATCATGCCACTCCCTGGGCAGAGCATATACAAACCATCACAGGTAGTGTGGTTTAAGATTCTCCTTGCCTAAAGAGAACATGGCAGAAGTTAACTTTATAGGTCTGGGACCAACTCCCATATCCCATGTGATCTAAAGGAGTATCACTAGTGTGTCCACATCTAACACATCTTGAGCAAGCAAGAGCATTGTGGTACCCAAACTCAAACAGCTGACCAAGAAGTGAGACCCTCCCTGACACTCTATGGGAAGAGAGAGAAAATTCTCCCCATCCTCTCCCCCAACTCCTCTGCCTGTGCAGACAACACATAGTTGCTTATTGCAGATTTCAGTGCCCGTGGCCCTCACCTCTTCCTACCAGAGAATGACATCACTGAGGAGTAGAGAGGGTCTGAGAGCTTCAATGGGCAGGTGAAAAAACAGATGTGTAAGGAGCATAAAGCAGGCCGTGGGGTGGAACACCAGACATCAGAGTCTCTGCAGGGCCACACCACTGCATGGTTGCCTGGCCAGTGACCATGCCAAGCTAGCTTCAAAGCGAAGGATCAAACAGGGATTGCCTTGTTGCTGTGTGTTAGGGAAACGTTTCCTGCAGGAAGCTCTGGAAATAGCCAAGCACAGGGATGTGGGGTTCCAAGGGCTCTGGGAAGAGGCAGGCTAATGACAGGGAAGCGCCAGGATACTATAATATGGGTTGTAGAAATCTGTTTAGAGAAGTGGTTCTCAACTTTCCTGATGCTGTGACCCTTAATACAGTTCCTCATGTGATGAGTCTCAACCATAAAATTATTTTCATTGATACCTCATAACTGGAGTTTTGCTACTGTTCTGACCTGTACTGTAAGTATCTGTGTTTTCTGATGGTCTTAGGTGACCCCTGTGAAAAGGTTGGTTACCCCCGACGGGCCTCAACACAGGTTTAAGATGATATAGCTCATCACATCAATGGACTTTGAGCGGCAAACCAGAGCCTGCTGGGTCTTCCTAAATGCCTGTCCACCCCTTCTGCTTCTGCACCTGTTGGCAGATTTCCTGTAAAGCATGTCACTTGCACTGATATGGGGACATTGGCATCGATCATTGTTCTTACTTTAACGGGGTCCCTAAACAATTTAACTGACTTTAATGAGATGGAGGACAAAGAACATCAAGAAAACAGCTGTCCTGGTGAGAGGACATGGCCCATAGACAACGGGTCCATGGGTCCAACTGCTGCTCCTCACAGAGGGGACTTAAGAGAAGTGAGGTCGTGACCTCCTTGTCCAGGACCATTAATCATCGTGGTGTTCTACAGCGCCAACTAGTGGAGGAAGACGGCTGCAGCAGCATCTGGATTGGCCAAGCTACCTGCCTGCCCATGAACTTCTCCGTCGCTAGTCTTGAGTCCCCAGAGCTACACTTGGCTTTGCTTTCACTTTATTGATTATTCCACTGCAAACTATATTTCCAGAGTGCTTTTGTTCCAGGCAGAATTTTTTTGGATCTTCTGGTTTTGTCTACAAATAGGAACTTCCTCAAACGGCTATTGAACTTTCCATCATTAACTAACAGAGGCATGCCAGGCGATGTTCTTAGACTGAGGAGTTGAGCCTTGAATAAGAGATTCTCGGGTCCCTGCTTGTTCCTGTTGAATGTTCTCCTCCTCCTCCCACTTACCTGTTTTTCAGAAAAGCTTATTACAAAGCATTTCTTCTGTTTTTATTTTCTCATGGCATATTAACTACTAATATTTTTCATTTATTACATTTTACTTTCCCTTATATCATTTCACTTTACTTTGTGTTGTATAGTAAATTTTTTTCTTTATTGTTCTAGTACACACTATTCTGTAGTTTGAAAAAAAAAGGAATGCTGACACTTTTCAAAAGGACATTTTATTTAAAAAATTTTCATTATACAGAATTATATAGGGCCGTTTACGTGCACATATAGAATGTCTTGATAGTGTGCTTTTAATGTGTTCTGGTTTCTTCTAAGTACATTTTCTTCTATTCTCTTGATGATAGTAGTCAATTTTTTTACTCACCCTTGTGCTAAATGAATAAGCTATGTCATTGGGTGAGGAGCATCACTGAAGGGTCAGCAACACTCTGTGTTCCCTGCATGCCTGGAGTTCTTAGAAAGCGAGGTGAGTGCTGTGTGAGTGGGGAGGATGTGCTCATGTTCTGGAAGGGGGATGTCCGTATCCTGGGACCTAAATCAGTGATCAGCACGCAGAGCTCAACATTCGTTTGCTGGGTGGTGTGTCCAACATTTTGACATCATAACATGACATTGTCATCTATGACATTGACACTCAAGGACATTCATTATTGACTGACAAAAAAAAATCTCAAAATAAAATATTTAAAGCTTACAGTTCCGTGCTGGGACGTGTTCAGAGTTATCCCCAGCCTTGTGCGGCCTGTGAACTACAAGCCAGATGACGATCCAGCTTCATCTTCATGTGTGGTTCTTGACTGTCTCCATCTGTTTTCTGCTGTAGTAGTAGAATGGCTCAGATCTGGAGGCTGGCAAACAGTAGCATTTACTTGGCTCACAGTCCTGTGGGCTGAAGGCTGGGAGCCCGCAAGAGCTTTTTACAGGAAGGTGGTCAGGACTTCATGCTACCTTATCCCATGCTAAAGGTTGATGAATAGAGAGAGCCGAGACAGAGAGGAAACACAGTCCTCTATATCTTTTTAGTGGACCCTCCCAGACCACTAGACTACCTCCATAATTAATCCTTTGAGGAGGGCGGAGCCATCAAAGCCCATCCTCTTTAAGGTCCTTCCTCTGGTCCATTCACAGTAGCAGCAACATTTCAACACAGCTTTGGGAAGGACGGGTTGACTTCTTTACATATTATGAAACTGAGAAGGATTTGTTTTTCAGGCACTACTGTGATTTGCTTTCAAATGCCCTTCTGTCTCTCTCGAGATTTAATGATCTGTTGTGAGCCACATCTGTGGAATTGCTGTTGCCCAACATGGTTTGGAACAGAAACGATCAAATATTTGGAAGCCAGAAAGCCAAGTGAGGCTAGTTACACCAAATAGAACTCTGGCATGGCGCACACAATAAAATCTCACGCAGATGTTGAGGTAAAAGGATGGGGTGCTGATGATGGCACCCAACTGTGCTCGCTTCAGAGTCTTTCCTGCCACTTTGACCTCTGTGTGAACACACACGGCCTGACCAAGAGAGTGCCTCAGCCTTCACAGGCCCCTGAACTCTGACGTGCATGTCCCTTCTCGTTGTCATTATGCCCTAGGTGTCCCCAGATGGTGCCTGTACACAAGGCAGCACTGGTCTCCATCAAAGGAAATAGTTTCTGCCCAGCCTTGGCACCTCTGCCATAAAGAATCTTACTGAGCAGGGAAGCTCTGCTTCCTCAAAGGGTTCTGAGTTAGTATCAAGTGTGCTGTGCTAAGTTTCTTTGCCTGTCTCAGCTCACCCAGAACCTGCTTCTCCTGTCCTGAGCACATGGCCCAGTCTGTCCTCCTTTGCATAAGGTTTGTTTCCCTAGGGCCCATGTGTTAGCCAGCAAGTTGCCACAATCTAGAAAAATGGTAACTAAAGGGATTGCTGGTGGTTGTAACAGCTACTTTGAAACAGCTACTTTTGAAGTCTTCGGTGTTTGGAATGGCTACAAAAGTTAAAAGCAGCATTTGCGCTTGGGCTATGTTGCAGAGACTTCTTGGAGAACTTCCCTGAAAACTGTGAATTATTCAGGCAGGTATCCTGAGTAAGTAGCATATAATATAGGTAAACGTGAGGGTTTTCTGAGCTGGATTCTAGCAGACACACGGAACTGCATAGAATTAAAAACTGCAAAGGAGACAAAGGAGTAAGGAGATGGCCCGAAGAATGAGGGAAAATCTGCTGACCATTTGCCTGATCAGGAATTGATACCAAGAATATGTAAAGAACTTTAAAAATTAAACACCGGGAACAAGTAATCCAGTCAACATACAGGCAATGCACTGAACGGGTGTGTCTCGTGTGAGAAAAATGCAAATAGCCATGAGCATGTGAAAAACATGCTAGGTGTCCTGACCTTCCGGTGACCTGGAAACAAAAACTGTGAGAGTCCACCTCAGTCCAGCTGCAATGTCCACCTTCAGGAAAACAGAGCAAATGATGACAGTGTGGGGAAGGGGGACTGGTGCACTATGATGAGAGTGTCAACTGAGCAGCCACCATGGAAGTCAGTGTATAGGATCTTCACCAACTGAAAATAGGACTTCTGCCTGACCCAATTATACCTGGGTATATGTGTGTATGTTTGGTGTATATGTGTGTATATGCACACATATATACATACATATATGTATGTATATGTGTATATGTATATACATATGTATATTGTGTATATGTATGTATACATACATATGTATATGTATATGATCATATACTATTGAGTATGTATGCAAAGGACCCACAGAGATACTTGCCCATCCATGTTATTGCTATACTGTTCTCAACAGCCAGGAGATAGAACAACCTTAGATGCCTATCAACAGATGAATGAATGAAGGAGATGTGAAGGCTGGAGAGATGGCTCATGGGATAAGAGAGCTTGCAGTGCAATATAAGGACCTGGGTTTGAACCTCCAGCACCCACATAAAAGCAAGCCATGGATGCACATGCCTGTAACCCCAGCTTTGGGGGCAATAACAAGTTGGCATGCCTGGGAGGAGACTCAACAATGAGATTCAACAGGTAATTGGCATGTGTGGGAACAAGAAAAGTTAGGCTGGACTAGCCAGGTGCTCTGTGACATCATTGGTATTTGGTGGCTGTGGGCATGTGCCGTTCAATATATCTGTCCCACCAGAGACTCTTACAAGGTCATTCAGCTTGTGGCCATTCGTCAGAACACACTCCATAGGACTGGGGCTGGGGCTGGGGCTGGGGCTGGGGCTGGGGCTGGGGCTGGGGCTGGGGCTGGGGCTGGGGCTGGGGCTGGGGCTGGGGCTGGGGCTGGGGCTGTAGTTCAGTGGTAGAGTGCTTGAATGGTGAGTGCGAGCTGGCTTCCTTCTTCTCTGCTCTTTCAGCCCAGGCAGGGCTGGATGGTGCCACTCATGATTAGGGTGGATTTTCTCTCTTCAGTTAAACCTCTCTGAAAACATGCTCACAGACAGGCCCAGAATCCTGAATCCAGTCAAGTTGACAATGAAGTTTGACCATCACAAGTGGTTTCTTCTAACTTTGGCCATCATAGGTCCCAGTCACAGGACTAAGTCCTTCTCTTGCCCTAGCTGCTAAACCACTGGTTCTCAACCTGTGGGTGGTGACCCCATTGAGGACTAAATATCAGATTTTTTACATATCAGACATTTACATTATGATTCATAACAGCAAAATTACAGTTATGAAGTAGCAACAAAAATAATTTTATGGTTGTGGGTCACCACAACATGAGGACCTGCATTCTCAGATACGAAGTATGATGCCACTGGATACATTGTTTCCAGTGAAACAGGGGCCGGGTTAAGCGCTTGTGTCATGCATAAGACAAGCAACCATGCCCTGGCCAAGGATGAGAGTTACAAAGGCCTCCAGAAACACTGTGACCATTAGGTCTGAGGCTAGAGTTCCTCAGGACACCTTCTCCATCCCCTCTCTGTCCAGCCTGAGTGAAGATTCTCCTTGTGATTTCCCAAAAGCCCATGGCATGTGCCAGGAATGAAACTGAGTCATGTAGGCCTTAAGCTGAGGTGCCTCCATCCAACTGAGAGAATTTCTCAGGTCCCCTGGTATAGGCTGGATTGTGGACCCAACAGTGGCTCACATGAAAATGGCTGGCCACACAGCCTTGAGCACCATCCTATGTGAAGAAAAGATCTCTAGAGTCTTCCTTTCATGTTGCCCTGACCTGCCTCAGGGCTCCTCCAGAGTGGAGCTCAATGGCTGGGGAACGAGAGAGGTACTGGCTGCGCCATACACATGCAGCACAGGGCTACGACCTCGTCACAGGTTCCCCTGGGAAGCTGGTGGCATTTCTTTCTCTTTGGATGAGCCACAATTCAGAGCTTGGGTCCAGGCTTTGTATTCTTCCTGTCCACACTCAGTTCTTAGAAGGTAAAGAGGGCAGGTAGGAAGAAGAAACTCCGTGACCATCTCAAAATAAAAACATTGGCAAAACCTGTGAGAGCCATTCTGATAGGCGGCCTCCTGGCCTGCTGGGAGACTGCCTAGCCCAGCCTGTGAGACAGGCCTTCTGGACTGCTAGGAGGCCCGTTCAACCCTGTCTTTGAGTGAGGAAAGAGTCCCCCAAGGCTGTGCCGCCCCTGAGCTTTGCAAATGTGGGGTGCTAATCTGGGAGGAGCATAGAGCAGCTTCACTGTCTATGTTTGCACTGTGTCAGAGCCACAGGGTTATGGTAGACAGACTGGCCTGGCTCCTCTGACAGAGCTTCAAGATCACAAGGCACTGAAGGGGGAGGGAGTTCCCACCCTAGGGGCTTCCAAATATCTCCATGAACCCTGCCATGAACCCAGGTCACAGTTGTTGTGACCTTGTCCACAGCACAGGTGCCTGCATGTGACACCCCCTCATACACCTGTCTGTGTCAGCTCAGAGTCCCCTCAGCCCTACAGGCCCTTGAAGGCCTCCTGCTGGACACTGGTCACTTGACACTAGTCGTCCGAGCGAAGAGGGCAGGGCTGATGTCCTTGCAAACACAAATCCCACCAAAACAATGCCCTGTCACTGGGCCTTGTGGGGAGGCCCCACTCTGGTCAGTGCCAACTCCTGGCAGCAGAGGTGTGTTTAAACTAACAGAACTCAGAGGTCCAGCCCCCTCCTCCTTGGGAACAGACTCCTGCTGTCTCCCTCTTGCTCCTAAGAGCCCCTCTCTGCCACCCAGCTTTGCATGTCTTGACTCCCCATCAGGCATCTTGAGAACAGGGGGACTCAGGCAGTGCAGCTTGGACTGGGTCCCCACGGCACTAGGTCCCGGGACATCTCCTATGGATTATTTACCTCCCAGCTGCTGGGCTTCATTTCTTTAAATGCTGATAAGGTTGATTGCTATCTGCTCCTTAGAGTCTCAGTCAAGGTGACCATAGCACTATCATTTGTCCCTAATCTCATTATCTGTCCTTTTTCTTTCCTTAATTGCATTCCCCACTTATCCCACTTGGCACCCACCCCTCCAGTCACACACACACACACACACACACACACACACACACACACACACACGCACGCACGTCTTCCCGTTCAGTCTTTGTTGGTCAGCTCACGCCTCCAGGGCACCTTTGTCTCAGCTCTGAGCTGGCCTGCCCTGACCTCAGACTACAGTGGCTCTCTGGCTTTGGCTCTGCTCTCTGTAGCTGGTTGTCTCCTCTGTCCAACAGTGTCTTTCCTACATCCTACATCATCCGCATTGGATAGCATAGGCATTCGCTCTTTTGTCTTAATTGTGTTTTGAAAAGAAACAATCAGAAACCTGCCTGGTGGACAATATTCCGTATCACCAAATGTATCTGTGAGCTTGTCTCTGCCTCACAGTGGTTCCTTGTCAGGAAACAAAGATGTGTTTGCTTAGAATGGTTGTCAGAGGCTGAGGAATGCTGCTGTGTGGGGCTATAGAAGTCCATCTCCAACAGTAGCTCAGCATATACCTGTGTGTAGTCTGTATGTGGCTATATGTCTAAGTATACCTCTGCCTGTGTGTGTCTCTGTGGATACATGTGTGTACCTCTGTGTGTGTCTATGTATGGTTTTGTGTATGCATATGTGTACTTCTGTGCATATCTATGTGTATCTGTGTATATTCATGTGTGCATGCCTACGTGCTAAGTATACATACTCCTGTTCCCGAGTCGGTGTACATGTCTGTGTGTGTAAATACATGCATGTATATATGCTTCTCTGTGCACACTGTCCTTATGGGGCAGGATATGAGAAAACTAGTGGGCTGGAGCCCTGCATCTCTCTTCGGAGCCCTGACTGTGGAGCCTATTTGCCATCCGTTGCTCATTGCTGGCTGCTAGGGTATTTCAGGTCTCTGTGCAGGGTCTGGAGGTATATCTGCCTCAACCCCATGGAGTCTTGGCTTATTGAATAATTCTCAGTTCCCAATCACCCACCCTGCTGAAACAACAGCTCCTGCCCCCCTGTTCCAGCCTCTTCCTGAGGGAAACGGGCGCACTGTCCTCATCTGCTGCTGGCTTTTGTGAGTGACAGGAGGAAGTATTAATTGACTTTCTTAGGAATTAATTATCAGCACACTGCTCAGAGTCCCCGTGTCTCTTGGTGACCCCAACTCTATAGCATTGCATTCAATTGCTCTGCTCATGGTGGCTTGCCGTGTCCTCTCATTTCAAAGCATGGCTTTCTTGCCCTTGTGTATATATTTAAAAACAAAACAAAACAAAAAACTTTTAAACTTCAGCCTGACACAATTCCTCATTCTACTTCTATCCCAACATTTTGCATTGCCTAAGTGTCTCCTCTCAGATCCATCCATTCCAGCCTCCTTGCCCGCACTAATACTTAGCATTTTTATAGAGCTTTCATCTTCAAAGTGCCCTGGAAATTTAGGGAGGTTTAATTGTCTCGCTCTTTGGGGCGCCGCTGGACCAGTTCCCCGAGGCTGAGCTGTTACTTCCAAGGTTCAGGAGGGGCCTCGAAGAACCGCACAGCCAGCCTCAGCTGCCCCTCTGTTGATTCTACATGCAGGGGGTCTCTCTCTGATAAGATGAGGAGAGCCCGTCTGCCCGGCTGCTGAGCCTGCTTACACATCGCACCCCATTAAAATTGTAATCGATTTCTAAACCCTACATCATGGGGCCATTTGTGGGAAGCCAGAAACATTTACCACAGGAGAAGATGGAAAACTAGAGGTTGCACATTTAAATATCCAGCCTTAATCTTGTGAACAATCCCGCCAATGGGAAAATGAACTTCTCAGAGATTCTCAGCAATAAGAGGCGGTTTGTAAGTTGTTCTTTTATGCAAAGACTCAACTAACGTTTGATGTAAAACAGCCCTGAAGCGGAACGCTATGAGTTACTCATCTACAAAGTTCTCGTGAGTCTGGTAAGGCTTCTACGTAAGGTAAAGGTGCTAAGAGCCTGTTCCCACTTGTCTAATTAAAGTAGGAAATCAGGACAATGGTCAGCAGTGGAGGCTGCTCCCAACTATACCAGATGGAGTCCCTTGACACACATGGCCACTCACATTTCCCGACCTGAAGTCTAGCTGCCCAAGGGTCCATAAATGTTGGATTTCTTTCTCCTCTCTCTTCCACTTTTAAGCCTTGAAAATGACTATAAGTATATGGACAGGATTCCAAGAAAACAGTATCTGGTGCCTTGTCTCGTGCATTCTTACTGAACCTAGTTAGAAGCTGGTTTTCAGGCTGGGGACCTGGGTTCAATTGATTGGCGCTTACCACACAAGCATGAAGACGTGAGTTCAGATCCCCAGCACCCAAGTAAACATCCATGTGCCTTTACCTGGTGCTGCAAAGGTAGAGACAGGAGGATGTCAAGCAGTCTAGCAGAATTAGTGAGTCCACATTTTGTTAGAGACCGTCTCAAAGGATAAGGGGGAAATGAGGGAGGGCGCCACTCGGTCAACAACTTCTGCCCTCCACTGCATGTACACCTGCTTACACACACACACACACACACACACACACACATGCACACCTGATCTGTGCTTGGCTCATGTTACAGCTGACCATGCCTCTCTTCCAGCCACATAGAGGTGAATGACTCAGAGACAGCACACCTGTAACAGATCATTAGCAAGAAATCCTCATGTGTGAGCGAGCATACTATACACCACAGTGTGAAGCAGGGCAGGCAGAGAGAGGAGAGTGAAGCTTCTCTACCTTGAATATTATTTATGCCTGTAAGCTGTGAGGGACTCCAGAAAGGCTTCACTCACAGAGCTGGGGAATTAGCTTGGATGTCAAGACCATCGTGTCTGCATCTCACAGTGGCTTTGTGCCCTGGAAAGCCTCGTCGTTTAGGACACAACCACCAGATGAATCATTGCATAGGGCTGGTGATTGGATTGCTTGCAGCGGCTGTAAGTGCATTGAGAAGTTTATTGATTTCCCAGAAAATAATCATTGTCTTGACCTTGTGGCTGTTCAAATGCGATTAAATAATTCTTCCCAGCAGGAACAATGCGAGAAGCAAATGGGCTTCCTTCCCCTCATGAATGTGCTCAAACTTCGTCGCAAGGATCCGGAGTGACCCCATTACTTCCCAGGTGCTCAATGACTGTGCTGAGATGTTCTCTCTCTCTCAATTATTCCTAATTGGAATTGGGTTGTCTTCCCCTATGGACTCATCTCCAGGACTGGGAGCTTGTCACTAGAGAGCCTCAAGGCCTGGTGTCACTCAGACTTTCAATGAAGATGGACTTAGTGCCCAGGCTTTGAGGGGAATTCCATGGGGCAAACTGGACACAGCCATCCTGTGTCCTGTTTGGATGTTGCTTTTCTAAATCTGTGTGTGGCATGTGTGTTCATGCTTGTGAGCATATGTGGACATTGTGTGTTCATGCGTGTGAGCATATGTGGACATGTGTGTTCATGTATGTGAGCATATATGGACATGTGTGTGAGCATATGTGGACATGTGTGTGAGCACAGTCATACAAGTGTGGATTGTGTGTTGGTGGGCATGTGTGCTCATGCATGTGAACACACATGTGTGTTCATGTGTGTGAGCATAGGCACACAGGTGTGGGTATGTGTAATACTGTTGCTATGAGAGAACACTGGGTAATCCCACCAGTGAACCAGTTATCACCATGGAGCTGAGGTGAAGAATCAGAGTCTTATGACCTACAGCAGAGGTTGACGAGGGGTGGCTGGTTCTTAGCTCTGAAGAGCTTCGTCTGGGACCCCACAAGGAAGCAGTTCACATCTCAGTATGTGGGGATGGGGGAGGCACACACATACATTTGAATGTCTGTCTCTATATGTGTACACCAGTGATTATAACCATGCACTCTTACATGTGTTTGTTAGTGCTATATGTGAAACATTTGTCACGTGTGTCTTTGCTAGGTATGTTTATATTTGTATAGCATGTGTTTATTTGTGTGTGATGTTTGTGTATGTGTATGTGGTATATATATGTATGTGTGTATGGTATCTGTGTATGTGTGTGTGTTTGTGGTGTACGTGTATGTATGTGTTTTGTATATGTGTGTGTATGGTGTATGTGTTTTATGTGTGTGGTATATGTATGTATATGTGTTTTGTGTATGTGTGTATATATCTGTATGTATGTATGTGTGTGTGGTATAATGTGTGTGTATGTGTGTTTTGCGTGTGTATGTGTATATGGTGTATGTGTGTGTATTTGTGTATGTGTTTTTATGTGTGTGTATGTGTGTGTGGTATGTGCATGTGTGTGTGGTGTATGTGTGTGCATGTGTATGTGTAGGTGTTGGACATGTGACATGCAGCCAAGTGAGTCAGCTGAAGGGCACAAGAGCTTAGAGAGACACTGCTGTTTCCAGCCCTACAGCTCAGAGCTACGGAGCCAAAAGGAGAAGAGAGGGGGCTTGCCCAGATGTCCACTGGTAGGTCACTAGCTGGACATGGGCTGGGTATGGGTACACCATGGTGGGTAAGACTCATTGGCTGTGTACAGAGCTTTTGTGGAAAGCTCTGGAGTTTCCAGAAGAATCTACTGTGTTTAGTCAGCATATCTGACTTGATTTTGTCTGGTTCAAGCTGGTATCAGCAAGATCTGAGTTGGTGGGACAGGGATGCTGACGATGACAACCTGTTTGTGTTGAGGCTTTCTGAGGACAGTTTCTGCATAATTAGCTGTACCACATTCTGCATGTCCAGGTCCCTCAGTTAAGCTGGCTCCAGGGCCCCAGCTGACATCTGAGAGACAGGTCCTCTACTTTCATGTGTGGCATCTGAGCCTCTAACTCCCTCATATCTTCACTCCTCACTGCTGTACGAGGTGATCTGGTTGCTTCTCACTGGCTCTCTCCACTACAAAAGTGGCCATTCCCCCAAAGGACAGGCAGACAAGGATGAGGGCAGTGAAGGGTTGCTCCAGAGGATAGAAGACGTCACTGACCTTTGTGGCATGTGTTGTGCCTCTGAGATATGCACTATACTGTCATTGTGGAGACTTGGAGGACCCCTGAGCTAGTGTGTGGTATGTATGGGCAGCTGAAGGCAGCAGAGATACGTTTTGTCATGATTCTGGAATTGTCAGGGCTGCTTCCTTCTGAGATTGGGAGAAACTCCGGCAGCTCCTGGTGTCCCCACCCCTCCTGGTGTCCCCACCCCACACTCCTGGTTGTCATGTAACTGCTCCCCTCCATACAAGAACATGGTCACACTGGGTTAAGGACCTAATCTGCCAGAATGGTCACGCCCTAATTAATTATACCTACCACAGAGGCACACTCTCTTTCTTCATGAGGAGAGCAAGAGTTCCCCGTGCCCCTCAGTAAAAACAAGTCCAGCCATGAATTCTGGGTTCAGCCCCTAGAGTTCAGGGTCTTTGTTCCTGAAGCCAGACACCACAGGGTGATCTTCATGGAGATACAGGGTCTTGCTTGACTGTCTCCCCTGGAACCAACACTTCACCCCTGAAAGTTCATGGGTTGCATCAGATCCATAGTGAGTTGTGTAACCTGTCCATATGACCCACGGCCATGGATAAGGCCTTCCTGGGGTGTCCAACAGTATCCATAGAGGCAAGATATGCAGAGTCCAGGAAGAGGGACGATGCACCAGTTGATGCATTTGCTGCCATGGAGATTTTAACAAACACCCTGATCACACTGGGATTTAACAAACCCAGGTGGCTAATGTCATTTCAGTGGTGTGGTCACACAGAGACTTGCCCAAACATTTACTAACATCACAGTGTCTGTATCCACTCTGGGGAATGTGTGCCCTACTGGGTACCTCTTGTCTTCTCTTCACCTGTGAAGCATTACTTCCTCCCGTAGTACATGCTAAACTGTACCATCTCCGAATGCCCTGCCATGCTGGTCAGAGGAGGTGACCAAGTACAGAGTAGCTGTGACGGCCATTGAGCAAAATTCATGAGCTGTAAAAGTGAGTCATGCCCCCAGAAGTGTTATCCCAGGCAACCAGAGGCCAGAGCTCACAGACCAGGGTCTGACCAACAGGGTGATGTCAACAGTTTCCTGTCACAACACAGAGTATCTGGGAAAGGGCATGTAGGATTTTCTCATTTTGAGGGCCAGGGCTTAAGTGGACCTGAAAAGGAAGAAGAAATCCATGGTTGATTGAGATGATGGTTGAGGCACAAATGTCCTGGCAAGGGGCCAGAAATGAGTGTAACAAGTCACACGTGGGAAGCTACTTGAAGAAAAATCGTGAACCTAGGGCATATTTTCCCTGCGTGAGAGCAAGAAGGGTCACAGGGAACGCTGACACCATCACTGCAGGTCATGTGATTTCTGACAGGCAGGGGTGGCACAATTGGTTGGTTAGTGCCTGGTGGGCCACACAGCCCGGCCTTCTGAGGTGAGGAACATCATTACTGTTACTGCATAGTGGGCTCCCAGACGGGACTTGTGAAAAAACAGAACAGAGATTGACACCCGTCTGTATGTTAGCATACTTCTCCGGCTCTGATCTCAGGACTTTCCCAGCATCCTGGGAAAGCTTGAGCTTATGATCTGTGTCCTCCTGGTGACACCAGGAAGGAGTTAATGACAGTAATAGCAGGAGCAGTGTACCTGCAGCCAACAGGCACAGCTTGCCGATTTCTACCCACCACACAGGCTAGAGCCACAGAGCCTGCGTGTTTATTTATATATTTGAGATAAAATAACTATAATGAATCTACTAAAGCAATCCACATGTTATCAGTCGGCAAATTACCGAGCACTGCTCTATGTTGCTAGGTTAAGATTTAAGGACAAATTGTATAAAATAGCTGTTCTCCGGAAACATACTCAATTTTCTCAAAAAATTCTAGACATTCTGGGAACACTCGCGCACGTCATCACTGTCATACATCATGCGGGGTACTTGCTGTGGCCAAGAATCCATGCTGGAAACAGAGTACAGCTATTCAGCTGTGGGCTGAGAGGCCCTCCAGGCGATCAAGGGTGGAGATTGCTGAATGCACTATGACCTTAAGGAGACCTGAGGGTCACGGTACTGAAACAGGGAGAAACAGGCGCTGGTGGTACTGAAGCCAGCTCAGACCAGACTAGGGCACTGAGGGAGGGTCCCTTGACAACAAGAGAGTGCCACCTATACACCACGGCATTGCCGAGGGAGAGGGTGAGGACCAGCAAGTGGGGTGAGCCGTAGACAGCTGTTATGGAGAGACACCAAAGAGAGTAGTTGTACCCTGATTTCTCTGACGACCCAAAGTTGTATTGTAAGTATCACTGGACGACGTGGGAGATGGGAGTGGATCATCTCCCTGTGTCACTGAAGGACATGTGAGATGGGAGGGGACCATCTGCTTTTATCACTGGAAGATGTTTCCACAGAGGTGAAAACAGAGATGCTCCTGGCTTATTCTGTGCCTTAGCTATAGAACTGTCCCATGACCCTTGTTCCATGTTACTTTTTTTTTTTTCTGTGCACAAACACACTGACTACAGTGAGATTCTAAAAGAGGCTGACTGAAGACCACAGCTTCAGGTCATAGTGGGAAGTTTTGTAACTGAAGGGACGTTGGGTACACCCACAGAAGAGGTGTCTTTCTGGCCTGGCACGTCTCTCCTGCTGCTCCTTCTGAACCATACCTGCTTCCATTGTGCTCCCCGAAGGATATAGATGCCGTCTTACATTCACATGGAATCTACAGGGAAGTACGAAAGCCTTCACTGAGTGGGATGCAGGCTACCAAATGCTAAACACAGATCCTCAAAGTCCTGTGGTCATGCTACACTGCTGAGTGAGACAGCCTCAGGCTTCACACTCCACAGCCAGGCCCACGGGGCAGCCGCCAGGTGCTGCTTGCTCCTTTAGACCTGCCATCTGCAGCATGTGTCCCGTGTCCGGAGAATGACAACTCATGCTCAGTGTCACACCCCCCCCCACCCCCCGTTCTCATTCATGTCACTTAGAGCAAGTGAACCTGGTAATGGCTTAAATCCCCTCTGCATGACCTAAAAAGCCTGATAACTGGCAAGAAGCAGAGATGCCAGAGGTTCCCTGCATAAGGAAGGGGAGGGGCTGGCTTCCCACCTGTTTATGTTGCTCTTTGCCCTAGGGATTTCTGAGTCAGCTTAGGGTGTGGTAGCTGAAATGCTGCACATGATTAGGGATAAACATTCACCATGATCAACATAAGGCTTACTTTGTGATAAGACCTCTCATTGTCTAGGTCATTCTAACTATGATGCCCAAAGAGGCTCCAGGCAGCAAACACTGTGAATATGTATGTACATGTGTGTGTGTGTGTGTATGTATGTATGTATGTATGTATGTATATGTGTGTATGTATGTGTGTCTGTATATGTGTGTATGCATGTATGTATGTATGTGTGTCTGTATATGTGTATGTATGTATGTGTGTCTGTATATGTGTATATGTGCATGTGTGTATATGTATATATGTGTGTATGTGTGTGTATATATGTATGTATGTCTGTATGTATGTGTGTATGTGTGTCTGTATATGTGTGTGTATATGTATGTATGTGTGTCTGTATATGTGTGTATATGTGTATGTGTGTGTATGTTTGTGTATGTGCATCTATGTGTTTATATGTGTGTGTATGTTTATATGTGTGTATGTGTGTGTTTATGTGTATTTGTGTGTAGTGTGTCTGTATATGTATATATGTATGTATGTGTATGTGTGTCTGTATATGTGTGTGTATGTGTGTGTATATGCATCTGTATGTTTATATGTGTATGTATGTTTATATGTGTGTATATGTGTGTATGTGTGTATGCATATGTATGTATGTGTGTATGTTTATATGTGTGTATGTTTATGTGTGTATGTTTGTGTGTATATGTGTGTGTATGTGCACACACATGAGAGAGAGAGAGAGACTCATAGGCAGTGGCACTGTGTGCTTAGGGACGACATAGGAGTGTGGAGCATGTTACCATTTAAAGTGTGGGGCAGCTACCTGCTGTCTCCCTCACAAATCTTTTTTTTTTATTATTTTATTTCAGTTGAGACCTAGTTCATGTGACTGTTATGGGAACAGCATAAGCGTCCCCTATGTAACTGCAGATGGGATGGGTGGGTCAGGGCAGTAGTTGTCTGTGTTTCCTAAAATATTTACCTTTCTTTGTGTTTCATGCCTTCTGCCTCCATCGTGTCGTTCTTCATGAACACACAGCAATTGCTCCAACCCTCAGCTGTCTTCTTGTGTGTACAGACACGCATGTAGGTTCATTCCCGTAGGCTGACTGCTTTCCTAGTGTCCTGCATCTTTGTGTCCCTGCTTTGCTCCATGCCAGACATTCTACTCTGAAAGCAGTGTCTTGGCCTCCACACCTGAGTGAGAGCATGTGCTCGGTGCCTGCCTCTGCCAGATCATTTTTAAGCACCATTGGGTGGCCATGAGTTGGAAAGAAAGCAGCCAGGCAGCAAAGCCATTTGGAGGTCTCAGTCAGCGCTCCAATCAGCAATCCCAGGACTGCCCCAAGGACAACAAGGGACCATAGCCTGGGGTCTGGGCCTTGTCCCCACAGCCTGCTCTATGCCTGGACCCATGTTCCCTCCCTTGTGCTACTGCAGCAAGCAAGAGTGATGGGGACCCCACCAGGGTGTTGTTCAGGCTGTCTGGGCACACAAAAGCCCATTTCTGGTGACTGGCAGGTACTTGCCCTCCGCCTCCCGCTGAGCTATTGGTGAGCCTTCCTGTTCTCTGGTTTTAAGCTGTTCCTGGCCTGAATGTTAATATGGAGGGTCCAGTACATGGGAGAAACAGTGGCATTTTACTCTTTTATCAATGTGCGTGCATGCTGCCTCCAAGTTCTCCCTCTCCCCACAATGTAGCTTCATGGAGTCTTCCTTGGAACGCGTTCATGGCTTCCTGACTTGTCTGGTATGAGGATTCATGGCTGAGTACAGAACCTGAGAAGGCCCCTGCCATGTGCATGCACACTGAATGTGGGTTTTGTGGTGTCTACATTTCTTATGCTCTTTCTCAGTATGTTCAGGCAGCTACTGCAAACAGCTTTTTTAAAAAGTACTTGTCACAGGGAGCTGGGGACAAGTTCTGTCTGCAAAGCACTTACTGTGAGGTCTGACAGGCAGCCTGATTTCAGATGACTTGTATAAAAAGCCAGGCATGGCAGTGCACACCTACAATCCCACCGCTGGAGAGTCGGAGGCTTGCTGGTCCAGGCAAATCAGGGAGCTCAGGCTTTGGTGTGAGACACTGTCTCGAAAAATAAGGTGGAGGGGCCCGAGGGATTGACTCCATGGGGAAAACTGCTGATGACACAAGCATGACCGGTTGAGTCCAGATCCCCAGAACCCAGATGAAAATCAGTGCACACTGATAATCTGAGCACTCCTATGATGGAATAGAATGCAGAGACAGGAGAATTGCCCACAAGCTCACAGGCCAGCTAGCCCGGAGTATGCAATACAACATCAGAAACAGGAGACCCTGACTCCAACAAGGTAGGAGAGGGCCAACTCTGAAAGGTTGTCCTCTGACCTTTATACTAGTACTGTGCTATCTCATTCTCTCTTTCTTACTCCCCCCACCCCCTGCCACCTTTCTTGTATGATGGGAATTGACTGAGGAAGATGCACGGCAGTGACTTCTGGCCTCCACCTGCATGCACACATATGAACATGTATCCACAGATATTCCATATATACACACATGCATGCTATGCTCATTACTTTTGTAACTTGATAGAAACTAGGATCAACTGAGAAGAGGGAGCATCAACTGAAGAACTGCCTCTATTAGGCTGGCCTGTGAACTGCCTGTGGGATACAATGTTTCCTTGATTGAGTGATACCGTAAGGCCCAGCCCACTGTGGGTGGTGCCGTCTCTGGATAAGCAGTCGGATATAAGAAGGCAGACTGAGCAAGCAATGAGGCATAAGCCAGTAAGCTTCCCTCCCGAATGGTTTCTGCCCTGGCTTTTCTTCATGAGGAGCTATAAGCCATAAGATGAAATAAACAGGTTTCTTCCCCCAACGCTGTTTTTGGTCAGGGCATTTAATCACAACAACAAAGCCCAAACTAGGACACAAACTCTCTCTCTCTTACGCATACACACGTGCACATACATCCCCCCATAAAGGTAGAGAGCAATTGAGGAAGATAACATACCTGGTAATGGCCTCCACCTGCATGTACATACGTGTGCCTGCTCACCTCTGCACCCATGAACACATACACATATCTTACACATGCACACACACACACACACACACACACACACCATAGGAAAGACAGCATGGAAACAATTATACACAAATGCCTTCTATATATCTTTACCTACTTGCTTTTAATACCTCAGTTGTATCATTTCTAAGGCAAATTATCCAGTGCCAAAAAAAACCACTTTTTTTTCCTTAAGTAGATTAGGGACTGGTCAGTTTCCTGCAGAATCAGTAGGTGAGGATTCCAAGGGACAGGTCAGTGTGGGAACGGGGAGCACAAGCCCCTGTCACAAGCCCCACCCAGGTCCCCAGCTGAGCCTGTGGCCTGAGACCACACAGGCTTGTCCCCTGTCATGTGAGCAGTGCAGAGAAAACCACACTGGACACAAGAGTCCAGCCCTTCTCCTACCGTGCAAGCTGTGTAACATTGCCTGTGTAACATTGCTGAGCCTGGTTTACCAAAGACCAGCCCCAGTTTTTTCAGGACCATGGAAAGTGCAAAGGTCTCAAAAAAGTAACCATCAGGGGCTGAGCTGGAAACCAGGCCATGAACACCTCTCTCGCTCCCTCCCCCCCCCCCCCCCCGTATGTGCACAAGAGTTAACTCCAAGAGCCCACCACTTTGGTTTTTCTGAAATGGGCTCTTTCACTGGTCTGGAACTCATCAAGTAGGCTGGCTGGCCTGGTCAGTGAGCTGTAGGAATCCATCTGTCCCCACCTCCTCGGCACTGGAATTACAGCCAGGCATCACCACACCTGAGTATTTCATGTGGACTCTGGAGTTCAGCCTCAGGCCTAGCATGCACAAGGCCCTGGGCTCAGTCCCTGATGCTGAGACACATGAACATAAATTATTTTAATCCCCACCATGGCAGAGCTCACCACCTCTGTCCCAAGGGTAGTGATGCTCCAACAGAGCCTCGTTCTGGGTCTGCCAACAAGGTAGATAAATGCTCAGTGAGTCGGCAGTGTCTACATGGCCTGAGGAGACTGTTTTTCACTATAGAGAAAGGAAGCAGGGATTTGGGGGAAAAGAAGAAATAGGAAATGTCCTGGAGCCAGAGGAAATGCATTCTAAGATGTCGCCAGGTCTTTAGGGAGAAGTGCATGCTATGATGTCTACGCATCTTCAGGAGAGGACTGAGGTTGCCCTCACACTCTTTTCTTCAATAAGATGTCGTGGAAACTCTTGTGGAGCTGTGCGGTTTCACAGGTGGCTTGGCTTCTCCCTTTTACTTCCTGACATTTGCAGATGCTGTGTCCTCTTCCCGACTCTCCACAGCACCTATTGCTTCATGGCCATTCTTTCCTCTCTACCAAGAAAGTTACCTCCAGGCAAGATGCTGAAAGGCTCTGTAGATGGGCATGTTTGTGAGTCTCTCCAAGGGAAGAATGCTGGGTTTGTTGTAGGAAGAGATATTACCATTATCAACCCAAGGGGAGTGTCTGTTTCTGCTGAAGGTGGGTAGGTGTACTTGCTTGGTCTGAGAGGCAGCCTGCCCTTGTGCCTCTGAGGGGCCTCCCATGCCTCCAGCTGTTCTGAATGGTCCTGTAACTGCCATCCTTCATCAGTCTCTGATTCAGCCTGGAATCGCCCCTACCTTAAGATGTAAGGCTTTGGCACAAACCAATGGAATCTCTTGAGAACTAGATCCTGGACTCGGAGCCTTTGTCTTGTGTGAGGTTGGGTAGAGCTCCGTGGCTGTTATCAGCCAGGGTTACTGACATAGGATGGGGACCTGGTCACAGAAACCAAGCCTATATGCATCCCACTGTAAGCTGGCGACAGCCCATTCCTATGATCATAAGCAAAGCCTCTAGCAGCTTAGCCTTTCTCCGGTGGCTAATAATCTTAGTGTCCTGATGTCCTTGGCTACCGACGGGTGTGGGTTTGGGTTGGGGGGTGGGCAGCTTAGGCTCTTAGCAAGCCATCTCAGGTCAATGGTGGGCTTTGCATCCTGCCAGGCACCCTCAACGGAGCATCTCATGATTGCTCCACATGGTGGAATCATGGAAATAAGTCGGTGTGTGGAAATAATGAGCAATTGATTAAAATTGAGGAGCTGTTTGATGAGAAGACATCCCCTGGTGATTCGTGTTAAGTGTGTAAAATCAGGTCATCCTCTGTGTGGTAACTGAGGGGCTCTCGTGGTGGACAAAATACCTTCATACCTAACAATTAATTAGCAGATTAGCCGAGGCTCAGCCAGGGGGAGTCAGGGATCCATCTGGAGAGTACCCCAGCCTCACCATTCTGTAGGCAGGGGTCCTGAGAACCCATTCCCTATAGACCTAGGCAGTATGTGTGACTTGTTTCATCACCTTGGGCTGAAGCTAAAACCCTGACACATGTCGGGGTGGGGGGGACCACAGACACCACATCTGTTGGGCTGTGCTATCCAGGTTGAGGCTGAGCCAAGGTGTTGATGCCTTTCCAGGTCTTCCCCAAGGAAAACAGTGGCCAGACTCCCTTCAGCAGCTACTGGGGGCCACTGAGGCATCAAGCTGAGCACATAGGCCTTGGGGTCTTTGCACCATCAAGATCCAGCATAGGCAAGCCCCAGCACACAGGCACCAGCCTCTATTCCTACATGTGTGAACAGCATCTACTTTGATGTTCACCCTCAGAGGCAAACCTTTAAACCATTGCGATCCACCCCCCACCCCCCAGCCTGAACCAGCCGTTGAGGGCCACTCTTTCCTATGTCCACTGATACAGCTGGCACAGCCATCATGTGGCAGTTGTGGTTGACTCACCAGAGTGCGGCCTCATGCTTGACTTGACTGTTCTCAGCTGAGGTGGACATCCCTGTTATACGGCCTGGCTCGGGGAGACTTTGGGGTAGACCGTGGTGTCGGCTTGCATGAACACATAGAACAAAGCCAACCGTCCCTGCATGTTTTCTGATTCAGTCCCATAATTGGGTGAATTTCGCCTTGGGCAGGGAAGCTGATTTTAGTTACTCTCGAGGGAAGTTTAGAGGCAAGAGCTCTCTAGGGCCGTACTGGGAAGTGGTAGGTTCCCTTCCTAGAACATGGCAAGGTTCTGCCTGGATTTTTCCTTCTGACCCTGGAATGTTGGTGTCAGTGATACCCAGTGGAAGGTGGCACCTTCAGAAGGGGTGTGAGGAGTTTCCTCGGGCTTTGAGGTTACTGCTTCATGGGAAAGGGCGTCCCTGCCATCTGGGATGTGGTGTGGTCTTCAATGGGGCTGTGCTCAGCTTCAGAGGAGATTCTACCAGAGACATTTTGGACATCTGAGAACAGCATGGACATCAAGGGGCAAGGCAAGATTAGTACCTGCATGATATGAGCCTCCAGGGAGCAAGTGACAAGGAGAGGGTCGGTCACAGGAAGCCACGTCAAGCCCATGGGTAGGGCTGTCTCATGAAACATAGGTATACATATTGTAGACATGGTGTCAGCCAAGACTTTGCCATAAAGATTCCCCAAGGAAAAAAAGTAACCAAAGCAACCAGGGCCAAGATGCTCACTACAGACTGTGGCCAGGCCAGCTTTGTGGTTACAGCTGCTCTGTGGAAAAAGGACAGCTCAAGTCACACACAGACAAGGTCTCTGTGACCAGAAAGCAAGAGAGGTGGCTATTGCTTTGGCGGGCGGAATGAAGGAGTGTGCACATGTTCATTAGAGCGGTGGCATGCACGTATGTGCTGCTATCTGGGGTCCAGCTCACCACATTGTCCTTAGGGAGCCTGGGCTCAGAGTGCAGAAGGTCTAGGCGCAAGCGCCTGTCACTCACCACGATTAAGCTGGAAGTGGGATCTTCTAAGAGGAGGAATTAGAGCTGCCTCTGCTCTGAGCGCTGAGGTGATCGGAGATGATGGAGTGTGTGGGATGACCTCTGTCCCCTATGTGATGGTCACCTCCCACACCTCTGCATGTATTTGTTTGTTTGTTTTAAGAATTATTTGTGTGTATGTATGTGTGTTTGTGTGTGTTACATACACTTGTTTTGAGTTCTCCCAGGAAGACCAGAGGCATCAAATCCCCTGGAGCTGAAGTTACAGGAGGTTGAGACCTGTGCTGGGAACCAAAATCAGGTCCTGCGCAAGAGAAGTTCAGGGTTTTACCCACTGAGCAACCCGTCTCTCTAGCACCCCTCCCTTCCCAATCTGGTTGTAACAATGTAGCTTTTGTTCTGCGGCTCTTCTGAACTACGGAGGGGACCCTGTTGAGGAATCCCCGTTCACAGACAGGCTGTGGACATTGAAATCCTTCCCTCCTCTCAGGCTCAGGGCTCACATCCACAGCCCAAATCTGAACTGTTTCTTCAACTCTGGTCCTTCAGGGGCGGGGCAGCATCCATCTTTTCTGGTCTCCCATAACACAGGCTAGCAGTGGAGCGGGTCAGCAGTGGTCCTGTGAGCAAACTTATCCCCTACCCTAGTGGTACTTGGGGTGAGGGATGCGGAAGTTCTCAGGACCACTGACAGGGGAGTCCTTCCCATACTTCAGTAGATCCAGCTGGTCCTGTGGTTTTCCAGCACCACCTCAGTTATCCAGAATTGCTCAGGCAACAGCTACATAGTTTAAACCAGTGTCAGCGGAGGGAGACTGGAGCAGTGGTTCAGCCGCTTTGAAAAGTCATTTCTGTAAGATTCCAGGATTGTCGCAAAGAGACCCTCCCTTCCAGAAGCAGTCCAGTGCTCCATGGTTACTCTGGGCAACACAACTGTCTGACCCTTGGTCGCTTGCCCTCTGGATGGGAGCTAGTAGCATGGATGGTGTGGGTGGGTAGACCCTTGCTCCACCTATCCCTTGCTCGTCCTAAGTGCTGTGAACATGGGCTGTGCATTCCACTCTGACTCCAGGAAGCATCCCTTCACTCTGCTCTTTTCTGTTGAAGTGTGACACTCAAATTTGAGGTGGGAGCAGAGATCAACAGCCCCTGTCAGCCGCTGTCAACCCAGGTGTGACAGTGCCGTCTTCCTAAATTGCTGCTAATCTTCCGGAGCCCCCCTCTCCCCGCACCCTCCATCTCCATGTTTGCTCACATCCCGTTAACACTTGAAATTTCGTTAACACTTGAAATTTCCCCTCCGAGGTGTCACCGTTTGCCATTTAGTGAGCAAGCGAGCGGGAAGAACGGGGAGAGGAGCCCGAGCCCCGGATTTGGGGAACTGGAAAAAAGCTGATTAGCTATTCAGGGAGGATAATCTTATTGAGAGAGCAGGAGCTGTATAAAGAATGCCTCTCCCTTCCCAGTAACAATCTTCTAATTATGTTGTCAGGCTCGCTGTTCAGTTCTCCCCCGTGACGCCAAGAGACCCGCTTCTATGTTAAGAAAGAGATTTCCTCTCTCTGATGCTGTTTGCCGATTTTTTTCTCCTCTTATTATTATTGTTTAAAGACTCTGTGTGTATTAAAGCAAACATTAAAACATGATTCATGCACAATGTAATCAGGACTGAGGGGGCACTTGGGCCTCCATGGAAGTGGGAAAGAAGGGGTGCCCCGAGGGGTGCTCAGGAGCCCAGGAGTTAAGTGGGTGTGTGTGTGTGTGTGTGTGGAGATTTTACGATTTTAGGCAGGCATGCAGCTTTTGCGTGGCAGGGGAATACGGTAGCAAGGGGATGCAGGTCAGGAGGGGAGGTGGGAAGCTGCCACAGTACAGACGTCACCAGCTCATTGGTTCTTTTCGCTGTGCGTTATGCTCTCCCACACCCTACTCTGATTAAAGGGGAAGAAGCTCAGGCTGTCAGGTCCGAGATCTGACGCTCCCACTCCCACCTCTGGCAGAAGCATGTTAGAGGGCAGGAAGACCGTGAGTAGAACAGGAAGAAAAGACTTCAGAGTCTGTCTTTATAGCTCAGGTGAACAGTGAGTTTAATTAGGCCCGAACACAGGAGCACAGACAACTTGAAAGCATCCGTATCCCAAAGGAAAATGTCTCAGTAACTAGTACCTGCTTTTGTATCCCTGGGGCAGGGCCTCATGCTTACTCCTCCCCATGGGGGAACGTTAGTATCCCTGGTCTTATACAAGTCTACTGCAGCCATTTGTGTTGCTGAGAGTTTAAGGGGGCCATTCCACACCAGCCTTCTACAGCAGTCTGAGCCAGCACAGCTCCTCGTACTTGTGACACTGACTGGGGTGGGGGTGGGGTGGCATAGAACATTCTGGAACTATCATGGAAGAAACAGAGGTGGCCTGGATGTACAGAAAGTGTGTGCATCCTCCAGATATCTGTACTTCTCCAGATAACTGGCGTTAGGGAGAGAGGCCTGCAGGCCCTGCCCTCAAAGCCGAAAAGGAGGTATGGTCTGAGAACCACAGAGGCAAAATGGCTTCGTCTTCCTGCCAGGTGGGGTGAGAGGAGTCAGGACAGCAGACAAGTCTACCCTGTGAGTTGTGTAGCCCCCTGCTTCTGTCAGGCAGGTACGTGGTCCCCAGTTCAGTCTGGTCCTCAGCTAATTCCCAGAGCCACTGTCCACCGAAGGCTGTAGAAGACATAAAGGAAATAAGTATGAGCAAATGTACTCTTTGTTCTAAGAAGTAAGATGGCTTCACAGGAAGGTTCTGGATGGGCAGTTAGTACCCACAAGTACTGAGGTGGCCCTTTGCACCTGGGAGGGGACAAGCCAGTGTCTCTCACCACAGAGAAGTATAGAGCTACACTAAGGGGTTATAAGGCTACCAGGCATGTCTGACTTTTTGCCATTGATGCAAGCCATTGTCATTTACATTGGGTTAGATTATAGTTTTGAATTGGGACACATTGCTAACTGTCCTGGGCCTGCCTCCTGCAGCTGCACGGCTGCATACTGGGCACACTTGGTCAAGAGCAGGAGCCCAGAGCACTCTATGAGTGATGTACTTCCTCTAGTGAGCTGGCTCAGGGTCTGGAAGATCTTCCTGGTGCTTATTTTCTCCTAACCTTCTCTGTGTTTTCTTTTGAATGACCAATTCATGCACGGGTTTCAGTAGACCAAATATAGCAACCCCCCTGAAAATCAGGGCTCTGCCCTTCTGATTGCCAGTCTCAGCCTTTCCTCCTGTTTTCTCATCTTGGACTAGACTGAAAGCTTCGCGTGAGCTCAGCCCACCCGGAACTCCAGGCTGTGGAGGAAGACCTCACCTGGGGACAGCCTTTGTCTGATTTCCTGGATGAGCCTTGGGCTTCTTTTGGGGTCTCTTCCTTCATTAACTTTCGGAACTTTGTGTTCTGCCCGGTGCCACCGTGAGTCCCTTTGAACACACATATTTCTCACATGTATCAGTAGAGTAAAAGTACTAATTTCCCAGAGTATTTCTAGGTCAAGATTACGTGCATTTATAGTTGTAAAGGTTTCGCTGACACACACCGGTTATGTATTTATGGGGTATAATGTGATTCAACACACGGGCACGTCATTAACGAGCGCAGCACCGTGATCCCCGGAGCCTTTGATGCCTCTGTCTAGCCTTCAAGCTCTTCTCCAGTTCTTTATAAAATAGTATCTTGTGACCTCAAACCACCCTGCTGTGCGAGTGTATGAGAACCCAGTCCTTCCAGGTGACTGTTAGGGCTCCTGTCACCCAGGCCCCAGGGACTGGCCACGTTTTCTCTGCAGATCTGTGACAGAGACCCCATGATATGCAGTCTCCTCACTCCCCCCAGCTCCCACTAGCTCAGTCAGACTCACAACTCTTTCCCTGCTGAGCTGAGGGAGCAGGGGTGTGTCAATTCGGGTAAGATTTGCAGTTCTTTTTGTGCATTGGGAGTTTCTGCGAGAGCCGCAACAACGAATGTCTCCCAGCATCCCTTGGGGACTTCTCTTGGATGGCTGGTCTTGTGCTCATGGATCTGTAGGTCCTTATCTGCTAGATGAATTGGCGCTCCCCAGTATGAATTCAAATATTTTGATCCAGTTAGTCATTTGTCTTCTCTCTTTGTTCCTGCTTCTTCTTGCAATTCAAAACTTTTCTATTTTTTTTTTTTTTTTAATGTAAGGTTAGGCAAAGATTTCTTGAGTATGACACAGATAGTGTGGTCCATAAAAGACAAAAAAGTGATAAATTAAATGTCACTAGAAGTTTGAAGTTCTGCCCCACAAAGGACAGAGAGTGAAAGAAAGGGCGCAGCCTGGGAGGAAGTGTCTGCTGGTCATGTATCAGGCTGAAAGAAGGAAAAAGGCTTGCATCCAGGACACGTAAAAAACTTCTCAAACTCAATAATAAAAAGACAAATGACCCAATTAAAGATAGGCGAAAGGTTTCAATAGCTATCTCACCAAAGAAGTTCTAATAGCAGCTAATGAACCTGTAAAGACATTCAACATTATTAATCACCATGAAAATTTTTGTAAATATCTATAGGAAGACATGCATGTCCAATTGGATTGCTGCACTAAAAAAAAAAAAAAAAAATCCACACAGTGCCGAGTGTCTCTCAAACCTCTGGTGGGCACGGAAGTCATGTGGTCTCTTGAAGAAAACTCGACCTAATACCCTCTATAGGGGTTGAGCAAATTGACCATGTAGTTTGGGGGTTCTGAATGCTGGGGATGCCTGGGAAGACAGGGGTGCAGGCTAGTGACTGTCGGCTGTGAAGAGATCAAGTGCCTGTTTGCAGGTGGATGGCGTGGATGGATATGGGAAATATGGAATAGCCACAGGGTGACATGATGTTCTAGGAGGAGGAACAAGAGACTGGCATGTACAGTATCATGACTAACTCTTCAACTATTCCCAGCAATAGGAAGAAGGCGAGAGAAGCATGCTGTGTGTCTATTTATAAGACCTTACAAGAAAAGCATGCTGGTCTTTCATAGCAGACACAGTGTCACACTAAAGTAGGGGTGGACACTTTGGGTTTGATTGGAAGGTTGTCACCTTGATTGTCATAGGCACTGACTTGTTATAACTGCCAGTCAATTACTGTATGCAGGGTTACTGTACACCTTCTGTACCTCTATGACATTGTTCAAGGTTGCAAAGCCCCATGTAATGACAATCTTTTAAACTAGGCATTTGCATTTATTTCTTTGTTGTGGGGGGGGAGGGGCAGCTTGAGAGATTTGGTTCTCTCCTGCCGTGTGGCTTCCAGGGACCAAACTTAGGACCCCAAGCTTGACAACAACCTTCAGACACTGAGCCATCTCTGACCCTTAGAAACATTTTATTTTGTGGACTCTAGATCATAGGATTTTTTTTCTCACTCAGGTTATGGAAAATACTTCTACCGTTTTTTCCCCCCCTCTAGTATTTGTGTGAGCATCGACAAAGACGCCGCGGCCTTGAGAGCCAAGATGCATTTTCTTGTGTATATAATTGATCTACCTGGAATTCATTTGGGGATACAGTATAACACAGCTTTAGAACTTTTTTTCCCCAGCTGGACCAACATATCTTGGGGGGAAAATCAGTCTCTTTTATGGCTTTCTAAAACGTTATTTACGAGATAGAAAGTTCCCGTATGGTTCTTCAACTTTATTGTTTTATTTCTGTGTGTCTCCCTTGGTCTCTCTGTCTCTGTTTCTCTGTTTCTGTCTCTCTGTCTCTCTCTGTCTCTGTTTTTCTATCTCTGTCTCTCTCTGCCTCTAACTCTCTGTCTCTGTCTCTCTTGCTATCTCTCTGTCTCTATCTCTGTCTCTATTTCTCTCTGTCTCTGTGTGTGTCTCTTTCTCTCTGTCTCTCTGTCTTTGTCTCTCTCCTTTTCTTTTTATATCAATACTTCATTTTCATCACTGTAGCTTTGAGTAATGTCCAGTCATTGCTTTCTTTTCCGTAAGGAATTTAGAATCAGCACACTCATGTTAGGACTAGCCGATCACCTTTGCAGGGCAGTGCTTCATAGCCCCGAACTGTAGTAAGGCCACAACTGTCACACGAGCCGTCCTCCCTCAGCCTCAGAGCCCAGAGCTCCCTCGATTCAAGTGGTTGAAGATGGATCAAAGTCTTCCTTTTGAGGTGAGACCCTAGAGCTAAAACATTTGGGGTTAATCATTCATGTCAGGGGGGTGGCAATTGGGAGTGCACGTGTGTACGTGTACTGAGAGACCAGACTACAATCTTAGGTGGCATTGTTCAGCATCCCACGCTATTTCTTTTAAATAAGGGTTCTCGTTAGCCTGCAGTTGAAAAAGCAGATTAGGTTGGCTAGCCAGGGAGTCCCAGGGATCCATCTGCCTGTTCTTCCCATCTGCATGTGCTCAAAGGCCATGTTCTCCATCACTGAGGCAGCAGGGGCAGGGGCGGCTGTGGAGAGCCAGGAGAACCCTAGCTTTTCAGGACGCAAGGTGCCGCAGGTTCTTTTGCTTGACACCTGCTTTTCGGGTATCCTAGTACGGACACAGGAGTGAGTCTAACTGAGAGTGGGGCCGGAGTTTATCTCAGTTAGCCCTTGGTCCTAAAATGGGAGTTTCATGGAGTGGGCAGGAACTCTCGGTTCCTAAGGCCCTGCAGAGGTGGGGTGATTTCCTCCCCTCCCCTGTACAGTCCATCCTGGGGTGGGTGCTGGGGTACAATATACAGAGGACAAAAGAGCCCCTCTCCAGCAGGTCAGGGCACTTCGAGCTACAAGAGGTAGTCCTCTTGAATATGGAGAGCTGCGGAGAAAGGAAGGAGAAGAAAAGAACTAGACAGGAACAAAGCCTATTCCTATTCCGTATTCTTAGAATTGCTGAACTGCTCAGGAATTCTTCCCAAGGCTCGGTCCTAATTAGCGAGGCATGACACATCCATGCAGCCTGCTGGCCACTGTGCTGACCACAGGACAGCCCCATCACAGACAGCACTCAGGGGGTGGGGGTGGGGGTGGGGGCTGGAGAAGGAGTGATAGGCTCAGGGTTGGGGACCCCCATGGTCAACACACACAAAGCCAACCACCCTCCCAGAACTTGGTTATGTATGTGGCTACCACCATCTCTCACACTTCTGGTCCTGCCTGCTTTGAGAGCCTTAGAAGTTTGGCTTAGTGGCGCTCCAACCACACTGTAACTGTCGTAACTAACATTCATTCGTCTTTGCTTGCCTGTCCTGTGGTCTCCAAAACACACATTCCAGATCATCGAGGTTCCCTAGTTGGAAATTCAGGTATGGAATTGAGCAGGCCTCCTGGTGTCTTGTAAGTCTGTGTTGTGCTATGTTAGAACCATGAGATGTTGCAATTTTAAGGCCATGAGAAATTACTTCTTATTCTTGTGTGTGTGTGTGTGTGTGTGTGTGTGTGTGTAGGGCAGAAGCCAACTTCTGATATCTTCCTCTATTGCTCTCCAACTTTTCTTTAGAGGCAGTCTTTTACTAAACCTGGAGCTTACAGACATGAGCTGAGCTTTAGGGTCCTCTTCTCTCCACCTCAACAGCTAGGATTATAGGCATTTGCAGCCACACCCAGATTTTTTGTTTATGAGGAGGCTAGTAGGTACAGAAGCTTCCAGCAGCTCCCAGCCTTCCAAGTGGGTACTGGGCATCTGCACACAGGTCTCCATACTTACAGAACAAAGACTGCCAACGGAGCCATCTCTCCATTCTCCATGTACATCCCTCAGTAGTGTGGTGATGCTTCCTGCTGCTCTGTGACACTGGGGTAGCTAGATGGGAACTGATGCAGGAGGTGAGAAAGTGCCATGGTCAAGCAGTGTCCCATCACCATGGTCAAGCGGCCAAGTGCTCAAGCGGTGTCCTCTCCTGTCTACTTCAGAAGTCCCTCAAGAGCCTCTCTATGTAGTTAACTTACACTCTGCAACTTCCGCCAAGGCCATAGTGGGGTGTTTCCTCTGGACTACTCTTTCTCCATGCCATGCCCTGTCATTGCTAGTCCCTCAGCCTTCTTGTTTGTTTTCCTGGATCTCCCATGCAACAAAGCAAACTTGGCCTTTGGGGCCAAGCTCCAAGCTGGGTGTGGAGCTCTGCTGGTGACTTGGAGACAAGAAGGACCACCAACATATATGGGGATTCTCAGCAAAGACTATCGAATGAAACGAAGAGAGGGAAGGAGGGATAAGGAAGGGAGGAGGGGAGGGCGGAAGAGCTGGTTCATCCGGAGGTAGCCTTGGGAGAACTGCCACCTCGCTGTCAATCCGTCCCCGGGTGAAGTTCGCTGACTATACCGTGGGACTCCAGCGTGCAATTAGTCAGAAGTGCTTTCTCACTCAGGTACATAATGACTCATGCTGAGAATGTAATTAAAATATTGTGGTAGTTTAAAAATAATACTCTATTAGGATAATACACAAGATGGCCAATTCAGAGAGAGAGTGTGTGCTTCCTGCTTTGATTGGGCCCCAGCTAGGAGGTACCTCAGGCATTTCATCTGCAGCACAGTGCTGGGGTAGAATACCTTGCCTGGCTGGAGTGCACTGCATACTGCATGCTGGGTGGCTGACATTTGAGAATTTCTACGCGCGGCCCAGAAGCGTCTGAAAGCAAGGGCCCAACTTGATTTTGCTGTTTGAAGTCTGGGCTCCGGGCTGCAGCAAAGCTCCTTGAAATGCCACCTCTGGGCAGTTCCTGCCGAGATCGGGCTGGACACCTGCCCAGCGACCTTTGCTTCTGTCCTGCAGACTTCACAGGTCAGGGTTCTAAGCTTCAAGATGTGGGCTCGCTGCCTGCACAGGAGAATCTTGGGAGCCCAGGCCAGCAGCTCCCCCATAGTCCCAGCAGGGCTGGTGTGTGTCCTGCAGTATTTCTTCCTTTATTTCATCTGGACTTTGGATCAATGATTCCATAACCAGTATGAACCCTAGCCACCACCACTGGCTGAGAGCTGCCCTCCAGGCTTCACAGCCCACCCATGGTCCTTCTCTTCCTTTCCTCTCATGGGAACTCATGCTGAAGCCATGCCAGGTGACTCCCTGTAACTATGCTGTACCTTTATAATTACATCCACAGCCGCCTGCCATCTAATAAGCCCACACTCCACGGTCCTCACAAATGCCAGCAGCCCAGCCTGATGCTCAAAGGTCTCGAGGTACACAGTGGAAGCCTCTGGGGACTATAGCTAGCTTGTTAATTCTGAAAAGACCCTTCCTCCAGAAGGTAGCTGTGTGTGACTTGGCCGAGTGACTCAAACAAACAGCAGTGCCTCCAGGCCCCTCTGTCTCCACTGCCATCTCTTGATCATTGTGTGTGTGTGTGTGTGTGTGTGTGTGTGTGTGTGTGTGTGTGTTGTTTGCTTTTTAGGAAATAGAGTTGCTGGGTTTGGTGGTTGTTTGAAGAGGAATGTAGGGAGAACCAGGATCAGAAAGGCTGAGGGAGGAGCTGTCCTGCCAGGACAGCTACCTGCAAGGGTAGCACCTCATTGGCCCTGTGAAGTGTCCCCAACTGTGAGCTTTGGGAGACATGGACTCCTTCAGAGAAATCTTCATGGGAACTCTTGGGCTGCTGTGTGAGGACCAGCTTTCTTTGCATCTGTTTCTGTGTGCTTTGGTTTGATTTTTTGATTGTATTGCATTTTGTTTGGTTTTTACTGATACAGTGTCTCATTGTGTAGCTGAGGCTGTCCTCAAACTCTCCACCACCCTGTCCTTGTCTTCTAACTACTGGCATCACACACATACACACACACACACACACACACACACATTTACACACACAAACACACACATAAACACACATTCACACACATAAACACACATACAGACAGACACACAAATACACACATACACACAGACACATATACTCACACACACACACATACACATGTACACACACATACACACAGAGTCACACAAACACACACACAGACACACATAGACACACACAGACACACACAGATACACACACACACACACACACACACACACACACACACACACACACACTTCTCCCAGGCTAGCTCTGCTCTGCCTTTGTACTAATGTATCATAGAAAGGAATTGAAGGTCTACAGAGAGCTGTGCTGGTAGTCACCTAGAAAGAAGTGGGTATTTCTGCTTAGAAACTGAGTTTTTCTAGCAAGCTGCCTTTCCCCCAGAAAAGATAAATAATCGGGGCTACCATGCCACTTTGGGGTCCTGGGAGTGGCAGGGACTTGGAGCATGGAAGAGCCAGGCTTAGAAAGCCTAATGCTGAGATGTGCCAGCACTGCCCATGTGACAGACTCCCACACCCCCAGCCTCTCCCTCTGCTGTCCTCTCCCTCCCCAGAAGGAGCCACCTGCCCCGTGGCAAGGAGCAGCAGACCCAGGCCGCTCCACTCTTCCTTACCAGTGGCCCTGACTACAAGTCACCATCACTTTCACATGTGGTCCTCTGGGATCCCTACTGTTATCTGCTAACTCCGCCCACCAACCTGACTAGTTAGTTCTGTTCTTATCTGGCCAGAGAAACTGAAGCTCAACACCTGTTAGAACCCCTAACCCTGTTGTGCTTGCAGAAAGGAGTCTAGCATAGCTGTCCTCTGAGAGGCTCCACCCAGCCACTGACTCAGACAGATACAGACACCCAAGGCCAAACAGTTGATGGAGCTTGGGCACTCTTATGGAAGAATAGGAGGAAGGATTGCTGGGCCCAAAGGGGATAGGAACTCCATAGGAAGACCAACAGAGTCAACTAACCTGGACCCTTGGGGCTCTCAGAGACTGAACCACTAACCAAATAGAACACACTGGCTGAACCAAGGCTTCCTACACAGATAGGCTGCTTGTCTTCATGTTGGTCAAACATCTGGAGTTGAGGCTATTCCAAAAGCTGTTGCCTGTAAGTGGGAAATGTTCTTCTAGCTGGGCTGCCTTGTCTGGTCCAATGGGAAAGGAAGCACCTATTCTCACAGAGACTTGAAGTGGCAGATACCCAGGGGGTCCCTACCTGCTAGAGGAGAGTGGGAGGGGGAGGGAAGGGGGGAAACATTGTGGGAGGAGATGACAGGGAGGCGGGGCAGTGAGAGGATGTAAAGTAAATAATAATAATAAAAAAGACTCCCTGGATTTCATGGGTGTGGTGTGTCTCTGGAACCTAAGGAAGCAGGCCTTGATTCCTCCTGTGTAGACCAGCCTCTCCCTGCCTTCCCTGTCCCATTGCTCTCTCCCAGGTCTCCTTTGTGATCTTCCTGGCTCTTTGTGGATAGTGCCAGAGGTAAGAGAGAGCAACACATATGTGTTTGCCTCTCATATAAGGCTGTTTTGAATTAAAAAAAATTACTAGGTTTATATATTTTTTTTTTGGAAAAAAATTTTACTCTAGAAAACTAATGCTTATTGTTTCAGGCCATGGGGCCAGCAAAGAATAAGTTGGGCTAGTTTCTACAAGCACATATGCCTTCAGGTCGAAAGGGAGTCAACAAGACAATCCCCCTCCCAACCCGTCATCAGTCCTAGATGCAGGAACACCTATAACTCTCACAAATCCTCGAGTTACTGAGCACACATCTTCATAGGTAGTCCAGGAAGTGGATCTTGGGGTCTTGTAGCTCCAGCTCCATCTGGGAGACCCTGTTCCCAGGTTACTGAGCTGTTATCAACAGAAGCTTGAGGTTGATAATATATTTTTCCTCGGGGGGGGGGGGGAGGGGATGCCAACCGTGCTTTCAGTCCATTCCAATGTCTGTAGAAAAGACCCTGAAATATGACAACCCTTATTTCAAAGTACATAGTTGTGTTAGGAACCGTCGCATCCCGTGTCTTGCTGTGCTGAGACCCAGCGGAAGCTGCAGTCTCTCTCTGTCCTACTGGCTCCCTAAACCCTCACACTGGTGTCCGGAGAGAGCTCAACGTCCACATTTTTGGTTCTTCTGAAAATAAAATCTCTTTTGATGGACAGTACAATGCAGTATATGGAACTGCTCTGTCATCCTTTCTACCCTTGGCTTTCTATAGACACAGCATCTCTTCTGCCTCCCTTGGCCTTCTGACTTTTCTATGTTGTGTTTGCTGCCCACAGAATATGATTCATTAATTGTTCTGCAGCTCAGATCTGAGCATCTCTGTATGTTAGCTGCATATTACTACATTTGGGACCTTGCTAAGCAAGGGCTTTGTTTTATTGCTGCTGCATGAGGGACTGCAGTTTAGTCTGTAACTGACCTTCCCTTCATTGTGTTTGAGGGAGGCTCTGCTAGGGTGTCAGCAACTTGCCACCTCTACTAACGGTACCCTACCTCTTGTGATTCTGACAACTTCCTGAAGGACCATGATACCAGGCATCCTTCCTGGGATCCTGTAGTGTTCCCGTCACGGGAAGGGCGCTACTTGCATGCTCTTGTCTATCTTGGGGCCTTAGAGCACTGAAACACTTACCTCCCCAACTCCTCACGGACTCTCAGCATCTACAGCCTCAGGACTCTGCCCCCTGGATCACCGTCAATTCCCTGTGCCGTCTCTGCAGTTTCAGAATCGCCTAGCACCCAGATAAGGTGACATCACACTTCTCTGTGTGTTTATGTTTGTCTGCTGGCTCCAGGGCCTGCTGCTCCCTGGGTCCCCATGTCCCTTCTCCTGGGAAAGGTTCTGTATACTTGAGCATAAGCAGTATCCCCAGCACAACTCATCACTGCACATGGACAGGACTCCTGGCTGGTCCTCATCTCTGCATAGGCTATGGGTAGTATTCTGGAATTTTCTAGCTTTTGAACTTTACCGATGCTGAGAAACCAAAGCCTTTTCAATCTTTCTCCTGTGGTCATTATTCTCTCTCTTTCTCTGAATATCTTGAGAGGTTTTCTTCCGTTCTTCCTATCTGTGGTTCCTGAATATTTCTGGCTAGGTCCTGTTGCAGGAACTATTTTAAAAAGATGAACCAGCGTATTCCCATCCTTGTGCTGGCAACTCTTTGCCCAGAGGCCTGGCCAGCCAAGCACTGGCAGGCAATGGCAAGACCTGTGTTTATCTCATGGAGACTCTCTGGTCCAGAGCTCCCAAAACATCTCCACCCCGCTCTCTAGGTTCCCACTGTGGGTTGCTACCATGCCAGCCCCATGCTTCAGAACCCCTGCGACCTTTGTCGCAGGCAAACCCACCCTTTGCTGCCATACCTTTCTCTCTGGAGCCCAGACGAGCTGCCGTGTGAAGGAAAATGCAACACAGACTTAGTTCAGAAACAGCAGTAACCAGGGCATCATCCTGAGTGAGGTAACACATTCACAAAGGAACTCACACAATATGTACTCACTGATAAGTGGATATTAGCCCCAATCCTAGGATACCCAAGATATAAGATACAATTTGCTAAACACATGAAACTCAAGAAGAATGAAGACTGAAGTGTGGACACTATGCCCCTCCTTAGAATTGGGAACAAAACACCCATGGAAGGAGTTACAGAGACAAAGTTTGGAGCTGAGATGAAAGGATGGACCATGTAGAGACTGCCATATCCAGGGATCCACCCCATAATCAGCATCCAAACGCTGACACCATTGCACACACTAGCAAAATTTTGCTGAAAGGACCCAGATATAGCTCTCTCTTGTGAGACTATGCCGGGGCCTAGCAAACACAGAAGTGGATGCTCACAGTCAGCTAATGGATGGATCACAGGGCTCCCAATGGAGGAGCTAGAGAAAGAACCCAAGGAGCTAAAGGGATCTGCAACCCTATAGGTGGAACAACATTATGAACTAACCAGTACCCCGGAGCTCTTGACTCTAGCTGCATATGTATCAAAAGATGGCCTTGTCGGCCATCACTGGAAAGAGAGGCCCATTGGACACGCAAACTTTATATGCCCCAGTACAGGGGAACACCAGGGCCAAAAAGGGGGAGTGGGTGGGTAGGGGAGTGGGAGTGGGTGGGTATGGGGGACTTTTGGTATAGCATTGGAAATGTAAATGAGCTAAATACCTAATAAAAAATGAAAAAAAAAAAAAAGAAACAGCAGTAACTCAATCGCTGGGTGCAACAACTGAAATCCTAACTTGTAAGCCTTATTAAATCTAAATCCTCCGGTGGCGAATCCCGACGGATCCGCTACTGAAACGGGGAGACACTCATAATTACATCTTGTCCTCATGCTATCCCGTCCAAAAAGAACCTAACTCTCTCCTGCTTCCTCTCTTCCTTCGTCCAACCAGGAAGTCCCTCCAACTCGCCCAGTGATTGGCTCCTTTATTCATTAAGGAATTGGTTCACGAGAACAGCCCCAGGCCCATCTACAATAAGGTCCATGTTGATCTGGGTACCTGGATCAATGTTCCCTGGCTCATCTGCTATTTGGAAGTGTCCTCTCCTTCTCTCCTGGGCTCTCCCCATCCCTGAGGCTGGGCTTGTGCTCAGCAGCCCTCCTGTTTGAACATACTACTGTGTCCTTGTCCTGGCCAGTCGGCCTGGGTCTCATTGGAGACTTCTATCCACTTAGCTTTAAGTAAAGGCGTCTGCTTAGGGGGAATCAGGTGTTCACTGTAAAATAGGCAACATCACGTCTGGGTTTCTGCATGGGTTCTTCATCTCTGCAGAATGTCCTCTTTGCACCCTACCTGTCACCTAGGGGTGTGGGCCCTGCATTTATTACCAGTCTCCACACCACCTTAGGACCATAGGACCTGCTGGGTTCAGAAGTGAGAGAACAAACCATCTCTACCTCCCAGGAATCTATTCTGGGCTCATACCAAGGACTCTGCTGAATCAGCGTCCCATTAAGAACAGCTGTCCCTTCTCTTAGCAGTGGTCAGCTGCTACTTAACAACCTCCTTGTATTCTCAAGACCCCCTTTGAGGACATGTAGGGCTCACAGATGAATACTTGGAGATAGGGGTACGTGTAATAAGTGTACCTTCAGCAGTGCTTGTCGTGTATCGGCACCTTACAAAGCACCCACAATTTCTAACCATGTTCCCTCATTCCATGTTTGTAACATTTTGTGAAACTGGGTTGCTATGTCCGTATTCCAGATAAGGAAATGGATACTCAGAGAAGGTAATCAGATTCCCCCAGAGCAGGAGGTGAGCAGTCAGGTCACAGCTTAGCTCTAGTCTGAGTCTCTACAGTTGGGTGTGCGTCTCATGGCACCCTCGCAGTTTGTGGTCATGTGCTGTCTGCGTGTTCTTTGTCTGGAGAGGGTCTTTTCCTGGGCTGAACCTCCTGAGTCTTAATATGTTTCCTTTACAGCCATGGACTTACCAGTCTTCAGGGAGCTGAGTATGTAGCAGGCATTCTGTAAACCCTGAGGGCCACAGCAATCAAGAGAAGACTCTCTCTTCAGTCTGCTAGTAACGGGGACCATTTCCCCAGCAACCTCCAAACCCTTGCTGCCTTTGTCCGTGCAAATAGGACACAGAAGGAGGTGAAGGGCTATCCAGGGGTTGGCCCAGCTCTCTTTAATAATGCTGGATTAAGCAGCATGGCTCCATAGCTCCACGAGGCAGAGGAAATAGGGTAGGTCAAGCGCAGAGAACCCAGAAGACTAAACTTACCGCCACAGTCCTCTAGAAAGCAGGTGAGCTGAGTGGAACCAGCAGGCATGGGAATGGAGGGAAGAGATCCAGCAGCAGCCTAGAACCAAGCAAGCTTCCGTCCAGGTCAGCCAGGCCAAGTGTAGGGCCTCAGCCTGGGCCCCACCCTGCTGACTGAACCAGCAGTGTCCCCATGGAGACACAGTATGGTAAGAGCTCACCCTACCCTTTCTGGCCACCCATCTTTCATCAAAATGGCTCTCCACACCCTCTACCTGACCTCAGACCAGGGGCCTCTCCCATCCACCACTCCAGCCCTATGTCTGCCTGTGAAGTTGGTTTCTATGCCAAGGAACTTAAAAGTGCCAGCCAGTGGTGCAGAGCCTCTGTGTCCTTGATTGTGCGTCTCTTCCCGAGGGAGAAAATGTAAGATTAATGATCACGATGACAAATATATTGGAAGATTACGGGTGGCATGTTCCTCCTCATCCATTTCCACCCTTCGGGTCATTAAGCCTTGAAGTTAAAATGGAAGGATGTTCAGTGAATTAGTGTAAGGCTCAGGAGCCATGCTTGGGGAGGAAGCCATTCCAGGCTTGGGATGTGTGAGAAACCCATCTTCTCTCATTAGACTATAGAGTCTTTGAACAGCTCCCATGTGATCAATGGTCTGTCCACATCAAGTGCTCCTGGCCCTTGCTTGGTCCTGTGGATGAGATCTTACAAGTTTAGCATAGTCTTGAGGATGAGACGGAACCCAGGGCCTTGTGGATAAATTTCACACAAAGTTACTGTTGCTCCGTGGGTTATACTGGGTCCTGATATACTACATAGCCAGCCTTCTATGGTTGGTGGAGGCTGGACCTTCTGTGTCTTCAACTGCCACCACAGCTTCTCTCTGTCTTTGAGATTAGCATCCCTCATCCCAGCTTAACTGGGACAAAAGCCCCTCCTTGCCAAGGAGCCTGTCCTGTGGCCTCACACTGACAGTTCAGGAATTTCTGGTTGGAAAAGGGATCAAGACTGGGATCCCCTGATTCCTTCTCTGGGGCTGTGTGACCACACACCCCCTCATACTCCTGCCTGTCCCCCACCTCCAGACCCAACAAAGTCCCTCCTTCCTACTGACTGTGTAGCTCTGGACTTCTTGAATCCCAAAGCCAGGCCTAGCTTCAGGAGAGGCGCAAAGGACAGAACCGTAACAAGCCCAAGCTGTAGCTTGGCCTGTGACTGTACCCAAACACAGGGTTCTTTCTAAAGGCTGGCTCTGGGAGTCCTAGGGAAGTGCCTACACACAACCACAAGAAGATACTGCAGGGCATGTCTTCACACTTCACAGGTCACATGACTGGGGTTGCTAGCAGACAGAATGGACCTGGGCCATGTGTTCTCAAGGGCCTGTCCTACATGCTGTGTCTGCCCATGAACCTTGAGTATCTGAGGCACGTGCCCGGCTTTGCACCGCAGTGGGCCGTTCCACCCACCCCCTCACTGCCTATGGGGTGCAGGATGGCCATGTTGGTTTTTAGGGGTTCCATGCAGGGCGAACACAGACAGGCTGACAGCCTGCTTTAGCCTCTCCTTGGCCTCAGCAAAACACTGGTGACATGCTGTTTGTTTTAAAAGGCATGAGCCCAAGACAGGAAACCAAGGAGACTGGGAAGCAAGCATGGGGATTGAGGAAGCTGATGGGCTGAGCCAGCAGAGAGTGACTGGAAGCAGAGCTGTCCATAGATCCCTGGGAGGGTCCTGGTGGGAGGCTGGGCATGGAGCTCCTAGATAAGTGCTGGCAAATAGTGTGCTTTGGAAGCAGCTGGGTCCCTGGTGCTCATTTTCCCAGGGAGACAGCCATGACCACTCCAGCAGGAGGCTGGGTGATGAGGAAGGAAGCTGCCAACCTGGAACAGAACTGTCTCAGTACTACAATGGAGAATGTCTGTCCTCCAGGTCGTAGTCTGGGCACTTCAGACCAGCAGGAGGCTGGAGAACTCCTTTCTAGGAAGACTGTGGGACCAGAAAATTAATATTCTGGATGTTTTTAGAGTCTTGAAGCACAAAGCAGAACTAAACAGAGTTCTTTGGACTTCTCCTCTGGGCAGGTGAAGCCAGGAAACAGGGGAAATTCTCTTCAAAGATAAGACGAGAAAGATGGGTTCCTGTTAGAAATTTGAATCCAGTCACTCCAGGCAGAATTCTCCCCAGAGGAGAAGGTGGCCCAAGGAGAACATCTCCCCAGGACAGGGCACGGGCTGCCAGTACCTTGCAAGAGGAATCAGGATTCTCACAGTGTTTGAGGGATGGACCAGCACGAAAAACTAAACCAAAACATTACACACCATAGCAGATGCTGGGGAAGGGGACGCATGTGAGTGTGGGTGTTGCCTCCATGGCCAGGTTCTCATTTTCCCACATATGACAGCAACAGGCAAACTGAAGATTCGAGGGCAAAGAACAAGAACCTCATGCATGTATATGCATGTATGTGTGTGTGTATGTGTGTGTGTGTGTGTGTGTGTGTGTGTGTGTGGTCTTTGCTGCTTAGAAATGTGAAGGTAAACAGAGGCTGTGGAATTTTGTCAAGGACAACCTCTACAGCCTGGCCAGGCCTCTGGCACACTGGGCAGGGCAAAGCCCTCTCGGTCCTAAGCCTCAAAGGTCTGTTTGAGTTTTTCATATTATGCAAATGGGAGCTGGTAAAACCATTTTTTTGAAGCTGATTTAAAAAAAAAAAAAGTAAAATGCACCTGGGTCCCACGCTGGGTTTAACAAACACAGAAAATTCACCGTGGCCAACGGTTCAGGGTCCCTGGCCCTTCCCAGCATTCCTTGGCACATGGTTGACCAGAATAAAGAATTCTGAGCCATAAATGGTTGTTTTTCATTTGCAATTAGCTAAAAATAATGAACTGATTTTTACCTCGTTATCTAATTATTCCTTATTCCCTAATTACCTATGTGGGCTTTTCGCTGGCTGTGGGCTTGGTAACAAATAGAGGATAGGAGGCCTGGTTTACTGGCAATGCTTGGCTTTGGGTTTCCAGCTTTAAAGAGTCAGCAAGGAGAATTGTCTCAGTGATCATCCCATTCCTCTGCGCCTACAGGGCTGGTGAAACTTCCACTCAAATGATTCTAAGGCGTTCACGCACAATTTAATGCTCTCTGAATATATATTTAACCAGAAAGTCGGTCTTCTCCCTGCAAAAACAATGGCGGGGTTTGAGGCCCACACCTTTGAGCTGGGACCTCATGTAACAGCAGGAAGCCAGGCTCCTAGACTTCACTGAGCTGCAGCACGGCCTGACTAGGCCCAGTGTCATCTTCTCACACCCCAGAGCACAGAGCGATGGCTTCCACACCCCAGCTCTGCCACTTGACAGATGGGCACCCAGAGCCCAGAGAAGTGGAGCAGCTTATCCAAAGCCACACAGCTAATGCCAGGATACAGGGATGAGGCCTGGGTCCTGTGGCCTGAGGACTGTCAACGTACGGCCCTTGACAAGTCCTCAGGTGGTGTCCCTGTCCCCTAGACCTAATGTACTCAAAGCTGCACTAATCTTATGTGCAGAAGCATTCAGCCGGATAGTCATAGAAGAAGTCAGTGCAGTAAGTCATAGAAAAGCCACAAGGGCATACACTCCTGGTTTCCATCCTCTGATAGGAGCACAGACTCTACATGGCTAGAAACTGCAGGATCTGTAGGAATTGGCTACTGTTGAGAAACTCCCAAGGGAAGACAAAGGAGGAGGCTCTCAGGATGAGCAAGGAAGGAAAAAGGAGCTGTAAAGGGAGGCCGATTGCTCAGCATCTCCCATGATGGTACCACAGAGACACCCACCACACTGAGTTAAGGAGTTCCAGTTGACATGTGGGTTGTCATGTGACCTGGGTCAACCTCCGGTTAGGACTTCCCTTCTCTGCACCCATAAGTCACACGGGCACAGCTCTGGAACACACACACCTGCAGCCATCTTATCAGCCATTCTGGGGTCAGCAGGAGCCCCAGGATCAGGGGGTGAAGCATCTTGTCCAAGACTTACAGCTCTAGAGGTAGACTTCAGTATTTAGTTGGCCTTCTCTTATGACACTCCCACCAGGAACCCTCACCCCAGGCTTCTTCACAGTGTGTGGGTGACTATATGGATAAGACCCTAGAGACAGTACCACTTTTTATGGTGACATCTTTGTTCAAGTCCGGTGGCATTTTGATATGAGAACTGGTGACAGCTTATCTTAGTCACTGATCTATTGCTGTGAAGAGACACCATGACCAAAGCAACTCTTGTAAAAGAAACCATTTGGTTGAGGCCTTGCTTACAGTTTTAGAGGGTCAGTCCAGAATCATCACAGTGGGGAGCAAGCAGGCATGGTGCCGGAGCAGGAGCTGAGAGCGTCACATTCTAACCTGCAGACAGCAGGTAGAGAGAGCAGAACTGCACTTGGCATGGGCTTTCTAAACCTCAAAGCGCACTCACAGTGACACACCTTCTCCAACAAGGCGATACCTCAACAAAGCCATGCCTCCTAATGCTTTCCAAACAGTTCCCCAAGAAACCTGGGGACCATCCTCTTTCAAGCCACCATACAGCTGAAGTCACAGGTTTGGGTATCACTGCTTCACTCCAGGCCAGACCCTGGAGTCTCAGAGGACTCATGAGTCCCCAAGTGTGCTGGTGTAGACCAGAGCCTAGAGGGTAGATCTGAGCCTAGGATACTATCCTGGTGTGAGTGTCCACCATTCCTGGAGCAGTTTCCTGGCAGGATTTACTGAGAGAAACCACATAGTGTTCTCTGAGGCTGTGAGAAATCCAGGGCTGCACCCAAAATGAAGAGGAGCCAGCAATGCACAAAGTATGCATACAATGGCTGCACCTCCATTTAGGTCTCAGAAGGCACGCCCTGGCCTTTTGATCCCAATGGGTGTGAACCATTCTCCTCTGTTTTTGAAACATCACACTGATTCCCTTGGAGCCAAGATTTCTTTGCCTTGTCCCTACACACAAACCAGGGATCTCTGCTGTGTGACAGTTTCTGGGGAGACATAGAGCAGAGATCTATTCAGCACCAAATAGGACATACAGATGACAGACCAGAGAAAGACTTCTGCCTAAATCTAGCCTGGTGAGCCTGTGGTTTTACTAGGGTTACTCATGGACAACTTGCGTACGTATGGGTGACTCAAAGGCAGCCTCTTCACCACGCTGAGTGATAGGAAGGTTTCACCCTTGCGCTCCCCGCCTGATGTGCAGGTGGCTGGGCCCGTTCACAGTCTCCTCTCCACAGCATCAGTACAGCCCGTCTAACCTCAGGGAGGGGCCTCACGAGTCTTCTGGGTTTGGGGTTTTGTTGAGGTTGCGAGGTTTTCTTACCTTCCTGAGGCTTATCCCTCCTCCCTTCAGAAGGAATTTTCAATTTGGAGATCATGGATAGCTACATATTACTCTCAGACCAAGGCAAATTACCCCCTACAGGCTCAGCTGACATAGGCTCAGACCCTGCAGGGCTCAGGTGGTCTCAGGAGGCCCCTCGCACTGAGACCACTTTGAAAACCACTGTCTGGGCCTTTCCAGGCAGAAGTGAGGCCAGCAGGCAGTAAGACGGAGAGTCACATCTGTCCAGCAATAGGCCAAATACAACCAGTACTTTGGCTTTGATTATCTCACCACTTGGGGACTGAAGGGGGAGTCTCCTTAGTCCCCTGCTCCCTTGGGAATGTGAGTCTTTGTCTCTGCTCTATCCGGATCTGGCTCTGCATTCCTGCTGTAATGTAGCGCAGGGCCATTCATCTGGGTCACGGGGACCTTTGTAAAGAATGTGTTTTCAATTAAGCTGCTCTAGCTGTGTGCTAGGTGCTCGCCCAGGGCCGCCCAAGAGGCAGCACTCGAGGTCCCCCGTGAAGCACCATTGTGCAGATGTGGTCCTCAGGCAGACGTGCCTCTCGGGCACGCACTCCCTTCAGAGGTACACGGGTACAGATGGCTGCAGCAAAGCTACAGCAGTGCTGAGTGTCATGGTGAGGACACTGGAGGCTGGAGTTGCTATGTCCTGCATCACTCCAGGTGTAGACCTTTCTGGAGCAATGAGAGAATGAAGAAGTGACAGATAGACAAAGACAGACAGACAGATGAGCAGACAGGAAGCTGGGATTGGGTGAACTGAACTCTCTGTTGGAAAAACCACAGCACCCCAGATATTAAGCATGTTTATTACACCGGGTTGAACAGAGAGACGATGTTATTGCATGTAGCAGGACGAGGAGGATAGATTATTACATACAGATAAAGAAGAAGGCAATGTTTAGGGTACAGATCTGGATCAAAGGGACCCAATTTAGCTGACCGCAACAGGAACGGGTCTCTGTAATGAACACCCAGTAGAGAAGGCTATGGTGCACTCTTTTAGTACATTTCAACATCCACATCTGGTCTGGAGGTACGTGGTGGTGCCGACATCAACGGCACATATTCAGTCAAGACTTCACTGCGGGGCTTTCTCCACACTCCCTCTAAAGTGTCATGAAGCTAATGAGAAGGTTCTGAGTATGAGACAGCTTTCACTGTTGCTCCTCGAGGTACTAATCTTTTATTGGTAATGTAAACATCTTCTTCTAATTGTTTGAACTCATCTCAGCTTGATAAGCTTACAATGTAAGTATTTTATAGATGTAATTCAATTAATTTCCCAAAGAAAAGTATCAGTTAGACGTGTGTAAACATACTGGTTAAATTGTATGTCTTCATTCCTTCCAGTCCAATGACGGAGTTGGGGAAGAACAGACTAGAAAAATCGCACTACAAGCTTGCTCTTCTTCTTTTCCTTCTTCTTTTTATTTTATTATCTGTCAAATCATTGCTGAGACGCCCATCGTTGGTATGAAACATTGTGATCCAGCGCTAGCAAGCAGGGAGACACCGTGTGTAGGTTACACATTGAGTTTAGGTAATGTACCAGAAAACACGGCAGGAAAACACTAATTTTCTCAATATAGATTGGTAGACATGCTGTTTACCAATGAGAAGTGAAGATGGTTTTAAACAATTTGTGAACTTGAAGTCTTGGCTGGGCCACAAGTGAATCTGCCCAAGCTGTACTTGAACTGGGAACAGAAGTTCCTAGGACTCCACAGCTCACTTAAGTCCAGCTGCCTGGGGGGTGTCCAGGGTCCTGGGTTCCAGAGGGAAGACTGATTCATTGTTTGCTAGGTGAGCAACATCGCTGTTAGACCAAACACAGGCAATTCCCACTTCTCTCCATAATGACTCCCACGGCCACTCACAACCTCCTCGTGGAGATGACCCCCACATCCTGCAGCCCAGCCTTGCGTGGTGGGAGCAGAGACAGCTGTTATTAACTGTGCATCTCAAACTGTTGAACAGGAGAGATGGTTTAATTTCATTTATCTGGCCTATAAAAATAAAATAAAGAGAAGCAGGAGATGTGTCATTACCTGCCTTCGATGACTCCGGCATTCAAACATTTTATTAGCTTATTATTGAATAGCATCTCTGACAAGATCCTCTTTGTCTCTTGTGCCATTCTGTGAAACCCATTCTTCACTTTTAAGGAATAAATGTTGTCTAAGAGCATGGGAGAAAAATAGAATTTTGTGGCCCATGGGTTGGTCTGGAGGCGGCCATCCAATGCTGGCTCTTGCTTGGCTTTCCAACAGTTCTTTCCTTGGATTCAGACATCAGGATATTGGGTGGCTTCATCCAAGGGTTCTTTACCCACATCAGTGAGCCCTGCAGGATACAGCAGAAGATACAAACTCCACGAGCTCCCTTTGCTCCCAGGCTCTGTGGAACATTCCAGGGAATGCTGGCTTGGTCACCGGTGTCCCTTTCTTGGGCAAATGACGCTGCCATGCTCCAAGGTCAGGTCTTGTCTTGCATACTGATAAGTACCTGCTAACCCAGAAATGAACACAGGGTGATCCAACACAGAAGCCATGGCTTTGTCTACACTCCAGCATCTGACAAGACCACACATTCATTCCACTGCCCTGTTTTGTTTGTTTGTTTGTTTGTTCATTCGTTTTTTAAAGTGGTTGAAAAACTCCTTGGATCGTGGAACAAGGCCATCAGCTTCAAACAACAAATTAGCCCAAGCAGGGACATGGTCTGCCAGGTAAGGGGCCCCAAGAACCCGCACCATGACAGGTAGAGGGGGTGCTCTCTCCCTTGCCAAGCATTTTGTACGACTCTCTTCTTACCGTCCCTCTGTAGTGACGTGCTTGTGGCCTTGAAGTTTGAGGTCTAAGGAGATATTCCAAGGAGTTGGGTTAGAAAAAAACAAAACAAAACAAGGAGCCATTTCTCCATGTGATCTGTCAAATTAAGTACATCTTATAGACCTCTTACATATTATTTAAATGCAGCTTTGTGGATGGTTGGTTGATTGTGACAGGATCTCATGTAGCCCAGGCTACCCTTGCACTCACTGTGAAGCTGAAGTGGGCCTTGGACTCCTGATCTTCTTGCCCTGGAATTATAAACTCGCACCACCATATCTAGCTCTGTCACTGTATTACATTGTATGGGCACCACCAACCAAGTCCTATCACTGCATGTATTCTACTGCTGCAGATTCGAGTGTCATTATCAGCAAGCGAAGAGTATGCAGAGCAACAGCAGGTACTCTCTCTACTCCTGTAACTGGTTTGTGCCAAGTGCTCTCCGTCACACACTTTGTAAAAGTACCACCCAGTGAAAACCTGCTGTGGCCACTGATTTAACGGATGCTGGAGCCAAAATAAGTTTTATTCTGTAATAGACAAATTTTTAAATTTTTTATTTTCAAAGACCTGATCTATTGCTCTATTTTTTTTTTTTTTTTTTTTTGGTAAGGTTAAAAACACTGGTAATCGCCTTTATATTGATCTGTGGCTTCCAAAAAAAAAAGAAAAAGAAAAAGAAATCTGCATGTGTAATGGATGCATAAGACAGCATTTTAAAATAAATGGAAGAAATCCAAATTAACATCTGTCCCTAGGGATGGCAGCAGAGGCCGAAACAGTGACTGGACTCTGCTCCTCTCGTCTTCAGTTTCCAGGGATGCCTCTGCTGTGTAGCAGTGGAAGGGCAAAGAAATCATATGAAAGAAAAGTAAATCTTCAAGTTTTAAGGACAGTTTCTCCGTGTCCGTGCTGTTGTGTGAATTTTCTGTTGTGTGCTGGGGAAGTGCTGTATAGCATTAGACACAGCGAGGCACTGTCCAACATGGTTGCTGTTAGCCACGTGTACCTTTTTCCATTTAAATACAAATTTGATGTCTTCAAAATCAAGTAAAATTAGAAACTCAGTTCTCCCACAAGCCACGTCTGTGGTGTCCGGTCACCCTGTGTGGTTCGTGGCCGCCACATTTTGCTTACCGATGCATGCTTCCATCGCCAGCATCTGTCGATGCTACTGTCTTGAGAGCGCTCATGCTTCAGGTAGAAAAATCAGGGTGTTCCAAATGTGTAGCTCTATGCAGTCCGCCCATCTTTGCACATATGTGAGAAGCATGTTTTTGCCTTTTGTAGTGAGAAAAAAAATATCACTTTACAAATATGTAACTCTATGCAGTCCACCCATCTTTGCACGTATGTGAGAAGCACATGAGAAAAAAAAATATCATTTTGATGACGCCTCAGGGGTGAGTTTAGACTTGCACGGATGTATTTTCAATGTGTCTCTAAAGTCCACGGACCTGGAGAGCCACCAGCTATTTGGAGGTCCCCAGGCTCCTACAACTCCATCCCAGGATATCCCACACTGCTCTATCCAACTCAGGATGGACCCCTTCCCTAGGACAGTGGGGGGTGGGGTGAGGCTCCCAGGACGGTGTTTTCATTTTTAGCTCTGACATGACAACAGACTGAGTAAAATCCCTAGCCAGGGTCACAGAGAGGAGCCAGAGCCCTGGGGACCATCCCAAGGCTTGCACAGTGTGACCTCTCTGGAGCCGCACTCAGAAGCACAATGGGACACATGGGATGGAAGGTTCTGGCAGCAATCTCTCATGAACCTTAACTGCCGGCCCTTCAGCTTGGTGCGTGTTAGTCATCCTGGGGCATTTAGCTGTCTTGCATCCGGTGCATGGTGCCATGGCGGATGAGACTCGCCTGGTGCGTCCACAGGGTCACGTGGAAGGTTCCTTCCTTCCTGGTACTTATCTTATTCAGCGGATCTGAGGGTTCTGATCCCCAAGAGGGATCTATAACCCAGATGACGGAGTAGCTAGCCCAGAAGGCTGCAGGTCACGTGTGATATGACCGTGGTGCCCTTCAGAGTGGCTCGCCCCCTTCTCCGGGTCTGGACATCCATGCAGCTGCTGGCTGATGCCGCACTGCACAGGTTTTGTTCCCCACGGCCTCTCTGCGCTGGAGGCCCAGATGCAAGCAGAATGGCCACAAAGGAAGGATCTGGGTTAAATGCGTGCTAAACAGGTTTAAAATTACTGCTCATTGTGTGGAACAGATGCAAGCACCCAACAAATGCAAAGCATGCAGATGCCAGGGTAGGCAACGCCACAGCCACAGCTTCAGTGCCTGATGCTGCAGGGGTGAGATGGCGCCTCCCTTGACATCCAGGGTGAGTGGAGCTAGCTTGTGAATACTGGAGCAGCGAGCAAGGGCAGGGACTCTATTCTTGGGGCTTTGTGTGGTTCTCTTGTTGCTCTGACATGAATCCTTATCTTTTGAACATCAAACAAGGGGCAAGCACATCCCTGTGTCTTCTGGGTGTCCCTATGAAGGTACCTGAATGCTTCCTCTTTCTTCTTTTTTTTGTTCAATCATTTATTTATTTATTCACTTTACATCCTGATGACTGCCCTCCTCCCCTCCCTCTTCCCTTCCCAGTCCCACACTTACAAACCGTTACCCCCCTCAGCTGCTCTCACACTTGTAGCAGCCCTCCTACTTCAACCTCTAGGTGCTAGGGTTACAGGCACAAGGCTCTACGCTCAGCTTCCACATTCTTACAAATACTTACCACCTGTCCTCCTCAGGATAGACATCACTCTTTGTCCTGACTCCCTGAGACCCCAAGGTCCAAGAGAAGAGGTGCAGCAGGCAGGCAGGCAGGCAGGCAGGCAGGCAGGCAGGCAGGCAGGCAGGCTACCCTCACCACTGCAGGTATCAGAGCCTTGGTCACACCCCAGCTTTCTCTGAGACTCACATGTCTACCCATCTACTGATCACAAAGGAGTAGCTGCTCATTCATGTTTCATATATTGAACTGATATCTGAGCTATGTACAGACAACCTGGTCCCCAGTCAAGCACAGGTCTTGATCCCTGGTGACCCTAAGGGACAGCAGGTTTCTGGCCACGCCTCCTGGGCCCTTGGCTCCGAAGCTACAACCTCACACAGCTCCGCCTGTCCCCTGCAGAGAGGTGTGTGGCCATCAGTCATGTAGGCAATGCCCCAAGCTCCTGGCATTTATTCTCCCTGGACTCCACCCCCATAGTTACCTGGCAACAGCCAGAATGTCCCAGCCCACTATAAAAGGGGCTGCTTGCCCCCTCCTCGCTCTCTTATTCTCTTGCTCTTACTTTTGCTCCCTTGCTCTTCCTCTCTCTGCCTTCCCTTCCCCCATCTCTCCACATGGCCATGGCCGGCCTCTACTTCCCTACTCTCTTCCTCTCTCTGCCTTTCTACAATAAACACCTTAAAACCATGGGCTGTCTCTTCTCATCGGGACCACAGTGCTGGAGCAATGGAGCAGGTCTTCTCCTAATGAGCCTCATGTTTAACCTCCTGCTAGGAGGCCTCCTTGTGCTCCAGCCACAGTCCAGCAAACCAAGCTAGCAGCCCAAGCAAGACAAGCACTCTCGTCCCCGTGGTAACCAGCCAGAGCGCTCTCTCCCTGACTTTTTCCCTTCGGCCCCCAGCCAGAGTCCGCCTGCCAGCCCCCATTCTGTGTTCCCATTCTCAGCTATTCCAAGGCATACAGCAGTGTCTGGGATGTCTGATAGCCTGTTGTCCTCGGCCTCTCTGCAGACCCAAGGACCCCGAGCCAGTTCTGGCAGTTCCACGGGGACCCCAGACTTTGCTTTCCCACCTCTGGAGTGGGGTCCTGCAGCTTCTCACAGCCTGATGCCTGCCTGTCAGTGCTGTAGGTGTACACAGAGTCAAACTTCCCGTGTCCTGCCTCTCCTAGCAGTCCTAGCCCTGAGCAGACACAAGACCCCGTTTTTGACCCACAATCGAGTATGTTTACCATGACTATTGTGTCTCAGAATATGTGCATCCTTTGAGCTAGAGTGGTTTCCACAGATGTCACATCACCTGCTTGCCTTGTTTCTGTAGTATGAACATGTGAAGTCCACTCTAAGGTAGCTTTCATGACTCATTAATAACTGCAGTCACCACAGTGAACTACCCTTTAACCCACTCTCCCACCTAGCCTCAAGCCTTTGTGCTGATCTATATGCGTCTCACCAGCAGACCATCTCCTGCTGTACCCTGCCCCGCTATACCAAGGCCCTCTCCTCTGAGTGCATTCTTTTACCTTTTTCCATCGTGAGCTATCAGAGGGAGTGCAGTATTTTCTTTGTGACTTCACATGGTTTCCTCCGGACTCATACATGTCACACGTGACAAGTCTTCTTTCCTATCAGCTGAGTCCTATTCGGTTATGTTTGTAATTTTCTTTCACAGCCTCATTCACTGGTTGAGGGACACCTGGTGTATTGGTGGCTTTTCTGTTAATGTGATAAAACACCATAAACAGAAGCAACCGAAGGAAGGGTTCCTTTTGTCTTACCGTTCCAGAGGAATAGAGTCTGTTATATTGGGAAAGGCGAGTTACGGTAGCACGGGCAGGAAGCTGACTGCTCACATTTCGTCTGTACACAGAAAGCGAAGAGAACAGGAAGTGAGTCCTATCCATCCTCAAGGCCTGTCCCTAGTGACACACTTCCTCCTGTGAGGCAGTAGCTATTAAAGGTTCCATAACCTCCCAAGATGGTGCCAGGAACTGAGACCAAATGTCCAAACACCAGAGTCTGTGGTCTCACTCAAACCACCACACTTGGTGGCCAATGAGCAGTGGGTGTGGAGGAGTCTCTAGGACATCCTGGCTTCAGCTCTTCTGCACACAAAGCCAGAAGTGGAGCTGCTGAGTTGTACGTGACTCTCTTGTTAACTTTTGGAAGGTTCTCCATGCTATATCTCCTAAAGACTACATGAAGTTCTATTTCCTTTCCACGATGGCTCCTGTTTCATGTGTGCCAACCAAGCTCTACCGTCTTCTGTCTCTTGGGTGACAGTCCCTCCTACAGTGTGAGGTGATGGCTTGTTCTGGTTTTAATGTGATTTTTCTATAGCAATTGGTCACTTTGAACATTTTTTTCAGTAATTGTTGAAGATTTCTGTTTCCTCATTTGAAAACTGTTTATGTAAATCTGGCTTTTTTTTTTTTTTGAGACTCTGAAACCTCAGCTGGCATACTTTCTATATCATATGTCATCCATACTGGGCTCACATTTAGGACAATCCTGCCTCAGTCTCCTGAATGCCGGGATTACAGGTACGAGCCATCACACCCAGTCTGGTCATTTTAAACTGAGTTCTTTTGTTGTTGAGTTGCTTCAATCCTTATCTATTTTGATTAGTAACCCTTATTAGATGCTTATCTGGGCACAGAATACAAGGGCAAGTGTCCCTCTAGATCAGAAGTGGGGACATAGGCATGCTAACACAGAACATAGCAAGTGTTCCACTAGAATATGTACCACGTTGCACATCTAACAGCACAACCCGAGATTCCCGAGGAACATGCTTCATGAGCACATGGTGAAGATATCAGGAGGATATCTGACAGGAGGTTATCTTCACTCTTCCCTCTGATCTGGCATTTGCCCATCAACATCTTTATGAGATGGGTTGGCTTTGGAGGCAAACTAACTCTGTGACTGACTCTAAGAAAATACCCAACTAAAAAAATGGTCCTTCCACTGCCTAAAGGAATGTTGAAATATACTGGACACATGAATGTATATTCATATAGCAGGCATAATATGTTTAGCTGCATGGGATTGCTATCGATTGATTCCAACTTCTAAGATCCTGTTGGTCTGTGTTCTTCAGAAATTAGCTCCTTTTAAAAAGCTATATGTTTAATAACTCCTCTTTTGTATTACTACTGCTTGATGTACGTCAGGGCAGGAGGTTCCTTCTCAGAAGCCTCACTCTGTGTCACAGTCACACACAGAGCTATAGAACTCTGCTCCAAATCAACAGGTTCTCAAATGCCAGCTGATGACCCAGTGCTCATCAGCCTACTGTCCTCTCCATACACACACACACACACACACACACACACACACACACACACACTCTCATATACACACGCATACACGCTCACTCACATTTACACACACATACATACACTCACACACACACACTCATACACACATCACACATACTCACACACACTCACACACACACTCACACACATACCACACATACTCATATACACTCACACACATACATACACTCACACACACACCACACATACTCACACACATACACACACACTCATACACACACACACACATTTTGCCAAGGTTGGAACAGGGGATAGTGAATAGCCATTGTGGAGAAAGAAGGTTCTGTTTTCCTGCTTGGGAAACAAGCAATTTTTCCTGTATTTGCTAAGGAATTGTGTTGTATGGCTCCCATGGGTGATAAGTTCTTAGTCTTACCCATTAAATTCCCATAAGATAAATGTGCTCTCAGTGAAGACAGCTGTCTCAGTTCCAGACCCTGGCAGGTCTCCCCTAAGACCCTAAGACTATGTCACCTCTCTACGAGCCCCCTCTCTGTCTCATGCCCTTAACACAGAACATGACAGTCTGCTCTCCTCATCAGGACAGACATTTAGGGGTGAGGACAGAAAGCCCCCTGCTAAATCTGGTGAAGGTGGTAGAGAGGAGAGCATTTGGTGGTGGTGTGGGGGGGGGGGCGACCGTAAATCAGTCAGTTTCTCCTTGTGTCCCCTGGAGGAAACTGGAGCATCAGTGAGCACCCAAGCTGTTTGCTGTGCACACAATGCTAAGCAGAAAGTCAGCAGGGGACAGTAGGAGGCACACATTGTCCCGGCTCTGCAGCTTACATTATTCCTTCTTTATTAAGTTCAGATGTGAAGAGGAGCCTTGCTTCTCCCTGGAGGGTGACAAGTGGTTGTCTAGAACCTTTGCAGGCAACAATCATCTTTATAAATAGGCCAGTGAATGCCCACTGCCACGCTCACAGGAACGCGGGGCACCAGCACAAGCAAGCCCCCACTCCAACCTTTGCACACAATGCAAACAGGTATTAGTCACACAACTTGGGGCCACAGCAGAAGCCAGGGACATAAAGAGTGGTCAATCAGTCCCCTGGCCCTGAAAACACATCTCTGCTTACCCACTCCACTTTCCATTAGCAGGGAACAGATGGAGCCCAGGTCCTTTCCAATGTGCTGGGCTGGTGAGGCAGCAGGGAGAGGTGCCAAGAAGCAAGGTGGGCGGGCACTTGTTTGTATTGGAGAATGGGCTGTGAAAGATGCTTGAGAACCCTCACTTGCACTGGGAGACAGGTCTTCTGTAGGTCTCTATTCAGGTTACCCACTCCCACCACTAGCTTCTACTGTGATGGCCCTGGTAACCTCTAAGGTGAGACAGTGACATGTTGGATCTCCAGAGCCAGGGTGTTACCAAGGAAGAAATATTTGCCACCTGGCATGGTGTGACAAAGTGACAGAGTAGTCCTGAAAAGTTAGTGGATGTTTGAAGAAAAGCCTTGTTCACCAGGGTTCACCCATCACTGGGTATGCCCATATGCATATGCAAATCCTAGGGGTGCCATCAGGCCTGAGAGACTGTGACCCCCATAGTATTTCAAAATCACCTCTGTAGTGAAGTGGGGCAGTCAGGCTTCCTCCACTCCTAGCAGTGATTTGGGATAAAATGAGAGAGATGAATTAGCTGAGAGGTTCCCAGCCTGGGCAACCAACATCTAGAGGACAGTGTAAGAGTGTGTTGGGAGATCTCAGGCATGGTAGAACAGCATGCAGGAGTTCCTATGACCCAGGTCATTTTTGCTCAGTGTCGGCCAGGAACTCTGGCTCAGCCTTGCCTTTTCATGTGGGAAGCTAGGGGGTGGAGGTGGAGAAAGGTTCCTGGTAGGAGGAGAGAGAGAGAAGCCAGGGAGACCCAGAGGAACAGAGACTCCAACCCTCCCTGTGCATGGCCCTACACAAAGGCCTCTTCCACACCATTGGTTGCAGTAGCTGTACCAACCCATACTGATTGGGAAACTGAGGCCTGAAGAAATGGTCCCTCTGTCATGGGGCCTCCTGTCCAGGAGGCTAGAAGCATCTTTTCCCAACTCAGATCTGCCATTTTTTCCTCCAAGAGAAGCTGGGCCTCTGGAATTTTGCCCAGCTCAGGCTTGTTCCTAAACTAAGGCAATGGTTTCTCACACCCACCAGAAGCTTGTGGTACACTTTTGTGGCCTAATATAAATTTAGGAAGGCAGTGTGGTCCAATCTGGTCCCCCTCAGAGACATGGAATCTTTAGTAAAAAGGATTCACCCCCAACCGTTAGCCACAATGAGAACCTGCCAGTCGGGCTGATTTCTATGCAAAGAGCACCCAATGCAAATGGAGGAGAGCATTTAAGGGAGAGGAGACCTACAGGGTTGACAATCACCTCTGATAGTGATACTTACAAGATGGCTGCTGTGTGGTCTCCACATTCATGTTTTCCACTTTTTTAAAAAAGCTTTTTTTTCTTTAAATCATTTTTTTTCCTGTGCATTGTTGTTATGTCTGTGCAAGGGTGGCAGGTCCCCTGGAACCAAAGTTACAGATAATTGTAAGCTGCCAGGTGGGTGGTGGGAATTGAACCCAGGTCCTTGGGAAGATCAGGCAGTGTTCTTCACTGCTGAGCCATCCATCCAGCCCCCATGTTTTCTACTTTCAAGGCAGAAAAGACGAGGTCACGGCTAAGCATAGGGAGGTAAGATGTGGTATTAGTTTCTTGTTCCACAGAACACAGGGTCCCTTGGCTATCCAGCCACAAAGTGTCTAGTAAGTGCTTCCACAGTGGAGGGGGGAGGAGGATGGGACATTAGGCTGGGTTTGGGTGAGCCAGCCGAAAGTGAGTCACACTCCTGTGGTAGGATAACTGAGGCTCTTGAGAGTGAGAAACATGCCATACCAGCCCTGTCTCATGAAAGCTGAGGTGTAGCATGTCGGTTATACTTTGTTGTATGGGGTATAGTGTGTCGGTTGTACTTTGTTGTATGGGGTGTAGTGTGTCGGTTGTACTTTGTTGTAGGGACTCACAGGCAGCAGGAACGGCACCCATTTGGTGGAGAATATGTAGAAGACACAGAATGTTCTAGTAACCAACATGGTGAGAGAATATCCTAGAAACTACCCTTGTCCCCATTAGCTGGAAGAGGCCCTGCCCAGGCACTTGGGGTGACTGAGACCTGAGAAGGTTGACTGTGTTCAGTCACCTTTCCATCACTGTGGTAAGACACACGAGATACTTGGCTAAGGACCAAAGGCCTATTTTGGCTCATGGCTTCAAAGGATGGATTAGTTCTTAGTACAGTGCTGGACCCATGGCAGTACAGGGCCTTGTGGCAGGCTGGTGCCGGAGAGGAAGGTGGGGATGTTGAGGAACCCAGGAGGCAGAGAGAAGCAGAAGGGCCAGATTCCTTCAAGGAAATGCCCAGTGATGGAACTTCCTTCCACTAGCCCCAACTCCTAAGGTCCACCACTGTCCCATAGCACCAGAGGCTGAGGACCAAGCAAATCTTCAACATATGGGCCTTTGTGGGGCAGAGGATCTAACACATAGCAAACATACTTGAAAAGTCTGGTCGGTGTTTCCCTGGTGGACCATGCCAGGGCCAGCCTAGAGGACACTCTTAGCTACCCCTGCATTCCCACACAAACCCAGCAGACACTGTGAGCATCATGTGGCTTAGGGCCCTAGGACATCCTACTGTCTTCCGGGATCCATGGATCCAAGACATAGTGAGAAGCTCCCATCCCATCCCTTCATGTGAGTGTGGGGTGAGAAGACAGGCAGGGCCACATTGTGCCAGCCCTGAGCAGGCTGCCCTGTTATCCCACCTACAGTGTGCCCTGGGTGAACCACTAGGCTCTTGGTACTGCATATTGTTTTCTGTATGCAGAGTTACCTCTCCATCCCCAGACAGTGTCCTGTGTGGTCCTAGAGTGGCCTACCCTTGGATCATGCCAAGTTGAATGGGGATCATGTATATTGGTGCTGTCTATATGAGTTCTACTAACCACGATGGCATGTGGTGTCCACCCACAGGGGAGGGCCACTCTGCCAATGAGCCATCGCTGCATACATCAGATAATAATGTCTGCAATCCAGAATTCAGCCCTGTTTCTTCCTTGATCTGCACATCTCTAGGCTGAACACTTTCCTAACTGATATCTAAACTAAATATAGAGAGCCTGTCTAAATTTAGTACCACACATGAATCTCTCTATTCATCGCCAGTCTTTCCACTGCCAACCCCCTGCACCCCACTGGGATTTAATGATCAGACCTTGCGTGTGAGCTGCTGAGCCTTCCTGGAGCTAGAGGCTAGCACTGTGAGAAGGGAAGGAACAGAGAACAAGCCTCCCGCCCTGTATCCTGCGCCATGAGTCACACTGGGAATCAGAAATGACCATGCCTGTTTGGAGAGGAGATGGCATGGTCCGGGGATGCTGGTTTATTCCAGGAAGAAATGGAAATATTCATAGCTGAATGAATAGCCCAAAGTAAACCGTTAGTGTTGGGTCAGGAACTCATAACAAGTTCCTTAGGGGAGAGCCCTGATCAGTTGTGGTGGGTTTACAACCCTGCAAATAAGAAAGCTCAAGAATGCACAATGGAGAGAGATAGAAATGGCGCTAAGCTCATGGTCTGTTGGGTTCACAGTCTCCTGCCTGACCTTTCTGCCTTACCTGCCATGCTTAAGGTCTTGGTTCTTAGGGTCCAAGATGGCTGTTGGTGCTCCACCCATCAAATTCTGAGCAGCAGGACAGGGCATAAAAAGAGAGGTGAAAGCTATATTCCTGCCCTTTCAAAAGACTGAGAGGTCTACACAGCCTGTTCTACTTGAATTTCACTGGGAAACCTTAGTCAAATATCTGCACAGTGTGGCAAGGGACAATAGGATATATTGCAACGGTCTGATTGGTCAAGAACCAGGGCTCAGTCAAGGCTGATAAGAGGGGCATGGGTATTAGATAGTTAACTCTGCCTTCTTCCAGAAAAGAATTCCTAATCAGGGAGAGCATTTCACAGGCCCCAAGGAGCAGGGGTGGATGTGGGGTGGGAAGGTGGGGTGGGGGTGGGGATCTGGAGTTGCCTGAAGATGAATCTTTATGAGAAAATGGCTAGGGTGGGAGTGGGAGCCTGGCCATTCTAGTAGAGCAAGCAGGATCTGCTGTTTCACAGAAAGATGAGTTGGGGTGTGGTCATCAGTCTCTGCATCCCAGCCACCAGCTGAACCTGTGACTCCAGGCTATGCCGAGGAATGGGAGGCAGACATAATGAGAAGCAATTCATCAGTTAAATAGCACCAGTTAGGAAAGCTGGTGTAGGGGTGGCCTCTGGGCAGTGACCAAGGCCTTTTCAATGGAAGAGTGCATCCCCAACTACCCCACACGTGTGCTAGAACTCAAGGGAAACACCCTGCGGGGCTCTTGGTGTCACCTCTGAAACACCCTGATGGGATGAGTTGCCAGTAGAGGAACAGCATTTATGGTGGACTCAGAAGCACAACAGCTGGGCTCAGTGTTCCAGCCGAGGGAAGGACACAAACGTGGGTCCAAGGGACAGGGGGACCCCTACAGGGACACAAAGGGGGCCGTGGGAGGGAGCTGGTACAGCCAGCCTGCCAGGGAAAGGTACATAGCTGCTGGATACGTCAGCCTCTTTCAGCCTCCACTCCTCATATCCACAGGGGCCTGAAGCCCAAGCTAAGGGAGTGTGAGTGCTTGCCATTTTCCAGAGTAAGCCTTCCTACCAGTGGGCACGGGGCTGCCAGCATGGAGCACTGGGTGAAAATGATATTGATCCCAAAGTCTCCTGGGCACCCTGGATGGCAGTGAGAAAGACAACACTTACGACTCCCACAGTGTGTGTGTGTGTGTGTGTGTGTGTGTGTGTGTGTGTGTGTGTGTGTGTGTGAGAGAGAGAGAGAGAGAGAGAGAGAGAGATCTATATAATTATCTATATCTCTGTCTATCTATCTATCTATCTCTATCTCTATCTCTATATCTATATCTATATCTGCAGTTTATTTTTAACAACTTTATGATCTTGAGTTTTAATGATGGTCCAGTTGGATGAGCAGCTAGGTCCTAAAAGTGTTAACATCTTAGTAAGGGATCCTCTCTAGGGGAACCAGATGACCTCCCATACTGTCTCAGACTTTCCCTTCCACGTGGGGCCAGATCCCTGGCACTTTCACACAAGCACCCTACTTGGCAACCCCCCAGTTCTGATGACACACCAGGAACTGCCTTTACTGAAAAGGAATCGGCACCTAGAAACAAACGGGAGGCACAGGTGTAATCCCAGCACTGGGAGGCAGGGGCATGATGATCTGCTTATGTTAAGGCTAGCCTGGTCTACAGAGAATGTAGTAGGACAGCCTGGGCTACAAAGTGTGACCCAGTGTCAAAAAGACAATCCCCCCCACCCCGAGAGAAAACAAACAGAGGGGATTGGGGGGTGGGCACAACCTGGCTGTCTTTACTGTCACCTGTTTGTCTTGAGCAAGGTTTGTTAGCTAGTGATTGGCTGAGACTCACCTTCTCCTTCTGGCAATGGGCTACCCTCCATGTATGGTCATGGTATACAGAAACCCTTTAGGTCAAATGTGGTCATGGAGGCAGCCTTTGGCTGAGCATCTCAACTGACAGAGTGTGGCTTCAATCTGATTCTGCTCTGTGTGGTTCGTTCCTCTGCCCTTGCATTTTTACTTACTGCGTCTAGCACACTGACCTACTCGGACATTAGCTAGTGAATGGTGGACAGCTGGCAAAGAGCAGTTCTCATCCTTGTAAGTCTCCCATCTTTTGTTTTAACTCATTTGTACTGACACCATTTGTGTCTGGTCTGGACTTCCAGAGATGTCACAGATCTATGTGTGGGGCCACATGACATGCTTTACTATCTATGGAGACTGCCTGTGGAGATTCAGTACCTTCTTTTAAAAATCATATCTGTCGTCGGGAGATGTGGCTCGGCAGTTAGGAGCAGGTTCTGTGTCAGCGGAGAGCCTAAGCTCAGCTTCCAGCACCACCGATGTCTGGGGGTTCACAGCTGCCTATAACTCTGACTCTTGGGGATCCAGGACTGGATCTCTTCTGGACTCCTTGGAAGACAGACAGACAGACAGACAGACAGACACACATACACACACACATCTAAAGATAATATCTTCGTCATTCTTGCCTATTCATTTTTCTGTGAGTCAGATTATCCTGCCCATTTCTGAAGACAGATAATTTTAATGGAATTATTAATTTTCACGTTAAGAGTGACAGCTAGACTCTAACTTCCACACTATCCTGCCAACATCCATTTTGTTTCTCATGCGTTCAGCATTACTCCCTGCCCTAAGATGCATCCACAGCTTCCGTGTGAACTTGCTTTCCTGCTCGCTCTTGCATGTCCTCTGTTGCTATTGGAGTGCTTGCCTTCCAAACCCCTGCCTCAGGACGTGACTGGCAGGTCTTCTCAGACAGATGAAAGTTCTCCGTAGTTTACATCCTTGCATTTCCTGTGTGCTTCAGAGACCAAGACTCTCCCTCAGCCCTGCCTGAGCAGAAGCTTGCCTCCCTGGCAGTGGCTGTAGGTTCTACCCTTTTGCTAGCCATGCCTCAGCCTCCTCAAGGTCCAATGGGAGCCTCACTGGCATATCCGGCCCAAGGCCTGAAGCCCACATGTGACCCAACATTCATTAAATCATGAATTTACTTAAATCATTACAGATTATCTCTGTGATTATTCATTTATTTAGGAGTGGCTCTTGTGTGTGAGCCTTGTAGATGACAATGTGGCCCAGAAAGAAAAGATGGCTGCTCAGGCTCAGAGTGACCCAGTGAGGTCTGCTGATTCATTGATGGTGTGTCTGTCAACATGCGATTACACATAAAGAAAGAGTAAGGCGTCACTCCACAGGTGAAGGAGGGGGTTTCTTCTCTGTGTGTAGGAGAGAAGGTGTGTTGCTGTGAATATTACATTTTTAATAGCGAATATTCAGGTCTGCTCATCAAAATTTACTTCCTGACTTGTGACATAATCTTTCTGCTCTGCAGGCCCAGGTCGTCACCCTGCAGCTCGACAGGATCCCTTGGCCAGTGCAGTGGACATGAACCAGCTACAGCCCACTGTTCTCAGTTGCTAACGTGACAGTAGCATGGAGCCTGGCACTAGCTGTCAGGCTCATGTCACCGAGAACTGGCAGGATCTTCTCCACACCTTGCTTTGGTCCTCAGCATACCTGGTGCAGATCGGGGAGGGAGCCAGACATTTGGATTTCTACTTGAAGTCGTGGTGTCTGCTTCGCTTCACATGGGTTTCCAGCCTTGATTCCTGCCCCACGTTGGCTCCATCTTCTGCCACTGAGGCTGGGTGTCTCAGAATGGGCTCCACACCCCATGGCTCACATCCGGCTCTCTAAATGGAGTCACATGACACAAACGGCTCTGCGTAGGCTAGGAGAGGCTCATTGGCCACTGCTGCCTTTGATCTCCAATGCTATTCTCTGAAGACCGTCAAGGCACTGCCTTGCAGGAATGGGAAGAAGCAAGTCACATCACATCCAAGAGCAGAGACATTAAATACATGCATAGAGATAACTTCATTATCTTATACTCTTGAGAGCCCAAAACCTGAGAATGATGCCACCCAGGTGGAGGCTGGGTCTTGTCACATCAATTAAGAGAATCAAGACAATCCCCCATGATTACTCCAGGTTACCCACTGGCTAACCTGGTCACGGAGAATCCCTTGCCCGGGGATTCTAGGTTGAATGATGTTGATGATAAAGACCAGTCGTCACACTGAGTCTCCTGGAGATACAGATATGTAACCAGCATGGAAGCCTCATAGCAAAGGAGCCTAGTCCCTGGAGGGCTGCAAAGAGCAAGGAGTTCTAGGGCCTCAGTTTGGGCTGCCCTGAGGACAGTTGGACACAGTGGGAACTGTCTTGAAATGTGTGTCCAGGAGGCTGCTGGGAAATGACAGCAGCGACTGAGGACAAGTTCTAGAACCTGGACGAGAAGGTGGCTGGAAATGGAAATCAAACAATATGGGGTAGACCTCTCATTGGTCTCCAGGGCTTGGGTGAGCTGACTGGCAACTGCTTCTGGGAACAAATGACACTGTGAGACGCTGTCACCACGTCAGAACTGTGTAGCTGGAGGGGACGAAGCTTTAGGTGTAGGAAGAGCCTAGTCTGCACCAGGTAGGCGCATCCCCGACATGGGAGACACAGGGAGAAGGACTCTGCATCCTCAGCTTTAGCCACAGTGGAGTTGTGCCCACACCTGTCCCCACACCCTCCTGCTCCCGAGAAGAGAAAAATTCCCATTGTGACAAACCGTTTTCCTCCATGTCCCAGGCTCATCCTTCATGTTTAAGATTGGGGGTCCCCTGATGTCAGAATTCAGTGCTTCTCAAGAAGAAGTTGGGCTCTGCTTCACCCTTGAACATCCAAACACCCAAGCATCCTTTTTTTTTTTTTTTTTTTTCTGCTAAAATCCAAACTATTAGAAGAAGGCAATCCCAGCCAGCAGAGTACCAGGAGAGCAGCCTGGGTCTCCACTACCAACTACCATACACAGGACTTTGGCTGATTCCCTCGTGGAGTCCAAGGCCAGGGGCAGTGTCACAGGTCAGCATGTTCCGGAGAGCCCATTTGGATTACAAATTGCCACCGCCATAGAAGAAGGTGGTATCTACTTCAGAGAGCTTCATAGAGCAGCAGAAACTGGAAAACAGCTGTTTCCTGACAGGTAAAGTTGATGCTTTTTGTGTGATGATCTCTGGGGAAGAGGGTCCTGGTATGTGTAGGCCATAGAATGTTCTAGAAGTTGCTGGTTTCTGTAAGGACTCCGGTGTTGTGTTCACAGGACTTGCAGAAGTTGGGTTCACAGAGCCTTGCCGCGTGTTGTATTCTCCAGATGAGGAGGCCTAGGCTCAGGCAGACTTGCTCGTGTTCTAGGAAATCTAATTCACAAGGGGATAGGGCAGATTCACATGAAGGTTTCCTGATAGACTGGAAAATAGACCAACGAAGAGCCAGAACTGGGCAACACAGGATCGTATAAAACAGGAAAGTTCAGGATTATGTTCAGTTGATTTTTTTTTTTATTGTTTGCAATAGACTGAGGACCTGGTATGAATAGAGGTTTTTCTTGGTCTGTGCTGGATGAGAGAGTTTAGGATGTACGCTGATGTGGAAGCCATTTTCTGAATGGATGGGAAGGAATACATTGATGAAAGAGACAGACACTAAGGAAATACCATCTAAAGCTCTGTTTTGGGCTCCCTCTTCCAACTCGCTATGCTAGCCTCTGCACACAAAGCCACACATGCCACATGTTAAAGTGGGGGAATAAAAAAACAGATGGTAACCAGGCATCCAAGGGGTGAGGTGGGCTGGAAGAAGCTCTCCCTGGGACAGCATTAAGGTGGAAAGTTAAAGCTGGTACCTCATGAAACAGTCACTGTTTTCTTAGTTTCAGGTTGATGGCGACACACTTCTGAAACATAGGAAACAGTTATTAGCGAGGGAAACATGGTACCCAGTGTGCTGGAGGCTATGGTGCCTCTGCTGCCATCTCCCAACCAAGGACATGTGACTTCTTGAATGTCATAACCTTTGACACTGTGGTGCCATGCTCAGGAATTTCTCCTAAGGGAAAAACATTATATTCATGAAAACAAGCATGGCAAAACACTTGTAAGAAAGGAGAAGAAACAGTGGTGCAGTGGTGAGGATGGCACCTCTCAGAACTTTAACAATATGGAAATCCTGCAGCACTATGTATAGAGGGGCCAATGTGGCAGATGTGGATAGCATAGATCCTGACCATAAAGAAGAAAGCAGGAGAAGGGGAACTGTTCTTCATATACTTGACGGTATTTTGAACTTGGGTCTGGGCTCGCTCTTTGGGCTTCCTGTGTGTCCTGTCTGTGGAGGGCAAGATTCCAGTGGCCATTAGGTTCTCCTGCCCCATGGACCCAGCCCACATGGCCCTCCATCTACATGTACAGAAGTGGGATAGCCAGCGTGCCAGGATAGGTGATATCGCCTAAGGGGAGATTTAGGGACATGCCTTGTTAGTCTTGAAACATGAACAGCCCTTTGTGAGTCTGAGGAAGCCATCTATGCAGACCCTGGGAAAACAGGGCATTTCAGGCTAGGGCCTCGAGGCACCAGCTTCCCCAACAACTAGCAAGCTTGGAAACGGGCCCAAGTCTCCAGTGGGACAGCAGCCACTGCCACAACATGGCTGTAGTCCTGTCTCTGGAGCTGCCCTGCCCCTCAGGCTGGGGATGCTGAGCACAGGTGCCACTCCAAACATTGCTTGGTGGTGTATGTGTGTGAATGTGTGTGTGAGTGAGAGAGAGAGAGTATGCATGTCTGTATATGTGAACATGTGTGTGTGAGTATGTAAATGTGTATGTGAGTGTGAGTGTATGTGAGTGTATGAGTATGTGTGAGAGTGTATGTGAGTGTGTGAGTGTGTGTGTGTGTGAGAGTGTGTGTAAGTGTATGAGTGTGTATGTGAGTATATGTGTGTGAGTATGTGAGTGTGAGTGTGTATGAGTGTATGAGTGTATGTGAGTGTGCATGAGTGTGTGAGTGTGTATGTGTGAGTGTGTGAGCATGTGTGTGTGAGCGTATGTGTGTGTATTGTGTGAGTGTATATGTGAGTGTGTGAGTATGTATGTGAGTGTGTGTGTGTGTATGTGAGTGAATGTGTGTATGTGAATGTGTGTGAATGTATGTGTATGTGATTGTGAGTATGTATGTGAGTGAATGTGTATATGTGAATGTGTGTGAATGTATGTGAGTGTGCATGATTGTGAGTGTGTGAGTGTATATGTGTATGTGAGTGAGTATGAGTGTGTGTGAGTATGTGTGTGTGTGTATATCTGTGTGTGTTTCTCTCCCTTTCTTGATGCTCTTGGACTAATAGTGCTGTTTTATTTCATTTCTCTCCTTCCGCCAACCTAGCTCCCACCAGTTGTTTCTATTCTTTTGGGTGACTAACCTAGGCATTAACACAGGAATATGAATTTGTTGCTATGCAGGCAGAGCCCCTTACCCACTCCACAGTGCCTCCAGAGCTCTACCCCTGGCCTCTGGATCCTCTGGCTAGTAGCACTATGTCATTTCACCTCCCATTTCTCACCATCTAGCTGGCATTGCCTTCCTTCTTTGATAGCACACATTCTTCTGTGTTTTTCTTTAATTGCCATACATTGTACAAATCAGTGGGTTTTATAATGATGGTTTTGATCAATTGACTGTGTTCATCCCCATTGTTCCCCTTCTCCTCTTTTCTTTCCAAAATCTATTCCCCATGCTGTGTTTGTATGTGTGTATGCATGCATGTGTGTGTCCATGTGTGTATGTGCATGTGTGTGTGTATGTCTCTGTGTGTTCTATGTCTGTGTGTCTGTCTGTGTCTGTGGGTGTGCGTGCACACAAGCATGCACATGTTTTGTGTGTATGTGTCTGTTTATGTGTGTGTGTCTGTGTATGTGTTTCTCTCTATGTATATGTGTATGTCTGTATGTGTGTGTCTGTGGGTGTGTGCACGTGTGTGTGCATACATGTGTGTGCACATGTGGGAGCGTATGCGTGCATACATCCTTACGGTTCCTCTGTTGATGAGCACTTGAGCTGATTCCTTGCCTTAGCTATTGTAATCAGAGCTCCAATGAGCATACATGCTGACCTGAGTTTTCTAAGTGCACTTTGTGTCCTAGGCATTGGAAGATTGTCTGATGGGTCACAGCATCTTCTGTGGACAGTCATGCATTGTCAGCTCATTGGAGACAATTCCCCATCTCCGGTGTCCCAGTGTCAGAGGACCCTGCTGTGGTCACTCCCTCCCCCCATTACTTCTCAGAGGTGCTGTCAGCCCTGCCCTCCCCTCCACTCTGCCTTGGCTCTGCTCTTTTCCATTCTTATGCTTGCAGACCATCTGGGTCCTTCAATCCGCAGCCTCTCACCAAATCTGGAACTTCTCAGCTGCTCTATCTCACAAGACCTGCTGATCCAACCCTACCCTGTACTCCCTCCAGGCAGGCCAGGTCCCTGTGAGAAACTCTGGGGTGGTGCTAGGTATCCCTTGACACTTGTACCTTCATTTCCCTTTCTGCATGCCACGTGATGTCCTCAGGCCTGTCTCTTCTAATCCTGTGACCCATGAGCTAACCACTGAGATAACCTACCTCTCACCACAACAGGGAAGCTTTTACTTTAATTATTAGATCTCCTCCAGAAGTCCTATGTGGCTCTTTTCCCACTTTGGCTACAGCTGCCCTCATATGCATATTTTATATTTTGCATTTGCAGAGACATAGTAAGACGGCATTATTATTTGTATGCATACATCATCATCACTAACATTTGACTCTTGTGTCCCTTTTCATCTCTCTGCTGCTGGGAATCTTGTCTGTTCCTTGATGCTGATCAACTTTGCCATTGTGCCTTTAAACTATCAATCACAGTTTCTAAAGTCTCTCGTGTCTGATTGTTCTGACCCAGGGTCTTCCTGAGTCTCATTCTCTTGATGGCTTTATTTTCTAGTGGTGACCCAGCCTGTCTGTCTTCCCTCCTTCCCATTCTCCCTCCCCCACCCACCTTCTCTCCTTCCTTCTCCCCCCTCCCTTTCTTTCTTCCATGACTTACCTGTTTTCTGTTGAACATGAGACCAGAGCCAGGTATGGTGGCAATGCCTATAACACAGCACTTGGGAGATGAAGGCAGGAGGATCAGGGGTTCAAGATCATTCTCAACTATGTAGCGAGTTAAAGGATTCCCTAGGCTGCATGATGCTGCCCTAGGCTACATGATGCTGCCCTAGGCTGCATGATGTCCCATCTCAAAAAAGAAACAGTTGTGAACAAACTCAAAAACAAACACCAGCAACATCGAAGCTGGAATGGGGGGAAGCTGAATTAATGGTATGGATTCCTAAGAAGAGCACAGCCTCTCGTTGGCCGGTGAACTTACCAGAGCTGAGTTTGGGCTATATTGTCGCTATGGTTACGCTCAGTGTACCCCCACTTCAACTCTTCTCGCCATGCTAGAGGGAGAGGCATTTGGCAGAACCTGCTTTCTTCTGTGTCTCAGATCTTTGGTGTCCACCCTGTCCTGAGTGAGTGACCCCTGGCAATTTCCCTCACAGACATGGCCACAGGCTAATCTGAACTGGGCAATTCCTCAACTGAGGCTCCCTCTTCACAGGTTGTATCAAGTTGACAGTAAAAATGAGCCAGTTCAGTTTATTTGTAAAGGTGATGTCGTCATGCTGGCCTCTGTGAAGGCTGCAGAGGGCTCATGCCAGGTTTTATGACCGATGCACCTCTAGCATCCCCACAGAGTTCTGTGCTGACCAATGCACCCTGCCATCCCCGCTGAAGTACATGATGAGAGGTAAGACTGTCTATGAAGCTGCAATTTGCTTTCCTCTCCTCATTCTGAGGTTGGGATGCTCTTTGCTCCTTAAAGTTCTTTGTGTGCATTGCACACACTTTCAAACAGTTGAGCTAGCCGCTCTTGTTACATGTTTGTTCTTCACACCAGTAAAAACAAAGTGTTCTGCATCCTCTCCTTGAACTGCAGAGGGCTCACGCCAGGACTCTTGCACCAAACGCTTGACTGGCATAGTCACTGATGCTCCTGGGTTTCTCAGACTGTGATGGCATCATGTGCTTTAACCAGGAAGAGGCACTCTGGTCCTCCTCTGACTTTTGCAAAAGTCTCTCAGTGTCTTCATCTCTAACAATGTGTTATGATTGGCCGATGCCTCCTTATAAAAGAACAATATCTATTATGAGTTGCCTAAAAATGTCTTACTTGAGAGGCATCCTGTTTCCCTTGTTTAAAGGTACAGTGAGTTCTGCATTTGGCTTGTGAACTCTTCAGAAGGTTGATAGTTACATCAATCACTGGTGTGCAATCTATTCATGGTTGGTCTCCATATAGACCGTGGTCTTGGTTCATAGTTTGTATTCACCTGTAGTTGAGTAATCTTTGCACTATTCTTAAGAGGGTTATGTGGAGGAATGTCTGGGGTTCATAAAAGCATCTTTCTGTTGCCGTTATCCACAAACAATAGCCCAGTTAGACAATGGACCCTTGGCTTCTGGCTTTTCATCTCAGCATCTTGTCCTTGCTTTGTGTTATATTTTCACATGAAAACCAACGGCTGTGTCTACCTGTGGCTGTTTTATAAGCATCCGTTCAGTTGTACGTGGAAGTATTTGATGCTTAGAAGTCAAATTGACTGGAATACCTCTACTGGCATGTCTTCCATTGTTACTTTAATGCCTTGATGTGTAATGTGTCATTTTAAATGATAGATTCGGGTTTCAACTAAGCCACACTTGCTGGACCACACCGTTGAGTCTGTGTCTCTCTGTGTGTTTGGGTCTGTGACTCTCGTCCCTAACTCTGCTGTTCATGCTCTGTCCTCTGAGTCATCACTTCAGACAGTATTTTCTTCCTCCGCCATGTTCTCAGCTCATATTCGGTGCTCTGCAATTCTGCCTTTCTTGTCCTACAGGATTTAGAAGTTTTCATTTCTAGCCTTCGATCTTATCACTGTGTCTTTAAGCTGAGATCATAGGCCTCACGTTGGCTCGTGTTTCATAGCCAGTTCAAAGCAGGAGCATGCATTTCTACCTCCATCCTACAGTTAAGCTCTTTTCAAAACTATGGTAATCTCCCTGGAATATTCTATTTATCCCTTTTGTATAGAAAAATATTTCCATAGATGTCATGTGATAATTTTGTTCCCCCCCCCCACCCGTACACAGCCAGCCTTCCACCTCTGCAGGTTAGCATCTAATCATTTAACCACCCAATGAGAGAAAATATTGTGAAGAAAAAAAAAAACTACATTGATTCTGAGCACAACCAGACATGTTCCCTGTCCTTGTTGCCTAACACAACTTGTAAAGACACACAAGCTGCCCTTACCGCTCCAGGCACCACAGGTCACATACAGATGAGAGATGATGTGTTGGATTATAGGTTCCTGGTGCCATTTTCCAGAAGGGGTTTGTGCCTCTGCAGATGCAGTGTCTGCAGTATCCAGAACAATGCACACCCCCTCCACGGGTACAGGCATGATGACGTTTGCCATGGACACATTAGCCTAGACATTGCTGCACGTGTTTCCTAGATGCTCCTAACATGTGCTTTCCAGCATTCTGATTTAAAAGCGCATGGTATTTGGAAACCTGACCATGTAGCAAGGGGAATGGGCGGGGAGTGGTGCCCATGACCTCTTTCTCTTCAGGATGGTTTGAGACACCCAGCCTCCCTTGTATCCACGCAGTGTGTTGTGCCTAGGCCCCTGCTCACTTCCATCTCTAGCTCCCAGTGGGATGCTTGTATTTTTAGGACCATCTCTGCACCATGGCCCTCATGCCTGGTCATGTGACCCAACAATCCTGGTACGTAATGGTGATGAGTTCTGAACAGAAGCTTCCCGTCTCTCCTTCAGACTGTGGGTTCTCCCGGGTCTTCAGCCACACAGTGGCCACTCACATCTTAACAGTATGGTGCTTTCCTGTCCCCCACTCAATGTTCCACTGGGTAGCAGGTGCATGCATATGCCAGCACACGGGAGCCAGATTCCCACTGGAAGCCCATGAAAAAGACTCCATGGTACCATGTGCTATTATTCTCTCTCAGGTAGCCAAAGTGGAGGATCACACCCTGGCAGGTTGGGGGATGCTTAAGCAGGGTAGGTAGGTGCTGCCTCCAGGCCTTTGCTGATATAGAGGCATCAAGGCCAGAAAATGGGAACTCTCCACACATACAAGAGTTAGGCTAGTCAGTGAATACTTCAGATGGCAGCTTGGGGCTCCAGAGACCCTCACACCCTGTGTTGCCAAATACCACAGCAGGTAGAAGTAGGAAGAAGGCCTGCAGGGCACAGGCTTCTCCTCTTGAGGTGTTTGCTGATTCCTTTCTGGTAAAGCTGGGTGGTCTTAGAGAATGTGGCAAGGAACATTCCAAGGTCTGTGGAAAAGGAACGACTGCCCCCACCCCTTCCCCAGCCACCCCATCGCTGTTCAACTGATGAGATTGGTTGGGGACCCAAACAAGGTCTCCTATGTGAGGGGACCTCTAAGGTTAATGGGACTGAGCTGCACACTCCGGGATTGTTAGGTGCTTACTCTCTTTGGGACCCAGTCACACACAGGCTGGAGCATCAGGAGAAGGAGCAGCTGCCTGCAGAGGTCTCCTGAGCAGAACAGGCTCACTCACCCAATAGTACCAGTGCCTCTCTGGCCAGCTGCCATTGTCCACTCAGGCAGGAATAGACACCAAGTGCTGACAGATGAACATGCTTTCCAGACATGTAACATTTGCAGAGGAACACACTCACGTGTCTGAGAGCTAAGCCAGAACATCCATGTGAGGGCTCTATACTCCTGCTGCCAAAATCCCCTCCAGGAGGGTCTTCTGCAATCCTCATTAACTCTACAGCAGCTCAGAAGTCAGGGACCCCAAGCTAGAGAGCAGCCCCTCAACACAAGCATTCAGAAGGTATCTACAAAGCAATGAGGATTCTGGGTAGTAGGCCAAAATGCAATAGACCCTTTGGCATCCTTCTAGGACAAATTGCATGAGGATAGAAAAAAAATGGATGGTAGGAAGTGTGTCTGAGAGTTTGGAGGGATGGGAGGATGTGTAGGTGGAAGAAGGTGTGGATGGAAGGAAGAATGGATGGGTTGCCAGATACTTAGACTATATCATGGAGCAAGTTTTGTGGTAGAGAAAGGTCCCTAGATTGATCCAGTCACAGCTCTGCTAGCATACAGCCTGTGTCCCAGAGTTTCAGCTTTTGTGTGTGAGTAAGTAGGGCTGTGTCAGATGATTTCAAGAAGGTTCCTAGCTGACAGAATCATTCTGTTGCTGGGGGCTTCATTGCTATGCACGTCGAGTGTTGCAGTCATTAGAGTTGACATGAGGGCTAAACATTTAAGGAGTTCAGCTGGTATAGAAGATAGCCAGATGTGCCTGATTTAAATATGCATAGTTGACTGCTGTTTTTTCCCAGGAATCTGAGATGTCAAAATTTGTGCACATGGTAGTTGTAAGCCTGCAGTGTCATGGTCCCGTCTACTTATCATGCACAGTAGAGCTTTGAGGCGGTCAAGCTTGTTAGGGTGGGTATGGGGGAGGGGGTTGTTTCCTTGAATCGCCAAATTCCTAAAAAGTTCCATCCCGAGAAGGGCTTTGACTTCAAGTGTGGCAGGGCCACAGACTCAGATGGTGCCTTTAAGGGGGTGAGTCACTTTGCATCCAGGGACAGCTCTGAAATTCAGATGTGTGAAACTTCCTGTAGACAACTCATAGAGCAAGGAGCAAAGTAGCTGATGACCTTGGGTCCCACAGCCGCCTGGGGACTAGAGGATGCCAATGGGACATTCTGTGAACAAGGATGAAGACTGCACAGACAAAGAAAACAAGGACTCCTTAACGCCACAGTGGGTTTGGCAGAGACTCCAAGGCAGTCAGATAGGAAGGTCTCATGATGGGAAAGGAAGGCCCTGCGTCACTACTGGCCTGTGCACACTGGAGCCAGTGACAAGAAGCAGTGGTCCTATGTGGTGGTGAGGGTATGTGTGTTTTGCTTTCTAGGATTGGCTCTGAGATGGAAAGGGCTACTGATGTCACTGAGGCTGCTGGGATGTGTGGTCTTGGTCATATGAGGTTAGCTGTTAAGAGCTTAGGTTGACCCCAGTTGTTATAAATGGCAGTTTGGCATCCAACTGACACTGGTTGGAAGAGAATGGACAGTTCCCATGGCAAGTGAAGGGTCTCACGCCTTTCTTCAAGCTGCAGCTACTTATTGCTAGATTCTGTCTCTCGGTTTTCACATGTGGCAGGGAAATGGATATTCCCAACCCTTGGAATCGACAGGGCTCCCAACTCAGTCCACTCCTCAGTATATCTTCAAGTAAAATCTTCTCAAGAGGAGGGGCTCACCGGGATCCAATCAAGGAGAGTGGGGCCTGGTCTATTGTGATGTAAATAAGCTCTGCTAATGGATTGCAGGTCATCTCTTAACAAAGAGCCTGGAGTCTGGAAGGTCCAGACACTGGGGGACAAAAGAGGATGCAGAGGTTCCAAGAAGGACTGAGGTAGCAAACCAGAGGGATATACTCCCCCTGGAAAGATGACGGCACCTCAGCCACCCCAACCTCCAATAAGAAGGTCACCACATTCCTTGCAAATTTTGACTGATGGGTATGTGACTGTGACGTGTATGTGCACACATAAACATAGCAATGTATGTATGTTGGTGTGTCTGTCTCTGTCTGTGTTCTATGTGTGTGTGTGTGTGTGTGTATATACATACATATATATATATATATATATATATATATATATATGTATATATATATATATATATGCCTGTCTGTGTGAGAGAGTATATGTATATGTGTCTCTGTATGTGTGTATGTGTGTCTGTGTGTTTATCTGTATGTGTGTCTGTGTGTGTTTGTCTGTGTGTAGATATATGTCTCTGTATGAGTATGTGTGTGTGAGTTTGTCTGTGTATAGATCTCTCTCTCTTTCTCTCTCTCTCTCTCTGTGTGTGTGTGTGTGTAAGCCAGAGGACAACTTGTGTGGTGGTGTCGTATGTTAGGAGCCATCTACCTTGATTTTTGAGAAAGGATCTCGTACTGGCCAGAGGCTTGCCACTTCAGTGAAGCTGGCCAATGAGCCCCAGGGATCTGCCTGTGTCTGCCTCTCCAGCACTGGGATTGCAACCGCACTAAAGCAGCCCTCACCAGACTTCCTTCATGGGTTCTAGGGGTTGAACTCAGGCCCTGAGTCTTTGCATCAAGCCCTTTCCTGACTGAGCCACCTCCCTAGCCACTGATGATATATGTCTTAAGGTAAATTGAGACTTGAATGAGCCATGACCAGCAGATAATGGACAGGAATATCTGTGATCCCCTCCCCACCCCCAAACAGATTCCACAATCAGGCAAGCTTGGCAGCAGTGGAATTCATATGGGGGGGGGGTAATTGAAAGGACCAAGTTCCTGGACAAGTGGAACAGATGTGGCCAATACGATGGTTTCCTGTGGGATGCTGTCGCCCATGGAAGCGTCACCTCAAGTTCCCCAAGGGAGCCCCATCCTGAGCTTCATCCCACAGGGCTCTCCCTGATTGATGCTCCTGGGCTGTCGCAGCCCTGCTGGGGGGTCACTAGGCTTTCAGTATCTCACACACAAGCAGCTCTGTGGCCTCTTACCTTCCCTCAGAGGCTGGAGACCCCACATGCTCTGGGATGACTCTGAGCCTCTCTCTCTTTGTACTGTACACCTTCCCAAGTCAGGCTTTCCCTTTAGTTTTCACACCACTGGGGGCAGCATGGCTGAAGTAGGGATGTCCCAGATACAAACAGAGCGACAGAGGCAGAGTCCTGCCTGCCTCACTCAGCTGGCCGATGCCTGACAATCCAGGGTAACGGACCTGCTCTAAAATAAAAGGAAGCATACTGGACAAGTGGTGGGGGGGAGTATAGGGGGTGAGTAGGAATCCATCCGCCTCTCACTGGTGCCCTGTGGAGCTGCTCTATGCTTACCTTGTCTCTGCCTACATGGGTGTCATTCCTAAGGCAGAGCATCCTCAAAAGAAAGTCCTAAGAAAAAGTCACTGGTGACTTTTTACTTGAAATGAAACCAGAAAGAGACTGCTTCTGGCGGAGGTGCTGGTCCGAGCCCAGCTTCCACCTCTTGAAAGAGTAGAACTAGTCACATCAAAGTGGCTTGGATGCTTCAGGACACAGGGGAGTACTTCCTCCCACAGCTGCCTCAGAGAGCACGCGTCATGCCACCCAGCATGGTGAAGTCCTCGTGGCTGCAAGGTGAAGTGCAGGTATCCAGTGAAGTTTGGGTTTCAGATAAGAGTGAGTCTGTCTAGTGTAAGCCTGCCCTGAGGGACTCGTGGCTGCTCTAACAACCCTCAACGCCAAGGCTCTATCAGAAGGAGCTGTCCTGTGTCACCACAACAGGTCAAACAGTTCCACGTGAGGTTTATTGTAAAGGGGGGGGGGCAAGGTGACGGCAGAAAGAGAAGGGGGGAAGAGAGAGAGGGGGGAGTCCTTTCTTTATGTATGGATGATGACATCATCACAAGTAAAGGTGGCAGGTGAGCCAAGTGCATTCTGGGAATATGGTGGCTGTTGCCTTGGCAACAGGTGTGCAGGTCCCGAGTATGTGATGTCACTGGTTCAGAGGTCCTGATACCAACACTATGACCCATGAGAGAGACTTAGGAGCCTCACTGGGAGCCTGGTTCCCCTCAGCAGCTCTCTGAGAAGCCCATAAAGGTTGGGTGGCTTTGGCTCCAAGTCTTCCTAAATTCCTATGAAAAGCCTCAGCGATAGAAAGATGCAGGGTGCAGGTGGGGCGGGAGAAGGGGAGGAGAGGTAGGTGATTAAAGGGCCCTGGGCTGTTTGATTTATGGTTTGTGCATAGAGATTTGAAGAGCGAGATAGTCTGATGTGTGTTAATTGTACAATGACTGATTGTTCAAAGGCTAACGACAGAGATGAATGCCTGTAAATATCTTTCTGAGCAAAAGCTTCAAAAGTGATTAAACTCTGCCTGGATTCTCAACAATGGCACAGAGCTAAGGAGAGGAAAAAAGGGTTCTTAAGATAAAGGAGTACTCAGAACTTGGTCCTCCACCATGATGAGTCTGCCCAGCATTCCGAAGTGACTCCCAGCACTTCACCTGATACCCTGTTCTTTCAGGCATTCCTTTGTGAAAAATCTCAGTTCTGGAACAGTTTTTTTCCAGTTTGCAGCAGGGATTGAGGTACAGGATGGGGAAGACATAGGAGGTTCCACTTCCGAGATACTGACCCAGGAAACCCAGCTTTCCAGATGACAGGTTGGGAAGCACACACATAGAGGGACAGACAGACATCTGGAGCCGTGAGAAGGACCTGAGCATGCGCACGGATGTAGGGTTAGCATCATCCCACAGCTGTGGGGAAAGAGGAAGAAGCTAGCAGACTCGGGGTGGGGGTCCTGGAAGTCCTGTGTGGCTGTTTTGAGAGATGGTAAAGACCATTGCTGTGTTTTATTTGAGCACATGTTCGAATCTTCTGACTCCAAGGCAGACCCTACAATAAACCTCGTGGACCGCATCCCACCCAGTAACCATCCGGACCTTCCTTTAAAAGCCATCCCTTTTGAGCAGACTGCATCTGGGCCATTCCAGAGCATCCTATAAGCTACTAATGGAAATGAAGGGAAGGGAAGGGTAGGGACTGGGACTTCCTGGGTGGCTCTGACCCCACCTTTGTATGTTCAAAGCATGAATGGCAGTGGCCACTTGTGTTGAAGCTCAATGTGACTGGGATCACGGCCGTTGAAAATCTGGTTTGGGCATCTTGCCATATGCCCATCTGAAATACTCAAGAAGCTGGCATGCCCACCAACAGTCCATTGAGAGCACTCTGCCCGTGACGCAGCTTGCCCACTGACGGCCCCTTACACGTGTGCATGAATTTCCGATGCACATCCCCAGCAGTCACCCCCAAGTCATCAGTCATGTGACCAGATCCCCCAAGCCATCGGTCATGTGACCAGATCCCCCAAGCCATCAGTCATGTGACCAGACCCCCCAAGCCATCAGTCATGTGACCAGATCCCCCAAGTCATCAGTCATGTGACCAGATCCCCCAAGCCATCGGTCATGTGACCAGATCCCCCAAGCCATCAGTCATGTGACCAGACCCCCCAAGCCATCAGTCATGTGACCAGATCCCCCAAGTCATCAGTCATGTGACCGGATCCCTAGCATGCACTTGCTCAAGTGCCCCAGGGCTGGGGACATCATTGTGCAATGACATATCTGAGCCTCTCTAAGTTCTACTTTACTAAAAAAGCACAGCTAGCAATCTTCCAAGTATTAATTAGTTTGTAAGCAGTTTATAATTTATAACATGTATATAAGAATTCAGCTCAGAATAACTATGAATTTATCTGTCTTTTATTTACTGGGTTGGTTTTTTTTCTTTTTATTATTATTATCTGGCACCTCTTTCGTTCAGCAATTAGAATATAAACTTCAAGGCAAAGAGTATATATTAATAATTGTAATTACGTTTAGGAAAAATTAAAGCCAAGTGAAAACAAATGGCTGTGGCTTTGGAAGGAAATTTACTTCTTTGTTGTTGAGCTGGCGTGGAGTCATTAAGAATTACAGATTGTTCGCAGCCCTCGACACGCTGTCCTAATGTGGTTGAAACATGAGGAGGAAGAATAAGTATAAGGACACCCCAACACCGCCCGTGTGCTGAACATCCGTTTTCCACCTAATGTCTAATGTCTGCAAACACTGAGTGTGCTCCAGCCAGTTGGTGAGAAACCAGAGTTGGCGTGCCGCAGTTTTGTGTCTCTGTTTCCTGTCAACACACCGACAACATAGTCTTTCTGGGGCCATTGGAAGCCGGTTAAATGGCAGCTGTATGCTTAGGAAAGAGGGGTGGTCCTGGGAGAGGTAGTCAGGACCCCCAAATCCTTGCAATCTTCCTGCTTTGGGAGAGAATATTCCCGTTGGGGAGGGATGTAACTGTGGCTTCGTAGAAGACCTCACAGAGGCTCTGAGGGGACCACAGTTCTTCTGAAGAGGAAATGGTAGCCTCAGTGTACAGAAAGCATATGCTGGCATTGCCAGAGTTGAAGGTTTTGTTCTCTGTGTGGGTGAAGCTCATGGGAGAGGGTGCAGGTTTCTCACTTGATGGAAATCTAAATGACCTGCAAACGCTCATCTGGGCGAGGCAATGGGTGGCCACCTGGGACACAGAGAGATGGCTGTGGTCAGTGACCACCACAGACCATGCGGAAGACCATGGGTAGGGGCAGGGATGTGGTTTTAGTTCTGCTGTCCTTAGTGATGACAGAGTCTCCCCAGGAGGACCACTGTCCCCTCTGTGCTTCAGTGTCCTTACTGTTAGGGTTAGACATGAGGTGTCCCCACAGGCTCAGGTGTCAAATGATTGGTCCCCAGTTGGTGGTGCTCTTTTAAGAGACAGTGACTAGTTGAAGAAAGTATATCACAGCCAGGCGTGGTGGCGCACGCCTTTAATCCCAGCACCTGGGAGGCAGAGGCAGGTGGATTTCTGAGTTCGAGGCCAGCCTGGCTACAGAGTGAGTTCCAGGACAGCCAGGGCCTCGAAAAACCAAAAAAAAAAAAAAAAAAAAAAAAAAAATGTATATCACTTGGAGGCAGGCTTTCAAAAGTTATACCCAGGTCCCTTCCCCTTTACCCCCCTTCCTCCTTGTCCTTCTTTCCCTTCCACCTTCCCTCCCTCCTTCCTTCCCTCCTCACCTCCCTCCCTCCCTCCGTTCCATCTTTCCTCCTCCTCTCCCTTCCTTCCTCTCTACTCCTGCCATCATGACGTTCCACCTCACAGGAACCAAGGACTGTAGAAACTGAGCCAAAATAAATCTTCCTCCTCAGTTGTTTCCCTCGGTGTTTGATCACAACAACCACATAAGTGGTGTTTGAGTGGGCTGACCCACAGAACAAGGGGCTGGAAGGCCACCTTTTCTATCTCTTATGTTTCTGCATTCTCAGTTTCACGGACGCAGAGATTTATTCTAAGCTCAAAACACTGGGGCTGGTTCTGATCAACCCCTCTGCACAACTAGAATTTTAAATTTAGAGCAAGTGTGCCCCTGTGACCAGGCCCTAGGAACTCCTCAGGCACACGGCTCAGGACAGATAGAAGACATGGGCTGTGCACACAGACCTTGGAGTTCACTACGGTACACTACTGTACAGTAGTCCTTACACACAGAGGACCTCAATGCATAGTTGGTCCAATTACAAAGAAATAAACTGGAAACGACAATGAAATTAAGCTGATTTTGGTTGCAGAGTAGAAAAGAAAAAAATCATTTTTAAAGCCGTAACAGTTGTTACACGGTATTATATTTTAAAAACCCTTAAGAGGGTCTAGTTAATTAATTTCCACATTGTTACACTTTCTTTAATAGTGTCCCAAAATACCTCTCGGTGATTAATCATGATTGGAATTTTTTATCAGTCATGATCTAATACATTTTTTCCCAAAAGAAGATTTTTGTTGCACGTTAAAATAACTCTGTTTGAGTGCTTTAATTGTAGATCTTAATCTTGTTTGGAAATAAAATCTTCATCCAATTCAAAGTCAGACAAAGTTAGTGCCTCTGCCTGAAGAAAGCCTCTTCCAACTTTGCCTGGCACTCACTCATTCACTCCCTCGCTCTCTCTCCTCTGCCGATCCCTGCCGTCTCATTTCATATGCTTTAATGAGTAATTGTTTTCCACGGTTTCTAAGAGTTTCTCTCCCCAATATTTCATTCCAGAATAAAAGGTAATGACCCATAAATTCTTAATGCCATATTTTTATAGCCAGTAAATTAGTCTTTAATGGGTTCAATAAGTTCTGTGATGTATGTCATTAATTGTTAATGGTGTTTTAACTAGATAATTGTTATGAAGGGCTGTTTGTCACCGTGCTGGTGAATGACGGGTCCACACCATTTGTTCTGCTTCACGACGCTCTGCTCATTGTATCTGGCTTTGTGTGCTGAGAGCAGATGGGACGAAGCCACTGACAGGAGGGTCAGCCCTCGGGGTCCGTTAGCCGGTGGTCCTTCAGGCTGGATAATAAGCCGCCATGGAACTCAGTCGTGGAAAGGGCTCCCTCCTCACTGTGACCCGTGCTTTCATGTGTCCTTTGGGCTACTTGACAGACAGCCACTGTGTATTGTGGCTGTGATACTTGGTCTCATGTCACCCAGGATAAGCCCGGGGCACTCAGTCATTTAATTGATAGTGAAGCTCCAAGCTGCTGAGAAGGCAGCTTCCACATGCTAATGTCAACATCCCTGTGATCTGGCTAACATGAGTGAGTGACTCCAGCATGTCCGTCCACCATGGCAGAACATGGGCTTTCCTAGAGGGGACGGTGCTAGACCCTCAGCCTCTGCATTAACTCCTGCTCGCCTGCCCTTGGGCTGCACCCCTGCCAGCCTCTACTCAGGCATCCAACTCAAAGGAACTGCCAGTTGTATTTGGGTTCAACTGGGCTAGCTCCACACTGCAGGCTGGGCCCCTGTCTGTGCTTGCCTCCCACCCTTGCCCCTTTAGTCAGACTTCATGTTCTGCTAATGAGCAAAGTCAGGAAGTGAAAGGGCTAGCCTGGGAATCCAAGCACACCTCTCCTCTCCTCTTTGGCCTAGCTACCATTGGCCAAAGCAGATCACATGATGAGCTGCCAAACCCTGGGCAGGGACATCACTTGGACCCAGTGAGAAGAGCTACAGGGTCATAGTGCAAAAAAAAAAAAAAAAAATTTGGGGGGATATGTAAAACTCGATTCCACTCCATCTCCCCCTCCAAGAAGGGCAGGAAACACAGCCTAGATGTCTCTTTTTTTTTTCTTTCTTTTTTTTCTTTCTTTCTTTCTTTCTTTCTTTCTTTCTTTCTTTCTTTCTTTTTTTTTTTTTTTATGGTTTTTCAAGTCAGGGTTTCTCTGTATAGCCCTGGCTGTCCTGGAACTCACTTTGCAGACCAGGCTGGCCTCGAACTCAGAAATCCGCCTGCCTCTGCCTCTGGAGTGCTGGGATTAAAGGTGTGCGCCACCACGCCCAGCCTAGATGTCTTCATGGCCTTTCCATCCCTCTCACTCTGGGACAGAGGGACTAGCAACATCTGGTTTACTAATTGCTTCTTCAGGATTAACTTTCCTGAGCCGCCTCGGCCACCACTTTTGGAAACCATAACAGGACTGACTAACGCTGCAAGCCTCCTCCTCTGTCGCTCTTGCCTTGTGCACTCTCACGGGCTCATTTGCCTTTCCATTTAGGCAACTGCACACAAGCTGGAGTCGGGTGCTCGTTCTAACATATATATTTAATTTTTTTTTAATATAGCATTTTAGGAAGTTCCTCCCAAGCCTGCACTTGCAACACTTCCATCACCAGCCCTCCCTCGCCCCTGAACAGTCATCCTGAAGCCTTTGTATTTGTGGAGACAATGAGCAAGGGTGTCTCCTCCCCATCAACACACCCGGGACCAGTCTGTACAGGCTATGTCCACAGCTCCCAGCAGAAACCATGGGTAGAGTTTCATGGAGATGTGGGCATCTCAAATGGCCAGGCGAGGCGAGCACAGCTTGCCAGGAAAGGTGTTTGAACAATGACAGGAAAAGGCAGGTGCCTTGAAGGAGGCAAGCCAAGCCCAGCTCAGTAGACACCCAGGCAAAATCAGGGTGCACAGGCACCAGAACTGTGAGTATCTGTCTAATCCTGCAAAATCACCCTCAGAAACAAATACGAACACACACAGGCAAACCACACTACATATGGACATATATGTGCATACAACCCACCCATGTGAAAGCATATATACCTCATACTACAAAAGTGCATACACACACACACCACACTGCACATGCATACACACCACACATAACCCATACCACACACACAACACACACACACACACACACACACACACACACACACACACACACACACACACACTTTCAAAGGCTTCCAGACAGGCAACCTACAACCTCAAGGATGCTGAAGTCTATCTATGGCTCACAACTCTCTATGAAGCAAAAGTCACAGGTCAGCCGAGCTCTGGAGTATATGAAACTACAAATGAATCTATCTAGAATTGCAGCTCTCTCTGTGTGGTTCTGCCTTGGATCTATTCTGTCTTACCAAACGAAGTGTCTGTCTCTTCACCCAAACCCACATGGCTGTGAGTGCTTTCTGCTTTATCATGAGTCTTGAAATCAGGCAGAGTGGGTCCTTCAGCTTAGTTCCTGAGCCTAAGAAAGCCACGTCCCAGGGACTCTCTCTTCTCTAAACACTAAAGAAGTCTTGGTCATTTAGGAACACTAAACATTTAAGACAGTCCATTGGTGCTACGCACACACTAGACAGACAGAAGGCTAGAAGGAAATCCAGCCCCCCCCCAAAAAAAGAATTAAGTAGAACAAACTTCAGAAGTGAATGAGAAATATAAATATAATCATTGTTTTGCAAACACTCTCAGGCAGGACTCACTTTTCGAGTTTGATATTAGCCATCCTTAATCCACATGCAGAAATATCTAAAGGAATGTGAGGGGGGGATGCATTCGTGGTGTGTGTGTGTGTGTGTGTGTGTGTGTGTGTGTGTGTGTGCATTTGTATGTGTTAGGGGTGCATACATGCACGTCATCCATGTAGAGTCAGAGAAAAATCTCAGGCACTTTCTACCTTGTGTTCAGGAACCTTGTCATTCAAACCAGGCCTTTGAGCTTCCAGGGGTCTGCCTGTCTCCATGCCCTTCTCACTGTTGTAGGGAGGGAATATAGGTAAGTGTTACCACACCATCTTTTTAAAATATGGTTTCTAGATTTCCAGGCTCAGGTCCTCCTGTGTTAAGGCAACACTCTAATTGCCTGAGCCATCTCTCCAGCTCTCCAGCTATTAAATATTAGTAACTCTAGGGGCTGGAGAGATTATTTCAGTCAACAGCCTCAGCTGCTCTTGCAGAGGACTTGGGTTTGTCCCCAGCACACACGTGGTGACTCACAACCATTTGTGACTCCAGTTCTTGGGGATCTGATGACCTCTTCTGATCCCCACAGGCTCCTGAACACACACACAGAACACATAAATGCACACATATGTACATAAAGTAAAAATACCTTCTAAAAAAGATTGCTAAATAGGCTAGATGTTGTGGTAAATGCCTTTAATCCTAGAATTCAGGAGAGGCATAATCAGAGCTAGATGGATCTCTATGTGCTCTAGGCTAGACCAGTCTTTATAGCCAGTTCTAAGCCAAGCAAGGATACATAGTGAAACAGTGTTTCAAAAAAAAAAAGATTAGTAACAATTATAACATAGTAACAATTATAACATACAAATATGAAGTGGGCTTCAAGGATACTCATATGTCAGTTATAATTTCTAAAATAAGAGAGGACAGATGAAGAGAGAAGGGGAGGGGAGGGAAGGAGGGAGGGAAGGAGAGAGAGAGACAGACAGACAGAGAGAGAGAGAGAGAGAGAGAGAGAGAGAGAGAGAGACAGAGAGAGAGAGGTTGTTTGAGGTTTGTGTCTAAATGGAGAATGGTCAAATCATGCTGTATAGTGTTTCCTTCAGAATATTCCACTCTGACTCTGCAAACCACTGGCTAGGGATAGCAGAGCCCACTCAGAGTTGGACCATGATCCACACATACGTGTTGAACTGTTACTTAACCCACACAGTGCTTAATAGTCTAGCCCACTGTCTTCACTTACCTGAAACAATTGCTGGAGATTCAAGTTCATATGCTATACCTTTAACCCTCTTACATTACAAAGTTCTGTAGTTTTTCAATATTCGTGAACTTAGACAACACTCACCAGTAACCCTATCACGCCTTCCAATATCCTCTAAGGAAACCCATGTCACTAGCAGTCAATTACTACATTCCCATAGATTGTTTTTGTTTGTATGGATTGGCTTATTTTAGACATTTCATGTAAATGGAAACCTACAATACATGAAGGTTATAAAGTTTACCATTTGTAGTGATTATCAATACTGCATTCACATTTATAGCAGCATAATACTCCATTTGCATGGCTGTACTGAAGTTGATTTATCTATTCATTAATTCATGAGCGTTTGGCTTGCTTCCACTTGGGGTTATTAGATACAACTTTGACTTAGATAAATGTACATAGATTATTTTGCATAGACACGTTTTCTAATTCTACTGATTATGCACATAGGTATAAACTTTCTGGGTCATATAAGTTGACATTTAAATTCTTGAGAATCTACCAGGCTGCTTCCCACAGCAGCCGACTCATCTGGAATTCCCATCAGCCAAGAACCAGGCTACAGATTTTCTCATCTGCATCAGGACTTCCTTTAAACTCTGCTGCATCCAATGGATTTGAAGTCTCACCCAATTGCAGATTTGACTTGAATTTCCCTGTTGACTAATGATGTTCTGCGTATTGTTGCATCTTCGTGTACTTGTCCTTTGAGTATGTTTTTGAGGAATTCCTACTCAAATCCTTCGATCATTTAAAACTGGATTATTGGTCCTTTAATTCCTGAATTGCAAGAACACTTTACATATTCAGAGACAAGGCCCTTAACAGGTATATCATTTGAAAATCCTGTTTTTGTAACCTGGATTGAGTTTTTTGGTGCTGTCCTTTCTACTTTATTTACTTTTTCCTTTTGTAGATTGCATTTTCCATGCCACACCTAAGAGCCTGTCAGCTAACAGAGAGTGAAAACTGTTGATGCCCCAGTTTTCTCTCAAGAGCGATCCACCTCTTCCTTTCGCCGAGGTCTTTTATCAGGTTGCTCTGTGGTGAGAGACAAAGTCTGCTGCATTTGTTAGCGTGTGATCTCAACCAGTCTGACACGTTTCAGTCTGTTTCTAACTATTTTCTAAAAGATGGTTCTTTCCCTTTGACTTGCCTGGGCACCCTGGTTGAGGGTCACCTTTAACTAAGAATGTTGGTCTGTTTCCGGACTCTCCTTCCCTTCCACTGACTTGAGTTTGCGTTCTGGGGCAGGAGCAGGTTGTTTGCTTTTGTTCTGTTGGAAGTTTGGTTTGGTTTGGTCTGTTTATGTATATAAGTGCTCTGTCTTTCTATATGTCTGCACACCAGAAGAGGACATCAAGTCTCATTACAGATGGTTGCAAGCCACCATGTGGGCGCTGGGACTGTGGAAAGTTTTGAGATAGAGACCCTTCATCAAGGCACCATGATTACTTGGTCCCTCTGCTCTTCCATAGGATATGGCTCACCTCAGCATGCATGGAAAGAATTCAGCCGATTCCCCTGCCCCAAGACAGTGTCTCACTGTGTGATCCATGGAGAAATGCTCCTGCTGTAGCCTCGCAAATCCTGGGATTACAGCCATATGCCACTAGGCCCAGCCAGCCAGGGATGTTGTTCAATGTTACACTGAACTCGAGGCCTTTCCAATCTCAACATTGTTTCTTCTTCTAATCTGCTGACATGAGACATATTTTATTTATGTTTTGTTTAATTCCTTTCCATGGTAACCTGAAGTTTGCAGCACATAAATGACACTTGTTTTGTAAAATTTATTCCCAGTTATATTAATTTTGCTGCTATTATGAACATGATTGGATTTAGATTTCATTGTTAGACTCTTTGTTGCTGGTTGTCACAAAGCTGATACAATTAGTACTTGTACAATAATCTTGTGTCTTGTAACACAATACATACATTAGTTCTAGTACTGATGTGTATTTGTGTGTGTGCATGTGTGTGTTTCTTGGATTATATGTGCAAAATCAGGCCATGTGTGAATGGACAGTATTTTATTTCTTCCCTTACGATATGAACATCTTTCTTGCCGACTTGCTTTGGCTGGCATCTTCAGAGTGGTGCTGAGAGGAAAGCAGACAGCACTCGGCCCTTCGCCTTGCTCCTGATCTTGGGGGAAGTGTTGGGTTTTGCTTCTGAGATTTCTCCCTCGAAGATTCAGAACATTCTTTTCTATCCTGAATGTCTTGGCTGTTGTTATTGGAAACGGTGTGGGAGCTGTTGGATGATTGACTGATCCACCGTTCTATCCTGAATGTCTTGGCTGTTGTTATTGGAAGCGCTGTGGGAGCTTGTTGGATGATCGACCGACCCACCGACCTGCTTGTGTGCTGCTGCTGCTTCTTGAAAATTCTTGTGACTCAACCCGTGTCCAGTCTTCCCTCCTCTTGCAATGCCCTCATCTGGCTACTGTGACAGAGTAACAGTCACAAAGAACAAACTAAAGATTAAACACCTCACCTCCTCTGTGCCTTTTAATCTATAGAGTCAACCCTGAAAACCATTTGGTCTTCGTGGAAAACTTGATCAGCTTCAGCCACGTGTCACTTCCTGGTAGCAGTGTTCTGGTGCTGACCTTGGTAATTTAAGTCTTTTATATAAATTTTTAGCATTCTGAATTTTCTCGGTAACATCAGTCTTTTAAGATAAACAATTATCTTCTCTGCTAATTTTCTTCATGTTTTAACTCTTGATTTCATTCATTTCTACCTTAATGTTTTTTAAATTTCTTCTTTGTTTTGTTTTATTGAGAAAAACGTTTATGTAGCACTGGCTGGCCTTGAACTCCTGACCGTTCTTTCCCCAACTCCCTGGTTCTAGGACACAGTCACAGCCCCCACGCAGGGCTCTACTCTAACCTTAAGCTCTCTTCCCTGTGGTTTGTTTTGTATCACTTTTTCTTTATTCCCCAGCATCCTACTGTGCAAAGTGGTTCACTGGCCACCTTCCCCTGATAAGGGTGGATGTTGGTGGAATGCGGACTGTGGTGAGCACTTCTTACTCCACCCTGTGGGTTTCTTCACGTTGTGTTGCTTTGGCTCCCATAAAAGCACTTCTTTCCTTTGAGATGTCTCCAAAACAACTTGACCCATCAATGTTCTAGAGGGGCAGAGGTTCGCTCCCACTACTTTTTTTTTTTTTTTGGTTTTTCGAGACAGGGTTACTCTATATAGCCCTGGCTGTCCTGGAACTCACTTTGTAGACCAGGCTGGCCTCGAACTCAGAAATCTGCCTGCCTCTGACTCCTGAGTGCTGGGATTAAAGGTGTGCGCCACCATGCCCAACGCTCCCACTACTTTTATTCTCGGCATTTCTTCTGTTGCCGATGTCTAATTTCATGATATACTTCTGATCCTCACAACTGTGTGAAGACAGGCTTCCTGCAAGCCACTCCACTCCATAGTCCACTCCCCCTCAGAAGAGCAGGTCTGACTGCTGCTGAGGCATGGTGCTGGGGCTGTCAGTCAGCACAGGCTCTTTTGGCCTATCTCAGATTTCCTGTTTCTCTATTAACCATGTGTAGTGTTCCTGCCACTATGCAAAGTGGGTGCTGTAGTCTTGTTGGGCGCTGTGAGTTTGCCCTTCCCGCATTCTTTTCTGTCCCCATTGTCACTTCATGTACCCCAGGTGCTAATGCTACTCCAACTGTTCCTTTCTCTGGGAAGACTGACCCACTAGTCATTATAAATTGCCTCCTTTGTATAGTGACAATATTAAGTGTATTTTAAATATGACTGTGGAACCTCTTTTTTGTTGTTGTTGTTGTTGTTACTGTTTGGTTAGTATATCCTTTTTATCTTTATCCTTTCAACTTACTTGTGGGGACTAACGTTTTTCATTCCCTTGGGAAGGATTTTCCTAGCCATTCCTTCAAATATTTGACCCTCCTATTTGTGTCTTGACCTGAGACTCCATTGCACAGGAGCTGGTGTGTTCCAGAGGTTCTGCGCATAACGTTCTTACTTCTTGGTGTTTCTAGAGTGGATAACCTGGTGCCATGTTGCTCTAAGGCCAATGGGTGTCTAGTTCTGTTTTGATTTTGTTTTCTTCCTCCTCAGACCTGCTGTTGAGAAATTCCTTGAACTGTTTGTTTGTTTGTTTGTTTGTTTCAGTTATTGTACTTTAGCCCCAAGTTTCTATTTGTCTTTTTTTGGTTTGGTTTGGTTTGGTTTTTTTTTTTTTTTTGGAGTTTTTGTTTTGTTTTGTTTTGTTTTGTTTTGTAGCTCTTGTATCTGTTCTGACAGCTTCTGTGTGGTGAGATGTTCTCGAACTTCTCATTCATTCTGTGGACACTGAAGTGTGTGTGGTTGTGCAAATTGCTAGATGTTCCACCCTTGAAATATGGCAAGCACCCCAGGGAATCACCACTTGGGAAGGTGTGTGTTCTTAGACCAAGGTGGATTGCTCTTGTTCTTATTATAGTCATTATTCTCTTCCTGTCTCTCCTCCCACTCTAGGACACAACTAAACACAGACTGACTTGAGGTTTATCCCATGTCTTGGCTTCCTTGGAGACAGTTTCTCTAGCCTGCTTTCCCCATTCTGTGTAAGGAACACACTTCCTCGTGTGTGTGTGTGTGTGTGTGTGTGTGTGTGTGTGTGTGTGTGTCTGTCTGTCTGTGTGTCTGTCTCTGTATGTATATATTTGTGTGTTTATGTGTAGCCATGTGAATATGTTTACATCTACGTATATTTATGTGAATGTGTATATGTGTGTGTCCATGTGAATGTGTATGTGTCTGTGTGTAGCCATGTGAATGTGTGTGTGTGTATATATATATATATTTGTGTGTGTGTGTGTGTGTGTGTGTGTGTGTGTGTATCTATGTGCACTCCAGTCTAGTCCCAACACATGACCTAGGAGGCTACTGACCATCAACAGGAATTACACCACTTAATCCACTAGAAGTTCCTCTTCTAAATACATCAGTCCTTACTTTTGGCATCAGGAGTTATCAATCACCCAAGCTCATCACAGCCTAATAGAAGGAAAATGAAACCACAAACGAAGCCCTATTCAATACAATTGTTCTGTGTATCTGTGTGTGAGTGTGCTTGCATGTCTGTGTGTTTGTGTGTATATGTATCTGTGTGTCCGTGTATACATGTGTATATGTTGGTATGTTTGTGTATATGTGTCTGAGTATGTACATGTCTCTAAGTCTGTGTATATATGTCTCTCTGTGTCTATTCCTGTATATGTGTGTGTGTGTGTGTGTGTGTGTGCGTGTTTCTGTCACACAGCTCTATAGTTTGTGTTAACAAGTGAATATTCTGTATAATGTACCGCACCAGCTCTGAGACTCTGACCTCCCTTCCCAGAATTCCTTCCTGATGCTATTCACTCATTGGCCCTTCCACATTAACCCTGAAACATCAGTTTTTGTTGCTGATGGCTAAGCATCTGCTCAGATAGACCAGTCCTTGGTGAATGGCTAGACAAACCATCCCTCTGTCCTTGGAGTCAGCCTGTCCACTGGTTTTACTAAGAACCAGGGACCAGTGTTTTCCTTAGCCCTGTAGTCTCAGTCTGTGCCCACACTCAGGAGGCTAGCATGCCAAACTGACTGACTGATTTTAGGCTTAACGTTTCCAACTCAAGTTCTTCTGTTCATTTCTTCCATCAAGAAGCTTTTACTTCTCTTGGAAGGAAGGATGAGAGGATGGGCCAGAGAGCTTTATAGTTAGAGAGACTGGACATCCTGTCCTCATCTTAAATGACAGGAAGTTGGGTGAGGTGAACTTGCCATGCAGTCAGCAGGGACCTCCCTGGGCCGGGAGGCAGGTCTCACTTCCACCTCTCCAAGCCTGGGCTGCACAGTGGCCACCGCAGTTGACATTGGCTTCCTAGGGAACCCTTGCTTTCAGGGAGGTGGGGACACCTTCACTGGGTGGTGACCATGGAAGACAGGCACCTGTGTCACAGAGAGCTCCTCAGAGGGGAGAGTAAGAGGTAGGGTCATACCCTGGCTTACTCAGAGCCCAGCTGCATTTGAGCCCAGTTGTTGTGTTCTTTTGTGTCATTTATCTAAGGTTCCAGAGAACTAACCCTGAAGTTAGTAAGGGTTGCCACATGTAACTCACTGTGCGGAGCTGGCTCTTGGTCAGCCCATTGTTTGGCTGTTTATTTTTTGAGAATTTTAATATGGAGGGATTCACACCAAATCAAAGCTGTCCCCTTGTAAGATGCACACACAAATGGAGGCTTCGAAGAATCGACTTGAGGACTCCCTGTGAGGTGTCCTAGAATCGGTCGCCCCTTCTCATAGGCGTTAGTAGAAAGGATGGTGTCGCATCAAATCTCTGTGGAGATGAGGAAAGGTTCTTTGCCCAGCTTCAGCACACGCAGGGCACAGAGCAGCGCCATAAACACCAGCAGTTTATGACATGGCAAGAGGAAAAACAAGCAAGCAAACAAATATGTAAGGGCCGAGCTGGTTTTAGAAGGCTTTTTGCCACCAAGGCAGCTTATGCCTGGCTGGAGCCAGCAGTTGTCCTAGGTCCCACTCTCTTCTGAGGCAAGGTTCTGGGGGAGGAGACTCCTGAGCTGGTTGGGGTCCAAAGACCTGAGGTCTAATTACCAGTGTAATTAGGGTAAGAACAAGTTGCTCTCTGCAGAGGGCCTCTGTGCGCTGGGAGAAAGTGTTTTTAAGCATTCCCATGGAGTCGCCTGGGAGGGAAGGCGACCCCATGCCGAGCGCAGACTTGGTCTTTAGCTTGTCCTATGTAATTTTGCGAACTGTTTGAATGTGCTAACGAGGCACGTTATTTTTAGCCATGTCAGCAAAGGGATCCAATTCCTGCACAGTTGTGCCTCTTGCGTAAGTGATTTGTTTTCTAAGGACCTTCATGAGAGCCAGAGAAATTTGCCTTCCCTGGAATGAGGCCCTGCTGACCCTGGGCTCGCCTGGGGCAGAGGGTTGGGCAGTGGGGACCCTAGAGATGGCCCTCTCTGCAATAGGGGAGTGCCTATAGGGTGCTGCCTGGGAGAGAGGTTCAGAAGATAAAATTAACATGGCATATGACTGGTTGGAAGTGGGCGTTTTGCAGGAGGGGTGAGGGAGCCTGATAGGGTTCTGGCCCTGACAGAGGAGCTTATGGGATGAACACTGGAAAATGTACTGCCGCTGTGTGCTGAGGAGAAAGGTCTGAAGAGCAAGTGGTAGGGGCCAGAGGCAAGGGATGCTACAGCCAGGCAGTACTCCAGCCTGGATCCCAACAACCTAGGCAGGGAATTATGAAGAGAGACTGTCTAGTATGGCTGTCCTCTCCTGGTGCAATGAGTGAAGAAGCAGTCTCCCAGGGAGACTGAGGCAGGACCATGTGGAAGTTGTCACCCAGGGCCAGTGGCCTGGTTTCTGTAGTGATAAAAGGAAGCTATGAGAGGTAGTGAAAGGAGAGTAGCGGGAGGCAGAGAGAGGGTGGGGCTGCAGGCTTGGCTACTCCAGAAGAAGGAAGAGTGGTGCCAACTCACTTCTGGGAGAGCAAGGACTGTGCAGTTGGGGGTAAGAGACACCCACATATCAGCTTCCTCCTCCCCAGTCCTGGTCTCCGCAGAAGGAACTAGAGGCATGCCATGCATGGGAGAGGAAGCTTCTACGTGCTCTGGTAGAGAGGAAAGTGGAAAGAGCCTAGCTAGTACACCACAGCAGCTCCTCAGCGGTCCTCCGAGAAGGCTCCACGGAGTCAGGGCTTTGCCAGCGAGACAGATCTGGACAGACTGCAGACTCTCGGGAACTTTCAGACCCTCGGCCTCTTCTTTGTGTAGTTCATCTCTGAGATCAGGGGCCAGATCGAAGCAAGCACTCAGGCAGGAAATGTTTCTGAATGTGAGTTCTGGCTTTGGCGTTCAGCCATTTTCCTGTCAAGGCAGTTTTGAACAGAGGGGGATGTTCTAGGGTTGTGAGGTCCCCAAGGCAAGAGGAAACGGAAGAGAGAGGTATCAGGTCTCTGTGTGAAATGAAATTTTCAACTACAAATCGGAAAGCCAGCACTGCAGAGAACCCAGAAGCCTCCAGAAGGGAAAAGGAGGCCAGGCTCAGAGGCTGGGAGGGGGCAAGGAGGCCAACCCTGAATGAGGAGGTGGACTTCAAAGCCCCTTCTGAGGCCAGATCAGTGCCCTGCAGCTCCTGGAGGCCTGAGTACCAACATGTGGTAGCCATCTCCACACAGGTCCATTGGACCTAAGTTTGAAACGGAGAAAACCCAGCAGAAATGGAAGATAAGAAAGAGATAAGTTCTTGAAGGATTGCCATAGACAGGGAAGGGCAATGTGCTCACAGTAAGCCACTGTTGCAGGCAAATGAAGAAGACACTCAGGGCACATTCATGCATGTCAACTGACATGTTTGTTAGGATGTCATGTGGAAGTGTGAAGGATGGGAAGCAACCATAAAACCCTGCCGCTCTTCCCATGTGTTTATGGCATATGGTCGCAGTTGGAGGTCAGGTAGATTTCCTCTTTAAAAAATAAAACTGGCATCTAGCTGCAATTTGTTGGATGTGAGTTTCCTTAGAACCAATGAATATGCAATAAAAGTGACAGAACCAGCCACAGTGTGTCACAAGTACCAACAAGACCATCCACAGAATCACAGTATGTTCACAAGCACCCACAGGACCAGCCACAGAGCCATAGTGTGTCACAAGCACCAACAGGACCAGCCACAGCTGCCACAGTGTGTCATGAGCACCAACAGGACCAGCCATGGTGTGTCAGGAGTACCTATTCACTCTGGGTGTAGGATTGAGGTGGAAATTCAGTGGCTACAGGGTTTGGAGACTGTCAGAGTTTTGAGGGAGGTCACTTAGCTATGTCAGAAAACACACTCTAAGTTACCGAACTTTGTCTTCTGAGAGCCAGTGCTGGCAATGAATTCAGAGATGCATCTCAAAACTGAACTCAAATACAAAACAGATAATCCCCTAAGTCCCTAGACTGGATGACTTGAGGGTACTGAGTCCTGGTTTCCACAGAGGCAGCAGCTAGGTTAGACATGTGCCCTTCATGTGTGTTCCCTCAAAAGAGAACCTTGTCCTTTAGCCAGCATGAGACTGGCCCCTGACTGGCCCAGGGCTCCTTCTCCCCAATAGGTTGATGGCTTCTGAAGTTTCCTGATTCGTCACTGTAAGATGGGACTGCTGAGGTTCAAGGCCATCCCACCCTGCAAACAGGGGTTTCATTCTACATCCCAGGCACGAGGAGCCCACAGATTGTATGGATGAGCATCCTCTGTCTAGAAGATAGAAGTTTCTGGAACTCCATGTCCTGTTACATGGGAGGAATGGAGAAAGACTGGAAGGTAGCCTGTGTGACATTCAGGGTAGAGCGAGGACCATTGGTCACCTGGTATCCTGGCAAACAGAAGCGTCTGGAACCTTCAACATCAACCCCGATCTGCGACATCACTCCAGAGGTGCTTGGTTTTCTTATCAACAAAACTTCTCCTTTCAAACTGGGTGTCTATGCCATTATCTGGTACATCCCTGAGGGCACAGGGCACACACATGTCCCTGAGCCGAGTTCCCAGCCTAGAGACAAGATGTCACAGGGGATATGGAGTCCTGCTGTATCTGGCCTGGGTGCAGAAAGCCATCCCTTATGATAACCTCTGACCTGGTTTCTGCTCTGGACATGTTACCTGAAACTCCATCAGGACATTCCTAGTGAGGCCAGAAACTCCAGGCCAGGAGATATAGGTAGTTGAAAGATGCAACTCCACCCACATTAACAGTATGAGTCCAGAAAAAGCCAGTGGCCCACCTTGGGGTAGCAGGCTGGACACAAATACCCTGCTCCCTGCCCTTGCATTATTGCAGGTGACCCAGGCAGATGAGATGATCCTCTGAGATGCATGGATCAGATGCTCAGCAGAGGACAAATACGGCAGGAAGCTCCAGGCAAAGATGGGGTGGCAGCTTTCCAATCCCCACAGGCAGCTTACCCTGAAAAGCTGACCTTTCCGAACATACGCAGGTTTCATTCCCTCAGAAGGTGACAGCGTGTCCCCTGCCCTGTGGAATCAGGGCCCTAATAGGTCCCCTCTCTGCCGCTTATCACACACCGAAGGCCAGGCCGCGTCTCTAATAGTTCCCTTTCACCGCGCTGCCTGCTACTGACTGCGGAAAGTGTAGGTTTGGCTGCACTGATGGCCCTCGGTAATGGCTGTGATTACACCCTCTGCATCCTCTTCCCAGTGCCAGCCTTTCAGCCGAGCAGCACATTATGCCTGGATAAGACTCAAAGAGCGGCTTAATACCAGGTTCTCGGGGCTGTAATGAGTGGTTCAGGATGAGGCAGACACAGCCGCAGCAGTTGCTCGGCAGCCCGCGGTTCAAACACGTCGTGGCGTCCGTGGGCACCTTTTTGAGTTAAAGCTCGGCTTACACCTTTGCCTGGATCCTAGAAAAGGAGTGAACACAAACAGAAAAACAAATACCTTCCACGCGGCGCAAGAAAAGCCACCAAGTGCCACCCCATTAGCCTGAGAAGACGGGCGTGCCTGAGCAGGCTGCGGCAGGTGCATATTTCAGAGCTCGTGTATATCACAGAGGTGGCTTTTGTCACCTCCCATGATGCCATTCAGAACCTTCCTGCATCCACTTAACTCTTTTTGTTTTTATCATTTAAGGGTGAGGTGAGAATGTCGCTTGCTTAACTCAACCTGTGTACAGACCATAGCCCCAAATAAGTCCTGAATATCAGAAAGGAGCGTAGCTTTGTCTCTCTCCTGTGCACTCTTCCCGGGATGTAGCCTGGAGGTGGAGGGTGGCCCTTTCCCAGAATGCATGGAGGCCGACAGACAGATAGCAGCCATGTTATAATTTGCCTCTTTCTTTTTTTCACTGTCTTCTTACTAAAAGACTTGAGACTGTATCAGGGGGCTGCACCGTGGACCTAACACTAAGTCAATGTCAGACCTCAGGATAAAGGACAGAGTCACACATGGCATGAGGCTGGTTTCACATGGTGGCCATGGGCTCAGGGTTCCCAGGTCACCCACAGTTCTGATAACTATCCATAAACTTGGGGGCTCACAGGACCTCTTAGTTTGATAATTTACCAAAGCAACTTTCAGCACTCAGGGAACACATCGGACTCACAATCATGGTTTTCTTATCATGAGTCCAAAGTAGCACAACCCAAAAGAAGAGGGAGGGTCCTGCAGTTGGGCTCTGAAACACCCTCTCTTCATAGTGTCAGGGTACTCCTCTCTTCCATCTTGGTGGGTGCTTGCCACGATGCCCTCACCAAATGCTTAGGGTAGACACCTCTCATTAACCCACTGAACTGGAACAAAGCTACCATCTTCTTCTGGTTGGGGAGAGCCTGGCTTACATTGCATACCATAGAGCACCTTCCTAGATCCTGTGGCTGGTCTCTCAGAGTGACAAGTCCCCATTACGCTTAAGATTTCTAAGGGCTGTATGAATCATGGAGGCTCAGAGGTCACCCCTGGAGAATGTGGGACAAGGAGCAGACACGCTACACCAGTAGAAAAAGATGTGTGTCACAGCACAAATGGAAGTCATCCTGTCACAGCAAGCAATCTCAGCCCCATGGGCCACAGTGCCACAGGCCCAGGGCACCTCAGTGAAGAGCCAGCAACATGATAGAATAGGGTCCGTTTGGCAGACTCTCTATAAACCCATCTAGGAATAATCATTTCTGCATGAGCTAAGACACACAGCAACCGATTTTTGTCAAGCTCTGAGATTTCCGCTGCTTTCCAGAACAAAACAATTTGTCAGCATCTTTAACTGGTTTTGTTTATGCTGTCCATTACCTCTGCATTTTGCGTGATTGTCCGCTGTGTTTTACGGAAGATTGATTAGTTAGCCCTGTAAACCAAGGGGGAAACCGACACATTCAAGCCGCTTTTACCACCACGCAGTGTCACTTCGGGTGGTGCTTGCTTTGAAATCAGTGCTGTTTTCTGTGTTTGGGAAATGCTGATTCTGATGAAGCCCAGAAGGCTGCGTGACCACAGGTGTTTATAAAGCCAATGAGGGATGGAATGTAACAGAAAGGCACATGTTCGGAATAAGCACGGATGGCAGTGAGCAGCTCAGAGAAACAAGTGCCCTGCCTGGACAGGAGGCCCAGTTGTCTTCCGTCTGCCAAAGAGGTCACTTGGGCAGCAACCACATTAGCCGGGGACGCACCAGGGTATATGTGGGATGCCAAGAGAACTGTGGGGTGGTTTGGCCTCTCAATTTTCCACTGAGATGGTCACATGATGCATTTGCATCACGAGTGGAAAAGATTAGGTCAGAGCTGTGTATGATACTTAGAGCTGGCTCCCTAGGAGACAGGGGCCTGCTTCATGATGTGCCATGATGGCACCCTCAGACCCAGATGTGACATCCTGACAGGGAGCTGGGGAGGCGTATGCTAGCCTGGCAAGGTCCTTAGCCCCGACTATATATATGCACATAGATTACTGCACCATAATGACTTTGAATCTGGGCTACCGGTCATAGGTCACATGCCTACTAGCGACAAGTCTAACACCTTCAGAGCTGTCAAGATCCTTGGTGGCAAGATGGCAGTGAGGAGCATATTAAAGATTGCATCTAGGACTCTATGAGAGACCAGCGTTACCAACACCTCCAGACCTTGAGCAATGTCATCTGCACATGTGCCTAACCCTAATCACATTCCTCTCTCCTTGTTGACACTTTAAGAAATAGTAAACTCTGGGAACTCTGCAGATGGCTGTCCTCAGGGGTTGGCACAGGAATCGCTGACTAATATCTCTTGATTTGGTGTCTCAGATGCCTTAGCCAGCCCTACTGACTTTTATAGAGGCTGCTGAGAGGTTACTGTTCATGTGTTGAGCTCCAAACTCAAGAAGAGCTGGGCTCACCGGGCAGTGGTGGCGCACGCCTTTAATGCCAGCACTTGGTAGGCAGGTGGATTACTGAGTTCAGGGCCAGCCTGATCTACGGAGTGAGTTCCAGGACAGCAGGGTCTTCGAGGAGAGAAGCAAACTCTGTACCATACTGAGATTTATAGACCTGCAGAACAAGAGGGCCCTGGAGACATGGCTGGGTGTGTGGGTTAGTTTTAACCATCATCCTAACAACCTAGGATTTACTAAGCACAGAATGTCAGTTGAGAGACTGCCAAGACCATGTTGACCTGTGGGCAAGTCTATGAGTGCTTGTTTAACTGTTGGTTGGTGTAGGAGGGCCCAGCCCACTGTGAGTGGCACCATTCCCTAGGCCAGGCCCTGAACTGCCTGAGAATGAAAGATGCAGTCTGAGCAGAAATAAGCAATAAGGATGCTTTTATCGTTCTCTGATCTTGACTTTGCATATGCTGTGACTGGCTATTTTGAGTTCCTGCCTACACTTCTCCTCAGTGATGGCCTGTAACATAGGCTTGTAAGCCAACTTCACCTCACTTCCACAACATGAGCTTCCTCTACCATATTGCTTTTGTTCCAGATGTTTTAGTACAACAGAAAGGAAACCAGAACACCTGGGAAACAGAGTACTTGATGGTTCTGGTCTGGGTTGGATAGAACAGTTGGAGACATTAGAAGAACCTGAGCCCTCCAGTACCAGAGCGGCCAAGTTGTTGATACCAGGATGAAGATTCCAAAGCTACAGTAGAGCACGGCGAGGGAGATTAGGGAAGTGTGGATGAAGCAGCAGATGAAAAGCAGGGCCCCAACTCCCAGCACCCAGATAAACTGCAGGTAAAACATAGGCAGGGGATAGTATCACAGAAAAGTCTATCAAAACACTACAAACAAAACCTTAATCTTTACATGTTGCTGAAGAGCAGGTATCTTCAGAGCCATATCTCCACCTGGGTCTGGAGTAACTGCACCTTACTTCCACGACATGAGTTTCCTGTCACACTGGGAACCAGCCGTCACATGTGTACCCAGGTGACAACAAAGTCCAGACTGCAGCCTTTTGTCCTGTTCCTTCCAGAGACTCATGGGAGAGTCTCAGCTTCCTGTCCTGGCACCACTACTATCCTGGTCCTGACTTTACTTAGGCCCCAGCTCTGACTGCACCCAGGCTAGCTCATCACAGCAGCCAGAGCCCATGCCAACTGTTTTTACTCTACTGACCTGACTTCGGTGGGACCTCAGCTGTTGACTGTCCTGTGCCCTGTGCAGACCAGATTGTGGGACTGAAGACAGGGAAAGATTAATTAAGCAGATTGTCCTCTAACAACCTCATCTAATCTGATGTGCTCAGAGAGGTCCTTTGCAAATACTGTGAGGATTCTTAAGCAGGGCTGTTCTGTTGGTTGGCTTCTTTATGAAAACCATCCCTGACATTTTCTCCTTCCCACACCCCCTGATTCAGTGACTGAATTCTCACTTTGAATAATGCCCTGGAGATAGCTCTGGGGATCCTGGACCTGTACCTGCAGAGCCAGTATTTTCTAATGTGTCTCCTTGAGAAAAGTCAGTCCTCATGATTCCTAGCCAATGCCTTGACACTTTGACTCAACCAAGCACAGCACACAGTAGGTGCTCATAAGTCTTGTGAAACTGGTTTAATTCACAACTCAACCTGACCACATTCTATGGGCTGGAGAGAAGAGTGCCCTTTGTTTCTCAGCTTTCACTGGGGAAGTCTACAAGAGCAGAGGCACTCAGCTCCCAACCCATTTCTCACTACAACCAATAAAGCAAGCTCCTCACCCATTCTGTGTGAGCCTCTCCTCCAATGAACAGATGGGTTCCTGTTCTATTAGGCCATCATTAGAGAGCAGAACTGTCCCATGAACCTGGGTGTTCCTAATATCTGTCACCACTATATGCAGAATGGGCTCCTGGGACAGTCGTGTCAGTGACTAGGTGTCCTAGAGTAGCAGGGCGCAGAGCCCCTTCTTCTGCCAGACCATGCTTTGGAAGAATCCACCCGAGTCCTGGTGGTATGGGGTGGCCTTGGCTTGGTGGGACAGTAGCTTTAAGAACCTCAGTGTCTTGGGAGCCATGCAATATGTCTTTCCCCCACCCCTTCCTCTTTTGGGTGTAGAGTGAAGTCTTATGGACAGAAGGGATGATCTTTGGGAAGTAGGAGACCCAAGGTTGTATGTGAGCCTTGCTCCATCTGGAGATCATAGAACTTGATGGCCTCAGGGGCAAGGAGCTCCTTGCTGTATGTACTCCCAAGGGGACAAGAGTCTGAGCTACAAGTCTCTCTGTCTTGGGGATCTTGGCCACTACAGCATCACAGGACAAGGGGGATCTACGGGCCAATTCTGTGAGATCAATAATGGATGTGTTCCTGTCCTGAGGGTCAGAGATTCACAATGGCCCTGACTATACACTCTGTCAGGCCAAGACTGAGGACAAGACCGTTTCTATAACTCTTGGGAGGAAGGAGTGATAGCTCATGCTGCATGTTGTTTTAGTTGGTTTTCTATTGATGTGATGAAACACCATGACCAAAACCAGCTTAGGGAAGAAAGGCTTTATTTCATCTTATAGTTCCACATCACTGGCCATCATTGAAGGAAGTCAGGACAGGAACTCAAGCAGGGGAGGGACTGGAAGGCAGGAGCTGCTGCAGAGCTGATGGAGGAGTGCTGCTTACTGGCTTGCTCCCTCATGGCTTGCTCAGCTTGCTTGATGGTGCACCCAAGACTACCAGTCCAAGGGTAGCACTACCCACAGTGTGCTAGGCCCTCCCACAACAATCAATCTAAAAAAATGCACCACAGGCTTGTCCAGAGGGCAATCTGATGGGGCCATTTTCTCAATTAAGGTTCTCTCTTCCAAAATACTCTAGTTTGCATCAAATTGACATAAAACTGACCAACACACATGACAGAATGTACAAGAAACCATGTTCCAACATGTAAGAAAACTCTTTTTACCAGTTCCTGGCTAATTGGCTGCATTATGGTCATCCACTTGCTTGGCTAATTAGATGTCTGATTGTCTGGGTGGTTGGCTGGCACTATGGTTATCAAGTTGTCCAGCTGGTTGCTTGGCTGTACAAACATAGGGCTGGTTTACTGGTTGGTTAGGTCCTATGCTGCTAGTGCTGGTTGTTTAGCTAGTTGGCTGACTGCTTGGCTGGCTGGCTGACTTGTTGATGGGCTAATTGGTTAGCTGACTGACTGGCTAGCTGGTGATCTGGTTAGCTGTCTAATTTGCTGACTTTGGCTGACTTTTTAAAAGACAGTATGATAGGATTTGGAATTCCAAGGATCGATTCCCAGCGTAATCAGAAGAAATCTTTTAAGTCTGTTTTATTTTCTACCTCAAATTCAAATGAATCAGAAATGTCTCTCACCCTGGTTCTCTTTCTCTGCTTGTGGAGTTTCTTTTTAATTCAAAAGTATGAAGCCCGAAGGCCTGGGCCACCACCTCCAAAGGGCAGGAGCCGAATAATTCTCATTAAGTGGTATTCAAAGTGATTCCTGAATATAGCTTCTCTCCTATCTATGAGAAAGAGATTTCTTTAAAATCCAAAAGGATTTGCAAAGTGGCAATATTTTGTCACAGCAAGATATGTGTCTTTACAAACATAAAATGCAGTGTGCAACTGTATCCCATCAAATATAAAGTGTAATGCATATAAAATATGAAAATGCATGCTATGTTTCTTTTTTAAAATATTTATTTTTATTTTATGAACATATCTGTCTTGCATCCATGTATATGCACCACATACAAGCCTGATGCCCAAGGAGGTCAGAAAAAAAGACATCAGATTCCCTGCAACTGGAGTCACAGATATTTGTGAGCTGCCTTGTGGCTGCTGAGAACCGAACCCAGGTCCCCTGAATGAACAGCAAATTGTTCTTAACCTCTGAGACAATTCTCCAGCCTTTGGTTTGTAGCCTTACATAAGCATATATATATGTATATGTATATGTGTATGTGTATGTGTATGTGTATGTATGTGTATGTGTATGTGTATATACACATATACATATATATATATATATACATACACACACATACACACACATACATATATATATACATATACATATATATATATACACACACACACACACATATATATATATATATATACACATATATATACACATACATACATACATACATACACACATGCACATTGTTTTTGAGGAATGACTTGGGTTTTCTAATCTCTCTACAGCAGTATGTAACATGGTGTTTGTCTTAGTCAGGATTTCTATTCCTGCACAAACATCATGACCAAGAAGCAAGTTGGGGAGGAAAGGGTTTCTTCAGCTGACACTTCCACATTGCTGTTTATCACCAAGGAAGTCAGGACTGGAACTCAAACAGGTCAGGAAGCAGGAGCTGATGCAGAGGCCATGGAGGGATGTTACTTACTGGCTTGCCTCCCCTGGCTTGCTCAGCCTGCTCTCTTATAGAACCAAGACTACCAGCCCAGAGACGGTCCCACCCACAAGGGGCCTTTCCCCCTTGGTCACTAATTGAGAAAATGCCTTACAGTTGTATCTCATGGAGGCATTTCCTCAAGGGAGGCTCCTTTCTCTGTGATAACTCCAGCTGTGTCAAGTTGACACAAAACTAGCCAGTACAGTGTTTAAATGCTTCCTTAACTCAGTTCTGAGGACCTATCAAGACTCATGGCTCTCACACTCTGGGTTACTATCCATTGCCCTAATTCTCAGAGCCAGTGTCTGACACCTTGGTACAGCTCCCTTAGCCCCAGTTGCCCAGAGCCCTCGGGATTAATTAGTTCCTGGGTGCCTCTAGGTGCCCCTGGCTAATCCTCTTGGTATGCTGACCTCACCACACCAAAAACCAAATGCTTGGAAACACAGCAGTTAGCCAAGTCCTCAATCTCCAGGGGAAGGAGCATCTAGCCACACAATGTGTGGTCAGGAAATCTGTTGACCTAACAGAGCAGGGTAGCACCGCTCCCCTTCTTCCCATAGCTGGGTCGACACTCAGTGGATGCACTTGGCTGTGACTAGCTCTTCATGAAGAGGATCCCGGTTACATCCCTGGCTCTGTAGCTGACAGTAGAGAGAGGTGAGCCAAGTCTGGGCACCTCTATCTGTTCCATTACTGTGGGTTCATGGTGTTTCTAACCACAGGACCTACATCTTGCTTTAAACTGTACCCAGTTCTCCAGTTGCTCCACCTCTGAGACCAATATCTCTCAGCCAAGGCAGGGGTCCAGGCCCTGCAACTGGGGATGAGCCCCTGGCCCTCTCAGCTCTCATCCAGTACACAGTGGGACTGTGGCACTTACCAGGGTGTCCATGGTGTGTGGCTCCTGGCATCAGGGGATGCCCTGATGAAGTGAGGCCACCAATTTTAGAGTAATATTACTGGGAAAATGGTACCAGCAGATGAAGGTGGCTTTACAGCCTGGAAGGTGGCTATGATGTTCAAGAGCAATGTCATAGGGACCATCCCAGATGGAACAACCACTGATGGGCATTCAGGATCCTGCATGGAGTCCCACCAAGCTCTTGTCCCAGTGTTCTGTGTCTTGAGCCATCTTTCCCTTGCTCCCCTGCACTCAGTTATGCAGCCAAACACTGTTTTCCATCTGGCAGCATCCTCAAATGTCTTGTGTCCATGTGGGCTGAGCAGGTGTCCCCCCTTCATGATCCCAGCCAGGCCTTCACTTATTCCACAGTGTCTACTGCTCCAGAGCAAGCCCCACAGAGGCTTTCTGGGCACCATACTGAAATGGCCATTAGAAAGAGTTAGTAACTCCAGCCATTTAATTCTTGAAGGAAAGCCAAGTCAGAAAAACTCCTGGAAACCTCAAACATCCTCTAGTGGGCCAGAACAATAACAGGACTCTGCCAAGTGACAGTGATAAATGTTGTACCCATAGCCTGCAAGAGCAGAGGAGGCCTGTGAGATAGGATGGAGTCTCACTGGGAAAGACTCCCAGTCCAAAAGTGACCCTGAGACAGCCAAGTGCACACAAGCTTCCCAGAGTCCCCTAATCCGCCATGAGCTGAACTCCTCTATACTGGGGAGTGAACACAGAGGTCAGAGGTCAGAGAGCTGGGCATGGAGTCTAAGGGGTTCTGACTCCCCTCCTCTTGGGGGTAACTTTTCATCCCATGAAAAACATCACGGTGTTCAGTTGTCAGGGAATCAGCTGTAGTTTGGGTACTTTGAGCATCCACACCACTTTCTAGGGATGAAGATGCCTACAGAGCCACCTCCCTCCACACTCACAGGTCTGCATCCACAAACTCAGCCAACCCCAAATCGGAAACGTATCCCCAGACTGTTTCTGTATCGTATGAACAGGGCAGTAAATAGCTGTTTGCACAGTGCTCATGTCCAGGTACACATTATCAGAAGACGATCTCAGTGAATAAGGGGATGCTCATAGGTGATATCCAAATGCAGTCTTTTGTTTCAAGGACTATGTGTGTGTGAATTCTTTACGTTATTATTTTAATTGTGTGTGTATGTGCTGCAATATACCCTCTGTTCAGCCCTCAGCATCTGCACCCAAGTTCTACTCTAAGTCCCTGTTAGAGAGGCAACCCCAGAGCCCCTGGAAGCAGGTTCAGTCTTCTCCCCCTCTCCCCCCACTTCCCCACTTCTCACTGTTTCTCAGCCTCCGGCTTCCTGGCTGGACTTAGGAGTCAGGATGTAGTCCTTAAGTTAATGACTTGTAACAGAATACATTCCAAGTGTTCATACACCTCTCTCTCTCTCTCTCTCTCTCTCTGTCTCTCTCTCTCTCTCTGTGTGTGTGTGTGTGTATACATATGCTTACATACATTTGTGTACTTGTGAGTGTGTACGTGTGTATGTGCATGCATGTACGTGTGTGCATACATGTGTACATACTTGTCAGTATCTCTAAGGAAAGGCTTGGCATATAAACAAGTTGAAAGAGTAATGACCAAAATGAGATAGCTGACAAGGTGACAGGATGTATAACGACGGGTGGGGCTTGAAAGCTCATCACTCAGACCTCAGTGAGCTGCTGTTCTGCATGTATGACAGGATTTTCCAACTCCACAGCTAACCTGTCAGGCTGCAGAAAGAGCACGCCTCACAGCTCTGGTGTCCTTACTGTGGTAAAGTGCCTGACACTAATGTGGTCCTCAGATTGCAGCACCACTGAGCTGAAGGGGCTGAGGAGCTGGGGGTGAGGGAGAAGCTGGAGAGAGGGAGAAGCTGGGGGAGGGAGAAGCTGGGGGGAGGAAGAACCTGGGAGGAGGGAGAAGCTGGGGGTGGGAGAAGCTGAAAAGAGATACAACCTGAGGAAGGGTTGAGTGTTTGTGGAGGAGGGCGAAGACTGGCAACATGATTGAAGAAGGGGAAAATGGTCTGAGAAGGAGAAATGCTGGGGAGATGTGATCTGAGAGTAACCAGAGTGTTAGGGGAGAACACTCTAAGCCAGAACGTGGACTTTCCACTTTCCCTCTCTACTACCCAGAACGAGGCCTGGGAGGTCTGTTCCTTAGAGTCCCACATTCACAGGGCCCATCCTGAGATGCATACTATTCCTCTATTTTCACCAGTCCTCTATCCTCTCTGTTTCCTGCTTTCTGAGGCCCCTGCCTTGTAGCTCTGTGCCCTGGTGAGCCTGCAGGGCCCCCTTCCCAGGTCTGCAGCACAAGGCTCTAGAACCCATGCTGCAGACAGACACAGCTCACCAAGGAAACCATGTTGGAACCCCACAGTGAACTGGAGGGAAAGCAACCTGGGAAACTGGGTGGTTGCTTGCACAAGCTCTTTTTTATTTTAAGGTATATATGTATGACAGGTGAGTGCGTGTCTGTGTGTGTAAATGTTGTAGTATATATGTGAGAGAGTTGGTGTGAGTGTGTATGTATTGTAGTATATATGAGAGAGAATTAGTTTAAATGTGTATGTTGTGTGTATATTAAAGAGTGTGTGTGTGTGAGTATGTATGTGTGTGTGTGAATGTGTATGCAAAAGTGAGTGTGTATATGTGTGTGGTGTGTACAGAGTTGGTGTGAATGTGAGTGTGTGTGTGAATGTGTGTGTGTATGAATGTGAATATGTGTATGTGGTGTGTATAAAGTTGGCATGAATGTGAGTGGTTTTATGAGCATAGCATACATGAGCCATCGCGCATGTGCAGAACTCAGAGCCACAGATGTCAATCCCCTACTTCCACTCTGTGTTGAGACAGGATCTCCTATTGTTGACCTTTCACTATGCTGGGCTGGTTGACCTTTAAGGACCTCTGAGGCCTTGCCTGTCTCCACCTCCCCCATCTTGTCGTGGGTATTATGGGATGACAGGTGTGTACAACTCCATGCAGCTTTGCATGGGCTCTGGGGGATCTGAACTCAGAGCCTCCCTCTTTTGCCGCAGGCACTTTACCCACTGAACCACATTCTCACCCGTGCCAGAACCCTTGCTGCTGCCAACTCAAGTCACTGGGAGTAAGATGCTGGAGGGTTCTGGGGCAGTTTCTTCCCCTCTTACCTCTCGGTACAAGCTCTGCTCTCTGGTAACCGTGACCCCAACAGTAACGATGTCACCAGCCTCCAGGAGCATTGCTGTCACTGAGCTGGGTCTCGAGGATACATCACTGGCCGATGCGGAAGCAGTGGGCTGACTTTGGGGACCAGCTGCCACCAAGCAGCCAGTGGTAGAGGCCTCGATGGCTCCCAGCAGGAGCTTGGTAATTTAATGTGGACAGAATTGGACATCTGCTTCACACAATTTACCACATCTGCAGGTACTTGCCTCCCCCGCATTTACGGGCTTGGTAGGATTGGAAATTGGAGTGGATGTGCTTAGGGAGAGCTAGGACGTAAATCATATATATTTGCTCTCTTTGAGCAAATAGAAGAGGGGTTATAAAGTCATCCCCGCGTTTTCCTCTGGAATACGCTGGAATCTGCTTATGGTTGCAGAACCAGCAATTGTACCCATCAGAGATCTGCCAGAAGCAGGTACTTCAAGCCAACACCTGCTGACTGCGGATTCCACGCGTGCCATTCCTCTGGTCTGCGCTGGAGCTAGCCCCAGGCAGCCACTGCCAAGGGACACCTAGTAGCCCTCAGCTCATTAATACTGGAAAATACGCAAATTAGGGTAAACGGGATTAGCACTCATTGTCTAGGCTTTTGGGATTTCTGGAGATCATGCTGCAGGCTTTTGAAGCTACCTGTCAGTGCACACAGCTGCTGTCTCGCTGCTGCCCTGACCTGTCCACAGGTCCTGTAAACAGGGTGTTTATAGGAATGGGTGGGAAGGAGGTGTTTGTAGTGGGAGGAGTCAGTTCTTGCTGGAGCCCACCTGGACCAGGGCCTGTCTTTGTTTCAAAGCAGTTTCATGAAGTGGGATGGTTAGACCCATTTTGCAGATGAGTCATTGGGTCACGATGACTTCCATCTGATAGTGAAACTGGCACCCTCCTGTCTGTCAGAGTCTGTCATAAACCTGTTCCTGGACCAGAAATGCCTACACCCACATCCTTTTTCACTGTGCCCAACTTCTGGCAGTCAGGTGCTCATTGCTAGCTGCCCCTAGCAAGCTCACTTTGTTCATCTAGACCCATCGGGTCAGAGAGCTGAACTTCAGTTGGAAGTTCATTAAAAGGAAAAAAAAAAATAACCATTTCTATTGATTAACAATTTGAAAGCTGGAGAGTTACAATTTCCTGATTGTTTTCCAACCCTAAGAGACAACTCAGAGCTTCTTCTTCCTGCCTGTTCCCGCCAAGTTCCCCTTTTATTCCAAGGACATTTTCCCTGCAGCCAGAGAAAGTGGCTTCAGAGTGGGACCCTGGGCCAGCTCCTTGCCACATCCATCCTGCTCTCCACAGCCCTGCCTGTGTCTCCGGGCTCTGTGGCTTCTGCATACACATGAGGCCTCTGCTCTCAGCTGGTGCCCCTGCCCCACAGCAGGACCCTGGGCCTGCAATACTGAACCCTGAGCCTGGAGCTGGCTCATTTAGGGACAGGTTCCCACGAGGACTCTGGTGTTAGGTGTCCAGTTCCCAGGCCCTGAGCTCTGTCAGGGAGGCATGGGCAGAGCAATCATTCAAATGAGCTGAAATCCATCATATAATAGGGCCCATTTGATACTCATCTTTGGGGAGGAATGAATAAATCATTGTGCCCATCAGGAGACTTAGGCACAGATCGGCCTGGGCAGAGCCACGGTGACACTTTGATGAGCAGGGCTTCGAGACAGCAGCAATTTAATGATGAATGCCCCTTTCTGTCCTGGCTCACCAAAGTCCCTGTCACCTGTTGAAATTAAACCTAGACCTGGGCACAGGGTGCAGCCAGTAGCCAAAGAAAGACGGAAGAACAATACCGTCTGCTTTTACAGTCCAAGGGACGGGTAGACAGGCTGTGATGGGCACAGCACATCCCTGAAGCCCTCTTTTCAGGGAGACAGTCTCTTCCTTTGCCTCCTCCGCTTCCTCCATCTGTCCACTCATGCAGGATGGTGGAAGGTCTCACACCAGACACAGGTACCTCCTGGTGGGCTAGCACCTCACGCATGGTCTTAAGCCACAGTTCCATCACAGTGGCTGAGGGCATGTGCTCCCACTTCTTGCTTCTCTAGTTCTTTCCAGCTATTTTACACATGCCCCTTCATACGTATCATTTAGATCTATAATTCAATTTTATTTTTACATTTTTCTTTGTTGAGACTTTCATTCAAGTACAAAATGATATATACTCATAGCTACTTCCTATCCATCAACTCCTCCTACATCACTCCAATCAAGACACCCCATGGAATTTCATGTTTTTTTTTTAATAGCTGCTAAATCCAGTTAGTGTTGCCTGTATGTGCACAAAAGTGGGCCTGTCCCCTAAGCGTGGGAATCCCACCAGTGACCACACTCTTTACAAGGAGTGGAACTCTCTCTTCTATTAATAAACTACCAGCAGCTCCTTCATCAGGGGTGGGGCCTGGAGATCACTGACCCTGTCTGTCCCAGAGTTGCTGCTGCGTGGAGCTTGTGCAGGTCTAGTGACCCAGCAGCTGTAAGATCGTGGTTGCAAAAGTGTGCCACATCGCAAAGAGTGTTTCCCAGCATCCCCTCCTCCCAGTCCACCAACTCTTAGACTCTGTCTGTGTCCTCTTCAGTATATTCCCCAGCTTCGGTTGTGGTAGGGTGGAGCACTCAGTCTCTCGTTCCTGCTGCCGACCACAGAAAGCAGCTTATCTAACCAGGGTTGAGAGCAGCCCAGGTCTATGATATAAATATAAATGCGTAGGGCATAATTTGACAGCATGACCATATAGTGAAATAACAATAGCAGTTCTATCCAGGTCCTGTGAACTCCTCAGCCATGAGTTTTGGCCAACTCTACAGGAGTGGCATGAGAGTCCCTCATGGGGAGCAGGCTCCTAGTACCATTTTGATTAGTCATGCTGCGTATGTTTTCTTGCATGGTGAAGCTATAGAACTTAGCTCTTTCTGCTTACACAAAAAGTTCATCTTTTCAGTGGTCTGAAATTTTGATTCTCACTCTTAAGGCGACAGTCAAAGGATGTGCTTTCTACATTGGTCAGGGGATGCTGGGCCCTGCTGCTGTAACAAACAGCCCAGGCTTTGAGTACTTTCCATTTCATAGGAAAGGACTCTACAGCAAGGTAGGTCAGGCAGGTGGGCTCATGGGGGCTGGAGATATTTTTGGTGCTCACAGAATTCTTAGTGTGGGCTTCAGCTCATCACATAAAGATGAGATAGAGGAGTCAAGCTCAGAATTAGAGACGTGATCTAGTAGTCGTGTGTCTCAGTTCATTCCCAGGTGATGGCCAGAGAGTCACGTGAGTAGCCCTAACTTCCAAGAAAAAGGAGAAGGGAGTCAAGTCATGGGCCCAGAAGAAAAAGCCAAGCATGTAGATGAAGCCCTGCTGATTGAAGAAAGGGTGACCATATTTTGAGTTAGAAGTCACATTGACATATGATAATGGTACCATGTCTAATTCTCATCCTGACATATAAAGAAACAGATCTATAAGGGTGTGGGTGGATGGTTAGACAAATGGACAGATAGAAGGCTTAGAGCCACACTACCTTTAGTGTATTCTCTTGATCCCCTGGGTTGTCCTATGGAGCTCAGCAGTGCTGCTTGCTAGGCCTAGAGGAGTTTATTCCCTGAGATGGTATACCACAACAGTGCTTAGGGCCTATGAAATATTCACCTTCCTTTTCAATATTCAAGAAGGGAGACAGAGACGGGAAGGAAGAAGAGAATAGCAGGTGGCTACATGTTCTTCAGCACCTTGTGTTAACAAAGAAGACCAGGACATTGAAGGTCTGGACAGCAGTGACAAAGGCCAGTTGGGTCACGGGAGGCTGCCACATTGAGCTGCGATGCAGTACCTGCTAGCTCCATGCTGTGTGGCTGACCTGTGGCATCCCTGACTCAGAGAATAGGCTCAGACTTTTCGTAGATCCCCTGGTCCTGCCTTCTACTGTCTAATCTGGACTCCAAACCAGGTAGCACCTGATGACCTTTTCCGGAGGTACTGGCAACATTCAGTGCTTTCAATATCCATACACTTTCTCCAAATAGAACTTTCCAGAAAACATCAAGCAGAACAAAGAAGGACAAAATGCCCCAACAGAAGGACAGGCAGGCCTGCTCTGGACCCCACGGCAGCACCCAGGGCGCACAGAGGCACTACCCAAGGCAAGAGCTCCTTGAAACAGCTCATAGACCCCACGCTACCCATCAACACCTTTGTAGGGTACCGAGAAAAGCAGGTATACCTTCTCCCTTCTCTCAGGCTGCTCCGCCTACAAGCCATAGGACACACCCATAGGCTGTCTAGGGGGAATTCGGCTAGCCTATCTCAAGCCTGAGCAGCCGCTGGGCACTGCCATCTGGGAATCTGGTAGCGCTGGAGGCCTGATTTCCAGTGTAGCACTTCCGGCTCTGAACTCCTATTTCCGATGATTTATAATGAAGCAACTCTTTAACACTGGCGTCAGCTGCTTGAGCTATATGCAGCCAAGAGAATCGATCCTGGGGCTTTTTAAGGCCTCTGCTAACTATGAAATTGTTTGATTTTTTTTTAACAAAACATATTTAGCAAATTGTTAAAAGTATTGGCTAAACACAGCATTTCATAAATGACATGTTGAGGGATGGAGACATTGAACTTCGCAATCATCTGCCTTTGCCGGCGCAGCATCTCTCTCTACTAAGTTCAGTGAGAGCTCCAACCCGGCTCCGCACATCACGCATCACGTCGGAAGTGTGACGTTACAGGTAGTAAATCTCACACATCCTGATTACCTGATTATATCCATTTACATTAAATTTGTAATTAAATGTAATTCCATGCATATTGAGTGAGAATCCTTGGGGAAGCTCCCTGGCTTGTGTGCAGCCAAGAACGAGCTGTGGGACCCCGTACTCGCAAGAGCTTACCAGTGACTCAGCTGTGAATCACAGTCTCCAAATCACGTTGCACATGGGCTGTCTGGGGAATGTTGGGGCACGGGGACAAATCCTGTATGTGTGACTTTGATTTCTTGGGGTCATGGGAAACTGAGGTGCTTTGCATCCCATCCATGCTCTTGGTACTGACTGTGCTGTGGGAAATAGCAGTTGGCTGCCGGTCCCTGCCTGCACTCTGAACCGCTTTCACTGTAACTATTTTTTTTTTTTTTTGGTCTTTATCCAAATTCTGTCTCCTATGTCACCATGGCAACCTCATCTATGGCAAACTGGGGGACATTAGGATCAACTAGGAGGAGGAACTCCACCCTGGAACTGGCCTTGAATGACTAATTGTACCTCTCGTACACTTTGGCAGCAAGCAACAAGACAGCTCCGGGGCCAAGCTAGTCTGAGTGGGTGGGGTCTTGCTGCAGCTTGATCCCCTCTCTGACCCCATGGTACTAAGGATGCCCCTGATTCCTCTGCCTTGCCTAGCAAAGGAAGATGGAGAAGTCCCCAAAGCACCCGTGTCTCACTTCTTAACTGTGGAGAGACAGTTCTTTCCAGAGGAGGTGCCCAGATATTCTTAGTAAGCGACATGGACCAGGCTTCAGAACTGGACCTTGCTGATCAGTGTTGATGTCCCCACTTCCTGTGGTTAGCCTCTCTCCTTAGCATGAGTATGTGACTCAAACAAAGCAAAACACAAAACTTTCACATTAAAAATGGGGTTGTGGGGGTAGGCAAGTGTGTGCATATCGAAAAGACCTGGAGGACTGGCTTAGGAGATCAGTGGGGCAACACCAGTCTCACAAACTCCCGTGTAAGACTAAGAACCCCAAGGGAAACTTCCCTGCCTCTCGGCCTTTGGATTAGCCAGCTATTCTCAACACCATGACAAGATACCTGAGCAAGTTGTTCTTAAAGAGGATGCAAGTTCAGTTCCCCAAATGCACAGGGCAGTTCACACCATCCATGACCCCAGGTTCAGGGGGCCCAACACCCTCTTCTGCCTCCACAGGTATTGGGCATGCATGTGCTGTGTAAAATACTCATACACATAAAATAAAATCTGTAAAATATTAAATAGGAAACCTTTGCAAAAGCAACTTAAGTAAGGAAGGTTGGGTTTTTTGGGTTTTGGTTTTGGGGTTGTTCATTTTTTGGTTTTGTTTTGTTTTTGGCTCACAGTCTGAGGGTACAGTCCCCTGTGGCAGGTGTGCACAGTGGCAGGGGAATGAGGTGGCTGGGCACATTCCATCTCCAGTCAGGAAGCAGGGAGGAAGGGATGCTACTGCTTGCTCACTCTCTCCTTTGTACTCAGTCCAGACCCCCAGCCCATGGGGTGCTGTCACCCACATTCATGTCTTTTCTCTCCTGCAACACCCCTATAGACACACCCAGATGCATCTCCTAGGTGACTCAATATCCAGTCTGATTGACAGTAAAGAGTAACCTCGGGTCACGTGACATCTGGACACTGTAAGTTACTCTCACCACGGAGTCCCAAGATGGTATTGTGACCTCAGTCATTCATCATTGCATGACTGGGACCACATGACCCTGGACCAGAAGTAGAGCCTGCCCTGAAGGCTGTATCCACTCTAAACTGCCCTAGACAGTGTGGCAGGCAGCCTACAACCTGGAACTCCTGTTTTAGAAGGAGTAATATAGTCAGGTGTTCACTTGGGAGGAGGAGAGGGAGGACGGAGAGAGAAAAGAGAGAGGAAGGAGTGTGGGGAGGAAGTGCCCTCCATTTGTAGGTTCATGCCCTATTAAAGCCCAGTATAGCCTGCCCAGGGCACGGAATGGTGCTGCCCACAGTGGACAGGGCCATCATCCTACATCAATTAAGAATCAAGACAATCCCCCAGAGACATTCTCACAGTAAATCTGATCCTCAATAGAGTAAGATTCTAGGCTGTGTGGAGTTGACAGTTAAAGCTAACTAGGACAAAGGTTGCTCCGCCAGGATGAGGGAAAGGAATAAGTTGCTTGTGACATAAAGGGGAGTTCTGTCTCTGGGGACAGGAGCACAGAGTCCATAAATCATAAGAGACAGCTGGTGACCAAAGGGCCATGTAATGGTGACTCTTCCTCGGGTAAATATTCCCTCCAAGAGGAAGGGTGGATTCAGACTGCAAGAGGTGAGTAGCCATAACCAATTCAGGGCACGGAAGGTCCAAGTTGGGATCTCCAGTCAGTGGCAAGAGTGCATAGGGACTTGGGTGACCTCTCTGAGGTTCTGAGAAAATAATTTAACTGCCAGTTAGGCAGTCTTTTAGGTCTCATGAGAAAGCAAACGAACACACATTTTGAGAGCTAGTTGGAGCCTAGAAGCAGCTCCTGCCTAGTGAGAAGAGACGCTCACTAGAGGATCCAGAGGAAGAGCTTTTGGGGGCCACCATGTATCTCAAAGCAGGCATGTGGTAGGACTCCCTACCTTTGTCTTAGTTAGGGTTTACTGCTGTGAACAGACACCATGACCAAGGCAACTCTTAGAACAACATTTAATTGGGGCTGGCTTACAGGTTCAGAGGTTCAGTCCATTATCATCATCAAAATGGGAGCATGGCAGCATCCAGGAAGGCATGGTGCAGGAGGAGCTGAAAGTTCTACATTTTCATCTGAAGGCTGCTAGGAGAGGCTCCCAGGCAGCTAGGATGAGGGTCTTAAAGCCCACACCCACAGTGACACACCTACAACAACAAGGCCACAACTCTGAATGGTGCCGTACCCTGGGCCAGCCCATCATACCCCATCAGCGCCACTGTGCCCGACCCATGCCTCTTTATAGTGGCCTTACAGAAGGAGACCCCCTGCATCCCTCCTCTTAGCTCCACCCCATTACCATGGGCTCCTTGGTTGGCTTTGTTCATTCTCCAGCTAGGACATAGATAGCATGGCACTCTCCCAGTGAGCCCTGGAGACGACTCTTCCCATCAATAAATTTAAAAGAAATTGATGTGGGGTATTTCTACATAACTAGCACCACAGGTCATCAGCCTGTTATGGTGCCACAGTGGGTGGCTCAATGCCATTCAGGGAGAACTGTTGTGGGTGGTTTCTACTTGGCTGGCTACAGACTAAGCCCATGCTGCCCTCTGCCCTGAAGCACCTGCTCTAAGAAAAGGAGGCATGAGCAGCAGTTGTCAAGGCAGAGCCACAGCCACATTGATGTCAGCCGGCCCTGTTCCCAGCAGCTGGCTCAGGGTTCATGCCTTAGCGCCTGCCTCCCCATGTAGGGAGTAGTGTAAGGACCCCCTTCACCTGAGCCACTTTCCTAGGATGACCCAGACCTGACTGGTGTCTGTGGTTTGACTGGGATTGGTGGACCTGCCCTGCTAGGGCATTACCTTCCATTTTAATTCATCATTAGGTATTTTTACATAAGTAGTAGCAATTTCAGCAGCTAGACGCAGGGCCCTGCTTCCTTCCTGGGCCCTGTTTTACTCTTCAGCACTCTTCTCTTATCATCCTGAACTGTTGGTGAGTTGGAGGCAAGGCAGAGACCAGCCAGATCTCTCGATGCTTGTCGGTGAATACCAGCATCCTTGCTCTGGTCCTGTGTACGTGGCTCTCTCCCTTCCTTCCTCCTTGGCTTTGTCCTGGTGCTGCAGGCTGATAGCAGCTCCAGCATCAGCCAGACCCGTCTGCGATGAGCTGCTGACATTTCTGAAGCTCCAGGTGCAGGAGGGAAAAGGAGCCCGCCGCGCGCTTCAGAGTCAGAAGGCATTGTACGGGAACGGCTGATTTCAAAGCCGGGATCAGGTCCTTTCATGCGTTCAGAATATATCAATTTGGAATGCGCAGTTTGAAATTGCTGGTTATAGAATTTGATACATTTGATTGTAGTATAATTTTCTGAGGGCTGTAATATCCAAACCCTAACCTGGGGGTGACAAGCTCATGTTCAGGTTTACTGCCTCTGGAATAGTCACCTGGTGCCCAGGGTGTGTTCTGCAGCAAATCTGGTTCTATCTTGTTTGGTGATCTGTGTCACAGAAGTAGGTGCCTCACTTCCCAGCTTCCAGAGCAGTGTGGTTTGTTGTTGTTTGTGTTTTTGTTGTGTGTGTGTGTCTACCTGTTTCTATGTTTTCTTTTGTTTTTCATTTTTGTATTTGCCTTCACCCTCTAAGTAGTTCTGGCCCAAGTGCATTTGCATGTGAACAGAGCCGCAGCTTTAACCCCAGGTCTAAGTATCTGTCTGTCTTTCCAGTTCCATGGGCCAAAGCTCTTGAGATGGTAGCTGGGGCCCTGGGAGCACCCCACCCTCGTATCTGGGATCATGCAGAGTGGAGTATGATCTACCCAGGGAGCTACAGTAGCCCACACTGCTAAGCACTGACAAACAAGAATATTTTCTCAGACAATCCAGAAAGGGCTGACCAGATTTCTCAGCTGCAGGGGTATGGAAGAATACTCCTGGAATCACTCAACAACAGAGAGGAACTCCCCACCCTCGTATCTGGGACCCAGCAGTCCCGGAACCTTTGAAGGACTGGTTTGTCTGGCAAGAAGCAGGCATTCCCCACCCCCAACCCCCAACTCATTTCCATCCACCACACCCACAAGCTCTGCAAGAGCATCATAGACTCAGAGTCGCCGCTCACCTGCTAGCTCTCTCTGACATCCCAGCATCTGTGCTTAAACCATCCTGAAATGAGAGGCTGGGTTCCCAAAGCCGGTCAGTTCTAGATATAGAACGCTCTATAGATTTTGATAGGCAGTAAAATGCATAGAAGCCTTTATCTTAGAGACAAAAAAAATAGGAGAGAGAGGGAAAGAAGGAGAGAAGGGAGGAGGGGAGGGAGGAGAGAGAGAGAGAGAGAGAGAGAGAGAGAGAGAACCCTTCTCACTAATAAGTCCAGCTGCTAAGATACCAAAGCCAGTAGGACAGCTTCGGAAGGAGACTGCCAGCTGGAGTCTCCAACAGGTGAAACTTTCATCACTAACTGCAGCCTCAAGGTCCCCTCTATACACGGCTTTTCTCTTTTGCCTCTCTGCATTTATTTATAATGTATGGGTTTTTTTATTTCTTTTTTCTTTTTTTTTTTCAAGACAGGGTTTCTCTGTATAGCCCTGGCTGTCCTGGAACTCACTCTGTAGACCAGGCTGGACTCAAACTCAGAAATCCACCTGCCTCTGCCTCCCAAGTGTTGGGATTAAAGGCGTGTGCCACCACCGCCCGGCTATAATGTGTGTTTTTAAGAACAAAGCTAGAGCCACCCTCTATGATGAGCTTCACCTTGGACGTTTTCCTAAGCGTCCACAGTAGCCATACCACACGCAAGTCTGCTTCCTTCTTAGGAGTTTTAGAATTCGTCTTTCTATTTGTAATGAAAAGTTTCCTGGTCAGTCATGTAATACTTTTAGTTTGGGTGTGCCTTGTGCCCCGTGGGCCCGTGTGTTTGGATGCTTGGTCTCCAGCTGGCAGAGCCATTGGGGAGGTTGTGGAATCTTTAGGAGGTGGAATCTCACTAGACACAGTGGCTCAAAGAGCGGCGTTGGGTTTGTAGCCTTACCACACTTTGTCAGCTCTTTCCATCCTGATTTTCTGAGGTGTGAGGAGGTAAGGGTGAGGGGCACACCCTGCCTGCCTCCTAACTGCTGGGTGCCATGCCACCCGTCCCACGGCAAACTGTCCCACCAAACCATGAGCAATAGCAAATCCTTCCTTCAGGTACTTTGTCATGTACTTGGTGTACTGGCTGGCTTTGTGTGTCAACTCGGCATGACTTCTTGTTATCACAGAGAAAGGAGCTTCAGCTAAGGAAATGCCTCCATGAGATCCATGAGCTGTAAGACATTTTCTCAATTAGTGATCAAGCGGGGAGGGCCCATTGTGGGTGATGCCATCCCTGGGCTGGTCTTCGGTTCTATAAAAAAGCAAGCTGAGCAAGCCAGTAAGAAACATCCCTCCATGGCCTCTGCATCAGCTCCTGCTTCCTGACCTGCTTGAGTTCCAGTCCTGACTTCCTTTGGTGATGAACAGCAATGTGGAAGTGCAAGCTGAATAAACCCTTTCCTCCCCAACTTGCTTCATGGTCATGATGTTTTGTGCAGGAGTAGAAATCCTGACTAAGACACTTGGTGACCCAGATAAGAAAGAAAATCAGTACAGTATTCCAATGTGCCACTGTTTTAGTCAGGGCTTTACTGCTGTGACAACATAACCAAGGCAACTCTTATAAAGACAACATTTAATTGGAGCTGGCTTACAGGTTCAGGTCCTGTTTCATCAAGGCAGGAACATGGCAACATCCAAACAGGCATGGTGCTGGAGTAGCTCAGAGTTCTACAGCTTCACCCAAAGGAAGCCAGGAGCAGACTAACTTCCATATGTCTAGGAGGAGGGTCTCAAAACCAATGCCCACATCGACACACCTACTCCAACAAGGACATACCTCGAAATAGTGCCACTCCCTGAACTGCACACATTCAAACCACATGGTTAATCTCTCCAGCCCCCAGCAGCACTGGTGAGCATCCTTTACTGGCTTTGTGCTTCAAGAGCATTTCTGCAACATGAGCTGTTGCAAATAAAAGAGCGAGCATGTTAGCACTGTCCCTGCACCGCCCCTTTTCCAGCCTGCATCTTACCCAGTACTTACTGATCACTTCTGTGGTGCCATCCTACCCAGTGCGTCTGCCTGGACTTCAGAACCTTCAGACCATGATGCTGATGAAACACAGCCAGTATACCCTGGGGAAGTAGTGTCTGGCTCTCATGGCCTCCATGCTGATGGGAACAGGGCTCTCGTAGACTTCCCGGCTTGGTGCTCGCCTTTACTGCTTTTACTTCCTTTTCTCCCACTTTCGGAGCAGAGTGATAGCTAAATTACAAGCTTTCCTCCGTCCCATCAGTTAAATACGAATCCCCCTGAGTGCTGCCTTTAAAGGATTTAACCAGGCGTTCCAAATCAGCTGATGGGCTTGCTTGCTTGCTTGCTTCTACTGAGCAATCATGGCCGATCACCATTGCTGTCTGCATCCCAGGTCTGTGCGTGTCAGATCTATATGCAGGAGCCAGGCAGCACGCATCTAGACGAAGCTTTAGGCAGTATGCCTACCTCTCACGCACACTGCCTCTTGGGGACAGCATGAGGATCAAGTGGAGCCATGGACAGCTTTGCTAAACTCGGAAAGCAGGAGGGAAAACACTCATGGCCGTTGATCTTACGTTTGAGGCCTTGTTCTTTACTGTAGGTGCACTTATCCTTCAGCCTGTTGAAGTGTAATAAAACCTGGATTTGGCAGAGTAAGTGCACTCCCAAATGAATGGCAACTTCAGATTGGAGAGCAGGGATTTCCTTCCAACGGGAGGACAGACAGGCAGTAGTCAGGGTGTAAGGCGGCCCAAGCAAGATGACAGCGGGGGCTGATTGTGCACTCTTCTTCCATCTCACAGCTAATGGAGACTTTTACATTGATGCTCAGCCAGCCACGACAGCATCTCAACCCTGTGTTTCATCCGTGTCCCCCAAACCACCCCCACCCCTGGCCCCTGACTTCTCCTTTCCTGAAGTACTTCCAGGATATTCTCCTCAAACCTCACAGGGCCCATGCTTGGCATGTGGCTAAAGTATCTAAGACCCAGACTCACAGGACACCCATTCCTAGTGACGCCCTGGCTGCAGGCCGAGCTGCATTTGGAGGAAGAAGGCCTGGGGTCAAATCCTGGCCCTCATATTATTTGCCAATAGCAAGTCTTTAAAAAAAAGTATTAAAGGAAATAAATTCAAATGGATCTCTTCTTCCTTCTGTGTAGATTCACACACTGGGTGGTGAGTTGAGGTACTGAGCATCCAGAGCCAGCAGGGGTGGACAAGCCACCTTCTGCTGCTTGCTGTCAAGGCTTGGGTATGTGCTGTAAAATTTTCTAATGCTGTTTCAGAACCAGTGAATATGCCCTGGATTGGTGGTGCTAACCAGGGAGCCTGAATCTACCCAGTATTTTACCTAATAACATGTCTGTCCATTTGGTCATAGTGCATGGACAGGACCTTGTTACTATAAAGTGGATTTGATAGGCACTGTGCGGGGAGCCCCGTCTCCCCCTGCCATCCCCCTGGTGACTCAGTAAAAGAGCCCAGGACGGTACATGTGGAGGCCCCATGCTATGGACCTATGCCCTCTGTTCTGTTCTCCATATATTCACACAGCATCGGCATGGGTTTCCTCAGGGTAGGGAGCAGGTATTCCACTGAGCACACAGATTTGGATGGCTGTGGATTTATCCTAAGCTGTACTAGAGAGCTGACAGAAGCACATTAAACTTATCTTAAGGGTCTTGTTGCTTACCTAAATGCAAAGGAAAATGAGTCAGTTTGAAGACCATTCAGTGAATGTCAGTATGGGCAGATGGGTACTAAAAAGGATGTCTGGCCAGAGAGCACGTGACCTCCTGCTGACCCACACCCCCGTCCTTAGCAAGCAGGCACACACAGACACTCAACCCTGTGCACCCAGGCACCTTTCCCCCTTATCCAACAGGACAGGTAGAAGCTTCTACTTGCATACAGTTTCTGAGCGTTAATCCCAAACTCTCATCTTCTTCCAGGGACCAATAAGACATCACTTGCAGAGCAGTTTATAATCTGTGTATATTTGTGTGCTGTATGACTTACTCTAACTACAGGACAAACTCATGTTTGTTTGTTTAAAAAAAAAAAAGCCAGACAGCAACTATACAGTGAAAAGAAACAGCCATCACGGCCCAGGAAATGAAAATTGATTTTTCTCGGCACACACCCACACACTCACCAACTGTGCAATTGTGAGCCATCAGTGGTTCACCCTTTGTGAGATTCTCCTATGTCCTGATTTCAGTGGCCCCCACTTACACCAGGGCTTCTTAAGATTTCCACTTGTGACCCATTTGCTTCAGAGACATCTTTGCATGATCTCAGGTATATAAGCCATGACATAGGTATAAAAATCAAACGCTTATTGGTAATAGCTTGAAAATTTATTTGAAAATTTCTTTGGTGTACCTATAACTTTGCCTGTTATCAAAATACAAATAAAAATGCACACTAATATGTGGGTTTGCTTGGTTGGTTTTATGTAAAGAAACCTTGGCTGAATATTGACACTGCAGAATACAGAGGTTTTTTTTTTTTTTTTTCCAACCTTCTTTCGGAGTTCCTCAGTGTTTCTATTTGACTAATGCTGAAGATGCTGCTTTGTGTTAATGAGCAAAATCAAGCAGCAGGAGTGCACTCGGGGCCAGTCAGAAATCGCTGGACGTTCTGCTCTAATCCCAAGCCAAGATTCACACGAGGCTTAAGTCAGCACCTGAAACAGCAGCTTTGAAAATTAAACATCCTAGCACAGCATAAGCCAAACATTTTCTTATCAGTAAACAACAACAAATGCTATCTTTAAAAACATTTTTCTTGTTTTAATAATTTTTTTCTTTTTTAAAGTGTGTGTGTGTGTGTGTGTGTGTGTGTGTGTGCTGGTTGGTTTTGTGTGTCAAATTGACACAAGCTGGAGTTATCACAGAGAAAGGAGCCTCCCTTGAGGAAATGCCTCCATGAGATTCAGCTGTAAGGCATTTTCTCAATTAGTGATCAATCAGGGAGAGCCTAGACCATTGTAGGTGGTGCGGTCCATGGGCTGGTAGTCCTGGGTTCAATAAGAAAGCAAGCTGAGCAAGCCAGGGGAAGCAAGTCAGTAAGGAACATCCCTCCATAGCCTCTGCATCAGCTCCTGCTTCCTGACCTGTGTGAGTTCCAGTCCTGACTTCCTTGGTGATGAACAGCAATGTGGAAGTGTAAGCTGAATAAACCCTTTCTTCCCCAACTTGCTTCTTGGTCTTGATGTTTGTACAGGAATAGAAACCCTGACTAAGAGAGTGTGTGTATGTGTATATGTTTTGTTTGCATGTGTGTGTGTGCACCATATAACTTCAGTGCCTGTGGATGTCTGAAGAGGGCATCAGATCCCCTGGGACGGGAGTTACTTACAGGTAGATGTGAGGAACCATGTGGGTGCTGGAATCTACTCTGGGTACACTGGAAGAACAGCCAGTGCTACAAAAAGCAAGTTAAGGACAGAAGGGGTCCTTTTGGCTCACAGTTTGAGGGTGCAGTCTGTCATGGAGAGAGAGGCATGGAAGTAGGAGCATGCAGCAGCTGCTCACAGAGCTCTGCAGGCAGGGAGCAGAGAGAGGCAGAGGGGCTCCACTCGGCTGACTCTCTCCTATTTCACTCAGCCCAGGATCCCAGACCATGGATGGTGCCAAATACATTCAAGGTGCTTCTTCTCTCAAACATCTCTCTGCTTCCTGCCTGCAGAGCACTGTGAGCAGCTGAAACCCACAGTTAAAGAGATGGAGTCTGGACCCCATGCTTCCTTCCAATAGCATACTTAAAATGGCAATTGTGGTTCATCAACAGAAAATCGTTGTGTTAAGTAGACACAGGGCTCTAGATCTCTCTAGTCACTTAAGGCACACAGACACCCAAACATACATTGTGTTACCTCCTGTTCTCCGTAGATAAACGAACATGAAAAAAGAGGGGGAGGGGTGGAGAATCACTAGTCAAACAGGGATGGGGTTAAGAACTGTTTGTTGGGATGCTATGCTGTTGGGAGCTTGGCATCTTGACTTTTCCTAGAAAAAGGTGCAGAAGATGCTGAGGGATCCAGGTAGAGGGATGCTCAAGGCAGAGGCTGTCACAGCAGAGAACACTAAAATGTCTCCTCCCGGCTTTGAGAGTGCACAGGGTTAAATGCCAGCAGCCTGACCCAGACTTAGGAGTGTGGCACAGAAAACACACACGTTCTATATCATAAATGATCCAGCAAGAAGGCCAACACTGCGCATGCCGCGGAATGCGCGCCCACAATGGAATGCAGTAGTTTATTTCTCAATGTTCCTATTGTTCTAAATTACAGTGTAGGAGATCAATATTGGTAAAATACTAGACTAAATATAACTTTCTTTCTCTATACCTCCTAGCTGACAGTAGGAGAGTCCTTTATGGTGTCTCCACAGTCTAAAGGTCACTGAACAATTGAAATCCCCTGTTGATTGCAGAAGGGGGCTGGGCAGCATTGCAGCTCCCAGGGCCACTTTCTGCAGCAGCGAGGACTATGTGAGTCCCAAGAAATGTTCTACATTGGGTTTCCCTGACAGACAGCTTCCTTCTGTCAGCACATGTGAGCACAGCTCATGTCTCTTCACGGTGCCAGGGAACCAGGCAGGATGAGGAGTGCAACACCATTAACCAAAACATCCAAGCCTTCCTTGATGGAATCATAGGTAACATAATTTATTCTTTGCTATGAGCAACAGCACTGTAAGAGGGCACACACTCACACATGTACATACACATGCACACACACTCACACATGCACACACACATGCACACATCCTTAGCTTCAGCCCGCCATGGTCCATTCTGAACTATATATCTGTGAGTAGGACATTGTGGATGCCTGTTGGGTGACTATTTCTGGGGAGGCATGAACAAATGTCTATTCTAGATAATGCACAGATAGACTTATGAAAGAGAAAGGAGGAAGGAAGGAAGGAAGGAAGGAAGGAAGGAAGGAAGGAAGGAAGGAAGGAAGGAAAGGGAGGGAGGAAGAAAGGAAGATTGCAACCATATCCATCTTAGAGTCACTGAGTTTATTTGGGCTACTTACAGGAACATGGGTAATTCAAAGGCAGATGCTTCACCAAATAGCCCACCCCACCCACCCCAGCCTGGGTGACTCAGGGCAGTTGCATCTCAGAAGGTCCCTACTCAATATGCAGGCATCATGGCTGGTAGATCTCTTCTCCTCAGTACTTCTTATTAGGTATAAATCCAGGGAAGAGGCTTTGAGAATCTTAAGAGTTTCAGAGATTATCCTGAGGCTAGCAGATTTTGTTTAGTTTCTGAACCTTGTATGTTTCATGTATTTCCTAAGTGGATTAACAGCCTCCCTTCAGAAGGAAATGCCTACTCTCCGGCATCCCTCTGCCTCACACTGCTCGAAGATGGAAGAGGGGCTTTCAGAGATCAGTGTTGTTATTGCTAGTGCTGAGTTGGTTGGCCCTGCACCCTCCGTGTAACCTCCTGCCTCCATCTTCTCATACCCAGTGATAGAAACAGACATAGTTCCAAGCATTGCATAAGGATGGAAGTTGGTATTGTGGCCATGTCTGACACTTAGAGCAGTGGGTGACATTTTCTAAGAACTCAATAAGGTACAAAAGAATGAGAGGTAGAAGTCCTCGACTAATGTGGCTGTTTGATCTGTACTTCCTGATGGGATTCAGGGACCATCTCTTGGCCTGGGCACCTAGACACAACCGGCTTGCCAATCCTCTGCTTAGATGCCCTCTGTAAGAAAGTTCTTTTTGTCAAAGTGCAAAGATCTGAGCCCTACTTGATGGCCAGGAACTGACTCTGATTGCCCAGACTCTTGACTGTGGCCAATCTATCTGCAGGTCCTCCCACACCAGGCAGGAAGTGTCTGCAGAGTGAGGCCTTGGTGATTCCGATGGCTGTCTGAATCATAGCATGTAATGTGGGGCCAAGCAAGCAGAAAGTATCCAGTAAGTGCATTGATTGAATGAATGAATTCAGTAGTCTACTTCCTGCGTTCAGGGACTCCATTCCCATTCCCACAGGAAAGCAGGGCAGATGAAGAACCTGCACACTGGTGGGGGACACTCTTAGGATATCCCAGTTTGTCCCTTGATGTCTTCATGGTTGGCCATCTGCTCTTGACTCAACTGGTGACAGACATAGTGATTGACTGTGTAGGAAATGGTGGTCACACACGGAGACATATTGTCTTACACTGAGGAAGCCAGCAGGATTCACATGCATGTGTTAAGCTCCCAAACACACCACAGAACGTTAGCACCCGGACCTCATCTCACGGTAACAAAACATGTCTGACAGAACCCTGAACACAATTCTTATTCTCCCTAGTGAAGCTGTCAAAGGTTAGAACCTACTGGGTGGCCAGGAGCTGCCTCTCTCATTAGGTCATCAGGTGCCCTGACAGTGGACAGTCCACAGGCTTCCCATGTAGGACAGAAAATCCCCAAAATACAAACACTTTCAACCAGACCATTTCAAGCAGCCTGCTTGTGGACAGCCATGAAGGTCAAGGTCATGGCATTCATGACTTTCACTGGTAAAGGGATAAAGAATTCCCTTTATCCGTCCAAATCCTGTTCCCAGTAGGCACCAAACCTCCGCCTCTCTTCACCCTGAAACTACCTTATACCCTGTCTCCAGGTTTAATACAACCTTAGAGACACATGTAAGTAGAATACTCCAACTCGTGTTCTTTCTAGATGTTTATCTAGTCTGTGTAATGTTCTCAGGGATCATCCATTCTACAGCATGGGTCACAATACCTTTACTACTAAGGCTGAATAATTTGTCTCTACTTGGGTAGACTATGTTTTGTCCATTGTTCATCCACCAGTGGACACTCAAGCTGTCTCCACCTTTGGTTACTGTGAACCTGTTACACAGCAATGAACATGGGTGTACAACTACTAAACTCTCTTTGAAAACATATTGGTTTTTGAAGCCAGGTCTGAGATCCCAAACATCTCACCATCATTACACAGAAGCACAGTGAACTGCAGAGGGGCTACAGATCCAGTACATGGTGATGATGATGGTGGTGGTGGTGGTGGTGGTGGTAGTGATGGTGAGGTGATGGTGGTGGTGGTGAGGTGGTGGTGGTAGTGATGGTGAGGTGATGGTGGTGGTGGTGGTGATGGTGAGGTGATGGTGGTGGTGGTGAGGTGGTGGTGGTGGTGATGGTGAGGTGATGGTGGTGGTGGTGGTGATGGTGAGGTGATGGTGGTGGTGGTGATGATGGTGAGGTGATGGTGGTGGTGGTGGTGATGGTGAGGTGATGGTGGTGATGGTGAGGTGATGGTGGTGGTGGTGGTGGTGATGGTGAGGTGATGGTGGTGGTGGTGGTAGTGGTGGTGGTGGTGGTGGTGGTGATGGTGATGGTGAGGTGATGGTGGTGGTAGTGGTGGTGGTGGTGGTGGTGGTGGTGGTGGTGGTGGTGGTGGTGGTGAGATTAGAGGAAGTGTCATTGTTTTTGATAAAGACATCACAGCCAGGAGGGAAGTGACTGAAAATGCAACTCTCTGAATACCCACAGAGGGTCCTGGGCTGGTCCATGGCTAGGACCACATCCTTGGGTCTCTTCATCCTCACAGCAAAGGGGTGCAAATCAAAGTCTACCACTGAAATGCTCTTGGAACAAGATAGAGACATAGCCGTATCTACTGAAGAAAGGTGCATCAAAGAGTCAGGTCAAGCTTGCCTCTGGGCAACTTCTGCTTCTCAGCTAGCTCCTCTCCTCATCCTTCTTATCTACAATCTTCAGGTTAAGCTCTCTCTCCCTCTCTTGCTAGGTAACCTTCAGTGCTGTCTTGTCTCTGCTGTTCATAGCAAGCCCTGGGTTTCAGACTCGCACCCTTACAGTAAGGGTGCTATCCATTACACTGTCAGCAAAGTGGGACACAGGGAGGGCCAGGTGTCAACAGAAGGTGAGCAGGAAAATCAGCCGCCATCTGAAGTTAATTGCCCTGCCTGGAAGTTAATTAAATACTTGTTGGGAGCAGCGGGGTAGATCCTAATTAAACGTGTCTAATAACAGGGCCCTGACATTTCCTGACACTGGGGATTCCTGGCGGCTTAAATACTTCTGCCGAGGGCAATAAGAGCTGTCAGGTTGGCATATGCAGGCGGACTTCGAGGCACAGGCTCCATGTTCTCTGTACTAACATATTATGTGCCACATATTGAGCACTTCACGTGTGTGTTTAATTTACACACATTCTAATTTGGGAGTCCCTAGATGGTTTCTAATGCCTTTTCACTTTCCCCCTCTTTCCCAAGAGGAAGAGAACGGGAACAGGAATTCAAAAGGCACTTGGGAGTGAGCGGTCAGCAGCAGCAGCGTTTGGAGCAATTGGGCTAATGACCATGATTAATGCCTGTTTGCTGGCTGCCTCTCATGTGCGAGGTAAACAAAGCTGTGGCCTCTCCCCCTCGGCTTCTGGGTGGTAGAGCTGCTTCCATGTGAGATGGACTTGCCGATGGCCCTGCCCACTGCGCCCCAGGTTCCCAGCTGCAGTCGGCATAGGTCTAAGGGTCCATCTTGTTCTCCTTTCTTGGCTCTCCAGCTATGCCTGGAAGTGCAAACAAAAGGAATCTACCCAGAGTGAAGTGATGGGTGCCTGGCATGCACTGGCTGATGGGAAGGTGAGAGGCGTGGCCCAACTGCTGTGGTCCCAGGAAGGTTCTGAATACTGACCACACTGGCTGATGGGAAGGTGAGGGGGTGTGGCCCAAGTGATGTGGCCCCAGCTGCTTTCTGGAAGTTCTGCTTCTTACTTTTTTTTTTTTCCTGAGACAGAGTTTCTCTGTATAGCCCTGGCTGTCCTGGAACTCACTTTGTAGACCAGGCTGGCCTCAAACTCAGAAATCCACCTGCCTCTGCCTCCTGAGTGCTGGGATTAAAGGTGTGCGCCACCACACCCGGCTCTGCTTCTTACTTTTTAATAGCTGAGTACAGAGAAGGTAGAAGAATGTGAGCGTTGGTTAGATGTGGGGAGGAAATGAATCGCTGAGCTCTTTCTAGGAATGGGGCCTTATCCTCCGAGTGCCGTGATGCTCAGTGTATTTTCTCCCTATTTTCTCAGGTCAGTTTTGAGCGGTTCATTTTGTCTCCTCAGAGCACCTAGTGATAGCTATGCTCTTTCCCTGCCTACAGAAACACTGAGCTTGGGTCAGGTCCCACTGTTCCAGCTATGCGCCACGAGCGCGGAACCCAGTGGTCACTTTATGATTTCTGGCCCATATAGCCTCCCCAGAAAGCCCCAGCTAGGCTGCTTCCAGGATGATTGGCTGTTTGATGGTGCATAGCCAGCCGTCAGGGCCCTGGAAAGTAACGCATGGATGCTACTGCCACCCTTAATCCCCAGGGCTCAGCTCGGCTGGAGGCCTCTTTCCGGTCACCGTGTTCAGCACATGCATGGTGGTGTGCTGACACCGCAGTTAGCCCAGACTGCCCTCCCAGTCTTCCCTAGAGACAGGGCCATGAAGGAGTTAAGCCAAGCAACCTCTTCTTGCTTGTCACCTTCTCACCAAACAGCGGGAATTAATGAAAAGATGTAAGCACTCAGATCTTTTCTGGCAAGAAAGCTTGTTGAGATAATCAATTAACCTGGGAAGATCAAATTGACGGGGCTTAAGTGCAAAGTCATTTAAGACGCCAGATTATCTAGCCAGATGATTGCATTTGTTGCAATGCAAGGAAGCAGTAAGAATGCTTTTGAGAAATTTCAAGCCTTCGGAAAGATTTAATGTTATTTCCCCACAGAATTAATCTGCCCATTAGAACATACTTTAACCTCTTACGAGTAATACCCTGGGACAACTTTAATTTACCTCTTTCCTTTCTTCAAACTGCGAAAATGATTCAAAGACAGCAAACATATAAATTGGTTTCAAGCTTTTGCTTTCGTTTATTCTTAAATGGAGGGTTTTCTTTCAAGAATTAAACAAAATCTCTATTTGCATGGCAGTTTCCCTTCCGTTCAGGTCCTTCTGAGTCACCAAAGTGTCTCGTGGATAGCCTCGGTCTCCAAGGAGGCTGTGCCTGCTCCCGACTAATCACCACAAGGAAACTGTGTGGAGATGACCTAGTGATAAAAGCCAGACTGTCAGCAACACCCAGGCCAGTCTGAGCATCTTTACATGTATAACTGCACACAGAGACTGTGTCTGCAGAGCATTCTCAGGCAAGGCGTACTTTGTCCACCGAGGGCATGCTACTGCCAAGGATGCTGGCACTCGCTCAAACTGATGGCAAGGATGCCTTCTTTAAAGGCCCCCTTGTAAAATGATGTCAAGAGCAGCCGGCTCTCACATAGTGCCTTACTCGGCCACTTTAACAAGTCATTCATGGGACATAAGCACTGCTATAATTTGGAACAGCAGAGAGCATCTAATTCAGACTCCCATACTCTGACCCTGGTGAGCTCTGTGACAGTTTTTGTCTCTTATGAAAGCAGCCTGCTTATTGGTAATTCCCGTAAATAAAGGACTTATTTTCCTAAGCAGTTTGCCTTGATTGTGCAATGTCCTAGCTTCCCCTCTGCCGTGGAAGGAACACGGATCTTCTGGCTTACTATCTTGTGCAACAGAAAAGACAAGAGGAACTCGGGGAATTTTCAACAAGCTAAACTCCTAATTTTTGTGACAAAATGTGAATGGAGATGATGAACTTATTCATGAGAGATGAGAAGTTTGAGATGAATGATTTATGGGTTGGAGCATTAAAATGTATTAATTTAGCTCAGAGGCAGCAGATCTGAGTGTTGGCTTGCGGACGGGACACACACAATGGTTATTGCGGTGCAGAGAGCATGCATGCAAGGTTGTGCAGTCCGAGTGATGTGTGTCTAAGAGGTTTTGCGGTGAGCGAACCTGCCGCACTCACAGAGCACAGCCAGATGCTCACCCATTGATCTTGGCAGAGCCTGAGAATGTGAATACACCCACCCCCAAAAAACGCACCTCGTGTCTACAGGTTGGGAGGGTGGAGAAAGATGAGCATTCTATAACAGCACAGGTCTACGGTAACACATGCCTTCGAGGCTCAGTGCTTAGATAGTTCTTTGTCATGGGACCTCCTTATGCTTTTTGGAATGGCCAGCAGCCTTCCCATTCTCCACCCATGAGGCATGAGCAGCACATATGCTACTCCAGAGCCAGGGCATCCAAGGCTGCCTTCCCATGCTTCCATATGTCCCCTGAAGGCTGGCTGGGTGCTGCCACTGTAATTCACAAGCCTGATTGTGTGACTACAGGCTGAGGCCTCTCCAGGGACATGCCACAGTGCCATCAAGCATGAGGGTCATGCCGTATTAGCAGCTGAGATGCCCTTGTGTGCACAGGATTCGCCCATAGGACTCGCCAGAGCCTTAGCCCACTACTGTACTGTCAGTAACTGCCTTCTCTACCAGGTTGTCCCCTGATCTTCATGGCAGTCTTGATTATTTCAGGACCCCTTGCAGGTCCCCATTCCTAGATATTCCTAAAGTCTGGCACCATCTTTAAATACTTGCAGCCCACAGAGCTATGGGAGCCCATGGATTCCAACCCAGACTTCTTCCATCTGTTTGACCGCACAACCAAGCTGGGTAGGAGTGTCAGGGTGAGCCCTGACAATCTGACCTTCATTAGTACTTTCTGGGCATTGATTGGGCACTACCTCAGAAAGCTTCTCCTGGACCTCTAAGGGGAGAAATCATGTTGAGACCAGCGTATTCTCAATCCAAGACTATCATCAGTAGCCTTCAGAGGCACCCGACACAGCAGGGACAGGAGTAGATGTCTCAGTACCTGTGTCTAGCTCAAGTGTGTGACCTTAGTAATGATATCACCTACTGAGATTCCAATTCTGCCACACCATGTGATGGACACAATTTGGTTAATAGGTCCTATGACAGCCCAGTGAGGCTCCGCAGCGAGATATTTGCTTCTTATTGAATGACTATGGGGGCAGTCACAATCTCTCCACTGAGATGGCTAAGGAAAAGCTATCCCCATATCTGCTTCCTTGTTTGTACACACTCGTGGGGTGTGAGATGGTGACCCTGGGAAGATGGCTGCCTATGTGTCAATCTGAGGGCCAGCCTGAGACCCTGCCAGCTCCCATAGTCCTAGGAGAGGGTAGGCAAGTGCTTTTGCACCAAGCACTCCACGAGGTTGTTCTTTTCAATTCTTGCCTGCTGAGCACCCGAAACCTTTGGTTTGGAAACTGCACTTCAGCCAGTGCACCTTGGGAAGGAAGTCTTTACTGACTCACAATCGTTCAATCAATCAATCAATCAATCAATCAATCAGTCGATCTCTCTCATTTCTTTAGACCTCAGATTAAAGCAGCTTAGACCTGTGTATCAGAAATTACCAACAGCTAAATGAGGCACCTGGGGCACAACTGTCCTTTGGGAGTGTCACTAAGCTAGTGTGGGGGTCTATCTTTACTATAGGAGAAGACAGTCTTGCTAAACAAGGTGAGCCAGGAGTACTTCTGTATCTAGGGACAATCGTGAAGAGACAACCTGCCTGCACTTGGTTCATAGTGAGGGCTTTTCTTTGACAGTCTGCCTGCATGGCAATGAGCCCCACACTTTGCTCCTGGTGAGCACATCAAAGACCTACATATTATAGCTTCACTGCATCCATGAGCATGAAGCCACCAAGGGGGGGCAGGAGGGCCAGCACTGTGGAGCCACAGGAAAGCCACACCCGATGCAAAATGCTTGTAACCCCGTGTAGTTTGGGGACAATTGCCACCTCCCCCACCCTGCCAGATCTTTTGTCACATTGGCTGGAAAAACATGGCCTTAAGATACGGCTGTGTATAGGGGCAGATGTTCCTCTTCTACACTAATAAATGATTAGCCAAGCCAATTTGGTCCACTGTAAGTGATATGGCTGCAACAAGTAGATGATTCACATGAGGTGCAAGACCCAAGCTCTAAGCACAGCATCAGCTTCCACTTTGGTTCCTGAGATGTGTGGCTCCGCCACCACTGACCTGTTCAGTGCACCCATGACTGTGCTGGTCTGACACCTCTTCCAGGGCAACTCAGCCAAAGGCCGCAATGGTCCAGCCACCTGAGTGGCCATACTTTCGTTCTAGGATGGCAAACAAGGGCTCAGAGGAGCAGCATGAACAGCACCTGCTCTGCCAATAGGGCTGGGAAGGTGGGGGATGATGTGTGTGTCACGTACTACTACATCATATATGTTCCCATGATAGCAAGAAAGTCAGCCAGGAGCCAGGGGCAGGGCACAGCCTCACTGATACGTCTAGATCCTGTGGGATCTGGTGTTCATCTCCACCCAGATCAGGTATGCTTAATCTAAGTCCTTATACTTTCATCTAACTTTTCCCCAGTAACAATAACAGATCAAAAGCTAACATCTACAAGGCCCTGGAATCATTTCCTCCAGCCATACTCCTGAACCTATGACTCTTGTGACCCCTGCAACACTCAATGTGGCCAGTGGTGCTGTTTACACAGAAAGCAATTAGCAAGTTGTCTTAGCCACTGTCTTAGTTAGGGCTTTCATTGGCTGTGGAGAGACACCATGACCAAGGCAACTTTTATAAAGGACAACATTTCATTGGGGCTGGGTTACAGGTTCAGAGGTTCAGTTCATCATCATCAAAGTGGGAGCACGGCAGCATCCAGGCAGGCACGGCTCAGGAGGAGCTGAGAGTTCTGCATCTTGATCTAACTGCAGTCAGGAGAACACTAACTCTTCCTTCCTGGGCTGAGCTTCAAAACCCACCTCCCTGGTGACACACTTCCTCCAACAAAGCCATACCTCCTAACAGTACCACTCTCTATGGGTCAAGCATATTCAAACCACCACAGTCACAATTCTTTTGCTGTGAACAGACACCATGGCCAAGGCAACTCTTGTAAAAGAGAGCATTTAATTGTGGCTGGCTTATCATTTCAGAGGATTAGTCCATTATCATTCTTATGACAGGGAGCATGGTGGCACACCTGGTACTGGAGCAGTAGCTAAGAGCTATGTCCTGATCATCGGGGAGGGAGAGAGAGAAAGAGAGGGGGGGGGGTGCTGGGCTTGGTGTGAGCTTTTGGAAACCTCTAAGTCCATCCCCAGTGATGCACTTCCTCCATCAAAGCCACATCTACTCCAACAAGGCCTCACCTTCTACTTCTCCCCAAAGGAGTAGAAGTGCCACTCCCTGGTGAGCAAGCATTCTAGTACCTGAGCCTGTGGATGCTATTCCTATTCAAACCACCACACATGCCTTCTGAAGGAGAGCCAGACAGAGCTGCCTTGGGGTAACTGTCCCCTAGAGATATCTATACCAGTCATTGGCAGGATAGAGTTCAAGTTCACAGAGTCAGGTCTGCAGGATGGACGTTACCTAGGAGACATGATGCTGCCAAGGTTGCTAAGGAACCAAGAGTGAAGCCAGTCTTGGGTTCTAACCCCCTCTGAGTGACTGGCTACCATGGCCGACATCACTTTTCCTCCTACACAGGTGGTGCTGACATCCACCTTTCTGCACAGAATTCTGGAGGGTTCCATAGTTCGCAGGCCCAGCAGCTGGCACTCAGAGAGTGCTCATAAGTGCCCACAACCACAGTGTCTTACCAAGAGCCACAGCTGCCACAGGAGTCAAAGCCAGCACAAAGTAATACTTACTAAGGCAATGAAAGAATACGCCAAATTTTAGGGGACCGAGAACAAAACAGAAAATGAGATGGAGAGTTGTTTTTTTTTTTTTTCCCCTAAATGAGGAAAGAAAATGAGAAGGACTAGGCAGCCAGGAGAAAGGAGGAGCCTGAGCTCTGAGCAGGCAGAGAGAGGGAGCAGCCGAGTGCTTACTGGTGGGCACAAGGGCAGCGTGCCAAGTTCTGTAATAAAGAAGTGATTAATTGAGGCGGCCCAGGAGAGGATTAGAACAGAGCGCTTTTGATATTGTGCAGTTAGGAAGGAAGGCTGCAAGGAATTTTAAAGCATATTAAGAAAAAAAAATAATAAAAAGGAAAGCTGGGGAAGAGAGAGAGAGAGAGACCATGTTTTCTGCAGGTTTGCTGTTCAGCTCAGTGGTGCCTGCAGCCTGCAACAACTGTGTGAGATCCCCCCCCTCCCCCCAGTTACTCTTCTGAGGGAATGAAAGCTCTCATTTGAGCACGCTAAGGTGAATAAGAGAGAACTAAATTCCAGGGTTGCAGAATGAGGCTGTTGGTTGTTCAGGCTCCTGAAGGATTTTCATGATCGAGCCAGGAAGGCGGGATTTCTCGTCATAAGCGTTCACAAGAGAGACCCCCCAATTCTCTGTGAAGTGTGTGGAGGCTATCTTTATGCCTGGTCTAAATGTGGATTTGCTGTGCCAGAAACTCTGAGCAGTTAGTTGAAAGGGGGGGGGGGCAGGTTGCTACAAGGAGAGGGTCCTCTGATTTCAACCTTCAGCCTTTGATGACAGACTGGGAGAATTTCATCAAATTCAAATTCACATGGTACCTTCCCTGTCTCCAAATGGGCCATCTTTGTGCCTTCCTGCAGTGAGAAACATCTGGGTCACTCTGCACTTGAGAATTCTCTGAGCAAGATGGAAAACTTGGAAGTCTATGTATACAGCATGATTAAAATATATTTTATTTCCACTTTTCAAAGACTACATACAGTCATCCTTAGTATCAAAGGGGATAAGAACCAGGACTCCATGTAGGTACCTAAACACACAATGCTCCAGTGGCAAAGAACAAAGGTCATACCCACATCCTTCCAGCACCTGAAATGACCTCCTGAGAACTGTTGTCAAGCAGTATGAATGCTGTTCACCGGGTCCTTACACTCTGCAGTTCAGGGAATACGGGCATGAATGTCCACACATGCTCAGAAGGAGAAATCTTTTCTTTCAAATAGTTCTCATCAACGGTTGATTGAATGGTTGATGAGGATGCCACAGGGAATAAGAGCTAATTATATTTTTAAATTTCACGAGGGAGAAACCTGAGATCTAACCCTGCTTCGTCTACTAAGAATATGGAGCAAGTCAAATTTCTTGAGATCTCATTTTCCCCCTCTGTCAAATATGCATGTTACAGATTTCATAGACCCCTCTGGGTCTGTCTATATGACACACACACACCTTACTTCAGTCTCTGTGCTCCAGAATTATGTCCATCGGGGCAAGGTGACGTTGATGGCTCCTGGGTCCTTTGGTTCCACAGGAAGCCAACAACGTGGGCTCCGATGTTCTCATAGTCACACAGGCAGTGATGTGACACTTTTTATAAGAGCTGAAGCCATGAGGAATTCTCTGGAGAGCTAAAGTCGTGGGCACAGCGTGCTGCAGGCTGTATCTTGCTTCCCTCTGCCCACTCATTTGTGAAAGGTGACTGGCGTGGAAGCCAAAGGGCTTGCTGAACAGAGAAGCACATCCAAACCATCTAACCACTGAGGTGGGGCAGCACCCTCCTCTCGATGACAGCCTCTACCTTAGAACCCCTGATGTATACAAATGCCACCCCGTCTGACTGAAAGGAGCCCTTCTCCTTGTCCTGCTATGTCTTATGTCTGCATGGAGAAATGGGAAGAGCTGAGAGTCGGGAGGCTGTGTGATCCCACGAACAAACAGCCAGGCTGGGATTTGCCTCACAGGACCCCCAGTGTTGTCTTGTTGGTGCCTTCACTGTACCAAGTGGTATAACTTTTCCACAGAGTATTGTACTAAAATGATGTTATTACAGTCTCCAAAAGCGGAAGACACTTCAAAGAGTCCTGATTGAGAATACACAGTGATGAGCCTCACTTCTGCCATGGGAGGTAAATAATTTTAAGACGTTCCCTTGAACAGAAAACTTTTGTGACAAAAATCAAGTCACCCATCCACTGCAGGGACCATGGACCATCCAAGAGATTCTGAGGGCTACAGAGGGAGCGAGTGTATTGAGCATGGAGTGGGTCATCAAAAGCTGGGGAGACTCTCATGGTCTGTCTTGCTGGCAGGGACGTGGGGGTGTCAGTGCTGCTGTGGTCTGCAGCTCCCCAGCCTCAGCAGCGTTCATTTGCCTCGCTGGAATGAAAACTTAGTACGGTGTCTAGATAAACCAAGCCCAGTGCACAGAGATTAGCTGCCTCAGGTCCCTGCTAAGCCCTAGCCTGGGAAAGCTCTGCTCTGAAAGGTTCAGGCTCTCCATCTGTCAAGTGTGCACATTCTTGGGACTCTTTTCTCCACAGAGTTGGAGCAGGCCTCAGTCCGTGCCCAGCTCTTGATGAGTGTGGAAGCTTTGCTCCCTGACTACCAAATGCTGCAAACCAATTCACCTGCTCTCCCTGTGACTCGAAGAGTCATTTGAGGCAGAAAACAGCAAATATTCCTCAATGCATATTCTTTCTTTGATATTTTTCCTGCAAGTTCCCTTCTAAGCCTGCACGATCCATAACCTAGCCTGGCTCAGTTTGTGCGTAGAAACAGCTGGCCTGGACCAGCCACTCAGCTCCAGGACCCAAAGATAGAAGGCTTAAGATCCCTTAAGGATCATAGCATGAGAAGTGTTTAATCAGAGACAGAGGCTGGGAGCCTATTCCAGGGCAGGCACACAGGGAAAGGGACCGGCGGTTTCTCTGTTGTGCTAAGTGTGGGAAGACATTTCATCAGGAGAAAATAACACACTCCGAAGTTGTAGAGCTGCCAATGGCATGGCGTGGCCTCTCTGACAGAGCAGGGGTCACTGTTTTAAAGAAATGCATTGCTGCTCTATCTGTACAGTTGAACCAGGAAGCACTGCATACCTAGGAGGCGGTCAGCTGCTGGAGGTGTTGGCTTTAGAGACTCTATGCAGCTGCCAGCTTGATAAGCACAAAGAGCCCTCTTCTGAGCAAGAGCTAGCCTAGGCTACATCCCAATCTCAGCACATGGTACCCCAAGGCCATACACGTGTGCTTTGAAACCTGTGGGTGCTGTTGGTAACAGAGGTATTCCCCAAGAGGAGAATCTGGAAATTCCAGAAGAGTCATGACATAGTTTACACCAGGCAGTGGGATAGATACCATCTAGCCTGTGCTGACCAGCAGAATGTTCTAGAAGGCCCAGTGTCCAGCCTCAGGGTTGGTGGTGGGTGGAGAGGAGAGCCCAGGAGTGAAGCCTTCAGGAATAACCTGCCCTGTGAGCCATTCCAGTTCCCAGTTTCCCTCACAGAGGAGAGACTGGCTGGGTCCAGCCAGGCCTCGCTGCCCATATGCCAGTCAGCTCCGGTCTGCTTTTTTGTTTACACCGAAGGCACAATGGGAGCTATAGTCCCTCCAATACATCATTTATAAGTGTATTCTACCTCTGAATGTACAGACAGGGCTGGCTGTGGGTGAATGAGCTCTGTGAACACTGCCAAGACCCTGGCTTTGCTCAGCATTCCTCCTCACAATGGACACCACACTTTGGAAGTAATTTTAAAAAGAGAATCAAAATAGTGGTACTTTTAGCCTTTGTTTCTTTTATACCACACTGCATTCTCTGTCTCTCATTCAGCTGCTCCCATTATACTGACAAATTAAATAAACCACTCCATCGCAAAAGGCTTGGGCAGGCAGGACTTCACTCCACTGCAGCCCCAGGAAGTGGGATAAACATTGAGGTGGCTTCGGTTGCAAGTCCAGCTAACTTTCTTCAAGGAGGAGAAAGAAGAGGCTGAGGGGTGGGGTGGGGTGGGGTGGCTCGGAGCTCGAGTCGGCCGGCATCGAGGATGAACTGAGGTCTGAAGCTGGGACTGACCACAGCGACCACCACCCAGCCAAGGGCGGCAGCTTCCAGAAGTCCTGAGAGTCCTTTCCCCCCGCTGTGAGGCTCTGGGAGTCTGAAGGGTGAGTCACAGAGAGGGTGTGGGCGCAGGGGCCATCAGCCAGGGGTAGACAGCTGATATGCACAAGGAGATGCAGTGAGAAAGCAGAGCGCGCCCCAGAACCCACAAACATTGTGAACTTTCTCTGCTTTTTCATATTGTTTCCCAAAGAGAAGCAAATCAATTCAAAGTCTCTCTCTCTCTCTCTCTCTCTCTCTCTCTCTCCCATTTCTCCCTAAGCTATACTTGTATATATAGTTTTTCATTTGTGCAATTACAACCTAATTTCTAGATACAAACAGGGAAGTGGGGTGAGAAGTCTGACAGAATTTTCAAGTACGTTGTTTGGGGACCTTCCTATAAAACAAAAAAATACATTTGCTCTTGAAGACGCTGCTCTGGCCTGTGATGTGACCTTGAAACATTTAATTTGTTCTTGTGGGAGGGAAAAACCTGTGTGCTCACGGAAGCTCTTTTAGATTAATAACTGATTGTTTTAAAGATGAAAGAAAGGAAAGAGACAGAGAGAGAAACGGAAAGAGAAAGGGGGGGAGAATTATTTTCTAATAGGATGATATAAAGTCACTTGGGCTAAATTCCAGACTTGTGGTTGTTGTTGGATATTAAACACTGTGGGCTGGGCTTTGATTTCGGGAAGCAGGCATGACTATCCTAAGAAATCGGTGTTGTCAGGATGATACTGGGCACCGAACAAAACGGGTGGGATGGGTGGGCGGCAGGGGACGATGGAGTGAGGGGCCCCAGGCAGCTGCTTCCCTTCTGAAAATTGGACTGCAGTAAATGCCAGTTGGGGTGGCTTTGAAGACGCCAGCCACCAGCTAAGATGGCCTCATCTAAAATGCAGGCGGTGAGGCCGGAGGGGGGTGGGGGCTCTGTGTTCCAGCAGAGCCTCCCCCTGGCTCCAAGTCAGAGGGCACCACAGGCAGAGGAAAATATTGAGCCAGTGCGGGTTTGAACAGAAGCACCTGATTCGTCTTTTATTACCAAAGAAAGACTTGAAAGGCCCAGGTGAAATTTCCCTCCATTGTTTAGAAAAAAACTCTCTGTAATTTGCCCCCAGGGAAAGCCAAGCTCCTGGTGGCCAGGGCCCCGCCCCACCCCTCTGTCACCAGGCCTGTCTCTGGAAGCAAATGTCTCCAGAGTCCCTGGAGAACGGAGGCCAATGGGGCCACTGAAGGTCAGGGCTGCCCACTGCGGCCTGACTTTTAGCTAAAGAGGCTTCGCTTTCCAACCGCCCTGTCGAGTCTAATTTGGTGGCATTATGTGAAGGGGTGGGGCGCTCCTGACAGGAAGGGTTAAATGAGATTACAAGCCCGGCAGGCTGTCAGCAGCCACCGCTGGCTGGGATGGCAAATTGCAATTTAATGGTCAGCTTTATCTGTACGGTATCAGTGGAAATCGGCTGTTTTCAGCAACTTAATTGGCACTGTTTGCAGGAGTTTTTTGAGGAGGTAGGAGAGTTGACTGGATCTTAATGTTGAATAATTTAGAAAGCAAAACTGGCAGAAGGCTGGTGGAAACCGGCGGCAGCGGGTCTTGTTTTTCTGAAGCGCAGAGAGCTTATGAATGGGCCAGATACTGAATTCTGCTGTAGTAACCAGAACTTTCTAAAAATACTCCGAGGGTCTGATATACTGAGGCTTTATTTATAGGAAAATAAACAAAGAGTGGCAATTGCTTTTCCGATCTGTGTGTGCATCTGACTGTCGCGGGCATGAGAATGCAGGAAGATGCGGCAGCCGAGGATGTGCACCGATGGATGAGTGCGGAGGGGAGGCCTCAGGCTGGAGGGACAGGTGTCCCAGAGAACACCCCTGGTACCAAGCCGATGGCAGGACTGTGTGAGCACATGTATAGGGGAAACTCATGTTTTATGCACATGTACAAATAAATATATGTGCCCATGAATGTGGGTGAGTCTATTCCAGCATGTGAACACATGGGAGGTATAATGTGTTCATGTGTGCAGCTTTGGATATGTATGTATACATGTGTAACTGTGAGTGTGTATGCCCACATTAATGAGTGTGCATGGATGTGTGTGTGTGTGTGTGTGTTAAAGGGTAAGTATGTGTGCTCATATGTGATGTATGCACATCTGTGCATTTGGACATGTGTGTAAACATGTGTATATGAGTTTTGGAAGTCAGTACATAAGTTTGATGTGTGTTTCTGTGCCTCTGTGTGTACATGTGTGTGAGTCATGTGTATGCATGTATATGAGGAGTCTCTGCACACAAAGTATAGATGAGTATGTATGTGTTAGATACATGTAACCATGATATGTGTACACATACATAAGCATGTGTTATAAGTGGGTATAACTATATACATATGTGGTGTGAAGTGTGTGGTATATGTTGCATATGTATATATGACAGTGTGTGGGTATGTGTCTGATTGTGATGTATGTATATATTTTATGTACATGTATGTGAAAATTGAGGGAATATACATGTTGGGTTGATGTATGTGACATGTATTATATGTGAATGTGAAAGTGTGTGTATGTGGGTATACATATGTAGCTATGATACATGTTGTATAGATACATGTGTATGTTCATGTAGGAATGAATATATATATATTATGATGTGTGTGATATATTTACATTTTTATATGGGAGAATGTGAATATGTGTGTGATGTGTTTGTGTATGAATGTATGTTAGTGTGTATATGGATATGTATGTGTGGTGTTTGTGTTGTATATAGTGTTTGAGCATGCATGTGTCCGTGTGTGTGTGATATGTGTGATGTGCTTGTATTGTGTATGTGAGCATATACATAGGCATTTGCATGAGTGTGCATGTGGAATATGAATATGAGTACAGGAGGGCACATGACTTTGTGTATAGGCATGATTATGGGGTATACATATGTGGGGGTGGGAGCTAACCTGTGGCAAGCATGCTAGTTTATCTGTGTCAAAGCTACAATAGTGAAGGCTAGAGCATCAAGCCTGCCCAGAAAGCCATAGTTTAACAGTGGTGCCCAGGTGTCTGATTCATGGATGCTCTGTCATCTATGTGCACATCTATGTGCACAAGTAGGGTAGGATGTGGCAGCTCCGTGTTTGGTCACCTGTGGCAAGCAAGGAATCAGGAAGGAATCTGCACAGCAGGGAAATGGGCTGGCAGCTGATACTGGTAGCGTGTGTGGCCCTGTGCACCTGAGGGAGGCTTGAGTTGCAAGGACAGGAGCACGTGTGGTATCCTTGGAGAAACGAGGCAGAAGGGAGAGAGAAAACAGAAAGCATCGCACAGGCAGACACCAGCATTGTCTGTTCCCAGTGAGGGGTCAGTTCGGCAAGTTCAGGATTAGTAAATTTAATATCCTGTCAAAATCCTCATGATAATGAACGCAGCCTGGGCCGGCTGGCACGGCAGCTCCACACTGCAGCCGGCAAGATAGCGCAGCTAATTTATGAGCGAGGGATTGGGCTGTGCTGGCAAAGCAGGCTGGGTCCAGCAACGGAGGGCGGTCCTTGCTTGATGGAGAGCCATCAGCTAGGGATATCATTGGGTTCCAGTGACCCACAGCATGAGTGACCCTTGTACAGCTCGTTCCTTGGGGCCCTCCCTGGCTTGCAGGAAAGGATGAGGGGCAACGCCTTTCAAAAACTGACCCAACTCCATCTGCCTAAGATCCCGGGGTGGTGTTTGCCATCTGAGGTAGAAGGTGGGCACAGAGTGCTCATGAAGAGGTCAGAGGCTCACTGTATGTTGTGAGAACAGGCATGCTGGGAAAGGGGAAGACTGGGGGCTGCAACTACCTACAGGAGCTGGCCAGGGTGGGTCTCAGGCTGCACAGCGATGCAGCCTGCCTTGCTCCTCGGTGAGGAACATGCAGACGACAAAGTTCCTGTGCAATTTGTCTGAGGCTCCGCACCTCTCTAAGCAGCTGTCACCGCTGTGCATGATGGTGCATTGAATCTGAATGGGGCTCTCCACATCAAAACCTCGCTTCCATTATGATACCATCTCCCGCTCAGAGCTGTAATGCTTATTAATTCTGCGCCCATGCTCCCGGCTGAGGCAAATGTATTCCATCAGCCCAGCATTTAATTTAATTAGTACAGCTGGGCTCTCATTCTCCTCTCTGTGTCAGAGGTATTGTCAGCACGTTCTGCCGTAACACAATTACTGATTGCTTTTAGATAGGCAGAAATATGATTAGGGTATTGGGTGACTGTATCATAAGCCTTATTAGATTCATTTGAAATCTGGAGATAAATAGGAAACTTTTATTTGCAGTGTAATGAGATTATGCTTATTAGGCCAAGGCCTCGCAACCTTTTGCAAAGAACACAGCGGATCGGTCGGATTAGACCCTGGAACTACACTTTCTACTCTCGGCTCTGAGCAGCCACGCGGCCCCGTGCAGACTTAACTGTTGTCACCCTGCACATGGTTTGGATCTCAGCCGCCTGGGTCTCCTCGCCAGATAAAGGATGGGGGCAGCTCTTCTCCTTCTCCAAGTCTGGGGAAACACACCCATCTTGAAATGGAAGAGGAGGGAGCAGTCTTATATTTTGAAAAAAATCCATGTGCGGACTAAAAGGAGTTATTCTTCTCAGTGCATGTGTGTCGTTTATAGAGATTGGCATGCAGTAACCATCTCAAAAGTCCCTGAGCTCCATCAGAAGGCGACCATCCTGCCTGTTGTCATGATGATAGCAAGTGAGTCCCACGGTGCTGCATCCTCCATCCCCAGTGTTCATCAGAGGCCTTGAAGCTCCGTTGTGGGCAGGGCTCCTGAAAACACCCCTTCCTGCCTGGGACGCATGCGCAAAGATGTGGCAGAGCTGTGATTGAGGCTACCTCCTGTGTCATGAAGGAAGACATTGAAATTAAAGTGCAGCATTCCCTGAACTGAGCTGGGGCCGATGAAGTTACTGCTTATAAAATACAGGGCTTTCATATACAAGGAAAATTGTAACGTATTTTCTGAATATAAAAAAAAAAATCAAGGGACAATGCATAAATATTGTTTTTAGAGAAAAGATCCAAAATGTAAAACCTAAATTTATAAAGTGCATGCCATTTCCCTGACTCTTGTGATCTTCTCTGACTTAGTCCATTTTCACTGGGTCACCCTCAACAGGAACGTAATTTCAGCCAAGCTAAGTAGGCTGTTTCCAGTCATGTGTGAAAGTTGCTGTTAACTTACACAAAGGGAGGGACATTTATTTGTTTTGTTTTCAAGGTCTCTATTAACATATCTCAATTATGCACAATAGTGGTCTTCACTGTGACGTTGTATACTTGTAAATACTATATTTCTGTTACAGTCACTCAGTCATCTGCTTTCCAACTGGTCTCTCTTCTACTCTCATGCCGTGTGTGTGTGTGTGTGTGTGTGTGTGTGTGTGTGTGTGCATGTGTGTGAGCATGTATGTGACTATGCATGTATACATTGTGTGCATGCATGTGTGAGTGTGCATGTGTGCATGTGTGCGTGTCTGTCTATGTACATGCCTGTGTGCATGCATGTGTATAAGTGTGTGTCTGTGTGTGCATGCATGTGAGCATGTATGTGTACATATGTGCAAGTGTGTGTCTTTTTATGTACATGCATTGTGTGAGCATGTGTGTGTGCATGTATGTGTGAGAGTGTGTATGTGCCTGTAAGTGTGTGAGTGTGCCTGTGTACGTAAATGTGTGTAAGTATGTCAGCATGCATGTATCCATACATGTACATAAGAGAGATAGAGACAGGGGGAAAGATCCAGTGAGTTAGGGCTGCTTACTGGAGCATGGGTGAGGGTTTTACAGGCACATGGACACTGATTGGTCACTATACTACTGAAGTAGATGTTTCTTTCCCCACCTTCCCAGAAACCATCAACTGCCTGTAGACCCTCAGGAAGGGACGGGACTTGTGAGGCTCTTCCCCCAGCAGCGGGGAGAATTTGTGTTTTAGCTAAATGTATGTTCAAGTGAAGGGCTGTATGCAGAAGAACCTGTGTGACCCCACAACCCAAAGCAAAGAGTAGATGGGAGTCTGAAACTTGGGGGAGCAGAGCTTGTCTTGTAGGTGAGGAAGCTTTGGGGAAAAGTAATGGGACACCTTTATGTGGGAAGTGTACACAGAGCCACTACATTTGACTGTTGAGGATTTCAGAGGTTCAAATGCCTTCAGATCACGACGTGACCATGAAGGGTCCAGCTGAACTCGATCCCTCTGTTCCTGGTCCTCATCTGGCTTCAGGCTCTAAGGTCCGAGGGGTCCTTCTCCTCTGCTAGTCATTGGTCATTTGCGACCCAATCAAATAACTCCTGTGAGGACACGTGATCTCCCTCCCCCTCCCACCCCCTTGGTCCTTGCCAAAGCTGTCAGGCAGGGGGCAGAAGCCTGAGCAGCGCAATCTGCATTTGGCATTGAACCCCTGCTCATGTGATGTTGAAGTTCAGTGAAGGACTGAGGAGGGAAGGCAAAGGAGAACTGCGGGACAACTGGGCCTCTCAAGACAGTTAACTCCCACCAGCACACAGAAAACAGCCACAATTCAGTGTCCTTGGCTGGTGGGAGTCCCTAGCTGCCTCCCCTTCCCCAGCTTGCCAGATAGGCCTTCTAGAGCCTCCCCAGGAAGTATAGTGACACACTGGCAAGTGGCTGCTGTCATGATGTCATGAGCCACTGAAACATGAGTGCAAAATGAAACATTATTTTTTTAATGAAAACTGAATTGAGTATCTTAGAAAACCCAGATAAAAGCAAGTTGCTTTAAAAAAAACAATCTAGAAGTACCTGTGTGTTTGGTCAGTGTAAATCCTGGGCCTGGGGGAGGGGTGGTGATTAGACCCTAAGATCCCACAGTCAGGGGGCTTCCCAGGCAGTTCTACTCAGTTGTCTCACTTTGAGGAAGCTTGGGAGATATGTCAGGAGCCAGTGTTGTTGAGACGAGACGGAGGCTTGCTGAGACATTGTGAGACATTGGCGCCGCGTCAGAAATGTCCATGTTCTTTCTTGGGAGGTAGAGGCAGGAGGCACAAGAGCACGGGGCCAAGTTCAGCTGCATCGATCACTGGAGGCCAGCCTGGTTTACACGGCACCTGTGCCAAAAAGCAAAACCAAAACAACAGAAAGGCATGCTCCACATTAAGATGCTGCAGGCATGGGTCTGAACTGTTCTGCGAGTCCATTCGCCTCCAAAACAGATCTGGCCACAGACCCGTTCTGTGCGATGGATCTGGAGGACTTCCAGGATGGGGGAGGCTCGCGGACCGGCACCGTTCTGACTGCAGTGCAGACTCTAACGACTTTCTGGTGTTCTGCTGAGGTTAACAGAAAGTAAAAGGAGAATGGGCAAGCGCCTAGGATGCGTGTCTGCTGAAGGGAGTGTGGATGACAAGGTTTGGGAGTCTGAGGATGGGCTGGCTCACAGAAGGGTTGGACCTTTCCAACTCGGGAACAGGGAATGGTGTCCATGGGGGCAATTGTTACACCCCATGATCTCGTGCATGTTCTCCACATCCAAATCCCACCCCAACCTTCTCAAAGACAGTCGTCGGGTTAGACCACTCTGTGCCAGTGTGACCTCTCTCAGCTATTGGCATCTGCAAAGAGCTGTCTCCCCCCAACCCTGATCCAGGAGAACTGGGACTATGTGTCTCGGTGGGTGTACAGTCGAACCCTGGAAAGACCAGGTCATATTCTGCACACAGTGGTGACTGTCATATGGTACAGATCTGCAGATCTGTGCCTGATGTTGCCTGTTGCTTCCAGCAGCTGGGAGATGAGCAAGCTGAGGCCCATTGCTGGGATTCAGGGTCAGGAGCAGTCAGCTTTGCTTCACCATGAAGGTATTTAGCTGTGTGTCATCTTTTTTTTTTTTTCCCCCAGCGAATCAGATGACAAGCTTGCTCCATTGCTGATTCAGGGAGTGGCCTTGTGGTGTCTCTGTAGAATCAGGACCCACACTGCGGCACACGTGAAACCCAGCTTGCCAAGGGCACCAGAATAGCCTGGGAACCGAGCAGGACTTTGGACTTAGCATTCAGCACAGATGCCAAGATGGGGCTCTTGATGCACAGCGTCCGGAGGCAGCTTCCAAGCAGATTCTGCTGCCTGCCTGTGCCAGCAGGGGAGAGCTGGCCCACAGCTCAACAAGGGGCGCCAGGATGAGGAACCCCAGCTCACTAAGGCCTGCTACAAGCAGTATAGTTCAGAGTTAGGCAGTGAGGTTGCCATCTCATCTCCAGTCTCTTGGTGAAGGGGTCATTTGGTACCCTGGGTGCTCCAAGACCCCAATCCTCCATTACTACCTGTCTTCATCCATGTACAGCAAATTTGCTCCATTAAAACATAGCCCAGGCACATGTGCCCATACACATCTCACACACACACACACACACACATACACACACACACACACACACACGACCACCACCACCATCATCATCATCACCATCATCATTATCACCATCTTCTCCGTCACCACCACCACCGTAATTTAAACAATAAATTTAAAAGAAAAAGAAAGCATGTGTGTGGAGGAGATGCCTCGGAGGTTAAGAGCAAATGGTGTACCACAGCAGCACCAGAGTCTTACCCCAGACCCCACCTTGGGCAACTCGTAACAGACTGTATCTCCAGTTCCAGGGACTCTGACATCATCTTCTGGAACTCTACAGACACCCACACTCAGGTAAACAAATCCACATATGCAGATGCACATGGACACATAATTTTAAACTAAAGTCTCTTTCAAAAACAAAAATCCTCAGGAGCATGTCACATGGTCAACCTGACCTCTGGTCACATGATTTACCCGCCCTCTCTCCTCAGGGGACCTGAGGATAAAGAGCAAGCCAGACCCCGGTCTTCAGAAACTAGAGGTTATAAAGAGCAGAGTGAATGGGGAAATAGAGAAGAGAAAAGATCAAACTATGTCCCCCCTCATTTTGCCGTTCACATGTCTGCCAAAACATCACATTAGATGTCTCTAAATGTCTGAAATTTTATTTTTAAATTTTTTATTTTCACAAAATTCTCCAAAGTCCAGGGTGGGGGTTAAGAATGCTCGCTGTGCAGACATGAGGACCTGGGCTCAGAGCCCGGCACCCATGCTAACAGCAGGCACCCCTGGTTCTCCCGTAGCAGCTAACAAGCTTGGGAAGCACCACCGCCTCCTCTCACTGTCCCAACCCTTTCAGGGAGGGCTGCTCTCCAGTACTGAGGAAGAAACTGGTCTTAAGGGAGCCGTTTGCCTGAATTCATACACCTAGGATGCTGCGGAGGCCCCTAGAGTGTGCTAGCAGCCACTTTAGACACACCGCCATCAGATGGGGTGTTATCTCCTTCACACATGATGATACCTCTACAGGCAGAGTGGCATCCACTGTAAACTCAATGACGGTCACAGCAGGCATGGTGACACTTGGTGTAATGTCCACTCTGTACATTCTAACAGCCACTTAAGCCTGATGATGTCATATAGTCATTGTGATGTTCACTGCAAACACTTTAAGGTGGCTACGTAGCTAATGACAGAGAAATCTGGTGTGGCATTTCCAAGTTGCTGGCTGGTCTGTGTGTCTCTGTGTGTTTCTATCTCTGTCTCTTGTGTGTCTCTTTCTCTGTCTCTCTGTGTATCTCTTTCTATGTCTCTCTTTCTCTGTCTCTCTGTGTATCTCTATCTCTGTAAGTCTCTCTATCTCTGTGTCTGTGTCTTTCTGTCTCTGTGTCTTTCTGTATCTCTCTATCTCTGTGTCTACAAATCTTTCTGTCCCTGTGTATGCAACTCTTCTCTCTGTCTATCTCTGTGTCTATCTCATGTATCTATCTCTGTCTCTATGTGTCTGTCTACCTCATGTATCTCTCTGTCTCTCTATCTCTGTGTGTCTCTGTCTCTCTCTCTCTTTGTGTGTGTGTGTGTGTGTGTGTGTGTGTGTGTGTGTGTGTTAGCCGTGGAGGCACACGAGTGGTCCATTGGATGTGGCTGGGGAGGTGCTGAGTTAAAGGTCTCTGTTACTATTTCCTCTGCTGTCCTCATCTGAAGCAGGCAGCACCACTATGACTTTCAGAACAGCCAGCACACGAATACCCCGTATAAAGGAGACCACATCATTAGGTGCTAAATATATGTTTATAGTGAAATAAAAACAATTTTTATCTCTGGCCTTGTTTTACAAGCGGATGCGAGCAAGAGGAAAATACTGACAGCCAGTCTTCCAGGAGTGTGGATTAATGAGAGTGCCGTAATTGCTATATGTTTGCTTGGTGTGGATTCAAAGGTAAATCACAGCAGAAGTAATTAGATAATTATTAAAGTGTGCATTTAATCTGCAAGCCCCAGGGAATATTACACATGAATTCATTGGAGCCTGTTCTGCTTCCTGTTAAGAGCACGTGCTGCCTCCAGGGTCCTCTGCCAGGCTGCTTCGGAGAAAGCAGCAGCTTGGGATAGTGCCTCTGCCACAGGTCATGTCTGGCTGTGCTGCTCTCTGCCAGGCTATGTGAGGGCACCTTCCCAGGAAAGCCGACGCTCATCAGAGGGCACACTAGTCTGTCCATCATCTTCTCCTTTGGTGTTTGGGATAACTCTGTTTCCTAGAAATTTGCCCTGAGGCTAGAAAGCCACTTCCCATGAAAGGCTCCTCTCTCGACTCTCTCCTTCCTGGTCTGTCAGAGCCAAAAGCCCTCCAAGACAGGATAGCGTGGAGTGGTGGGATTTAATAACTATACTTGAGAGCCCAGGCTCACTTCTAGGCTTGTCTTGAGAATAGCCAGTAGAAGGGAAAACACTCGCAAGCAGAGACAGCTTTGATTTGTTTGTGGCTCACGGAGTTCTGACCCTGTAGTTTCCCTTCGGGTGCCGTTTTCATCTCCAGAGGCCAAGGGCAGTGGGGTCGAGGTCAGTGGTCCATAACTAATGTGTTTTGGAAAGACCACCCCCACATCCTACTCCTGAGTCCTGTACTGAGATGCAATCACTAATCACGTGGAAAGACACTGGTTTAACAGCACATGGAGTACAGACTTAAGTAAGGGTTCAGTGGATTCACTCATTGTGTGTGTGGAGACTTGGTAGAAATGCTCTGTAAGCCTAAATGTGTGAAGACCACACGAGAGCCGATGTAATATCCTACCTTGAAGGCTGGAATTCTCCTTTTCCTATATCCAGCCCTGTGGTGATAAACAGGCCCATGGCCCCCCTGAGCCTCTTCTTCTCACCTGTAGCACTGTGTGGTTAGGAGGAGTCAACCGTTAACTAATGGAGTAAGTTGCAGGCCCTGTGCCTAGAAAATCCATAATAACGGTGAGCCAGAAAGACCTATGAAAACACCTCAGCTAGAATCCAGCTATCAACTGCCAGAACCAAGTCATTCTCTTCCTCCCAAGGAGAAGCCTCTGGAGAGGCTGAGCAAGGAGAGGGGTTGACAGGCACCCCACAGTCCTCTCCAGAGTCCATGGTGACAATGCAATGCACAGTGGCAGTCAGTTCCAGCTGTCTGAACTATAACCTTCCTAGGAACATCCTGCCATGAAACCCAGGCTCCTTAGCCATCCTTAGCAGCTCCCTGGATCCACCTCACCTACTAAGAAGTTAATTATATATTCAATGGGTACCAGGGCTTCTGTGGACTGGTTTCACTATGACCCGGTAGTCCCCGAAAGAGCCATAATGCTGGTAGCATTAAGCTGCTGGGACAAAAAACTATAATAAGAGGTTAGCATGAGGATGGCCATTATCTCTTACTGTCACACTCTTTTTTTTTAACATCACCTAACCAAGGCAAGTTTCTAAGCATAAGACCCAGGTCTTCCTGTCCTCTCCAGACTGATATTCTAGATGATACTTTAGACCCTTGCTCCAGACGTTCTCAGTGTGAATCTCAGACTCGTTGACTTAATGAGCTCTGCATTTGTCTTGCAGGGAGGCCAGCTTGGCACCCCCCAGGCTTATGTCACAACTAGGACATAGATATTTGCCTCCCTTCACATACAAACTGTGTTCGAAAATTAAACATCTGCTTCTAGTTCCTGGAGTGTGCTGAACCTACCAGGGAATTAGAAATCAGGAATAGACCTGGAGTCTAGCAGCTACTAAAAGCAAAGATGGCAGGCTCATGTAGGTGAACTCCAGATTAGAAGAGTTGGTCCTACGTGAATGCCTGTCCCCTGAGCACGTGTTCCTGCAGCAAGCACTAGGTACAAGTCGGAAACAGCGGCCTCGCTGCCTGGGGAATGTCCACAGCAAGTAGCAAACCAGTTCTTGAAGCTGCCACTTTGCCTCTAACAATAAACCTTATATCCCCAACTATCACTACTGCAAGAGATAAAGTCATCCCGTAAGCTCCTGGGAGGTACGTCTACTTCTGTATCCCTTTCACCACCTCCATGTGTATCTTCAGGAGCAGTGGAGAGAATGTAACACCGAGCTAGAACTCACGACTATGTTCTGTCCTGTAGGAACATGTCAAAACCGGATCCTCCTGAGAGCCATGCTGGATGTCCTAACTGACACACGAGTGGGGCAAGGGAGGGAGGCTGGCCCAATGGAGTCCCTGGCAGAATGACCCAGAGGACCTGCCATGCAAGTTGCCACAGGGTGAAAGGACATCCTGTAGTGTGGTGTCCTCCCCTTCCCACCTTTCTTTCCCTTCAAATGGATGACAGAGAAGCTACACTTTCCTTCGTACCCAGAACATGCTGGGGTACAAGGCAGAGAAGCAGGGAACTGTGGCCATCTTGAAATCAAGGCATTAAACTGTGTATGGAGCACACACCTTAAGCCCAAAGGAAACACCATCAGCTTGCCCTCCACTTCCTGCTTATCCACCCGAGCTCTGCAGTCTGCAGACAGTTGCTGTTGGTATGAGATTCTAACAGAGCCTCGGTCGGTAATATAGTGAGGTCTGCTTGACGGGCAAGCACATGCTCTCCTTCCATGTTCTTCCAACAGCCGCTTTCTCATTACCATTGCATATCAATATAGACATGGGATCCAGATTTAACCAGAAAGTGGAAAGTGCATGCGTCCATATGGGGAAGGAAAGAAAAGCCCGTGGAGATGGATTTCTTCTCCTCTTCGTAATACAATGTGCCCCGCGGCAAGTTCAGGCGTCACTCCCAAAAGAGCAGTTTAAACTTGCAAAATTAAGCATCTTAGAGAGCTGTGTGCCTAATGAAGATGTGGGATTGGGGTATCTTTCAGGTGGCCACAGGAGGCAGAAGACACTGTCCCCACTTCACATCATATACCCTATCTGCCTGACATGGGAGGGCAGAGAGATTTTCTTCACCTCTGCTTCAAGCTGCGTATCCCATGGAGACCAGCTCTTCATCTCTTCTCTGCAGCAGGGAAGTGGCCCCTGAAGGGTTAAAAGAGACTCGGAATAAGGCCTTCTTTATGGTCATTTGATTATGAAACATTTAGGTCAAAAAGAGACCTTAAAATGTAATGAACAACATCTATCTGTTGTTTGAACTTCTGCAGACATGGCATAGTTGATAAGAATGGAGAGAAACTCCATATGGTTCCTGCCCCTGAGCAGCTTGCCCCTCAGCCTTGGTGGGATGGGAGATAATATGGCATGAGGGAGCAGGAGATGGCTGCAGACCTAATTATTGGGTAAAGGTAGAGAGGGCCCAGCTCTTCACTCTGCCTAGAAATCTGGTCTACATTCCCCAAGGTGGACCAACAGAGCAGGTGACGATCCACCCACAGGGTTGCAGCATGGTCTCCTCCACCTGCGAGCTCTCTCCTATGGACATATGAGGTCAACATGTGTCTCCTGGCCATGGACCTTTGGCAACAGGCACAGGGATTTGGGTATCTGCATTATTCTGATGAAGCTTCTGGTTGAAGAATCTGGTTGTTTTCCTTTTAGACAGACTGGCCCATTGAAGGATGGATATTTGTAGAGATGAGGTAGACTTGGGGATGTATACACCTCAGAACCACCGGGAACATGTCAACATTGAGCAGAGGGAGATGACAATCTTGCTAGGTCAGTCAGAAGTGAGAAATAAGAATAGGCCAACGGGAAGCCAAAAATACAAACGGACCAACAAGAGATCAGAAGTGTGTATAGATAAGCTGGAGGTTAGAGCTGTGAATAGCCCAACGAGGAAATAAGAAACATGAGTCCATGTGAGGTTAGAGATGCACGTGTACCAATGGGAGGTCAGAAACAGGAGTGGGCCAGTGTGAAGTCAGAAATATGAATGAACCAATGTGACATCAGAAACATGAATGGCCAGTGGGAGATCAGAAACATGAGTGGACCAATGGGAGATCAGAAACATGAGTGGGCCAATGGGAGATCAGAAATATGAATGGCCAGTGGGAGATCAGAAACACAAGTGGGCTAATAGGTTAGGAAAGTGACTAGTAAGCCCGTGAGAAGCCGTGGGGATACAACATGAGACTAAGCACCAAGGCCAAGCATGTTCCACTCTTGCCTGGGGTCCTGAAGGAAGGTGTATGTGGAGAGAATAAGCCTTAGAGAGAGAGAGAGAGCTGTCTTGATCTCCAGGCTACCCCTGCCTGATCCAGGCTAGCCTTGCCTGGATCTCCCTTCACCTACATTTTTTTTGTTTGTTTTAAGACACTGAGTACCAACCTTGTGAGATCTGCCTTGGAACTCCAGACAAGGGCTGGGTCTTGCTGGGCAAGGCCACTCCCCACCTCACTGGGGCCAAGAAGGCCCTCCTGCCAACCAATGTGGAAGAGTACTGGCTAAAGAGTCTGGGATTCTCCCTTGGGGAAGGTGGAGCCCAGGCGTCCCAGCACAGATGAGTTCAGAGGTGGGGGTGGGGGGGTGGGCGGGGGGGGGGGGGAGGATGCAAGCTAAGCGTCAGGACTATACCCAAGTCACCTCAGAAGTCTGTTTACACGGCCAGTGAGCTGTGTTGAGAGGAGCTAGTGTTGAAATGAGTCTATTGATCACCCTTCTAAATACTAGATAATGTCGTTTTAAATATGAGCAAATAGAGCTGAGTGCGACCACATGCACCTTTAACCCCAGCACTTGGAGGACAGAGGCAGACTGATCTCTATGAGCCTAGAGCTAGCCTGGTCTACATAGGAAAACCAGTTCAACCAAGGTTAAGTAATGGGGAAACCCTATTGTTAAAATTTAAAAAAAAAGTATGCAAATAAACCTCATATCTATTGTTTCAATGAGCAAATTTCTGTGACTTCCCACCCAACACATCCAACAGACCCTCCCCAGTCCACAGCCCCGTGACCCTCTAGCCACAGACCTTCCCCAGTCCGGTGACCCTCTAGCCTCACCCACAACCCATTTTATAAAACCTTAGAATCTCAGGCTTCCTGCAAATCCTAACAACTCCCTTCACTCTGCCCTCGTGAAGCTAAGCCTCAGTCTGCATGGGCCACTTGGCCTCCCAACAGAACTCCAAGCTGCTCCCCCCAACACACACACACACAGACACACACACACACACACACACACACACCCTTCACTCTCGGTCCCTCACCTCAGTCAATTAACAGTCGATGAAGGAAATCTTGATGCCTTTTAATTTCCATCCCAGTTGATTTGACATCCAAGTTTATGCTGTTATTTTGTGGTACGAGCAACAGGGGCAATTTAAATTCAGGAAATTTCATCCATAGGTGCCCGCATTTACATTTCATGAGTTGCTCATGGTGAATAGAGTTTATACACTCCCTCTGAATGAGAACAGCGGTGGCTGGGGGGGCAGGAAGGAGCCCGTGAGGATGCCCGGGCCACCGCATAGCAACCGCCAGGTTTCCAAGGCCAGATCGCTCTCCGACCCTAAGCAACTGAATGAGAACATCAAAACATGCCTGCTTCGAGACGGCTAATGCCCATTAGTGTTGGGGACTGTTACCTCGATCAGGAGTGACAGAGCCCTAATTATTAAGGTAATTAGAAGTTATAACACTGGCAACATGAAAGGGAGAAGTTCCAGAGCCCATTAACAATGTTACTTTAAGTGATCTGGCTGTGAGCTGTTCAAGTCTCTAATTACATTACACGTCCATCTTCAAGGGTGATGTGATTAACCGATGGGCGAGGGATTAATGTATAGTGACTACTGTGTAAGCGCCGTAAGTACTATTTTCACAGGAATGGGCTTCACGCATGTCATTGAGTTTTCTTCCACTAAACTGTACACATTATGTCACCCCCCAAAAAAATCCCTGATCTTGATGCATTCATATGCTTTATGCACAAATATTTTGTGCTCTCCTGTCCCAATTAACTTACTTCTTTATGTTGATGGCACATTCACAGGAGTGTAGCTAAAGGTAAACCCAGCCGTCTTTCACTCATGAACAAATGCAGGTGCGATTTATTGATACACACAGAAGGCTAGCAATGCAACTCCCCTCTTCCCTCCCTCCTTCCCCAGGAGTGTAAGTTACGAAGGACATCTTTAAACAGTAAATATGCCCTTGAGTATTTGTACTGAGTACTAAATTTTATATTGCATTTATCATTGTGGCTCTCCAGAACACTTTGTCACACTATCCAAACTACTTTTCTTAAGACACAGTAAGAGGGCCAGTGAGATGGCTCAACAAGTAAAGGTGCTTGCCACTAAGCCTGTTGGCCTGAGTTCGATTCCTAATATTAACAAAATAGAAGGAAAACATTAACTCCAGAAAACTGTTCTCCAGCCTCCACATAAATGCTTTGGCATACACACACACACATACATACACACGCAAATACACAAATATACACACATATACACCCAAACACACACACACACACATACATGCACATGCATATACACACATACACACACAAACACATACACACGCACACACACATACAAACATACACACACGAACACATACATACACATTCACACACACATACGCACACACAGGCTTGCACATTCAAATAAAATAATTAATTTAATGTAATGTAATAAAAATTTAAAGACTCAATAAAATTTACTAGTCATTTCTATGATAATTTTTAATTAAAATTAAAAAAAAAAGATTAGACTTCCAGAAAGGACAGTTTCTTGAACCGCTTTTTAATTTAACATTTAATTTAACTGTGCTTGTATGTGTGTACATGCAGGCACATGCTACCATGTGTGTGTGCAGGTCAAAGGACAGGTTGTGGGAGTGGGTTCTCTGCTTCCACTTGTTTCTGAGCTAGAGTCTCTCCTATCCCTATTCTGCATACTCCAGGCTAGCTGGCCTACAAACTTCAAGTCAGTTCTCTAGGCTGCCACCTGTCTTACCATATGCGCAGTGGGGTTGCAGATGCACACCACCATATGCACGCTGGGATTGCAGATGCACACCACCATATGCACGCTGGGATTGCAGAAGCACACTGCCACATCCATCTTCTCTATGCACATGCTGAAGGCTGAACTCTGGTCATCATGCTTACGTAGCGAGCACTTTTACCTGCTGAGCCATTTCTCTAGCCCTCAATTTGCTTTTCCTGAGAGCTTGGCTTTTAGTTTTACACATCATTAGTCTTTCTGAAAATCATCTACTGGTGCATGCTAACGCATGCAATGTGTGGCTATGGAAAACCATTTCCTTCATTCAAAACTGGGCTGTCTCTATGCTGTTTGGTGTTTTCTGCAGCCAGTGCTGGGACATGAGTGGCACTGGGGTGGCCTCTCCTCCCTTGCAGCTAATAGGCAGCTCCTCGCCTCTCCTAGGATCCTCTTTGCTGCATGTGTGAGTGGTAGGAAGGTCTCAGAATTTGAGGAGATACCATGTACCCAGGCTCTTACTATGCCCTGACTGACAATGTTCACTGAGAAGGGATCTATAAAAAGCCATAAGGAAAAGCACAGAGCCTCCTGTGGGCATCCTGCTGCTACTCACAAAGTCCCCCCACCCCCAAGAGCATCTGTCTGATCCCCACTTCCCTCACGGATTCCTAAGGCTCTGGGAATGACACATAGCTAGTGAGAAAGGACACAGGTCCGCCAGGGTCTGGTGATGATAAAGAGATGTGGCCATAGACTCCACTTCACTCAAGGCTTTGGATTCCCTTTCACCTGTGAGCCTGAAAAGTGGTTATCTGCATTTGGGTCTTTTTCCTCACATAGAAGAGCTGTTTGATACCATCCCACACCACTATACTACAGTACAGTTAGTTAGTTAGTTAGTTAGTTAGTTAGTTCTTTGCTAGTTTTATAATGTGTTTGACCAGATTCACCCCTCCCCAGCTACTTGAAGACCTAGCCTTCCCTACTACCCAACTTTGTTGTTTTGGTTTTTTTGTTGTTTTTGTTTTTTCTGGATATGTGGCCCTTCTCTGGATCATGGGCAACACTCTTAAGGAACACTAACTATCTCCCAGATAATGGTGACGCTCTTCCATTCCGGGTGGGATTTCATGTCCACTTTCCATCTTCATGCTGGGGAGTCTCATGCGAGACTTGAGCTTGCGCAAGTCTTGACCATGTTGCCATGACTGCTGTAAGCTTGAGTGTGCAGCTTCCCTGTTGTGTCTGGAAGACATTGTTTCCACCTCTGGTTCTTGGTCTTCCTGCCCCTCTCCCACAATGATATCTGAGGCACCCCAACCCATGTTCTCTACCTCCATCCAGACCATGGCCCAGCACAGTTCCAAGAAGGCTTCTAGATGGTCAACCACAGCCATCTGCTTGTTGAGGGAACAAGCAGAAATACAGGCAGGAAACAAACACAGCCACACAAAGAGAGGATCCATCTGTGGAGGCTGAGTGTGTCTGCAAAGGCCACTCTGACTGTCACTTTGCTTAGGAGATAGGCATAGATCTGGACCTGTGTGTCTAGGACACCTGTGACTGGCCCCAGGGACTTGTCTGTGCCTAGCGCTAGACAGCTCTGGGTCCTACCAGGAATTGCAGCTTACCCAAGTGCAGTCCTGGATCCAGACATTCAGGCTCTTGTTTCACCTAAAATGAAATTTCTGAGCTTTGAAAGTCTTACCATGAAAAAGTGGGAAGTTGGTGAGGTGTGCTAAAGGAAAGTTCGGGTGCACAGGGATCCATGTATTATATTGCAAAGTCCTGTCCCCCCCAAAAAATGTACCCTTGTTATTTGTCAGCTACAAGAGTGATTTATGAGAGGCAATCTTAAAAATTAAGTTGAATCCCAACTCCCTACCCAGATGCACAGTTGATGCAATGGACTATATGCATCCAATCTCAAGAATGGTGTGCATAACTCCATGAGCAGGCCTGCGGTACATCATACACACACACACACACACACACACACACACACACACACACAGAGAGAGAGAGAGAGAGAGAGAGAGAGAGAGAGAGGAAGAGACAGAGAGAGACAGAGACAGAGAGAGAAAGACAGAGACACAGAGACAGAGACAGAGACAAAGGGGCAGAGACAAATCACTCGAGTGTGACTGATTCTGAGACTGCCTGTCTCACCACTTGGCAGTTGTTCATGCATGGATGAATCTACATAGGCCAAGAGGGTGAAAGTCACTCCACAAGCACACTGCAGCTACACATAGATGTTCTGGTTTCTCCTCAGTGGCCAAAACTGCCCCATGTGGACCCCCAAGAGTCTCTGTGTTAGAGATTCCTGCCTTCCTGTGTTTAGAGGCAAGTCCATTTCTCTGTTTCCAGTTAGTTGAAGGCATGAGAACAGCATCTCCATGAGCGGAGTGGAAGGGAGTTGGTGAGTATCATGCTTGCCCATGACCTCTGACCTCTGCTTATGTTGCCTCTCCATAAATGCAGACAAGGTTTGTCTAATGTGACAAAGTGTCAAACTTTGTCACTAGAGCGTTCACTTGGAACCCATGGGAAGACCTGGGTCGTAGACAACCCTGTGAGGTGTATAGAATTTCTTAACTAAAAATCATTGACATTAACATACAAAAGTGCTAAAAACATCTTCATTTTTGAGACTATTCTGTGGGTAGCGCACAGAAAACACTCAGCGCTCAGGGACAGAGGGAACGGATGCAAGCTATGCGCTGGTGAAGACACCCTTGGTACCTCTCCCCTTGCTTCTTTTGCAGCTAAGTATTGACTAAGATATGACCAGAGCCGGGCGTGGTGGCGCACACCTTTAATCCCAGCACTCGGGAGGCAGAGGCAGGCGGATTTCTGAGTTCAAGGCCAGCCTGGTCTACAGAGTGAGTTCCAGGACAGCCAGGGCTATACAGAGAAACCCTGTCTCGAAAAACCAAAAAAAAAAAAAAAAAAAGATAAGATCACAGACTGAGCCCTGAGGGACTTCCACAATGCCATGTACCTGGAGCTGACTCACATGGAGGTGACATGGAGGGAAAGAACAGACTCCAGGTTGTCCTCTGACCTCTGTGTGTACACCGTGGCACAGGCCCTGGACATTCATCTCTCCACACCACTTGAACTGTTTTTTTGAGGCAGGTTCTTGTGTAGCTCACTCTTGCCTCAGACGGACTCTCTCTATAGCTGGAGATGCCCTTGAACTCCTGATCCTCCTGCCTCTGCCTCCTACATGGTAGGATTTCAGATCTGTATCACCACACCATGGTGTGTGTGTGTGTGTGTGTGTGTGTGTGTGTGTGTGTGTGTGTGTGTGTGTCTGTATTCATGTGTGGGGGTGGGCACATTAGCACCACAGATTGCATCAGCCCTCACAATTGCCCTTTGTTTGAGATAGATGTGTCACTGCTAAGCTAAAGTAGACGGCCCACAAGCTTTTAGACACTCTCCTGTCTTCACTTCCCATCTCCCCACAAACATTTGTGGTACTGTGTCTGGCTTTGACAAGAGCTCTGGGAATTGGGACAGGCCTGAGTTGATACCCAGCATGCCGTCTCTCCACCCCTCAGCCATTCTCAAACACTCCAGTCATGGCTGCAAAGCACACGCCCATCATTTTGCAGCTATGAACCCTGTGCTAAGTCAACATTCTCCTCGGCCCAGCACCTGACACCCACCATTTTGCTCTCTGTCTCTATGAAGTTGACAACTCCGTCACACAGCCTGTGTGCTTCTGTAACTGGCTTATCTCATTTGCTGTAACACCTTTGAGGCTCATCTTGGTTTTCAGCTCTGCTGGCCCTCATCTGTCTTTGAGCTGGGTAACATTTAGAGTGGCGGGTGGTGTCTTCCTCTATCTAGTAGCTGTTGTGAATCTGGGAGCATGGATACTACTTCAAGACCCTGCTTCCTGTGGTTTAGGGGTCTGGCCCTCACAGGAAGCTAGCTAACATGTAGTGACTTTATTCTTGATGTCCCTGTGTGCTGCCCTAGTGTGTGCCGAGCCACCACTCTGGGTGACGTTCCATCCATGGCACACAGGTGACCATTTCTCTCTACTCTTGTCTACACTCCTCTCCTGGCTGATAACCATCCTAGTGGATGGGAAAACATGTCTCACTGTGGTTCTGGTTCACAATTCATGATGAACGGCTAGCGATGCTGCACCTCTTTGTATGATGTGTTTAGTGGCTATTTGTAATTCATTTGGGAAGAAATGCCTCTTCAAGTCCTTTGCCCATGTTTTAAACGAGTTTTTCTGGTTGCTCCTACGCTGCAGGAGTACTTTATATATCCTGGGTATTAACCGTGATCCCATTGCGCGTCTGAAGAGCATTTTCCATGCCTTTCAGAAGGTTGTCTTTTTTTTACCCTGTTGACAGTGTTCCTTGGTGTGCAGTATTTTTAATTTGTTGTTATTTAGATTATTTGTTTTTAGTTCTATTGCTGCCTGTGATTTTTGTGTGTGACATATCTGAATAGTTACTAGTGAATTCTGATGATTTCAGGTATAATAATGATATCACTCGTATCTTCCACAACTCCTCATCTCTTGGAAGATGCACGCTGAAATGCTGTTGGTGGACAGTAAGGTCCTGGGTTAGCTTTATACCCCTGAGGGGTATGGGATGGAGGGCAATGTGCAGGACGTGGCTCAGGGGCTGCACTGGGCTTTGGGGTTATGTTCCACCATGAAGAGGTTAGGAAGCCCGAAGGACCCTGAGAACGTGAGCATCCTCCCCAGCTGCACGATGTTGTGAGAAGGGTCGCAGATCCACACAGGACTGGTCGCACAGGCAGGAGCTAGACCAGTCCCCACTGTGCTCTGAGCACATGCTTCAGCATCAAAGTTGTCATCTCCCCGGGGAACCAGTTCTGTGAGGTCTCCCAGCTGCCCTTGCTCTACAGGGCAGGAAATGGAAGCTCAGAAAGAGTCACTTTACCAAGGTCACAAAGCTGGGAGTGTCAGGGCAAAGGTCAGAGTTCAGAAGTGACTGGACACAGAACTACTCACTCGGGCTAGGCTCCTGGGTTCCCTGCTGACAATTTCCACTTCCCCTCCCCTCTGGCTCCTGTTATAAGACAAATCTATGAGGTTGGACCAGTCAGTCTTCCTAAGTGTGTGAGACAGGACTAGCTCCTCAGAAAGCCATAGAGCCCTAAGGACACACGTTGAGTCCTTGATGAGTCCCTTGTGCCCACACACCCCTGGCTAGCAGAGAAGGACAGCCACATGGAGATGCCACTCACCTGGGGCCAGTTCCTATGGCAACACATGTGGATGCGTTTCACCAGCAACTTTGATATGAAATGACTGCCCAGACTTCAAATGTGAGCCGGCTCCGTGTCCCTTCCGGAGCAAAGGGTAAAGAATCAGGCCGCGAGTGACCAGCTGGGTGGAGCCTTGTGGTAGGGGCTGGGTTTATTTTTATTTGGGGGATATCTCTATTCTAATTAGATTTAGCACATTTATAAAACAACCACCCGTATGGGATGAAGTACGGAGCCACCACACACACAATTTGTGGCGCACCGACGACATAAACCCACATTTTAAACACATTATAATTACTAGTTAAGATAAAGCCAAGGCAGTCCTGCTCTAAGTGTTCATTTCGTCGAAAGCTTCGATAAACACTATCTTGTGGTTCTGGAGTCGCTTATCACACAGTGATGACGTCACCAACCACTGTACAGACAGGATCTAAAACATCTTACAAGTAATCTGCAAGGATTCTCCAGATGCACCAGTTACACAATGTCAGCATCTTTCAAAATATCAGTGCACGTTAGCGATGCATTTACTTCCTGGTTCTAGGCCTTACTCCTTTCTGTTAAAAAAAAAAAAAAAGTGTATAGAAGACACCCATAATCATATGCACAGCCTCCAAAACAAATGAGTGGAGAGCCGCTCCTCGCCGCCTTTGGCACGGATCTGAGAGAGAGCCTCACGATATTGTGCATTTTCAGCCCAGCTCTGCTTTTTGCCGGAATTGAAGCCAAAAAGCTTTCAAAACGCTGCGTTCACCAGAACTGGAGGAAACAGCCAAGGCAGGAATTGAATTCTGAAGATGCGCTGTGGCTCCAGGCACCCCTCTCTTTTATTGTCTCTGTTTTCATTAAAAAATACAAATAAAAAATGTGTATGCAGTCTGAAATGAGGACGCTGAACGCTGATATATTACAAACGAGCTTGTCTTCACAAGTGTGATGGCTCCTTACTTCCTAGGATTTATTATTATTATTATTATTATTATTATTATTATTATTATTATTATTATTAAACGAGTGTGTTTTCTGCAAGACTGGAAGTTTATATTCCTAGTGGGTTTTCTTTTCTCTTCTTTTTAATTGAATTGTGGTTTGGAGGAAGGAAAACTAGTTATAAATCTAAATTTCCTAAATTGCAGTTGTGTGGTTTCTTTCCTATGCTTCCCTGAGAATCCGAAGATGCGGGAGGTTGTAGGGACTCCGAGTGTCCAGCCAGCTCCTTGGAAACTAGAGCAAAGCGTTTGCTTCAGCGGAAGCCGAGCTCAGTGCCCTGGGCGAGCCCTGGTTCTGTCTGGATGTGGCTGGAAGCTCAGGAACTATTTAGTCAATGTCCAGTTCTTTCTGGCCAGGCCCTGAGAGACTATCACACACTTGAGGCTTCCGTGGTGAAGGAATCTGCTGCCCCCAGGACCTGCTCGAGTCAGTTCATTGTTCCCGAAGTTCTGAACGATTTTAGTGGAATCATTACATTTTCTTTTCCTTCTTCCTCTCTTCCTCTTTCTTTCTTTCTTTCTTTCTTTCTTTCTTTCTTTCTTTCTTTCTTTCTTTCTTTCTCTCTCTCTCTCTCTCTCTCTCTCTCTCTCTCTCTCTCTCTCTCCCTCCCTCCCTCCCTCCCTCCCCCCCTCTCTCTTTCTTTCTTTCTTTCTTCCTCTCTTTCTTTCTTTCTTTTAATTTATTATCAGCAAGCCACATAGACACCCAGGGGCCTCAAATCTCCAGAAAGATCCTTGCTGACGAACTGCATTCAGAATGATGCCAAGATGACCTTTGCCCTGTCCCATGTGCTGACACTCTGGGTGATGGAGCACACATAAGGTGAACCACTGGGACCAGGGCCACATCCAGACTGAAGCTCCAGACAGAGGCACCCACTAGCATAGTCCTCGCTACCCATGTTCATGATGGAAAAGAAGACAGGGGTGCTTGGAGCTGAGAGTGCCGTCAATGTGGCTCCTCTTTTTGTGTGTTTTCTGGCAGAGTCTTGTGTATCCCAGGGTGGCCTGGGACTTGCTAAATAGATGAGATGACTTTGAAATCTTGATCCTCCTGCCTCTGCCTACTAAGTTCTTGTGCTATCACCTCTGGTTTATACAATGCTGAGAATTGAACCCTGTGTCTTGTGTGTGCCTGGCAGGTATTCTACATGCTAAATTGCATCCCCTGTCCCCAAACTACCAACCTCATGTGCATACCTGTATGCCTATGAAGGCCATAAGTTGACACTGCAGGTCTTTTTCTTCCACTCTCCACCTTATTTTTGGACACAGGGCCTCTCATTGAACATGGAGCTCACTGTTTCAGCTAGGCTGGCTGGCCAGGGGGGCCCTGGGATTCTCCTGTCTCCCATGCACACACGCACGCGCACACACACACACAGTGCTGCGGTCACTGATGTCTACTGTCGCTCCCATTTTTTCACGAGGATGCTGGAGAGCTCGAATCCGGTTGATCCTTGTGATTTTGAAACAAGCACTTTTCCCATTCTGTGCTGATATGCTTCCTCACTGGGAAGGGGACAGTCAAGACATGGTGATTTGACAGAGTTTCTGCTGAAAATGAGAAGCATGGATGTTGTTTATGGAAAGTGGCCTTATCTGTGGCCAGTGACAGTCTTCGCTTCGCCACTGGAGGATCCAGAGTCTTGAAAGTTTATCTCCGCCACAGTGAGACCAGTGAGACCCTTAATCTATTCTGATGGAGCTGGTGGGGTGGTCAGAGAATCTATCCTTGGGATGTTTGCAGTGACATGTGTGGATAACAGGATTTGTACCCACTTTTCAAATGACTAATGTACAATGTCACAAAGTCACAAATGGGTGAAGGATCCATTCAAAGTGCAGGATGGGTCACCACGGATGTGCGATGTGCTTCAGTGTGGCCTCAGGTTTCACAAGCTGATGCCCTTCAAGGCCCCAGCACCCACCACCCTGCAGAAGTGATGTGTCTGCAGTTAACAAGAAGACTGAATGCACACACAGCAAGGGACTGCATGGGAATGTAGAAGACTTTACTCTCCTCATTTCAACCAAAACAATATATTTCAATAAGCAACATTTGTTTGGTGTGTGCATGTGTGTGTGTGTGTGTGTGTGTGTGTGTGTGTGTGTGTGTGTGTGTTCATAGTTTAAAACAAAAATCAACAAGAGTTGAAGATATGCCTCTTTTGACAAAATGTTTAAGCAAGGATGAGGACCTGAGTTCAACCCTGGGCACCCACATGAAAAGCTGGCATCTGCTCTTAGAACCTGCTTTCTGGAAAGGCAGAGACAGGTAGATACCAAGAGCTCCCAGGACAGCCAGCCTAGACTCGTCTGTGCTTCGTAAATGTGTACTGTTGATGTTCACCTCCCAATTGATAAAAGGCCTGGCAGCCAGACAGGACTAACTAGGCTGATGGCCAGCAAGGCTGGCTTCTACCCTGCAGGGACCATGCCACTCTCAGCAGTAGCCAAGCCCTCTGCTTATCTCCTCTGTGACCCTACCAGGGGCAGAACCCTACTGTAGGGTTTGACTGAGCTCTGGGTCAACCCAGGAGATCTGTGGTTACAGGGAGCCCCTCCCAGCTGCCAAGGGCTTTTGTTTGTTTGTCTGTCTGTAGGTACCATCAATCTTGGAAAAGAGCACACATGGGCAAGACAGATAATGTAGAGGAAGGGCCATTAAGCCAGCAGTTCAAAGGCACTGTGTACTGAGTCTCCAGTGTTGTGTGGAACTGTCCCCGTCACAAGCAGCTTGAGTGTTTACCCTCTCTTCTTCCCAGTCACGCCATCCACAAGACACTCTGACCCAGTACCTGCGGCTCTGTTCCTTCATGCACCAGAGGAAAAATTAAAACTTTTTTTAAGGTTTGTAGGGAAGAAGGAAGCTTGGAAATTATATCAAGTGCAGATCTGTGTGTAAATAAAGGACCTGTGTCCAAGCCTTTCCTTGAGAGATAGTCCGGTGTCCTTGACCAAGCCTGAAGAAGCTGAGGGCATGCCTCTGTCCCATGGGTGTCTGGCTCTGCTGTTGTCTAATGCCTTGTGTTCCTGTGACTCTCAGCCTTCGATCAGTGCAGCTAGCTGTGTGTCACATGACATAGACTCCTTATTTCCCACCCAACTCTGCCTGTTCCCTCTTCTCCCCTCCTCCCTATGTGAGTAAGAACGGGTAGTATTTTTCTCTCTGTGCCTGGCTTAGTTTACATCCTATAATGTCCTCTTGGGTTGTCCATGCTGTCACAAGCGACATCTCTGCCTTTTGTCATTTTTTAACATTGAATAGTACTCCACCACGTGTGGTACCATTACATCCTTATCCTTCATCTGCCGAGGGACACCTGGAGAAGTCACTTCTCCAGGTAGCAATTGTGAACAGAGCTGCAGTTGAAATGCTAATCCCTTAGAGACAGTGGGTTTATCCCCCTTATATCTAGTGGTTATGCAATTATTCATTTGCTATTTCTTTGGGAACCTCTATGGTGGTTTTTTTTTCATAATGGCCAAGCGCAGTCATATTCCCACCAACAGAATTATGGGAGAATTTATATCTTCCCAAATCCTGTCTCAGCTTCCCAATGGTGACTATGGAGATCATATTCTTATTCATCTTACGGGCAGACAACAAGGAGTGAACAAATGAAGGAGCCTTTGCATTACTGTATGGAAATAACAGTAAAGACTGGAAAGCTGAAATTCTCAATGGAGGCAGACTGCCAACGGAGAGAGGCCACTGGCCAATGTCAAATCTCTGTGTCCTCAGCAGGCCTTCCAGGCCCTAAACAGGAAGCTGAAGCTTTGTGCTCCCAGAGGAGTCTATTTCTGCCCACTCTCAAAACAAGGAGCAGAGTTCTCTCTCCTCTTTCCTCTCTAATGAGAGGTCCAGTCTTTCTCCCCAAAAGAGCATCTGGGAGCCAGGCCCTAAGCAGAGCTGTGAGCTGGCAGAGAGCCAAATTAGTGGTTTTATATAGACTACTCAGGGTGGCTCTGATTGGCTGGATGCATTTATCCAAATGCAATTGTCCAATAAGGACCAATCAAAAGAAAGCCTGTTGGCCAAGCCTGTTGGAAGCAAAAGCCCACCAAAACAGGGGAGAGTTTTCAGTCAGGGCAGCTTCTCTGAGCCTTTTCCTTCAATGCTTCAGTGGAAGCAAACCAGGGAAACTGGATGTGTTGTGTTGGGTAGTGTTAACTGTCAAAATGGCAGACTCCAGAATCACTTGATAGGAGACAGGCATGCCTGTGGGGGATTGATTATTTTGCATGTGGTTTAATTGAGGTGGGAAGACCATCCACTGTGGGCAGGACCATTCCTTAGGCTTTATAAAATGAAGAAAGTGAGTTGGACAAAGTGTGCATTGATCACTCTTCTGCTTCAAGCCCCTGCTGCCTTGACAGCCACACTGAGGAACTGTGCCTTGAACTGTTAAGTTGTTTTTATGATGTCCTTTAAGTTGTCTTTATGATGCTATTTTTATCACAGTAGAAGGAATAGAAAAATAATGATATGAGCCCTTCCATTTATCTCTTGATCATTTTTGTCTCTTTAGACAAATGCCCGCTCAAGTCTTTCGTCCATTTTAAAGCATTAGTTTTTCATGCTTTGTTGTAAAGGTTCTTTATAAATTTTACCTACTAACTCTCTGGTCAGATATATGTGTTTTTCCCATTCTGTCTGTTGTCTTTCTGTTTTACTGTTTCCTTGTGGCAAATTTTAATTTGATTGAACCTTTATTTTATACCACACACAAAAATTAGCACACATACACTAAAATGTCACACACACACACAAAACCAGTCCCCTCTATTTATTGTTTCCTTGTGGCTTAAACTTACAGGATGAATAAACTCGCATCACCAAGACCAAAGCATATTGTGGTCCTCCCTTCTCCCCCAGAGCTCTTGGCCACCAGCTCACAAGGACGAGGAGGCAGAGTCAAAGAACAGCGTTCAGAGGCAGCTGAGTATGACTGAAATGACAGTCTTCTGGGATCAGTTTCAGAGAGGCAGCTCATTTTATTGGGGTGAATCAAGGGCTATATAGTTTTTGATAAGGGGATAGAGGTTTCCATGGTGGGTAAGGATCATTGGCTAGAGCTTAGGGTACCAAAGAATGTCTCATTTGCATGGAGAGACATTCCAGGAACTCCAGATGCTTGGACAGGTTTTTATTGAGAGAAAGGAAGCTGAACCTGCAATATCACCAAGGTTATACGACATTCCTCGGGTAAAGGACGTGGAGGTCAGGCTCCCCAGATCAGCCAGAGAAGAAGAGGCCCTCCTAAGAAAAGGGAGTCCTCCATCTTGAGCCAAGCTCAAGAGATCTGTCTGGACATGGGGGACTGAGACCTTTAGCAACAGGATCCAACACCATCTGTTCCTAGGTCGTCCTTTGGGACTCGTAACTTGTATGGATTTAGATTCTACATTGTGGTCTCTTATTCATTTTTAGCTATTTTTTTTGTGTGTGTGTGGTGTAAAATAAAGCTTCATTGTCATTTTCTGCATGTGAGTGTCCCCTGTCCCTAGCATGACCTGTTCCTCACTCTGTGTCCAAGTTTGCTTTTCCATGACCAAATGAGACTTGAAGAGGAAAGGGTTTACTTCACTTTACAGGTTCCTGCTCATCGTGGATAGAAGTCAGGGCAGGAACTTAAGGCAGGAACCTAGAGACAGGAACTGAAGCAGAGGCCAAGAAAGAATGCTGTTTCTTGGCTTGCTCCCTGGTTCTCTACTTAGGCTCAGCCAGGGATGGTTCTGGCCCCAGTGAGGTGCACCTTCCTACATCAATCATTTATCAAGACAGTTCCTCACAGTATCACCAAAAACAACTTGATGCAGGTAATCCTCCCAGTTCCAAGTCCTTCAAAAGATCCTTGGCTGTGTCCAGTTGACAGCTGTAGCTATCTAGGACACAATGTTTTGTGTGATGTAACTCTTGTTGAATATTAGTTGACCCTACATGTTTGGATCTATTTCTGTGTCTCTGTCCTACCGGTATCTCACTGCTGTGATAATGGCGGCTCTCTATGGTTTTAAATCAGGATGTATCGTGAAGTCAGCTTGCTTTTACTTTCTGATTGCTTCTGCTGTGAGATTCTTTTAGAGTTCTGTACAAATTTTAGGATTTTTTTTCCTCGTATTTCACATACACTCATACCATTGTAACTCTGGCAGGGATTCCAACAAGCAATTCTGTGAATCGCTTTGGGTAATGTAGATATTGTCACCCTAGTTCTGACTCAAGCACAGGATGTCTTTCCACTTGTTTGTGGATTGTTTTTCAATTTCTTCCATCAATTCTATACTTTTCAATATGCAAACCGTTTACCTCCTTACTATGGTTATTCCTGGGTATTTTTTGTGTTATAAGTGGGGTGAATTTTTTTTTCTCCTCAGCCATGTGATTACAGGAATCCCACTGGCTTTTCTGTGTTGGCCTTGCATGCTGTAACTTTGCTGGATCCATTTATTAGTTATGTATGTGTATAGAATCTACGAGGGTTTTGCAGATAGAGGGATGCCATCCTCAAATAGAGGTACACAGCTTTTTTCTTTCCGACCAGGACTGTTTTCTCTTGTTTGATTGTTCTTGTGAAAGTTCCCAGGGTTGCATTAGTAGAAGTACTGTAGAGTGGGCATCCCAGCCCATGGTGGGCTTCAGTGTGAAATCTTTCTGTTTCTTCCCAGTTGGTTATGAAGCCCTCTGAGGCATTTTTCTCTGTGTCGTGTTGTGCTATACTATACTCCTAAGACTTCTTTAGAGAAGGACATCAAACTGCAGCAGGTATGCTTGGCCCTCCTTGCGTTGCTGCGACCATTAAGACCTGCACTTGTTGGATCTGCCTTGCGTGCCTCAGAACCTCACTTGGAGATGATGAATGACCTTTCCTGTGCTGCTGAATTCAGTTCACTAATGCCACACTGTGTCCCTCGGAGGCATTGACCTATGCCTTTTTATTTCTGTAACACAGTGTGTGTGTGTGTGTGTGTGTGTGTGTGTGTGTGTGTGTGTGTGTGTGTAGGTACATATGTGTATGAATGTGTGTAAAGATCAGAGACAACCTCAAGTGTCATTCTTCAGGAATGCTGTCCAACTCCTGAGAGACAGGGTCTTTCACTGGCCTGGAGCTCACCAATTAGTCTAAGCTGGCTGGCCAGCCAGCCCCAGGGGTCAGCTTAGTACTGAGATTACAAGTGTGCACCATCTGGTGCGGCAGTTTACACGTGTTCTGGAGATTGACCTCAGGTCCTGGTGCTTGCCCAGCAAGCCCTTTACCAACTGAGCCATCGCCCCAGCTCTGACTCCCGTTTCTGTTGGTATCTTTCTCTGACTCGGGGGCCAGCACAGTGCCAGCCTTGTGGAATGTGTGTGGGTGGATGCGTTCCCTCTTGAACTGCCTTTTAAGAGTGTTTCAGAGTCATCGGTGGCCTGGGGGTGGAGCTCAGTGGCACAGCGCTGCCTAACATGCACAAGGTCCTGGGTCCTTCCCTGGCACTGCACATAACCGTGCTGGTTGGAGTATTTCTGTAAGTGCTTGCAAGGACCCCATGGCACCAGGCTTTTCTTTGTTGGGCTGTTAACTATCACTTCCATCTGTCGTTGGTCTTTTTAGGCATCCTGGTCCTTCCCATGTCTGTCCCTGGAAGCTCTTTCTCCAGGAATTTACCTGTTCCCTCCAGGTCATCTGGTTTGTTGGCCTGTCATTGATAATGGTTCTTTAGGATCTCTTCACCCTGAGGCATCGGTCAAAGTGTCCCCAACTTTCATTTCTGACTTTATTAGAGTCTCCCCTCTTTTCTCTCAGTCTAGGTTGGGGTGTTGATTTGTTTGCTTTTTCAAACTATCAACTTTTGGCTTTATTGATTTTTTTGTATGAATTTTCCACTTGCTTTCTGTTCTGATCTTTGCTTCCTTCCTCCGGTGAATGTTGGGTTTGCGTGGTTTTCTTTTCTAGCTTAGTGTTTTCCGGACTATCTGTTAATCTTCTCTTGAACACAGGCACTGGTTCCTGCGAATGTCCCTCTTGTAGCAGCTTTTGCTGCATCCCATAGGCTTTGCCATATCTATTGTTGTCTTAAGGTGTGTGTGTGTGTGTGTGTGTGTGTGTGTGTGGTGTGAATATGAGTCTGTGTGCATACTGTATGTGTGAATGTGTCTGTGTGTATGGTCTATGTGCATACTGTATGTGTGAATGTGTCTGTGTGTAGTGTGTGTGAATATGAGTCTGAGTGTGTATAGTGTATGTGTGAATGTGTCTGTGTATGGTGTTGTTGTGTGTATGTGTAGTGTGTATGAATGTGAGTATGTATGAGTGTGTGTGAGTGTATAATGTGTGTAGTGTATGTGTAGCATTTGTGGAATGTGTGTGTGTGTGTGTGTGAATGTGAATGTATTGTATGTAGTATGTGTGTAGTTATATGTGTGTGCAAATGTGTGTATATATGTGTGAGTGTGTATGGATGTGAAATGTGTGTGTGTAATGTGGTGTGAGGAGTAGATATGAATGAGTGTGTCTGTAACTGAGTGTGTGTATGTGTATGTGTATGAGTATATATATGTGTGTGTGTATATACATATATACATATGTGTGTGTGTATGTGTATGTGTATGTGTGTTGCATGTGGATGTAGAGGTGTATTTGTGTGTGTGTGTGTGTGTGTGTGTGTGTGTGTGTGTGTGTGTGTGACTAAGTGTGAGACATGAACAACTCAGGAGAACTGGCAAAGCTGCTGATGGCCGCACTGTGGGCATCCTGACCGTGGAGGTTATTAAGGAGATGTGTTGAAATGTTGGCTGGCATCTCTCTTACCACAGTGATTACCTGAGTTGATCTGGATAAGCTATCTGTAGATTGCCTTCCTCTTTCCTCCCTGTTCCACACTGCGTCCCTCTCAAAGCTCTGTGCTCTGTGGAAGAGGATGATGGCCTTCCATGATGGAGGAGGACCATGCTTCAGCGGCAGACAAGCGGCTGTGTTCCCCTGCTGGGACCCCCCCAAGCAAGCTCTTGAGAAGAACAAGATTTGGGGGCTCACAGTTTGATGCCATCCATGCAGGCCTGTAACAAGTTGCACACAGTGGCGGGAACCTGTCCCAGGGTGGCTACTGGGAGAATATGTTGTTCCTGAACAGCACAAGAGGGTGTCAGACTTGTGAGTATGTAGTTCACTCTGAAGGGATCTGGCAGAGATGACCACAGAGCACAGCAGCACTTGCATAACTAATACACATGCATATAGACAATACATGTGCATACCAAGAACACACATGCATATAGATAGCATATACACATACATACAGTAAAACACATATGCACACAGATAACACATGTGCAAACAGATAATACACACTTATGCACATAGACAGCATGTGTGTGCATACAAATAACATGAGTGCACAGAGATATCACATGTGTACCCAGATCCCACTTGTACACACAGATAACATGGATAGCATGTAGATATTAGTAACACATGTGCACATGAATAACATGTACACACAGCACACAAATGACATGCATGCATATAGATAACACATGGACACACAGATACACACACACGTACCTCACACAGATGCAGGTTTATCAAGAGAGAATCTTTTTTTTTTTATTTTTTTTCCATTTTTTATTAGGTATTTAGCTCATTTACATTTCCAATGCTATACCAAAAGTCTCCCATACCCACCCACCCCCACTCCCTTACCCACCCACTCCCCCTTTTTGGCCCTGGCGTTACCCTGTACTGGGGCATATAAAGTTTGCGTGTCCAATGGGCCTCTCTTTCCAGTGATGGCCGACTAGGCCATCTTTTGACACATATGCAGCTAGAGTCAAGAGCTCCGGGATACTGGTTAGTTCATTATGTTGTTCCGCTTATAGGGTTGCAGATCCCTTTAGCTCCTTGGGTACTTTCTCTAGCTCCTCCATTGGGAGCCCTGTGATCCATCCATTAGCTGACTGTGAGCATCTACTTCTGTGTTTGCTAGGCCCCGGCATAGTCTCAAGAGAGAATCTAATATGGGGAGATTGTATAATTCGTTCAGATTTTCTGGAAACGTCTACAATTTTTCAAAATAGCACAAGAACAGACTATCTATGTAAGATAGGGATGTATCATGTCTGCAGAGGTGTTTGCTGTTCTGGGTCACATGTCCACGGAGATGGGTGCAAAGGTTCAGATGTCCGTGTGGTGCCTCCCTCCTGTCCTCCCTGTAGGCTCCTGGGTACATGAGTTGGACCTGTCTCGCTTCCTGAAGGTATCTTTAGCCACAGCGATTCCCTCAGATCCTGGAGAGCCAGCTCCAGTAACAGCTGAGAGGGGCAGGAGGGTGCCAATGGACACGGCTGGCTGGCCTCTACTGGACATAGACTGGAGACCACTGGCCTTCTTGCCCTTTCTGCTGAGGGGAGGTCCTATTTGGATACAGTGAAGGGACCAGACAGAAGCACAGTAGCAAGTGGACACAGGAACTCTTACCTCACTCTGAGAAAGGGTCTTCAGAAATACAATGGAAGAGGTTCCTAGAGGATAAGGCAGTGGTGGGGGTAGGCATCAGAACCAATGGCCAGCAGCTCCAGGAAGAACTCTAGACCCAACAGCATCACTTGGAGGGGAGCATCCTGAACTCTGAGGCTCTGACCTCCTAAGGCATGTCTCCATTCTGATCACTACGCTGTGCTCCAGTGCCAGCCACAGGCCACCCTTCTGATGGCAATGCAGGACTGGGCACCGGAGAATGGAGCAGTGTGGGCAGGCATCAGGCAAGAAGCTGACTCCTCCCCCAAGGCTGCCAGAAGTCATGGACGCTTGGAGCTAATGTGGAATCCAAATTTATCAAAGGTCCTGAAGAGGCTTCTCTGTGGAGAGACATGGTTCTGTCAGTCTCCGTGGCTGTGTCAGGCCCCCACGCCTTCACCATAAAGTTATTTGTCTCTCACACACTTCTGAGGAATGAAGGCCTCTGAGCTGCTGTGTTGGGGTCTCCTTATTTGGCATCCTGGCATGCATGGGTGTGCATGTGGATGGAAAGATAACCAAATTCTAGAGAAGAAGCCGTCTCAGGGAAAGAAATTTCAGAAGAGGCACAGACTGGCCCAAGACTTTGCATGAGGCTTACTGTCTTCCAAAATATGTGGTGTCTGTCACAAGACAGAATTCTTGTGGATGTGGACAGATCTTCTCACCTAATCAACTATATCCACACTGCTTCCACCACAGACCAATGCCCAGTACTGAGGAATTCACTCAAACACAACTCTGCTACCCAGGCTGGCCCCAGAAGTCTACTCCTCAGATGACCACACAGTGAGCAGGACTCCAGGTAACACTGGACTGACTGAGTCAGGGAGAAGGCCTGTGGCCTCTGGAGTCAAGCAGGCCAAGACACAAGCAGTTTCTAGAACAGATCAAAGGGACCAAGAAGAACACATGGACCCCACATGGTCAGCACACAAAACCTGGAAGACAGCAGACAGGGCCCAGCCCAGACAGCAGATGAAACCTGAGGCCTCAGGTCTCAGCAGATGCCAGCCAGTGCCTCATGGGTGGAACATCCCTGGAAGGGCATCCCAGAGAGAACAAATCCCAGTGTATCATGCTGTCCCCAATAGTCACTCATCTAATTGTGTTAATGACCCAGAGGCTTTCTGCCAGCCCCTGATTAAGCTGAGATACCACACACACAGCAAAGAGCTCGAATCTCTCTCAAATCACAAAGATGTGGTCTTACCAATGTACAAGGAGAGTTTGGGTATTATTTTGCTTTCATAAGAGATAGACAGCAAAGGGGGAGATGTGTGTGAGGAAAGGAGACATGGAGTACCTGGATGCATACCTAGTGGGTGGCACAGGTGGCTGTGGAGAATTGTACCCATCATCTATGAAACCTACCTGAACATAGCCTCAGACATCCTGCAAACTTGGTTTACATGCCCCCAGCCCCTCTGGGACTCTGAGGTATGTTCAGGCCCCTACCATACAGGGTCCTTGAGAACCCAGAGCAGAACTCGTAAATGTCTGTGTAGGCATGAGCACAGGTGACCATGCTGTCACAGGGCTTCAGGTGCCAGGGTGCTTGATACAAACGTCATGTTGCTTAGAGATCATCTTCAAGGGTAAAATCCCTCTAAGGCACTGACCTTCTAAGACACTCAGGAGGGTCCTTTCAGTGGGTCCTGGGCTAGTGGTGCCTCAGGTGAGCCCTGACAGAGCTACAAGAGAGGAGCATGCCCAAAGAGGAGGTCTAGATGAACATGCCCTGTGTCGTGTACAGAATCTCCATTTTTTTCCTGTAGTGTGTGTTTCCAAGTGGTCTTCATCCTCTCTGGGTGTTTGAGGTTCCAAACTACACCCTTCCACACACACATTCATACATATACCCCTCTAAGAAAACCATTTTATCACGTGGGGTAGATGTCTATCCCTGTCAGCAAAGCCTTTGTTCTCAAGGGGTCAGTCTGGCTTACCGTCATACCCACAAAGTTTCAAATGATGCCAAAGCTTGAGCACAATGCCAGCATTGCCAAGTCACACAAGCTAAAGTCAATGGGGGGCGGGGGGGGGGGCAGCTTCTGTATAGGGCTACACACGGGTTTGTTTTTATTACTCCCTAGGTAGGGAGGAGTCTTAGTTATCTCCAACTCGTGCTGGATTATGGCCATTAGGGAGAATGTGGCTCTCGAAGACCCATCCTCACTCACAGGCATGTCTGAGAGAACGGAGATTAACAGTGGGAGATGGAACTGTCTGACAGGGCCAGAGGAAAAGCTACATGCACTGATCATCTCAAAGAAAAAGCTACAATACTATAGTGGGTGTGGTGGGCTGGGGGCTCTGGATCTCCCTGAGGAGTGGGTTGGCTTTCCTCCTGAGACTAGAGCCTGCTTAGGTACCTGTGTGCAGCAGGGCTTTAGGCCTCAGGAGTCCCCTTCCCAGATGCTTCTCAGAGGCTTTGGTGGACCAACCTCTCAGAAGAGTGAAGGGTGAGTCTCCAGGGCAGCTCTGCTATTCCCAGGTACTATTCCCAGTCAGGAGGGTGCTCACCGTCACATCACCTGAGGTCAACTTGCTCTTATTCCAGCCATGGTGTCTGATGGCCTTCTTCTGTCAGGTCACCTGATATCTGTCCATCCCTCCATCCTGAAACCCATTCCCACTGGGCTTCCCCGGCCCCTCAGCTCACATTCTCCAAAGCCCCATCTCCTCTGTGAGCTGTCCTCACTTCCTGACTAAAACCACCTCTCCATCTCTCTCCAGCTTCCCCTTCTGTAATGTCCACCGGCTTTGTCAATGCTCAGACAGTTCATATCCACAACTCAAGCCTGTCCACACTGTGACAGCAGCTCTTGTCATGTCCTCAGCTGTGTGACAGACATCACAGACTAAACTGATCTCCACCACACACCAAGCCTCTCTGTCCCATTTATCATGGCTAACAACAACCCTACATGATTAATTTTCCCACCACCCCACTAACTCACTGTTTCTCTGAAAGCAGCCTCCTCTTCTGGCTGACAAATAGCCTTACTCTTGGTCAGTGTATGGTTTCCCCACCAAACACAGCCTCTGTGAGTGTCTGGCTGTAATGATCTCCACAGATCTGGATGACAGGCACAGACTTGGGTGTTCAATAGAGAGCATGTGGAGAATTCAGGAAATACAGCTTTGTGCCTGTAAATATCAGCTGAGAAGAAATGACCTACAAATCTTGCTAGATCCTAGGTCTCTTAATTAATGTGTTTATGTGGAGGGTGGGGGTGCTTGGGTTGAATCTGAACCCTGGCTTCAGGCAGATCACTCCACCCCTGAGATCCACCCTGAGACAATCTCTTAACTGTTCATTCAGTCATTTCTTCTGTGAAAGAGGAGACACTCGGGCGTTGCTCTGGGAGGAGCATACACTGGATGTTCCTGCTAAGGAATTCACGGTAAATATAAGTATCAGAGTCCTGTCCTAAACCAGTACAATCTCTAACTACATTCTAAATCAACTCCTACCCTTATATTACAAATAAGTATAGCTCCAGCTCCTTATCAAACAAGCTTCTTATTGAAACAGACAGAAATCATTGCATAAAACTGCAATAGGTCAAAAGGCAGGGACCATGGGGTGCCAGTCCCTCGTTAGTACATTTATAACATAAGCCCCATACTTAAAGCTCAGAGAACGTTGTGGAAGGGGGTAGTGGAGATTTTTTAAGAGCTGGAGGACCAGGACATCAGCTAAGAGACTGTCTCATCTGAAAAAGAGAGAAGATGAAGTGGGGAAGGGTGTGGATCTGGGAGGAACTGGGGGAGGGGCAATGGGGAATGAATATACCCAAACTACACTGTATGACACTTTCAAATAATTAATTAAAATATGTATAATTTAAAAACAAACAAACAAACAAAAAACCAAGCCATCATACCAACCTTGGGCACCCACACCAGTGCCAGCTCTGTGCTGCTCTTTGAATCAAGCAAACTCATGTGGCTGGTGGCCCCAGCAATGGACAGCTAGACAGATCATTTCTGCCATCATAGAAAGTGTTTTGAAAGCCAACCTTTTGAATGATCCTCTGTCTATTTGGGGGAATAACATAGAGTTACAGAGAAGACTGTGTTGTCTTCCTACACAGCAGCAGCGGAAACGGCAGGTGAAAGGAGTTCTCTCAGTGAGTTACTCTGCCCTCTGCTTAGATTCCACGTGGATGCATGTGTGGCACAGACCAGCAGTGAAGCCACTGGGTCTGCACAGTGCCCTGTGGCTCGTACAGTGAGTTGTCCTCCAAATGTTTATATGGGCAGAGTGGAGAGGTCACCGCAGCTGACGGAGGGAACTTGGACCTCACGGTCTTCTTACAGGATAACTGCTCCCAGAAAATGTCACCACCATTGTGAGCTTAAAATATTGAGATCTCTCTCTTTTTCTCTCCCCCTCTCTCTCTCCCCTCCTCCCTCCCTTCCCCTCTCCTCCTCCTCCTTTTCTTCTTCCTCCTCCTCCTTCTTCCTCCTCCTCTTCCTCCTCTTCTTCTTCTTCTTCTTCTTCTTCTTCTTCTTCTTCTTCTTTTTCTTCTTCCTCTTCCTGCTCCTCCTCCTCTCCCCCCTCTCTCTCTCTCTCCTCTCTCCCCCTGCCCCCCCAAATCAAACCCTTCTTTCTCCTTGTCTTTGTTCTGCAGCCCAGCCATCCATGTAAACCCCCTCTCTATCTCTCATTGGAACAATCTCAGAGGCCCTTGTCGGGTCTGGTCTTTCTGACTTCCCTTTGGCCTTCCTCAGGTCAGGTCTACTTCCCGCAATAGGATAACAGAGAGCCCGCCATTATAATCACAGTGTTCGCTGCATGTTTGTAGCAGCGTGGCAGTGGCAGAGGCTTGGGGACTAGGGGAAGGACGACTTAATGAGCTTTCACCCCACCCACACCCAGAATGCACCCAGGTGTGCCACCACACATCGCTCACCCCAGGCTGCCACCAAAAGGCCTAGCTTGGTTAGTATGGAGCTTTTTAAAATGGCTGTGCTGCCCTGTGCTCTCTGTATTTGGCCCGTTTGGCTGAGTGTGAAGATGAAGAACCCCAACTCGTGTGTAGTCATGGTGTGTCTATTAAAAGCCTCTGTCAAAACAATGGGACATGTGACTCTGGGGTGAGGCCCATACCCAAGCCAGCAAGAGTCTTACCCAGGAGAAAATGTCCCACATGTACAAGGTGACCTCTCAGCCCTGGTGTAGGGCAGTGAGAAGACAATGTTGCCCCTTGGAATCTGCAGTACAAATCCTGTCTTTGGAACCCAGCCCAGGAAGCTCCAGAATTAGATCTGCCATCCCAGAGAGTGGCCTGTGCTTGTCATGCAAGGGCTCATGCACCCTCGGAGGGAAACTTCTCTCACTGACCTAAGTAACTGTGCCTCCAACTGAAATGATCTGATACAAGTATAACCCCACTGAGTGAAAACTCAAAGCTGGAGAGATGAGTTACATTACTTCCCACACTCCTTGCCAACGCCTGCAGCCCACCCAAGCACATCCATCAGAGGAGGTATTTAGCAGAAATGATTTTCACTGGGTCATTATTGAGAACCAAGTTTCTTGGTACTGATACAGGTGTCCTGTCATTTACCACCCCGTTATGTGTGAAACAAGGACCTAAGATACAAAATAATTCTTGGCCATCAGAAATGAACCCGTGAAAATGTCTTTGGGCTCATGGCCTGTCTTAGTCAAGGTTTCTATTCCTGCACAAAACATCACGACCAAGAAGCAAATTGGGGAGGAAAGGGTTTATTCAGCTTATACTTCCCACATTGCTGCTGTTCGTCACCAAAGGAAGTCAGGACTGGAACTCAAGCAGGTCAGGAAGCAGGAGCTGATGCAGAGGCCATGGAGGGATGTTAGTTACTGGCTTGCTTCCCTGGCTTGCTCAGCTTGCTTTCTTATAGAACCCAACACTACCAGCCCAGGGATGGCACCACCCACAATGGGTTCTCCCACCCTTGATCACTAATTGAGAAAATGCCTTACAGCTGGACCTCATGGAGGCATTTCCTCAAGGGAGGCTCCTTTCTCTATGATAACTCCAGCCTGTGTCAAGTTGATACACAAAACCAGCCAGTACAGGGCCTCACCCCAGGGAAAAAAAAAATGATATGAACTCTCATGGGGATATGCAAATCAGAAACACGCTATTAATAGCTTTATGAAGAAATTAAAGAAAAGTAAAAATGTGAGGGAAAGTAAGAAATTAAGTACAGGATAAAAGAAAAACAAACAAACAGAAAACACCTCAAAACTTCCAAAAATTGGGAGGAGTTCCCAGGGGAGGAAAAAGCTGTTGTATTTCCTTCGTTTGGGTGTTTTATAATAAAGCTGTACAGAGGCTGAGGAAATCTCCATTGAGATTGTCTAATTCTCTGGACTCTCATTGGCTGAGCAGTGGGGGTTGTGGGGGGAGGGGACATGTTCTCTGCATGTCCCCCTAATGCAACCAGGGAGATGATCACTCGGGATTCTGTATGTCACACAAGGTTAAGGGTGACTGAAACCTTCCTCTGAGCATCTCTGACTCAGCTCTGCAGCTGAAGATCTGCCAACTTAGTCGCTTGCCGCCATCGCTGCAAGTATCTCAAGTGCGGTTAATTATATGACGATCTCTTCGTTGGCTCGATTGCGAGATCTGTTGTTAGATTTACCATGGCAGGGAGTTACCCCACCCCAGCCACCATGAAGTAGCTACAGTCTTTCTCTTCTACCTCATATTTATCTCCTTATCTATTTAGCTTCCTGTTAGAAGGTCAACTCACAATGTATCCTATCCCATTAGCTGCATTAGAAGTAAGTATATGTGGACAAGAATAGTGTTGTCAGTGGGGACAGGGTTAGAGCACAGTCAGCCTACAACACTAGCCCAGAGCCCTGTCTCTTCTCTCATCTGTCTATCTTGGTTAGCTCTTACCCAACCAATAAGCCCTTCCATTCCTCCCCTCAGGCTCTCCATGTTAAGCCTTAGTCTTCCTTTAACCACAGCCTCTGCTCCCACGACAACACATGTGAGCCACCTGCACCTATCTCTGTAGCCCTTCCCCGACTGTCTCCTCTGGACAAATTCTGCATCCATACCTCCTCTGAGATGGGCCAGTGGTCTCCTGAACATGCAAGAGAAGATATGAGTATAATATATACGCAAACAGCACCTCTCCTTGAACTGAACCAGACACCAGCAGTTTGGAAAGAGGGCCAGTCTCTTGTCAGGATGTTATCTTCAGCTTTTTAAATGAAAGGCTGGGTCCTTATTCCTCATCAACTAACCAAATAATCGATTTCTTGCAGAAAGATGAGGTATTTATGACTCCAGCTTACTAAAGTCACAACAGTTTAAAGCTATTAAAAAAATAACAGGAAGTAGTTGGGGGGGGGGTATGATGACACAGGCCTTTCATTCCAGCACTCAGGAGGCAGAGACAGGCAGATCTTTGCCATCCTAGTCTATAGTGTGAGTTCCAGTACAGCCAGGGCTATACAGAGAAACCCTGTCTCAGAGAGAAAGAGAGAGAGAGAGAGAGAGAGAGAGAGAGAGAGAGAGAGAAGAAGAAGAAGAAGGAGGAGGAGAAAGAGAAAGAAAAGCAAAATGACAGGAAGTCATTGAAGCCGGTGGATAAAAACATTCTCTGTTGAGAAACAGTGAAATTGAACTAAAGAGCATGACCGAGACTCAACCCTCAGCAATCAGCCACGTCCTCATTTCCCAGGAAGAGGAACTATGGGAATTCCGATTCTCAGTAAAGCTCTGCCCTGGGGGTGGGGGGGTGTGCTGAAATTCGGAGAGACTTCGAGAGCATCACCTTAAAGCAGGCAGAGAAGGAAGGTGAAGGTTGCCTGGTACCTAGAGCGCAAGGTCAGCCCTTTCTGCCCCATTTATCGTACCTGTAAAAAGGTCTGAGGAAGCTTTGCCCCAACCCCGTGATTATGTCCTGGTTTGAAAGTGGGGCCTTTGCAGGCACCATTGGTCATGCTGAAGTCATGCTGTGGCAAGTCTGTTTCTGATCCATCATGGCTGGTATCTTTATGAGAACAGGAAAGCCACCCTGAGGAAGTCGACTATGTGGGAATAAAATACCATGTGACAGAGAGCAGAGGGCCAGAGAAACAACCCAGAAGGCCCTAAAAAACCAAGACATCACCAGAAGGTAGACAAGGCCAGGAAGGATGCCGGTGGATGCCGGTGGATGCTGATGCTGGATGCATCAAGACCTTGTCAACTTGGCTTCAGACCTCAACCCCAGAACTATGAGAGAGTAAATCCACAAAGTTCACTCTTGCCTGGGGGCTGCTGTCCACCTCAGTTCAGGAAGTCATGGGTGGGGATGAGCACACCTATAGATGTAAAATCCTAGGTGTGAGAGCAAGAAGGGGGGTCAGGGAGCTTCAGGGTAGGAGACAGGTTTCCTTTTCCTCTCTGTTAATGTTATCTGACAAACTGAGGTTACGGCCAATAAAGAAAAAAACATGCAAAGAGTAAGAGATGGCTCAGTGGTTAAGAGCACTCACTGGCTGTTCTTTCAGAGGACCTGAGTTCAGTTTTCAGCATCCACAAGGCAACTCCCAACCATGTAACTCTGTTCCAGGGTAGCAAAAGTCCTCTTCTGGCCTCAGAAGGGTACTAGGCACACATGTGGTACACAGTAAACCACTCATGCATATAAAATTTAAGTTTGAGGAAGAAAGAAAGAACAAGAGAGAGAGAGGAAGGAAGGAAGGAAGGAAGGGAGAAAGAAGGAAAGAAAGAAAGAAAGAAAGAAAGAAAGAAAGAAAGAAAGAAAGAGAGAGAGAGAGAGAGAGAGAGAAAGAGAGAAAGAGAGAAAGAGAGAAAGAAAGAGAGAGAGAAGGGAAGGACAGAGGGAGGGAGGAAGGAAGGAAGGAAGGAAGGAAGGAAGGAAGGAAGGAAGGAAGGAAGGAAAGAAGGAAAGAAGGAAAGAAGGAAAGAAGGAAAGAAGGAAAGAAAAGATGCAAAATTCATCGACCAGAGATGTTTTCTGATTTTTGTAACTCGCTCCTGCCTCGATGCTCAGCCACACAGCTCTCTAATGGTGAAGTTGCAAGTAGAGGCAGAAAGCACAGCTGTTCCCTATCCGCTGTTTACCTTGATAAACGACTGCTTCAGTCTCTCAGCCTCAGCCCCACCCTGCCAGAGCATCCTTCCTCACCTTCCTTCTGGGAAAAGACCACCGCTCCAGCTGCCTTCCCTTCTGCAGTAGTCTCACACAGACTAACAAGGTTGTGCTAACACTTACAACGTGAGCATGGGTCCCTTGTTGTGATGATTCAGGGAACTTCAGAACATCTTATCTCAATCTAATTTAGTCATAAGTCCATCCATTGATTCTCTTTTTGAGACAGGGTCTCCTGTAGTCCAGGCTAGCCTAAAGGTCACTACACAGCAACAGACAACCTTAGACTTCTGACCCTCCTGTCTGTGTCCTGACTGCTGGAATTACTGATGTGTACCACATATATGTTATATGTGGTTCTAGAATGGGACCCAGGGTTTTCATGCATGCAGGGTAAGCACTCTACCATCTGAGCCACAGCTGCAGCCTCTCTGTGGATTCCTAATTGTGTGATCATATTTTTCCTTTCAATTTTTAAAAATTTTATATACAAATCACACAGCCCTCGCCATGGTTTTCCTACGTGGGTCAGGGTAGTTCCGGTTTCAGCGTCTCTTGCTCCTGACCATTCTCAGTATGCTAGTATTCTGTGTCTTTTGATCTGATAATATTGGACTATGAGCTTATAAAGTATGTCTTCATAGTAAGACATATAAGCTCATACTTTATAAGCTCATAGTTTATAAGCTCATACTTTCACGCGAGGCCTTGGACTGTGTCTTTCTTGAAAGGGACCCTTGAGGCTTCTGTAGCACACCTTGAGAAGTAGTAGTCTGGGGTCAGTTGTTCCCAAAGTCCAGCCTTGAAGCTGTCCTCATGAGGGGAACCAGGATTCTGAACCCGAGGGACGTTGAACCATACCAGGGCCCCACTCCAGAAGTGCAGCCCTGTAGGATGCAGTGACAGCGCAAAGCTGAACCCTCAGTTAGCAAGACCCTCAAATTCCGCAGCACCTGCCACCATCCAGGTTTCACACACTGCTTTCCATTCAGTAATGCCCAAACCCCGAGTGGCCCCGTGTGCCAGGCTCCTGTCTCTGGACATAGGAGCCTCTTTCAGATTTTTGGTGCAGTAATTTTCTACAATCTTGCTAATTCTTTTGTTGCTAAGTGGGGATTGGCTGCCTCTCATTCATGGAAAACAATGCTATGGCTGAATTTTTGTGAAAAGAAAAGGCTCTTACGTCAACCTGCAAAGAGTCAGGCAGCAAGCATACCCCAGTCTGTCTCCCATCTGCTGGTAGAGAACGGACTTACGGGAATCATGAGGGAAACTGCTTGAGGGTGGGTGCAGATGTTGTCATGCCTCTTCATGGGTCATGTGTGCCATGGTGGGGGGATTATGCTCTCCACAGGGGACTTAGAACGTGCGACATCAGAAGGTCATCAGCTGGGTGAGCAGCCTTTGTCTGAGCATGATCAGCAGGGACAGCCAGCTCCTAACTCGCCCCTAACAGGTTCACAGCGTCTTCACAACACTTGCTCTTTGTCTAATCTGTACCTGCTCCACTTCATTGCCTTGATTTTTTATTTTGTTTATTTTACATTTGCCTGACTTCTTGGAGTGCCCTCTGTGAGGGAGTGTTTGAGAATTACCTCGCCTGCTATTCTTGGAAGCTCTCTTCCTTCAAGTGTGGGAATGGTCCTACTTCTTTAGAAAAATTCTCCCAAAGCCCTTTAAGATTTTTCCAAGTGACAGCGCTTCTGGTGCATCTACCTAGCTATGGGCTCCCTGCACTCTCCTGCTTAGCGTCTGCATTTAAAGGGCAAGGAACTGTGGCCTGGAGATAAACAATAGTTGCACCCAGAGCACAGGAGAGCAGGATGCTCACAAGGGCCGCTCTGGTTCGAACCCAGACTTGACTGACTCAGAGCATATCTTTCCCTTGAAGTTGGAGGCAGGTAGAAGACTAAAGACTGATATTTCCATCTTTTCCGTGAGGAGAGACAGTTATTCAGGATCTGAGTAGCAGCTGAGAACAGCCAAGAAACCAACGGATCAAACAGGCTCTGACTGCCTATTCTGTACTAATCACTTCAACCATAAAATTTGACAGCTTGTAAATAACGGCTGGAGAAACCCAGAGAGAAGAGAAGTAAAATTAATTTGAGACTGATTGTCCCAGGCCTGTGGCTGTAACCCCCAATTCTCTGCGCCCCAACCCAGAACAGCCTCTCATGGAAACTCACTTCATTTCCATTCTCCTCCTCTCTCCAGCAGCAGCTAATGAGGGACGAGTCCGTTATTTTAGGAAGTATATAGACTTGAAAGTGAGTTTATAGTTTTTAATCAGAGAAGCTAGTTCACCATATTTTTATTTTTCAAGGACACGGCTGCATGGGATGGCAGTTAGTCAGCAGGCATTGAAAATGTAAATATTGAAAATGTTCAGCTAAGAGATAAAGGAGTCTGACCCCAAAATAACTGAGGAATTGTCTTGGATAGTGGGCTGGGAAGAGCATCATAATGCATTTTATCATTATTTTAAAACATAAAACCATCAATCTTTGTGTAAAATGCCGAGTTTAAGCACACATTCCAGAAAAGCATCAAAAACAATAATTAGAAATTTTTATTCCCTTCTGTTTGGGGAACCGTTGATGAGCCTCCACAAAGCAGCATGTTGCAGAGACTGCCTCTAAAACTCTTCCAGGAAATACCAGTCTCTGAGGAAAATCTAAAAACCTGTGTTGGTGGTCCTGCCAACATATACATGAGCACATGCACACACATGCCCACACACATGCACACACATCCATACACATTATATAGACATATGCATGCATATACCTGAGCACAAATAAATGCACACTTAGAGGCAGGCAAAGACACACACACACATACACACATGATACACGCATGCACAATATGGTTAGAATGAGAATGGACCCCATAGGCTCCTATATTTGATCCCCAGTTGGTGGAACTGTTTGGAAAGGATTGGAAGGTGTGGCCTTGTTGGAGAAAACGTGTCACTAGAGATCAATCACATATGGCCTTAGTATTAACTGAGTGGCTCCACGTGAGATAGCTCAGCTACCCAGAGTCATGAAGGGAGCTGTGGAGCCCTGGGAGACAGACAGTGCTAGACTAGGTCCCATTGCTACAACCTACTTGCATGGGGTTCACAGACATAGAGTGCATCACACCCTAGACCAATGCATGCCGCACTGCGCCTACCCCGGCACACTGAAAAGCACCATACTGTATGTCCTGTGGAAACCAGCCTGTCATCTGTGCAAGGATCAGCACAGAAACACAAGAAGCATGAAAACTTGAAGGAACACAAGACCTCCAGAGGGCTAACAACACCCAAGGAAAGAACAGCGGGTTCCTTGGAATGTAATTAAAATTAATTTTGAACAGGGAACTCAACAAGATACAAGAGAATTCAGTGAATTTAGTGACAAACGTTACACACAGTATAAGAAATGCAGTGGAGACTGGAGTCCCAGAAGTGAATCAGAGTCCTAGGGCTAGGCTAGGGAGTTGGTAAGGAGCCTACTGAACAATCAAGAGATTCTGAGTTCAACCCAAGAGCCAAGGTGAAAAGCCAGGTGCAGGGTTGAGTGTAATCATGGTGCTGGATGCAGGAGATAGATAGATCCTGTAGTCTCCAGGACATAGATTGAATTCCAAGCCAGGAGAAACCCTGTCTCACAATAAGCAAACAAAGGTGGATGGTGGTAGCATACACCTTTAATCCCAGCACTTACGAAGCAGAGGCAAACAAATCTCTGTGAGTTTGAGGCCAGCATAGTCTACAGAGTAAGTTCCAGGACAGCCAGGGATACACAAAGAAACCATGTCTCAAAACAACAAAAACAAACAAAAAAACAAAGTAGATGTTGGCCTGAGCAATGATATATACACAAGATTGATATATGTGCACACATGTGCACATAAACACACACAGTCTTAAAATTGAAGATCTCAGGGTTTTTTTGTTTGTTTGGTTTGGTTTTTTGTTTTTGTTTTTTACAGTGGGTAGCCTCAACAACAAACAATATCTAACAGGCAAGGAAGAACTTATGAACTTCACTGCTGGTCTTTTTAAGTGACCCAGTCAGGGCAAAAAGAATGGGAAAGAAAGAGAGAAAGAAAGAAAGAAAGAAAGAAAGAAAGAAAGAAAGAAAGAAAGAAAGAAAGAAAGAAAGAAAGAAAGAAAGAAATTTTATGAAATAATAGGCAGAACCTTCCAAACATTGAAAAGATACATTTTGTATCCAGGAAGCTCCAAAGACTGAATCAAACCAAAAGATGTCAACTTTGAGGTATATAGTAACAAAGTATCAAAAGTCCAAAACAAAGAAAATTCTAAAAACAAGAGACAAATGTCAAGTCTTACATAAGAACCGTAGGGAAATCCCCATTAGTGTAACCACAGATTTGCCAGCTGAAACCTTAAGGGCCAGGAGAGAATAAGGTGGCACACTCTAACTCTTGAATAAAACAGAATTGGTAACCAGATATTATACTCAGTAAATTTATACTCAGTCTTTCAAAAATGAAATGAGAAGGCTGGAGAGATGGCTCAGCGGGTAAGAGCACTAATTGCTCTTCCAAAGGCCCTGAGTTCAAATCCCAGCAACCACATGGTGGCTCACAACCATCCGTAATGAGTTCTGACTCCCTCTTCTGATGTGTCTGAAGACAACTACAGTGTACTTACATATAATAACAAATCTTTTAAAAAATGAAATAAGAAAAAAATAGCTTAAAGGATAAGCAAACATGAAGAGAGTTATCACTCCTGAACAGTCTTGCAATAAATACATAAAGGATATAAATTCCTTAGGGCAAAATCTATAAAAATTACTACCACAAAAAAATACATGAAAGTATAACCATTACTAATAGACCATATATACAAGAGAATGAAACTTCAGCAGTACAGAGAACCCTTAGACCAAAAACATGAGCAAGAGAAGAATAAAGGGGATGGAGAGATGGCTCAGCAGTTAAGAGCACTGACTGCTCTTCCAGAGGTCCTGAGTTCAATTCCCAGTAACCACATGGTGGCTCACAATCATCTGTAATGGGATCTGATGCCCTCTTCTGGTGTGTCTGAAGACAGTGACAGTGTACCCATACATAAAATAAATAAACAGCTCTTTTTAAAAGAGAGAGAAAAATAAAGATGTGCAAATCATACACACAAAATAAAATAACTGGAATAAGTCCTTATCTATCAATAATAACCTTAAATACAAGCAGCTAAAGTTCCCAGTTATAAGAATTAGACTGGCTGAATGTAATGATAGGAAGGGGCTCAATGATATACTGCCAGCAAGAAACTCAATTCCCCTAGAAAAGACACTCAATAGAAAGTGAAATATAATTCTTTACAGAAGAAAGAGAGAAAGAAAGAAAGAAAGAAAGAAAGAAGGAAGGAAGGAAGGAAGGAAGGAAGGAAGGAAGGAAGGAAAGAAAGAAAGAAAGAAAGAAAGAAAGAAAGAAAGAAAGAAAGAAAGAAAGAAAGAAAGAAAGGAAGAAAGGAAGAAAAAAAAAAACACCAGCAGGAACAGCTATCCTTATGTCAGATAAAATAGACAGAGCTTAAAAACTATAAAAAGAAACAGTCACCATATAAAAACATCAACTTAGTGATAGGAACTCAAAGTCATATATATATACATACTTCTAATATGGAATACTCGATTATATAAAACAAGCATTATTAGCTTAAAAGGGAAAGACAGTGCATCAAATACAACAAGTTACCTGAAGAGACAGATAAATGGGTAAAGGAAATATGGTGTGTACACACAACAGATATGCAGTGTTTAGATACAACAGGAATGGGGTGTGTACATGCAATGGGAGTGTGGTATGTACATACAATGGGAATGTGGAGTTTACACACAATGGGAATGGAGTATGTGTACACAACAGGACTGTGGTGTATACATACAGTGTGATACTATTCTGCCACATTAACACAACACCTTGTCACTTGTGGCAACATGAACAAAGTTAGAGGGCACTATTAATGAAAGCTGGGCTCAGAAAGGTTAACACTATGTGCTTCCATCTACATCCTAAAACGCTAAAATGTCAACTTCATATAGGTCAAGAGACTGGTCACTACAGGCTGGGAGTGCTGGATAAAGAGAGGCTGGAGGGCAGGACACGAAGGATAGCCACATGAGAAAAATAGGCTCTCATCTTCTACAGCACAGCAAGCTGTTTACAGTTCAGGTTCTATGCTGGATAAAGAACAAGAGGGAAAGAGTTCAAAGTTCCTGAAACCAAGAAAACGCCCATGTTTAAGGAGACTGAAATGTTAATTGCCCTGAAACTATCACATGACACTTCAGAGGACAAACTATTTTTTAAAATAAATAATTTGACTGAAAAAGTACATCAAAGGCCACCGTATGTGTATTCCAGTAAATATATCTCATCTTGCCTAGGCATCAAAATCAGTCATGTAGCTTTCATTCCAGGTTGTAGCTCACTTAAAGTAGAAGATTCACAACCAAGACTAGTGAGTTATCCGCTGTTGTCATGGGAAATCTTTATGACCAATAATGGGAAAGAGGGAGTAAAGAAAGAGAAGAGGAAGAGACTGGGAGCAGGAGAAACAGAGGAAGTCCTCAGCAGGTGTTCAGCTATCACCTTCTTTAATCTCAAAAACATGTATCTTGGGCCATCAAGATGGCTCAGTTGGTAAAGCCACTTACTTCCCACTGAGCCCAGTGACCGAGTTTGGTCTTCAGAACACATCTGGCAGACAAAGGGAACCCGCTTCTTCACTCTGTTGTCCGATCCGCACACATACACTCCACATGCAGATAAAGTAAATTTTTGTTTTTACTTTTTATTAGTCCTTTGTGAGTTTCACATGATGCACCCCAATCCCACTTATCTCCCCTTTCTCTCTGTCGCCCACCATGCTTGCAACCTCCCCGTCAACAGAGAAAGAAGAAATCTCACTGTGGAGGCTGTAGTGTGTCACGGTGTGTCCCACACTACACACATTTGTCCACACTTCCTTGCTTACAAATGTTCACTGCGATGACTTGTTGGTCTGGTACGAGGCCTCTAGCTTCTGCTACTCTATCGATACTGGAATCTCACTGGTTTCTGTTGTTGCCCTGTGTCATGGAGATCCTGTAGTTTTGGATCTGTAGGACCAGTCCCTTCATGTATCCGCAGCAGTTCATTGATGGAGTAGATGTTGGGGTGGGCCAATTCAAAGCCCCGGATCTGGGCCTGAGAGGATCTGAGCTGCTCAGCCCATCCACTCTCACACCCTTGGGGCTCTGAGCATCTTTCTTTATGTGTCTTCTCTCTTAGAATTATGTGATTTTTCTTGGGATCATCACATTAATTGCTCTTACATTTCCTTCCCCCTGTTAAGCCTACCTGGCTCTGTTTGTACTGAAGCAACTACACATTTTAAAGTTCTGTACAGTCCAACTGGCTCTTTAACCATTTTTTCACCCATGGAGATCCCCATTCTGCCCCCCCCTTGTTAATTCTCCAGTTCCCTTCTATTTTCTGAGGGTGTCAGAAGCACTTTAGTCTTTCCTGTTTGTCCCACGGCTGGTTTCTGTCCCTTACTCTTTCTTTTTTAACTGTGGATCCTACCCTGCATCTCTGTCTGTTGATCAGAACTCAATACTGGCCTCGGTGGGTGTTCTCCAGAGACCCTGGGCTCTCGGGACATCCCCTCCTCAGTGCCAGCTGTCAGGACAACAGGAAATTTGGTCATGGAGTGGTCACCATGAGCTTGGCTTCACAGTTTGCCAGGGCGTTGTTATCCACAGAAGTCACTTGGCTGTCTGTCCTATGTCCCATGTGTGTCTTTGCAGACTGACAGTAGTACAGCAGGCTTACCAGCCACACATGATCCTACCTTCAAGGGCTTCCTGGCTTTTCTAGTTGTCTCTGTCAGCCTTAACTTGCAACCTGGCAGGCTCTGAAGCCTGATAGTGGCCTCCATTCCACCTCCAGTTTTCAGTATCAACTCGCAGCCAGACTTGGTTAGTCTCCCTTAGGCCTGAAAAGCTAGGTCCCACGGCCTCGGGAGGGACCTCATGAAGACCCCCAGTACTTCAGGATGAATCGGACCTTCTCTCTTCTGTGTCACTAACCAAGCTCTAGGGGCTCAGAGCTCTGCTTGTCTCTATCTCTCCTCGGGTTTTGGTCTTCTGTACCAGAGAAAGGAGATTTCCTCAGGCAGCATATAGGGCACAGCTAAGCTCATGAGCTGTCTTTCAGTGACCATGTGTAGGATGTGGCCATCCCCTGTTGTACCATGGTGGCTTCCCATAACCCGTCAGTGTCCTCTGCAGCTAGAGGGTATATGCGGTGCGTTCTCCAGCAGAGCAGTTACTCATGGCTGCCCATCCCCGCCTACCAGCACAAACTCAGTGAGAGTCCACTGGGAACACAGAGCAGTACAAGCGCTGAGACCTTCAAACTCATGAAGCTCACGGTCTAGGAAAAAGCAAATGCTGAACAACCACAGAAACAGAGCTGTGGCTGGCGCCGTAGTGGACAAAGCTTGTTGATAACAGAGGACAGTGAGCACTGGTGCCCCGGTGCTGCCAAGGAGAAGACACTTCAGTCAGGTCACTGTCTGAAACCAAGTGAGAAAGCCAGACCTGAAACCATGCACAGTTAAAGGGACACCTGTGGCAAGGCATAGGGCAGTCTGGAAGAGAAGGCTCTGGGGTAGGAGAGGCACGGGGGTGGGAGGGAGCATCTAGAGCGAAAACCAGATGTGGCTGGACGGGTGATAGAGGCCTGGTTATTCCACCCTTGAAAAGGAGGTCCGGACCACAGTGTCTCCAGCACCATGGAGTCTGGAGACCCATATTGCTCAACTTGGGTGCCAAAAGCCTAGCTTGTGTGCATCTGCTCTGAATGAGCCTCCCCAAGAACCAGAGTAGACAAACTTTTCAGAGTATGAGGAGACAGGCTGATGAGTCAGGCCTTCCAAGAATCCATGCTCTATGGTCTGGGCTGGATCTTCCCTCCCCTTCTAATCTCCAGATGAGGAAATCCTGCCTGCTGCCTCCTTTCTCACTAGGAGCCTGTCCTTGTGCTCTGACAAGACTCAGTTCTTTGTGGCTTAGTTTCACATCACTATGTGGCTATGTTTATTTTTCTTGGGAAGGGGTTAAGGCTCTCAAATGGAGTGTGTTTGGCCAGTACTCAGAGAGAGCTAAGACACAGAGAGAATTGCTGTAACAGAATAAAAATATCCAAAGGGATGAGGGCAGACCACAGGATGACATGTGCCAGCTTCCAGGTACAGCTTGCTCCTGTTCATTTATTTCCCAGTAAATCTTTATATACCGAGAGATGTCTATTAGAGCCTGTCTCGATGGTGGAGTATGTGCATTGCCTGTATGTGTGAGGTTCCTGGGTTTGGGGGCTGGGTATGAGAGAATAATTTATCCTAGGTATCACTCTGTAATTTGAGCTTAAACATTTTAAATTATTGAAGGAAAGGTTTCAAATACAGTTACTACAGACCTTCACATGCTACCTAGTTGCTTATTTCCTTGTCCTCAAAATGGGAAAAGTTTGCCTAATATAAACAAATGTGGATTGTGATAACCCACTTCTGCCTCCATTAACTGGTGATTCAAATATGTTCTCTTAGGCAGGGAGTAATTAATATTCATACTCATGTCATACTTTTTGGAACTCTCTTAAAAGGAGCCAGGAGAATCAGCATTTTTAAGGAGATGCTGCTGCAGCAAAGGAGAGGCATGCATTTTTAGGGTGTAAGATTCCAGCAGGATACATAGCTGCACACACTGGATGCAGCTAAACGCCCATCATCGGGTGTAGATATAACCTAGCTGCTTAATGTCACGTTTTATCCAGCCAAACTGCTGAAAATAAAATGTATAGTGTGATATATCGCAGCCATATATTGTGTACAGTTTGTATATAAAAAAGAAAGAATGATTAAAAGTCGATGAGAGTGTTTATAAATCTTGATTGCTTCATAATTTTAACTTTGAGCAACATTTTTATCATAATTATAGGCTTTCTTAAAGCATTTATGCAGATTGTTGTTGCTCAAAAGGGGGTTTATTCCATTTTGGTGTAAACTACACTTTTTTTTTCTTTATGAAATCACTCTTTGGGTTCCTAATACCCAGTACTTTGCTAGAGCTGTAGAATCAAGTGACAGGAGGCATTTGTCCCCATGGCGTGCATTGTCCCTTAGTGCCCTGGCCATTTATTGCCTATGGACACAGGATGAAGCAGTCCCCACAGTGGCCAGCACTTGACGTGTGGGGTACTCCTGACCCCTTTGCCCCACATTTGTGTCCCTGTAAGGCTAGTGTACTTTTGCACCCAGTTCATAGATTAAGAAACTGAGTCCTGAAGGCTTAACCAATAATAGAATATCTCTTTGAACATTTAACCTGGGAAATAGACCTAGGAACAACCAATGACACTGTTTTTTTTTTTTTAGTCTTGCAAAATTGAGTTCCCCAAAAAGTGATGTAATCTGTATGGTATCATGTCATGATAGCTACTATTGCTAAACCCAATAGACAGGGTGTGACTAAGATTCAAGTTAAACCACTCAGAGCCCTCAGCAGCTCATGGATTTACTGCTGGGGCAAGAGAGGTGGGAGAAATGAGGTTTTTCCCTTCAAGAATTTTTATTTTGCCACATGGTCTATAAAGAGGCATCGCCAGAAACAAAACACAGAACTATGCGAAAAGGAAGCACAAGCAGGAACTATCCCAGAAAAATACCTAGTAGACACCACCAAACCCACCTACAAATCTCTCCATATTCTCTAAGGACTAAGACTGATCTTGTTTTCAGTTCCCCCATCTCATCCCAAGGCCTAGGATAATACCTGGTACAGAGCAGGTGATTTACATATTTATGTAGGAATGAGTGAGTGAATATGAGGATGGATGGATGGATGTGTGGATGGATGGGCGGATGGATGGATGGATGGATGGATGTGTGGATGGATGATGGATGGATGGATGTGTGGGTGGGTGGATGTGTGGGTGGGTAGATGGATGGATGGATGGATGTGTGGATGGATGGATGGATGGATGGATGGATGGATGGATGTGTGGATGGATGATGGATGGATGGATGTGTGGGTGGGTGGATGTGTGGGTGGGTAGATGGATGGATGGATGGATGGATGTGTGGATGGATGGATGGATGGGTGGGTGGGTGGATGTGTGGATGGGTGGATGGATGGATGGATGGATGGATGGATGGATGGATGGATGTGTGGATGGATGATGGATGTGTGGATGGATGTGTGGATGGATGGATGGATGGATGGATGGATGGATGGATGATGGATGGATGGATGGATGGATATGTGGATGGATGTGTGGATGGATGTGTGGATGGATGGATGGATGGATGGATGGATGGATGGATGGATGATGGATGGATGGATGTGTGGATGGATGGATGTGTGGATGGATGGATGTGTGGGTGGGTGGATGGATGGATGGATGTGTGGATGGATGTGTGGATGGATGTGTGGATGGATGATGGATGTGTGGATGGATGTGTGGGTAGATGGGTGGGTGAATGGTGGATGGGAAGGTGGATGGATAGATAAATGATAGGTAGATAGATAGGGCTATGAGGATGAATGGATGTGTAAATGGGTAAGTAGAGAAATTGATGAATATGTGAGTGAGTGGGTGAATAAATAAGTAGATAAGTGGTTATGTGGGTGGATGGATGGAGTGATGGATGAGTGGATGGGTGGAAGTCTGGATGGATGATGGATGTATGGATGGATAGATGAGTGTGTGAGTTTGTGGGTGGATGGGGTAAATAGACAAATGGGTGAATAGGTGAATAAGTGGCTATATGCATGGATGGATGAACGGTGGATGGATGGATGGATGGATGGATGGATGGATGGATGAGTAGGTAAATGGATAGATGAATAGGTAGATGAATATCTGAAACAAAAAGAACAAGAACTAAACAAGGGGTTTCTGTGAATAAAATATGATGTGACTCCTTTGTACAAATTCACATAATGAAATAAGCCTTTATCAATGGGATCAGTATAAACCTTAAGATACAATCACTCTTATTTAAAACAAACAAACGAAAAGACCGTTTGAATACAAGACAATGTATAACCAGGTGCCCTATTGTTACCATTGTTACCATGGATGGCATGTTTAAGAAGTCCCTGAGAAGGGTTGAAGTGCTCATTGAGACTTAAAGACTAGCCAGAGTTCAGTCACTGCAGACAGACACTGTCAGTAAGTGGAGGAAGTCTACCTACAGCTGGTTGCCTGGGCAAGCCAGTGGGATCTCCATAGAGAATCTAGGTGCTCCCGGTTTGACCTTCTTCATTGTTTCCCAGCACTGAGATCTAAAGAAGACCAGCGTGTGAGCACATGAGCCCAGGAGAGGCTCTATGAGCAAAAGACCTGGTGCTTTGCATCAGATAATCCCTTTGTTTCTAGCAACATTTCTGCTGTGTGGGGTCTCAGCATTAGGATTAGGAAACTAAGGACCAGAGAGGTTGAAGCCAGCTACTCTCATGCAGCATGGAACAGTCAGGCTCTGGCATGGATTATCTTACGGATGTCCTCCATTTCTTCATTTATGAACAAATGTGTCAATACCTGTGGAGTGTTGAGGTTTGGTCTTTTACTATGTATTGTAATGCTAACTACTGGCTCCCAAGGACTAGAGAATCTACAGGAAGACCCAAGTAACTCTATGTGACCTTGCACCCCAAGTTATCCCTGATAGGTGAATAGAGATGCCTACAGCCTATAGCTGGGCAAAAGTGGGGTAAGCTGGATTTGAGGTTTCCTGGATTGGCATCTGAGGAAAGGGAGAAGAAGCAGGAGAAGGAAGAGAGAAGGAAGATGCCATGGGTTAGGTGAGTCATGAGAGTACGGCCATGAGGGCTGGCCAACTGAAGTTAAGAGTAGCCCAGATGGAAAATGGCAAGTTATAATTTGGGATTACTAATAGGGAAATAGATTCTAATAGCTTAAAGGGTAGATATATGCCCAGCTCTAGTGCTAATTAAGGCTCATAATAATAATAAAAGTTGTGTGTCTTTTATCTGGGAACTAAATGATCAAAGGCAGCATAGAAGCCCTCTATTGAGATTAAATATTTTCTATAACAGTGGGGTTTCCACCTCTGCTCCAGGTAAGCCTATTCAGTGACTTCCTTCCAGAGACTAAGAAAAGTCTGGAAGGCTGGTCAAGGCTTTCTCACACCAGTGTCAAGTCACCTGGCAGAGCCAATAAGTATTAGAAATGTGACAGGGTTGTTTTAACTTTCAAATGACTTTATGTTAATTATAAGTTAACAGGGCAGGTGAAATGGCTCAAAAGGTAAGGCTTGCCACCAAGCCCAACAACCTGAGTTCGAGCCCCCAGACCCATAAAATAGAAGGAAAGAACTGACTCCTGTCAGGTGTCCTTGGATTCACACTGTAGTATGAATGTGCCACAAATAATGACTTAGCTAAAAAATTGAACCAGCTATAATGAATGATACATGTCTGTAATCCCAGCACTTGGGAGGAAGAGGCAGGAAGATCAGGCATTCAAGACTACCTTTGGTTGAGTAGAGAGTTCAAGACTGGTTGGGATAACATGAGAGCATGTCTCCTAAAGAAATTTAATTACAGCTGAATATAACAATTGTATGTCATAAATATTGCTGACAGTGTATTGTGCTATTCCTACCATGTTGCACACCATACGCCTGTGTCTAAGAACTCATCCTGTAAGCAACAGGGCTGAAACTCTTCACCACCAACAGTGCTTGCCCTTTGGAGAGAGGAAAAAAGTGCTGTGCCAGCTCTGTTCAGCTGGGGTAGAGAACAATTCGATGTATAAGTTTCATTCCTATTCAACAGTCTTTGGGGTTGGGGTTGGTTGCATCTTGTTTACTATATGGGTTAAGAACTGGGAAAGAACTGGGAAGAGGAAGAGGAAGAGGAAGAGGAAGAGGAAGATGAAGAGGAAGAGGAAGAAACTGTGCCTTGTATCCAGTTAAACATGAAGATGTAGCCAGGCAGTGCTGGCACATGCCTCTAATCCCAACAGCAGGCAGATCCTTGAGTTGGAGACCACAGAGAGAGAGAAATAGAAAGATACAGAGACAGAGACAGAGAGATAGAGAGAGACAGAGATGGGGAGAGAGAGGTATACACAGGCACATTGAAATAGTCCTGGCCATCTTCAAGGCTGACTTCCTGTCATCTGTAGCCTTCAAGCCTCTGGCCCCAGGATGCTAACCCTCTTGGATTTGCTGGGCCTGACCCTCACAGTTTAACCTGGAACCCTGTAGTTCTTACCAACGTCTTCACTGCCCGTGGGGACATTGAGCAGGAGTTACTGCCCCTTCCTCCTGAAGATTTGCATCCTTCAGGTGTAAGAAGTGTATCTAATGAAGACCTGATCCTGTCAAGCGTTGCCCTGTGGCAGGCTCAGCTGTTCTTTGCACTGTTGGCACTAATCAGGGATGCCTGCCGAAGGGGACCTCTATCCTGTTTTAACCTCTCCTTCCAGGAAAGCAATGCACTGTGGGAGATCTGTGATTAAGAACTCAGACAGAAGGTTAAAATATGTATCGTGGGTATATTCCAAACTAATTAATCCTGCAGACCTATGGAAACTGTCTTTTAAACTTTTGTAGATCAGCTTGATGTGATGGTGCACGCCTTTGATCTCATCCTTGGGTAGCAAAGGCAGGCAAGTCTCTGAGTTTGAGGTCAGCCTGGTCTACAGAGTGAGTTCTAGGACAGCTAAGACTACACCAAGAAACCCTGTTGCTTTTCCCCCCAATTAAAATGTCATTAAAGTCAATGGCACAGCAGCATGCTAGGCATATTGGCCACTGTAATGGTCAGTTTGTATGTTTGGGGGTGGTTGGGGTGAGCCTTGTTTTTACTGCAGTCCCTTAAAGAGACCATAAGGAACCATAAAGGTCTGTGTCAACGGTGTGCCCTTCATCCAGCACGAGAAAGACTAGGTCTCAAGCTGATCAGAGAGTCAGAGGGTTGCAGTGACAGAGCACTGGTCACCATTATAACATAGACACTGACTAGAAGGCCAGGACATCTCCCACACAGGACACTGCAGCAGAAATACCAACTTTCTGGAGGGAAGCCCTGAGAACTTCTAAATCTTCTTAAACTGCATTTTCTGATGCAATTTGAAAATTTTATTCCCACCGTCTAAGTTCATGTATAAATCCAAAGAAGAGAAGGAAGGGGAGGAGGGGAGAAAAGAGGAGGAGGGAGAAGAGGGGAGAGGAGGAAGAGAAGAAAGAGAAGTGGGGGAGGAAGAGAAGGAGGGGAGAGGAGAAGGAAGAGGAGGAGAGGAGGAGAACGAGGAGGAGGAAGAGGAGAAGAAAGAGGAGCTGATAGGACAAAGAGACAAAGAAAAGTACACTGCCTGCCAAGGTGTCTGGTATCCCGGGTACGAGCCAGACTTAACCTGAAAAAGACAGATTCAGACAGATATTTCCGCAGGAGCAAAGCCCTGTGATTCAAATTCTTACTGCTGAATAATCCTCTCCTGATGGAGAAGAGAGAGTAGACACCCTCACCCAGTGTAGTCCCCAGTGAAGAAATACAAAAGCCACAGGGTTCCCCTCCAACTGCTAAAACAAACAAACAAACAAACAAACAAAAACAAAACAAAAAAAACAACAAAAACAAAACAAAAAACCCCCACACACTTAAAACCACGGGCCCTTGTGTCTGACCTGCTGTTCAGATCTTCAAAGGAAGATCCTGTTTGTGTGCTGGCATGGAAGGCCAGCCTCTGAAAGCCTGAACAAAGATGTTCGCTTGAGCCTTGAATCCAGAACCTCCGCTCTTTGGTCCCTCCACGCTTCCCATAGCAATTGACAAAGCCTGGTCTGTGTCAGACTCCCAACTCTGGCGCAGAAAAACAAACACTGAAAGCAGCCGCTCTGCGCTAGGCACCGAGCCTCCTTGACTCTGGCCTGAACACAGCCAGGCTTAGGATAGGGTCTGACTCAACCACAGACCTTTTGGAAGTTTCTGCGGGCTCAGTTTGTCTCCTAAAGCCTAAAAAGGCTTGCTATAGCATAGCGGCCAAGGAAAGCGTGTGGCCTGTCCACCAAACTCTATGCAATGTCCTGGATCGGCAAAGAGCAGCCAGGGTCTACAAAACCAGAGCTGGAGACTGCATAGAGAAGTCCAGAGAGGCATAATATCCGCCCACCCCCACGGCCTGCAAAATTGGTTGACCATGAGCTTCTCCCCTGCCTGAACCAGAGAGACCCGTCCTGGTTTGGACAGACTCCCAAGGTTGTGTGTCCAGTACCTAGAGCCAGTCTTTGACTTGTAGAATCCTGCACCTCCCCTGCACCGAGGATCCGAGGATCCAAGGATCCGTGTGCACAGGAGCTCCCCGTGATGCGGGTTAAACTCCACTTCACAACCCCCATTGATACGGGTTTGACATCTGTTTGCCAGAGTGTTTTGCACTTAGGCTAACACCCACTATTAAATGACAAAACTGTGACAGCCTGTCAAAGCCAGCTGACTGGCAGCTGCTCCGCTCACAAAAACCATTCAAATATTTGCAGGTTCTGAGTCTTTACACACTGTTGTACCCAATCTTTCAGTGATTTAACATGTAAAATATAAGTCAAAGTTTTAAAGCCGGATTCCAAAATGTTTCCATTTTCCATACAAAAGGAAAGCGCTTCCCGGTGTCTGCTGGAACGACTCCAACTCCAAAGTCTCCTCATTTCCTGCCCCCAGATTCCTGCACAAACCCGGGTTTTTGAGGGGGGAAAAAAAAACCAAGGCCAAACTCCCTCTTCTTGGTGTTGCCGACATTTGGAATAACTGAGCTAAATTATTTAAAACTCCAAGGGAATGCAGTTTCTCAGAAAGAGATTGAAGAAAAGCAAAAACAAACAAATAAACAAAAACCCAAAAATGAGTCACCAAGGACTTCCGCCGGTTTTATTCTTCCTCTCGGTCAGACCAACGTGTCTTTGGGGGAAAAGCCTTGCAACTAGGGAAAGGATTCCTGGACAGCTCCTCGGCTTCGGCGATCCTCTGCACACTAAATCCCCGTACTGCATGCACACCGAAATCGCTCGGTCCGATTAAGAAATAATTTGCAAATGACAAAGTGCTTGCCTAGATTAAGATCCACGGAGGGAGAGTCATGTGGGGTTTTATCCCTGAGGTTAGAGCCAGACACGGATCTGCTGAAAACCTGCAGCTGCGGGGGGAGGGGCGCATGCATTTGTCCAGGAGAGTGTGCTTCAGATAAGTACACACTGCCAGCACCCCGACCGGGTGAGCAAACACTGGTACTGTCACGTGTGCTTTGTTTGTACAATTTTTATACATACATATATATATAAAGTGAACGTCTTTCCTTAGGTTGAGAGTGAATTGTAAATGCTTTGGGAGTTATCATCCCTTTAAGAAAAGAAAGAAAAAAGAAAGTTTGCTCCTGGAACATTTCCTAGGTGTCGCAGAGGGTTTGGGTCTCCAGTCCAAAGTGCTGACACCTTCCTACAGTTAGGGACCAAAGGGGAAAGAGAGACCTGGAAGCGAGGAGAAACTGAAAGCCAGACTTGAGCGGCTGCAGCCGGGCTCCTTCTCAGAGGTTCTCTCCTGAGCTGCATCCCGTCCCGGGCCGTTCACCCTGCTTAGCGGTGGGCTGGTCGGCAGCTCCAGCCTTGCAGAGGCCAGGGTCAGGGACCCGCCAAAGGAGGGGATTACAGAGTGTTGGGAGGGTCGTGCCCCCCCCCCACCCATGCAGACAGGCTGGCCACGCAATGGCTACTGCCCCTGAGAGTCCCGCCCCACTCCCTCTCCCTGTGTGCACCCTGACAGACTCCTGTCTGGGCGACTTTCTTTTTCTTTTTCTTTTTTTCTTTTCTTTCCTTTTTCTTCGTCTTGTCTTTTTTAACCTGAGAGCTTTGTGTTCACACACTGATCCTTAGACTCTGTCTTTCCTTCTGTTGCTGCCCTTGGTAGAGCGAGCACTGGAGGGGGGTGGGGTTGAGGAGCGCATCGTAGGAGGGGGGAAACCTGCCCTCGCTGCTCCGGGGGAGGCCTGGCGCAGCGCCCACGTCCAAGGTGTCCCCTCGGCGAGACAACAAAGCTCCAGCCGAGAGCAGAGCTGAAAAAAACCCACTGCGAGGACGCGGTGGGGGCGGAGGGGGCGCGCGGCTCAGATCCCGCGCAATGACCGCGCTGACTCAGGAGTGCGGGTGGGGGCGTCCCTCCTGCAAGAGGTAGGGAAAGCCGGAAAGCCGCTCCAGGTGACAGTCGCCGCCCGTGGGATGCCACAAGTGACTGCTGACAGGGATAGGGGGTGCCATCGTCTCTGGAGGAGGGGGAGGAATCCCTATGGTCCAAGGGTCCCGAACCTCTGCGGTCGGGCCAGCGGGAGGGGCGGCGGGCGCCGGCGAATAGGGAGCGGCGGGGACCCGGCTGGGGAGCGGCTAGAGGAGGGCGAGCAGCGGCTCCACCTCCCCGCTCGGCTCGGCGTCCCAGCTGCTCGCGAAGCAACGGCTCCCTTCTATTCACTGCCGAGCAGGAACAAAAACGCGGCTATTTATTAGAATACTTGTTTGGTATTGTTCAGTGCCACACAAAAGGCGCTTCATTATGTGGCGGGATCCCCCTTTTCCAGAGAGAAACAATAACCTGAAATTGTCTTGCGAGTCTTTTCTATCAATAATAAATTTCATTTTCTTGTCTCTCTCGCCTGCAGTGTGTGCGTCTGCGAGTGTGTGTGCCGAACGAGGAGCAAGGAGCTTGTGCGAGCGAGTGTGCGAGCGGGGGTGCGCGTGTGAGTGTGCGTGCGCGTGGCGCGGGCGCCGTCGCTGCTCGGAGCCTGGCCGGGCCGGGGTCCGCGGGCTTCAGCGCGTGCGCTTGGCCTGCGGGGAGCCCAGGTCCCACGCGGCCCGCAACCAGACAGGGCTGCGAAGGTGCAGGCGGGCCAAGCGCTGCGGACCCGGCGGGCTGCAGGAAGAACTAACTGTAAGTGTGTCTCGAACTCGCGCGCGGGGGCTCCACCGGCCGAGCAGGGATTGGTGGCGGGAGAGGCGCAAGGATGGACGCGGGTCTCCATCGATACTTTCCGGGAGGTTGTGCAGGGTGCTCGCAACCTGCTGGCCTCTGTGGAGAGTGGCCCGGTAAGGGGGGGGGGATGAGCTTCCGAGCGGTCTCGCGGGTCCATTGGTCATTTTCTTATCTGTAAGTTCACTCCTCCCCGGTCCTTAGCCTTTCGGATTGGCCACCGCCCAACGGCCCAACGCCTTGTCTAGGTGGATCGCCCTTCAAGATGGAGAAGAAGGGAGATCGAGCCCTGTGGCTACGGGGGCAAGATTTAGTGGGTGGCGGTACTCCTTCAGGTCGCCTGCCTCCGCCCCGCCCCCGGCCCTACCGAGGCCAGGCTGCGGGCTCTTTGCCACCACCCGAGGCAGCATCGAGAACTAAACCCACGGGTTGAAATTACCTTCAAAAAATTAACATGTTGAAGCGTGTGCCACTTAGTGAGAGGTGTTTTGGGCAAAGAATCAATTTTACTTTGACTGACCGACAGACTTGACTGTATTAATTCTGCTACAAAAAAAAAAAAAATCAATCAGCCGGGAGCCCTCTACTCGCAGAGTGCCTTTGGACCCGGTCCCTGCCCAGAAGCCGCACTGGCGCGGTGGAGGTCGTGCGCCGGCGAGAGGAGGACTCCCGCAGTCTGATCTTGAGGACTGCACGCCTCGAGGGCCCTCCCTAGGTAGGGGTGACCCTGGCATAAAGGCCCAGCCTAGGTGGTGGCGTCCTCCCTCGTCAAACGCACCATTAGGGTTTGGTTTGGGTTTTTGTTGTTGTTGTTGTTGTTTTTGTTTTTTGTTTTTAGTTAAACTTGTGCACACTCAGAAGTCTCTAGGACACCGCTGACCACCCTCATCTGCACCCTCTTTTACCCAGTTCCAGTAGCAGGCAGACGGAAGTAGTCAGCGTCTTTCAGAGGTGAAATGGATTTTCGGCACGGGCTAGAGTCGATGAGCGAGCAAGGCGGACAGACACATCATCGACCTAGGCAGGGACCAGACAGGCCGCCTCCACTGGCAGGAAACAGGTGTTTGAAGGCGATAGAGGCCTCCAGTCAATTAACCCATTAAAGGCCCGCTTTCTGCCATTGATTTCCTGCAGTGCGAAGCCCCCCCCCCCGCCCCGCCCCGCGTTCTGGATGCCCCTTTGTGGAAAGCTGGGCTTGGAAGGTAGCTGCTTTCATTGCACCCTGATAGGTTCAGAGGAGGTTTTTCCCTCCCGCTGGAGAGAAGAGTCCTACTTGGTCCTCAGTAGTTTTATCTCCTGCAGCTTGGCGGGTGGGTGTCGCTGCTAGGAAACACCCTCACTGGCCACAGGCCCAGTAGAGCTGGGGTGTGAACACTGACTGTGGTCAAATTCAGCATCCTCAGGAAAGAGGAAAGAGAGTTGTCCCCCTCCTGCACTCCGTCAGGTTTCCTCACCTAGGAGTTTTAGGACAGAGCAAGGCAGACCTTGTAGCACTACCTGAACAAGGACTCCCACGGGAGATGTTTGGGCGCTCAGTGAAGTTGAACAGAAAGCCACCAGGTGGCTTCCTACTGGGCCCTACTAAAGCGATTGAGCCTGGGAGTTAAAGACTGAGGAAGAGGCTGGAAAGGGTGACTGGGGTGGAGGGAAGTGGTCCCTCAGGAGAAACCTCCCACAGATGTTCTGCCTCCGAGGTTTGTAGTCTCACCCGCTGCTCCCAGCAATGAGCCCAACACTGCAGGACGGAGGGAGGGAGGGAGGGAGGGAGGGAGAGAGAGAGAGAGAGAGAGAGAGAGAGAGAGAGAGAGAGAGAGAGAGAGAGAGAGAATACTCCATGTGGCCGACCTGAATCCAGAGGGAGATGGGATGAGCTGTGTCCAGTCTGTCTTCCAGAAAAAGATATGCCTGAGCATTCAGTTAGACACGCAATTTTAGATATCTTGAAGACTGAACAGATAGGGTTCAAACACCCCTCTCCTGCTGCCTGCTAGGGTTCTTTGTCCTTCTGAAATCCAGGGTCAATGTCTGACCCAGAAGTAGCCCGTCCCTGAGGGAGAGATGAGGCATTTCTGGGGGACAGTAAGGGGTGCTGATCTGAGCCCTTAGCCAATTTTATAGAAAAATAACCTCTTTTTCCCTTCACTCCTAAGTTAGTACTCAAAGGCTACCGGAAACCCTACACATCTTATGTATCTATCCATCTATCTTTATCTTTATCTCTACTTCTCTGTCTCTCTCCATCTATGTGTCTCTCTCTGTATGTGCCTTTCTCTGTGTGTCCCTCTTGTCTTCTTTCTGCTCCTCACCTCTCCTCTCCACCCCTTTTCCTGGAGCTCCTTCCCAAAATGTCCTGAAGGGCGTCTGAGCCCTGGAAGGTGGCTGTGATCCTTCTCAACCCTCCTGTCCACAGTGTGCTGCTCCCAAAGGCTCCTGTGCACAAGCAGTTGTCAACAGGCCTCTCTCCCCAGGGAAATCTGATTTCTGCTGCTGGACCAGCTGCTTTGTATGTTTGCAAGGGGAAGATGAATGGCGTTCAGATGGGGCCAAAGGGTCCTCCATTAGCCCCCTCATAGAGCAGTAAAGCCCTTCCCACAGCCTGGAGATATTCTCGGACCTACTTTTCCCGTTAGCTACTTTCTGAAGTAAAGCAAGGCACATGACTGAAAGGGCTTGAAATTGTGTCAGAGTGATGTTTTAATCTCATTGAAAAGTGTATTAAAGGACAAGATGTGATTTATGTGAGCTGTTCCGATGAAAGGCGAGATTGGAGTGGATGGGTTTTCACTGGCGTGAACCTCCTGCCATGTTTATATTGCAGCCCGTGTAGCTAATCTAATTTGCAATAACTGGGATGGCCTGTAAGGGGAAAAAAGCATCTCTAGTTTCACTTTATTCCTCTTCATATAGAAATTCCTCATGACTTGTCTCCTCTTGTGAGCGGTGCCTTTTCTATTTGGGGGCTAAATGAGCGAGAATGTGAGAGAGGGCAGTCATACTCCAAATGTATGCTTCATGCACACATCCCTGGTCATGGACACCTTTGGGCCTGTTGAGCCTCGCTGTAGAGCTGAAACATTGTTTCAGGCAGAGTGAAAAGGTTAGCATCACCACCCCTATGTCTCAGCTCACCTTGCCTTCCACTCTCCAGGCAGAGCAGAATGCAGGCTTGGCTGCTTAGCCCAGAGTCTTGCTGTTAAAGGTTTCCTTGGGAATGTCCCTTAATCGGGCACTTTCTGTTCTCCCTGGTTTACCCTCTGCAAATTTTGATTTGAGCAGGCCGTGAAGCTCAACTGTTCAGAAAAGTTTGATCTTGTGCACAGGCTTTGCCTGGTCGTAGGGAAAAGCAAGCCCAACAGCACTCCCCTGGGAGGAGAGCTTTGAATCCTTATGATCACATCGAACTTAACCAGCATTCTTTATCAGGAAGACACAACATGCATTGGAAAATTACAACTTTTGCACAATGTAAAAAAAAAAGGTGTATTCAAACTGTTAATTACGGGGGGTTGAGTAAATGAAACTTTCACAGTGACCCATTTAATTTTGCAGTAATTGCTGACAAAATAAGACACGGATGAATCACAATACAGTATATTTATCTTGAAGGAGAATATTGTGCTGATGTAGTTAAACCAAAGAGTAAGAGAAAAATTAAGAACGGCGGCAGAAAATTTTAAAGTACATAAAAATCTCGCCCTGAAAACATCTGGGTTAAAACCGCAGAAAGTGCAGCTTCCGCCCGTGGCTTTTCTGAAAAGCGCAACCAAATTACAGAGACTATGTCTCTTCTCAGAACCCCAGGCTCACCGTGAGCCCTCTCCTCCGGCAGGGTCAGATTCTGACTCCCAGGCTTGAGCACAAATTTTGAGTGTACTAGAAATCTAGAGGCAAAAAAGAATGTAGGAAAGGCATTTCCAACCCAGGCAGAATGCGGCATCTGTCAGATGCCGGGTAGAGCCCCGATGGCAAGCTGACCCTGAAATAGCATCTCTAGCCCAGGCCCTACTTGGCAGAGAGAAAGGGAAGCAAGAGGAGGGGGGGGTCACAATTTGCTTCGCAGGCAAGTGCAAACGGATTTTTTTTTTTTTTTTTTTTTTTGCTTCCCCTTCTTTTGCAGGAAGGGAAGCGGGCCCACACCCTCTAATTGTTAACCTTCTCCTTTAGCCCAAGGCCAAGTACCCGCTCAGCCAAGAGTTGGAAAGGGGAAAAGACATTGGGCACAAGCCTGGGCACCCACTAGAGCTGCCCTTTTTCGATCGGCAAGGACACATGGGTGCGGACAGCCTCCGGTGCCACCAGCGCCCGGCGCACCCAGGGTACCTGCGGAGGGTAGAGTTGCTTCTGTCGAGTGTGAGTGCCAGGGGCGCTGTGGACACCCAGCCGGCACTCGCGATGGGTGGGAACCCAGGCAGCACTTGTCTTTTCAAAGGCCACTGGATGGAAAGCCTTAGCGGCTGCTTGGGTGCTCAGCCCTCCTTGCAGGCATGGGTTGGGACCCAGTAGAGAGATTCGGAATCGGGTGCCCAGGTGTACTCGCAAAGTGGGTCTGCTGAAATTCTTGTCAGAAAATTTCACGCGACGAAGCGGGCGCGCTCGGTTCCAAACCCGCGAGGCCTGGCACCCGGCGGCGGTCCAGCCTCGCTGGCATCTCAGTCGCCTCTTCCCTAGTACCCGCAGCTCCGGGGGAGAGAGGGCTCGATGCCCCCTTGGGTTCCAGGCTTTCCTCCTCTCTTTCATTCATAAACCTGGTGGCTACAGACGCAGCTTGAATATTGACGTCTCTCCCCCGACTGCTCCGCCGTTAACCCAATTACAGAATTCATCAAGAACTGTGTTGAATTATCTCTTTCCATACAGTATCAGCATTAGCCTAATTAAAAGCTATAATGTCTGATATAATGATTAAATCGTTAGCTCTGCTGTAGGGAAGCAATATTTTGTTTTCCCTTCAATTAGAAGCTGATTGAGGTTTTCAGAGCAGGTCAGCTGTGAAATTTGAATTATATGTGTGAGTACTGCTCACAGGGTGAGCCCCTACTCGAAGCTCCCAGAGATTCTCCGAATGCTTCCACCCAGAGAGCCGGGAGGCAGGCACGCACACATAGTGCAGCTCCGGATTGTGTGTGCCGGTCGCCACGAGAACGGCTGGAACCGGAGCCTGACAGCCTAGACTTTATTTTCCCACAGGCGCTGTTACAAGCGGCTCTCTAAACTCAAAGAGAGTTTTTGCTTTTAACCTGAGAGCGACTTAGGAGAGCTCGGTTCTGTGAGATGCTCATAAAGACACTGATCGTCCAAAGTTCCTTATTTGCTAGTGACTCTCTTCCTTCGACTTTCCCCCCTTTATCCGTTTTGTTTCTTTCCCCTTTTAAACAAACCAGCAACAACAAACTAACCACACAAATTTGAATTTGGGTCCTTTTTGGTGTTTGGGAAGATCCCTCCTCCCCAAGTTAGCCCAGGCTGGGCCCCATGAAATCGGCTGAGAGGGCTTGGAGACGACCCAGGAGAAAAGATGCCCCCTTAGAGACCCGGGTCAGAGGCGCGCGCTGAAAAGCAAACACCGAACTGCGGGCCGTCAACCCTCCAGTGACGCTGTGGTAGCAGTAGTTGGGCGAGGGGCGCCTCCCGCCCCACAGGTGAAAGCCCGTGGTGCTCAGCTCCGCGAGGACAGAGAGGGTGGTGGCGGCCAGCAGACGGCGATCGCGGCCCGCGCCGCTACAGGGTCCACACTGACAGGCCTAGGGGCTTCGGGCCCAGTGCGCAGCCCTCTACTCCCTGCAGCAGGTCCTGAGACAGGGACTCCCAGCCTCTCAGATCCACTCTGCTTCCATTCCGCCCTGAATCTGCGCCTCCTGTTGGCCGAGATGGCCTCAAAGACCTCTTCCGACGTTCTTTATCTCTCCTAAGTTTTCTCTGCTGCTTCTTCCTCCTGCTGCTAACTTTCCCCTTTCAGTCCCACAAACTGTCATTTCGGTTCGCTAAAGATCTTTCTTCAACTATTCTCTCAGCCTTGTGAGGGTACATCAGAGCCTGCAAGCCTTTGCCCCGGGGAGCTCCCAGGAGACACCTCTATGTGTCCTCTGTCCTCCAAGTGTCTCCACCAGCCTTGAGAGAATCATGTTCTGAGCATGGCGAGGAGGAGATTGTCATCAGGGCAGATAATCTGAACCCCATATGAAATAATTTCTAGTCTTGCATGGTCCCCAACGTACCCAACTTGTTTGGAGCCTGAGAGACTAATGCTGAGCTTAAAAACCCATATATAGATGTATCAGAGCCAGCCTTCAAAAAGAAGGACAAGGGCTTCTGTCCACAGGGGCCCTCTCGGTCTCATGAGCACAAAGGTGTGTGTAAAGGAGCCAAAGTATTGGTTTTTCTATGTCAGGGGTTCGAGTTGAAAGTGTTTAAAACCCAGGACTTGGTTTATTTCAAAGTCAAGACTATTGTGCAAGAGTGTAGGCACATAATTTCATATATACAAGCCTTCATAATTTATCTATGAGCACTGACATATACAAGCACCCATGCCTGCACACAGAATAATTCCCACTAGCAATGAGCTGACTTGAATTTTTGAAGGATTATAACCATAGGTTGAATAAAAACTTAGCCACTTTGTAAAGTCGCTCTTTGGCATTCTGAGCAGTGGCACCATGAGATTTTTGAGTTGCTGAGAGAACAAAGATTGGTCAGTCAACAGTGAAACTAATCCCTTGCCTTGGGTTCTGGACTTTTCTTAGTTTTACTTGGACACAGTGCAGTTTTCAAATCCTAAAGAATATAGTTTTTAGGAAGGCAGCCCCACCCAGCCGTTGGGGAGATGGGAAGCAGACAGAAGTGTTTATCAAACTGGTTGTAGACTGTTCTTTTTGTGTCTGTGAAGCCATTGGGGAAGTGACTATAGATAGGGAAACAGAAGGAGACTTCCAGAAGCTGTCACTGACAGGACCCTCTGCTCATACCAGGATGGAAGGCACAAGGAGGTCTGGCACACCATGCCCACCACTGCTTAGTTGGCACAGACTGCAACCACCAATCTTCTCTGTCACTTGGCAACAGGTTACACCTGCATCTCTGATTTCATACTTCTGCAGGTGGGCACCCATAGGTTTTGCACCAGCTTGGACTTGCTTCTGCAGAATAGTTCCCAGAATGCCAAACACCAACATGGCAGTATGCATTGTGATGCCGTTTACCTCCTATTTAGATGTCCTAGAAAACAAGAGTAACATCCTATTTGGAAACAATGTTCAGCCCTATGGTAGGAAGAAATGAGACTGTTTCAAAGTCATCTATCCAAGTTTCCTAAGGCATAAAGCATTCCTGCAAAGCTCACTGGAGTGCAGGGTGTTTATAAAATAAATTGCCCCATTGATATGGAAAATAATGTGCCAGGCTTGATTTACACAAAGCATTTTCAGGGGGTCTTTGGCTATTTAGTTTAAAATCTAAATTGAAAAGCACAAGAAAGAAATCTTTCAATTGCTAAGTGGATAATATAGTTTATAATTTGTAAACCGTTTCCTTTATTTCAGTCTTGCTGACTTGCCCTAACACAGCGGATCTCCCAGCACACCCATCACCTCCTAAGTTATCCAAGGAAAATGGTTCTACGGCATTCTTAAACAATAGTCCTATTCGTTTTTGTTCATTTACAATGTAACTGATATTTGTAGGTAGTTCGTGAAACAAATCAAAAGATTTAATAAACTTGATGGCTGAAATAAGAAGGTAGCTGAAAACTAAGTTTATGACCTAGATGTTTATAAAAATATGAAACGATGTTTCCCTTCTAGCACAATTCTATATTATTTGATGAGTTTTCTAGTAAGTGCTGAATGGCCTGAAATGAAAGCTCAATCGGGCTGAGGGCTGTACTGTGCTGTAACAACCTGAGATAAAAAAAAATAATAATAAAATAAAATAAACCACTGTAATAATCATAGCAAGGGAGCAACGGCGTCAGGAAATTCACAGCCTCAGATGTTTTTGTTAGTGGGGGGGGGGGCTGTCATATGTTCACCGTCCAACATATTGGAACACCTGTATTCTTGCTATTATCCGGGTTATCTGTCATCAGAAGAGCCTCTGGATTACACGCGAGGCGGTCTGCAGGCATCTGACCAGGCTTGCTTTACCCACCAGCAACCTCCCGAAGCACCTAGATCTTAGAAGTAGAAACTCTATCCTCTCCCCTCTGTACCCCGCCCCAGGATATCTGAAGAACTTGTAGACTCTAAAGGTCTTTCTGGAAGAAGCCTTTACAATAACTCCCCCCCCCTTTTTTTTTTTGGACATGATGGTCTGATCCCAAGTAGCCTGGGGTGGGGTTGGAAATCTCTTATACATCCCGGAATCATATTTGTTCTGAGATTCATGGATTACGGCCATTTGTGTATGTCTTGATCATCCCCAGAACTGCCCTTTCTTTTTCACAACATACGAAGAAACAAAAACAACAACATACAAAAAGGCGGCCCTGTCACTGGACCTTCCAATTCCGTTTCAGCGCCCGCACCCCACCCCCACCCTCGCAAACCCGAGTTCACACGATTTTCAAAATCCTTTGGCAAACAGCTTCTGGGAGAATCGCTTCAGAAAAGCATAGGCTAGGTAGGTATTCTTTTGCTGTTTCCACAAACTTCTTTTTACTGTCGGAGTAACAAGATTCCAGCTAGATCTTGGTTTTGACCTTCGCAGAAATTCAAGAGGATATAGAGTAAATTGGCACCTGACTATAACACTCCGCTCCATTAAAAGACACCCCCTCCCCCAAGAAAGTTCGGGGTAGATTAGGGAGCTAGGAGCGTAGCACCACACAAAAACCGCTGCACCTCTTGCCACGGAGACCCGAATTATAGATCCCGAATCTGTAAAGGCCTTTGCAGGCTCTGAGAATGCACCGAGCGCCAGGGGTGGGAGAGACTGAGCCGCCCCGCTTGGCCTGAAACCCAGCAGAGGTACTTTGGGCCTAAGCCCCCCCCCCCCGGGAGGATCTCCCCCGCACCGCTGTTATTCTGCACTCCCGGCTGAGCTGAGTGCAAAGTGAGGCCTCTATCTCCAACTTTCCCCTTCCCAGCGGGCACAGAGTTGGCTGGCTGGGGACAGGGGAGGAGCTGGGTCTCCAATGAGCGCATTTAAACACGACCCAGGGCTGTATTCCCCCCGCCTCCCCCGACAGCGATTCTTTCTTCCTCTGGGTTTTCAACCCAATCGTTAATCATTCGGAGCGCGCGGGCGGGGAGAGGCAAAGGGGGCGAGCTCTGGGTTCGCCGCCGCCGCCGCCGCCGTCGCCGCCGCGCGCGCGCGCTCAGGAAGCAGTGTGGCTGTGACCCCGCCCCCCCGCGCCCCCTTTTCCCCCTCCTTCCTGCCCTTGTTCCCCCCCTCTCTCCTCCTCCACCTCCTTGCTCCGCCGCCCGCGCCCAGTGTATCTACTCCCTCCCCACGTCACTCGCCAGCGCGCCATGCAAATCACCGCCGCCGCCGGTTCCCATTGGCCGCGGCGCGCTCATTTAATGGCAGCCCGGGCCCGGCGTATGGCTGCTGGGCCCCCCGCGCCACCGGCCCCGCGTGCGCCTCCGCTCCGAGCGCACGGCCTCGGGCAGGCAGCGGACAGCTTGTCCTGGGCACAGCGGCACAGCTCTCTGGCTCTCTGCTCGCGTTGGCACTCCCACTGCTGTCCCTAACCCCCTCCCTGGCTGCACCGCGATCGCCCCCTCCGAACCCCCCTCCGAGTCCCCCTCAGCGCCTGGCTCCCCCCAGGCACCTGGGACCAGCACATGCCCAGCGCACGCGGCGCACCGCCTTGCTAGAAGTTGCGGTCCCAGAGTTGGAAGCCGCCAAGGAAGCCAGCACAGGAACGGAGACTTCGAGCCGACAAGAGGAGGCAGCGAACCCTGCGTCGGGCCCAGGGGCACCGCTTCAGACCCAGAAAGTGGAGCCTCAACTTGGCCACGACTGCACCTGTTTGCACAGTTCAGCCCTGAGTGACCGGACGGCAGCAATCAACCTGGCCATCGGCCTCTTTGGCAAGTGGTTTGTGCACCGGGAGAAACTTTCCACCTGCGAGCTGGACCCGCGCTAAGTGCGTGTGCTTTTGCCTCTTTTTTGTTGTTGTTGTTGTTGTGGCCTCCACCCAACCCCCTTCTCTCCGCTAGGCACCCACCGCACACACACCCCCCCCCCCAGTCTCTCTGGGCTGATCCTCTCTCCACCCACCCACCCCCACCCGGCCGTCTATGCTCCAGGCCCTCTCTTTGCGGTACCGGTGAACCCGCTAGCCGCCCAGATGTACAGCATGATGATGGAGACCGACCTGCACTCGCCCGGCGGCGCCCAGGCGCCCACGAACCTCTCGGGCCCGGCCGGGGCGGGCGGGGGCGGCGGTGGGGGCGGGGGCGGCGGCGGCGGCGGGGGCACCAAGGCCAACCAGGATCGGGTCAAGCGGCCCATGAACGCCTTCATGGTGTGGTCCCGCGGACAGCGGCGCAAGATGGCCCAGGAAAACCCCAAGATGCACAACTCGGAGATCAGCAAGCGCCTCGGGGCCGAGTGGAAGGTCATGTCCGAGGCCGAGAAGCGGCCGTTCATCGACGAGGCCAAGAGACTGCGCGCGCTGCACATGAAGGAACACCCGGATTACAAGTACCGGCCGCGCCGCAAGACCAAGACGCTGCTCAAGAAGGACAAGTACTCGCTGGCCGGCGGGCTGCTAGCGGCCGGCGCGGGTGGCGGCGGCGCGGCCGTGGCCATGGGTGTGGGCGTGGGCGTCGGGGCGGCGGCGGTGGGCCAGCGCTTGGAGAGCCCAGGCGGCGCGGCGGGAGGAGGCTACGCGCATGTCAACGGCTGGGCTAACGGCGCCTACCCCGGCTCGGTGGCCGCGGCGGCTGCGGCCGCGGCCATGATGCAGGAGGCACAGCTGGCCTACGGGCAGCACCCAGGCGCGGGCGGCGCGCACCCGCACGCACACCCGGCGCACCCGCACCCGCACCATCCGCACGCGCATCCTCACAACCCGCAGCCCATGCACCGCTACGACATGGGCGCGCTGCAGTACAGCCCCATCTCCAACTCTCAGGGCTACATGAGCGCGTCGCCTTCGGGCTACGGCGGCATCCCTTACGGCGCCGCGGCCGCCGCCGCCGCCGCTGCGGGCGGCGCGCACCAGAACTCGGCGGTGGCGGCAGCGGCAGCCGCGGCAGCCGCGTCGTCGGGGGCCCTGGGCGCCCTCGGATCTCTGGTCAAGTCGGAGCCGAGCGGCAGTCCGCCGGCCCCGGCTCACTCACGGGCACCGTGTCCCGGGGACCTGCGCGAGATGATCAGCATGTACCTGCCCGCCGGCGAGGGTGGCGACCCGGCGGCGGCAGCGGCTGCGGCGGCCCAAAGCCGGCTGCACTCGCTGCCACAGCACTACCAGGGCGCGGGCGCGGGCGTCAACGGCACGGTGCCCCTGACGCACATCTAGCGCCGCGGGGACGCCGGGGACACTGCGGCTTAAGGCCGGCGCCCCGGCGACGAAGAGCGAGGCCTGCGCCCCAGCCTCCAGAGCCCGACTTTGTACCGAGGTCCCCGCGCTCTCGATAAAAGGCCGCTCTGGAGAGCCGAGCGCCAGGTGACATCTGCCCCCATCACCTTCCCCAGGACTCCGAGGCGCTGACACCAGACTGGCCTCTTAGACTGAACTTTGGTGTTTTCATGAGACCTTTTGTACAGTATTTATCGTCCGCAGAGGAGGCACACAGCGTTTTCTCGGCTTCGGAGGACAAAAGACAAAAACCCAGCGAGGCGATGCCAACTTTTGTATGACTGCCGGCTCTGTAACTTTTTCCGGGGTTTACTTCCCGCCAGCTCTTCTGCCTGAGGCCGAGTGACGGACCTCGAGCCCTTCTCACTTGTTATAAATCTAAGTAAGGCAGATCCAAACATTTACAAGTTTTTTGTAGTTGTTACCGCTCTTTTGGGTTGGTTGGTTAATTTATACCGCAATCCCCTCTCAGACGGTGGAGTTATATTCTGGGTTTTGTAAATCTCTGTATCCGAGCATTTCCAATTTTTTGTTTTGTTTTGTATTATTTCTTGTAAATGCGTTGTGACATTTTTATTTTAGGCGTTGCGATACGGGGGGAAGAGGAGTCGGATGTTGTACATAGCCTGCAAGTCTTTCATCTAAAAGCAAAAAACAAAGAGAGATACCCCCAAAATGCATCAAATTTGAATCAATACATTTAAGAGAGAAAAGCCCGTTTCCCTGTGAAATCGAAACGTGCTAATTTTATATGCATGTTTTATGAGTTCAAAATACAATTAGCAATCTGTTGGAGGAGAAATTATCTGCAGGGCCCAAGAGTAAGGAAATCCCACCAAGCGGAGTGCAGCGTTTCCGTGACTTTATTCGGTGGGGAAAGAGAAATCTTAAACTCCATAGATTATTTTGTAGAGTTCAAGTTGACACAGAAGGGAAGTAATTACAAAATGCTTCCTAATGGTTTAGCGTTTTAACTGCCATGGCCCTGGCTTATTTTTTTTTGCATTTCTTTCCTGTGGTTCTGCCTTTTGCATACTGTAGCAGTTTTGAGGCAGCTGGGTCTCAGAAGGAGGATGGGTTGTGCTCAGTGGTGGGACAAGGCCAAGGATAGGGACAACAGCCACCGCCAAGACAGCGTGCCTTTGATTTCTCTGTAATTGGAATTGTAAGTGAAATTATCTTCCTGTGCTTCAAGGAAGCAATCCTGACCCAGACCTCACCACCACAGAGTCTCTCACCCAGGTCTTATCCCATCCCCTCCCGATTCCTCTCTGGGAAAATCCAACATAATTCTACCGATTTTCTTACACACACACACACACACACACACACACACACTCTCTCCTGTGTGAACCGGGATGCAGATTGCCAGGGAATGTAAACACAGAATGCTGTGTTTATCATTCCTGACCAGATCTTGAGGTTGTTTGATGCTTTAAATATTTTTAATTATATTTTTTCTAGGTGTTTATTGGTATATTGCAGGTCCCCCCCCCCTGGAATTTAAAGTTCCCTGTAAAACTTTGTCTTCAAGTAATCTGACAGCATTAAATATTGCATTTAAAAGTTATACTGTAGCAAATATGTTTTAAAATTAATCATGACATTAGAATGAAATTCTATTTTTGAAGGAAATTTTCTTTAAGTCCAGATGGGGAATGATACTATTTTCAGCATCCTTTCCCCTGATTTTTTCCCAATTTCTTTTCTTGGAATGAATATGGACTAGCCATTCAAAAGTGGACTTAATCTAGCAATTCAGTAAGACCAGAGCTCAACCTACATTGGAGAATATCTTTCAGTATAAATGCTAATATTACAAGTGACACGTGTGATTTTTTTTAAAGTCATTTAATGATTTTGCTTAAACCCCTCATTCCTTAAAGTGATTGCAAGAGATTCAAGAATGACGCCCACTGCTTTCTGATGAGGTAATAAAAGAACACCCCTCCCTTTTTCCTTTCTTTGTTTTTCTTTTAGGGTTTTGCTTTGTTGTTTCTAGAGCTGCTTAGCCTACCGCTTAGGAGTCCAGGAGGGAGGCCACACTCTGTGGCAGTCTAGGAAGAAATGCCCCAATAGCCTCAGGGAAATTCTAGAGAGTGTTTAGAGTCCAACCCACTTCCCCCTTAAAACGCCAAGACCTTTGCAGACTGGCCCCCAACACCACCCTGCTCTTTATTTAGGGAGAATCAAAGGTGGCCACACTCACCTCTGTTTTGCCTGGGCTTCTGGAGTTCCTGGTGTGCCTTGGCTGGGGGCAACTAAACCAGGGCTCAGTGCATAGGAGTTATGGCCACTTTAAGTGAAGCACCCCACATAAAGTTAGTCATCTTGTTAGTATCAGACAGCTCAGCCCCCACCCCCACCCCAAGACTTTCAGAGGTTTGTGCTCCCTACTTGAGCTCTACCCAGTGAACAAGAACTCTTTGTGCCAGGCTTTCAAGCCACCTTCCTTTGGGTTCTACTGATGTGAAAGACAAGGAGAAATTCTCTAATGACTTAATTTGAAAACAATACAGAGGGGGGGGGGCTTCTCTCAAGATCGAGGCCAGATCCAGACAGACAAACTTTCTCCATTTTAAATAAATGGAGAGAATTTTCTCCTAGGTCTTACTTAGAGCCCAACTCAAGGGTAGTTTCAGTACCTTACCGAGCCATGCACATTTTTATTCAAGTGAGGGTTTTTTGTTGTTGTTGTTTTTGTTTTTTTTTTTTATGGCTATGATTACCAGATAACTCACTTCCAAAGTTCGGGCGGTGTTTCCTTCTATTAGTGCGATCTTGTTTAAAACTCTGTGTGGAGAATGGGGCAGGATCTTTGCGAAGCGTGGATAAAGTTTGCATAACTTCGTGTAGGGCGCCTGGGTGGCTTCTAACCCACGGGTAAACTGAGCGGGATGGTTTGCCTGGTGGTCGCCCCCCCTCCGCCCCCTTGCCCCTCTCCCTCCCTCTCTCCTATTCCCCTTTCTTTGCTCACTTAAAAAAAAAAAACTCACTGGCCCCTTTTTATTGTTGCCACTGAGACTTTGACACCCTCCCTCAAACGCACTAGTAGGCAGATGAAACGAATTAATTTTTTTAAAGGAGTTGCGGGCGCAGCGCGCCTGATCTGCAGATGTGTCGGGATGTGACTGATAGGTCTATTAAAATCATGCGTGTGGGAGAAGAATAACACTCATATTCACGCATTTCATTTTCCCCGACAAAGACTGGGCACTGCCGAGCTCTGTCTCCGGAAAATTCCAGTTTATTCCAGAAGCCCTCCCCAGCACTCATGTTCTGGGGACGCAGGAAAGCAAGCTCTGTCCAGCCCGGGTTCAGCACTGCTGGCTCGGGGCCCCTGAGCTCTTGTGGTCACGCCCTCTCCCCAACCCAGCTTCCGCAGCGGGTGTCCGGGAGCCCCGCGGTGGAATCTAACCGTAGGTTAGAGTCCTGGGAAAGTTCAGGAGGAGAGCAGACTTGGCCTTGGCGCAGCACTTGGCGGGATTGAGAGGGCGGACGGATAAGGAAGAGAGAGGCGCAGCGCGGGCCCCCGGGGCGAGAATGCCAGAGTCCCTCTGTGCGGGGTGGCGGGTGGCGGGTGGACTGGTCCAGGCTCCTGCAGCGCAGCTCAAGCCTGCCTCCCCAGCTCGAAGCTGGGAAGCCTCACCACCCCTCCTTCTCTTCTCAGCCCTCCTCTTCCCCCCTCCCGCCCGGCCCTTCCTCTCCAGCTGTGCCTGGCAGGACCCAGCTTCACCCGCCCCCAGAACCAGCGGGGCAGTGCGGCGGCGGACAGCATCCTCCGTCCCAGGCATTGAGGCCAGGACCTCTGGGGGAGCGGGCCGGCCTCCAGTGGATCTTCCACGCTGCCTCCTGAGTTCCAAGTCACCCGTGCTTCTGTGGTTCTGCTGTCCGCTGAGACCCGCACCTTGCTCTGCTCTCATGTCCCTCTCACCACTTTCCTGTCCACCAAGTCTTCTCATCCCTGCCCTTCCCCTAGCCTCCGGTCTGCAGCCTCTGCTCTTGCTTGGCTTTTCCACCACGCGCTGCCAAGCCCTCCCTTTGTCTTGGTATTCGGTCCGCTTCCCGCCTCCTCAGCCCCTCTCTTCCCCAGCCGCCCCATCGTAGGCACAGGTTCAGGGCGATCGGTGCTTTCTTCCAGCTTGTCTGTCCTTGCGGGGGTGGCAAGTAAGGGCTTGGCGTCCACCGTACTCATGCCCACGCTTGCCCGAAGGCCGTTGGGGAATTAAGAAAAGAGCGGTGTGTGTTAAAGACTGCAGGGTTATGGCGGAGAAAGTCCTGACCTGGGGTCAGCCTCAAGCCAAACCCTTTTACAATCAGTCGGGAAACCAAGCAGGTCCCAGGCGGGACCGCAACAAGTGGGCGCAGAGAGGGGGAGGGGAAGCAGGGTTTCCAGGCAAGCAAAGACAAGGAAAAGACAGAGTGGCAAGCAGCTCCAGGCAGAACTGGGTTCTGGGCAACAGCGGACACAGGCTGCGTCTAGGCCTGGACAGTGACTAGCTACCTTCAAAGGTTTCGTTCTCAGGGAACCGTCTGCACTGGCTAAGTCTAGGGTGCCTCCTGGGTACTATTCCTTGGGATTCGAGTCTAAAGAGAAAGCTGCACGGGCCTCTACCCAAGAGGTCCCGTTTATTTGAGTAGCAATACATAAATAAATAAAAATAAGGGCAAGTTCTTGGAAGCTGGACTCAGTGGTCCTCTCGTAACCCCTGCATTATTTTAGACTCAGTACAGCCATCCGTGTCTTTGCAAGCTGTAGATGAGATGGTATTGAAAGGACAGTGTCTTTGCAAGCTATAGATGAGATGGTATTGAACGGAAGGCATTACTAAGACAGTTTAGTCGCCAGACTTGGTTGAGTGAAATACTAAAGGGCAAAATTTACTATTTATTCACGTTGATGGAGACCAGGAACGTGGAGGGAGGCCTGAGGACAGGGAAATAGGTTTGTCCTCCTTAGCGCCCCATTGGGAATTCCTACTGAGATGATATCGGTTAACTGATAATGTTTGACAAATGTGGAAAATATAAAAGCCCAAGGAAGTAATATACACGCACAGACAAAGAGCCTATGTTTGGGTAGGACAAATAAAAAACACAAAATTGCCAAATCTTCTAAATTCTCACCTGCACATGAACAGACTCCACCAGCAGGGACAGGACAGAGCCAGTTTTCAGCGTTTCTTTGTTTTTGTTTTAAATAACAAACTCGCACATCCCTGCACAGTGGGCGCACCCTGTGGACTCACACACTTAGGTAGAAAGTAGGCTGTGAGTTCGAAGTTCAAAGTGGAAGAGCAGAATGCTGCAGAAGCAAATGCTAAGTGACCTTCTGGGGAAATTTGCCTGTGTCAGAGACGGTGGCCTTAGAGTCTTCCTGAATGCCCTGCGGATTTCTCGTGAGGATTTAATTGCCCTCGGCCACTTCAGAACAGCCTTGTGGGTACATTAAAGACTCTGTTTGTGGAGAACAGCAGGTCACCACACGCAAAGCCTTGGAATAGTCAGCCAGTCAAATCAGTGGAAAAAATCAGCTTTTGTTAGATTTTGCAGTTTCGGGAATTAGGCATTCACTGCAGAGCTGCAGTTGTGAGAAATTGCAATGTCAGGCGCGTTCCCAGTGGGGAAATATTGTGAGTGTGGAGGAACGTAAGATTGGGCCTGACAATGGGGAAACTGACAAGAGCCATCACCCAGACAGTGTTTTCTCTCCCAGCACCCCGGAAATGCTAAGAAGGGATGCTACTTGGCAGAGGTGGTACTCCAGTCAGGTCTGCAAGCTGAGTGAAAAGAGGCACACACAGTGCAAGACCTGACCCCAGTTTCACACAGGCAAAAATTCCCTGTAGATTTAAAAAAAAAAAAAGCCACCTAAGTGTCAGCATCTGGATCGTCTAAGAAAGAAAAAAGAAATTAAAGAGACCAGTGTCTTGCTTCTAAGTGGCAGAAGTGGGGACATCCAGGTGAGCTGAGCATATTTAACCAATGAGCAAACTGAGCAGATTCAGGCTTTAATAAGCTAAACCTCTCAGTCACTAAGTGGAGGGCTCGTGCCTCTCTGTTGGGTGAAGGAGCTGGACCCCAGGCCTTTGTTTCCACACAGAACTGAAGGGAGAAGATGACTAAGACATCTGCTTTCCGGACTTGACAAAATAGAGCTTTCTCAATTTAGGATCTGTCGTTCAGAAGTGAGGCCAAAACCACCAAACATGGGGTTCCTTGGGACACGCCCTGCAGAGCCCAGCAAGCAGAAGGTCTCCACGAATGGTCAGGTATAAAGGTAACACACAGCCTTGAATTCAGTGACCTGTGGAACCAGGATTTTAGGAGGAAGGTGTTGCAGAGGGGGGAATGCCATGATCCACCGTGTATAGGAATTCTCAGAGAGCTGTCACATCCCTGTTTGCTCGGCAGATGTCCTGTGTCATGGCTGGACTGTTACCAGGTGCCCATAAGTTTCAGATCAACTGGACAAGGCTCACTGTCTCCTGGGTGAGACACGTGTCACTCAGAAGAAATGACATGCAGTCAATTGCCTTCCAGAGCACAGGCCACAGGCATCCGGCCTGGCCTGGGGGAGACAGGGGTGCCTTCCAGAGCACATGAAGCCACATGTCCTGGTCCTCCCTGTGTGGAAGGTTCCCTGGGTGGCTTGCACAGTGCTGAACTGTGATTGGTGGTAGTGGCGATGTGACTTTAAAGAGAGCCTTTGTTAAGTTGGCTTTGGACTGGACTTGTGGTACTAGACACAGACTTGGAGCTTTGCAAGAGCAGCGACTTCTTACCCTTATCCCTCTGACCAGGACCCAGACAGGCTGACCAGCGGGACTGCAAGAACCTGCTCTGTTTTAGGTAGGCACAGTAAGGAAGATGCTGGACGCTGGCCCTGGAAGACACTTGGAAGGAAGGCCTGTATTTCAGACAGTGTGTGTGTGTGTGTGTGTGTGTGTGTGTGTGTGTGTGTGTGTGTGTGTGTGTGAAGTGAGCAGCTATCATAATTATTGAAATCAGAACAGCAATTTGTTGTTTGTAAAAATGCTCATTTAGTTCTTCAATTGGTGATTTTTGGGGAAAAAAAAAAGAGTACTGGGAGAAGAGTTTTTGAGTTGCTTTATTCGGATCTTGTGCCTGGAAGGTAGTGATGGAGTTCTGTTTCCTACTCCTGGCTGGTTATCTCAGCCCACCCAACCACACCCCCAAATACATCTGGGATCTCCTGAAGGGCAGCCTATGCAGACCAGGGAGGGAGGCACACACACACACTCACACACTCACACGTACACGTACATGTGAATATTTTCAGAAATGAGTGAGTGAAAGAAAGGCCTGTTGGGGGCCAGTCTTTCCAAGGCCTTGTTTTTTACCAGGTAGGTTTGAGTATGCATAATCTGGATCAAATCACCCTCGTGTGCATCAAAACATTCCTGCTAGCCATATGATGGAGGCACCCATACAAAATAACCACATCACTTTCCTCAACCATATCAGATCTACATCTGTGAAATGGGCAGGCCCGAGTTGTGTACATGAAAGAGCTGTGTGCAGATGAACTGGCTTGTCTTGAGTGATAGTGGGGTAGCCTTCACTGTTTTCACAAGTACAGTCCAACCACCATGAGACTGTGGAAGAACTTCAGTATCTGACTGGCAGGTAAGTTAGACTTGAAACCAGAGAGAATGGGAAGTCCTTTTCATTTTAAAATTTTAAAATGCTCAATTAAAACAATACATCACTTATTTCAACGTTCTGGAGGGTGGGGGTGGGAGGAGAAAGTACAAATGTAGTGTTGCTTTTAAAATACTATGAAATTTAGATACATCACATGATCTACGTGCTAAGGGAAATTACATGTAGCATAAAAATAAAGAGGACACATTAGTATTCTAATGTAAATAGATCATATGCAGTAGCTATTCTAAACAATGGAATGGCACCTAAAGTCACAGTCAAATTAGCTTTTCCGTTGCATCAAGACATAATATAAATATAAATAGGTAAACTTAAAACCAGTCCACAGGCTACAAGTTTGATATCAATGTCAATAACCTACATTTTAAAGTGAAACTGTTAGGAAGATATTCAAGTAGAATTTAGAAGATTTATGATAACAGTTCCAGGTGACTTATTTAGAATTTATTTTACTTAGTACCCAAAGGGTCATCTTCCCACACTGGCTTTTACAGTCCCTGCCTTTGGCATGGTGTGAGTGAAGCTCTTCCGGAATGAATGTACTCTCAGGGACCAGAGGTCACATGGGGACAGATACCCTAACATCACCAAGTGCCTGTCAACAAACCGCATGCTGTGAGTGCCGCAGCCATGTCTGGTTTGGGATTTTAGGAAGTTGTAATTTCCAAAACAGCCGGGTTCTGTGCACATCGCAGCCGCCAAGAGATAACATAATCTTTTATGTGAGATGAGTTCACAGGGCGGATGCAGGGATCACAGGACCAGCGTAGAAAAGGCTTGCCTGCTTCCGTGGAACAGTTTGGCCTTCTGAGTATAGACCAACCTGTAGACAGTGGAACAGCACACCTGCTGTGTTCTCTGTGTGTAAAAAGCTGTGAGCTCCTGGCTGTGGCTCTAGCCCTGAACTGCAAGAGTGGATAGAGGAACTGTTTGACTTCAGGGCTAGGCAGGAGTGTGCCTCATTCCTCAAATGGTAGACTCAGAGAATGGGCTCAGAGGTTCCACTGTGGTCCCAATACCAGCTGAGTGCTTGGAAGCTTGCTCTTTGCCTCGGGATCTCCTGGAGACCTGCTATACTTGGGCACCTGGCGAGTCCTGGGATCTGAGTAATGGCGCAGAGCATTAAGATGGATTTTCCTTTAGAGCCTGTGGCAGAACCCCTCTTTGCAGTAGACGGCTTCAGGCACCTGGAAAGGAGGTGAACCAAACCCCTAAAGTACTATTCCACCTAGCCGCTCAGGGAGCCTGAGGGCCTGTGGCATGGAGGTAGCTAGATGCTGTGAGATCCGTGGACATGGATGTCAGCTGATCCCAACAGAGTTTCCTAAGAGCATCTGGTTTATTAACCCTCTTTGTGCGAATCTGAATGTGTGGCCTGCTGATTTGAAATCCCTAAACCCCGAACAGATCATGATGGATCCTGGCTGTGGAGGTGTCAGCGTGGAGCACAGGAGGCTGCTGAGTCCATCCCTCTAGATCGAGCTGTGCACACTGCCTGCTCCAACCTGTTCTCTACGCCTAGGGGCCCCAAGCTGCAGGTCCCTCGGGACCCCCACAGTAAATTCTGAGAAACATGGCAGGGTTTTTAATTCATGGAGAACAGGCAGCTCAAGACATCTTAGAGGTCTTGTGGAGCAAGGTCCTCGCTGAAGGTAATTCTCAGCCCCAGTGTGAGCTTGGAGCTAAATGGCTGCTGGTGACATACCAGCTTTAGGAAACTTTTTTTTTTTTAGTCAAACAATTGTGGCATTAAAACTGTTTCCCATGGGGAAAGTGGAGCAGACCAGGAAACCCAGAGCCAACCCCAGGCTGGTGGGGCTCAGCTGAGCAGCATATGTGGCTAAGAAGCAATAAGGCAGGCATTCCAAACTTTCGATTGTCAAATGTGTCTGGCTGCAGTCAGTTATCCTGGGATGCCTGTGACCCATGGGCCACAGGCCTGACACACCTGCAGTCGAGAATTTTTATTCTTTGAAGAGTGAAGTGAGAATATTTATTTTAATCTTTGTATACTGCTTTAAAATTATTGCCAAGATATCAAAACAGAAATATATATTAAACTGTTTGGTCTAAAGTGTATAACAAACCTAGCAGCAGGTGTTTCTCTTAGCCTGGGAACCCTGGACAGGGTGAAATGTTGCACTGTTCACAACAGCATTAAGCTTCAGCTCACAGATTCATTTAGAAACACGAGTTGTTGGTTGTGTCTTCACACACTTGCATGGCTTAATTTAAGCCGTGGCTTGAAATACAGTTTTATTTCTCCTGCAAATAATTGCCAGAGGTGATGTATTCATTCTGGAATAATAAAGTATTGGTCTAATTAGTTTTTAAGAATTTTATATAATTTTCCCTTACAGAGTGGATAATTTACTTTATTATCTAGATTTCATAGTCAGTGTTTTGAAATTGAGATGACATTTCTAATAGTAGTCTCAGTTTAAAGACTGAAGCAAACGATTTATTTATTTATTTATTTACTTACTTACTTACTTATTTTTAAATGAGCAAGAAAGTTTTTACGTTGGAATCTTACTCATTAATGTAACCGAATTTAAATCGGGGACGACAGAACACTAGCACGGTGTGAACTCTGGTGCTTGTGCCCGGCACTTGTGTCATTAGTTTTCTGTCACGTTTGGAGGCGAATGATCCGCACACCAGGATGTCTGCTCTCTCCTCAACAGATGTTTATCTGCAAGAATAGACCGTTGGTAAAAGCTGCGCAGAGCTTCCCAACTTTAAATCTTCTCTTATTCCATCGGCTCTGGTATCAATAGTTGTGGACCATCCTATTCTTTCTGTTCTTGGCCGCAAGATGGTTACAATATCTCTGATTCTGGATGTGTGGGCAGTGGGGGCAGAGATGGTGGTTGCACCACGTGACGGTCAGCTCGGGGGTGGGGGTGGGGGTGAAGGAGCCCATGCAAAGCAGAGGGCTGGACTAGTGTGGCTGTAATCTGGCATGCGCCAGCCCCAAAGTCCCATCCCCAACAGGGAAGGAAACCCTGTAGAGGAGTCAGTGGTACCACCGAGGCCCTGAAACCCCAGCGTCTGAGCGGTGCTTTATTTTTATTTTTTCAAATAGTTTACCTTGTATGTTCAGCAAATACATACAAGTATGAGAAAACGTTTCCTTTGAAAGTGCTATTTCAACCTCGCAGATTAAATTACTTTTCACAAAAAGATTTTTGTTACCTTAGATTGTATTTCTTCTTTAGTTGAGTAAAGTTTAGGATTAAGTGGGGGAATGCTGTGGTCTCTGCTGGACTCTCGTTTGAGCAAAAAAATAGAATCTGACTCCATCCTGATTCCTCCCCCAGTGTCCAGCAAAAATGTACAGCGTGGTTTAGAGCCTCACCGTGAAGAGTCCTATCAGGGCAGGTGGAGCTCACTCTGAGCTCTCTGTCGTGACCTTCTCATTGCACCTGAGCGAAGAGATGTTACTTAAAACAAAAAACAAAAACTTGTATGTGTCTGTCACAAAGTCTGGACGGTAGGAACAAATAGAGACTATAACTCTGGTTAAGAAACAAACGTGTGTGATGTTAAAGGAATTTGAAATAAGAGGTTTTCAAGAAGCAAGAGAGAAATCACAGGCAGAGACAAGAGAAGCCACCGCCAAGGACAAATGCTAGAAAGGTAAAGTTTTAGTGACAGACCTACACTCTAGCTGACATGGGATCCCTAGGGACCGCTCTCTCCTCAGCCTGGAAGGAGCACATCACAGGTCCCAAGCAGATTTGGAATTGGGGTCCTGCTGTCCGCAGACTGCTGGAGCTGGAACTACTTCAAGTCAGAGGATTATGTGCACTGCCTGTGTAGTCAGACACCCTCTGGGCTAGTCTCTGGGACTCCCATGACAGAGCATCATGCAGGGAGCCTTGCAGAACAAAACTTACCCTCCACAGCTTTGTGGAGAAGACTAAGCTCAAGATGTGAGCATGGTAGGTTCTTTCTTCTTTCAAGGCCACACTCTCCCTCTCCAGAGCGTGCTGCCTTGGGACTTGGCATTGTTTGGCTTGTAGAAGCCACATTGGTTTTTTTTCCTCTATCTTTGCTGTGTATAAAGTCCCTTTCCTTTCTTTTCTGTTTTTTTCTTCTTCTTCTGGATGTATGAATGAGTGTATGCATGTTTGTATGCAGGGGAGGGTGCACAGGCATCTGTATACATACTTGCCTGTGGAGGTAAATGTTAGATGCCATTACTCAGTCACTGGCCACCTTGATTTCTGAGACAGGTTCTCTCATGGGCCTGAATCTCACCAAGTAGTCTTATAAGAGCTGACCAGTAGCTGGGCGTGGTAGTGCTAGCCTTTAATCCCAGCACTTGGGAGGCAGAGGCAGGCGGATTTCTGAGTTCAAGGCCAGCCTGGTCTACAAAGTGAGGTCCAGGACAGCCAGGGCTACACAGAGAATCCCTGTCTCGGAAAACCAAGAGAGAGAGAGAGAGAGAGAGAGAGAGAGAGAGAGAGAGAGAGAGAGCTGACCAGAGAACCTCAGAGATCTGCCTGTCACTGTCCAGCACTGAGGTTGAACATTTTAAGTGGGTTCTGGGGACCAGGTCCTTATGCTTGTGTAAGCATTTTACTGACTGAGTGATCACAACATTTTCCCAAACCCCTTTAAAGACAGAAGTCACTAGCTGAGGGCCTCACAGATGACCCTGTCCTGACCTGTCTGCCTGCAAAGACCTTGATAGCCACCAAGTGTCCTGGGTTAGGGCTTCAAGCTCTCTCTGGGAAACTCAATTCAAACCACTGTTGACTGTGAGCCATCTTTCCTGGTAAATGCCATGTGCATTCTGAGGTCCTGCCCCCCTCCAGAACAGGTGCTATGGCCCTGCAAGCTCTCACACAGTGTAGTGTCTCCCAGGCCTCTGCAGCAGCCTTTCACACAGCTGGGCAGCTGCCCTCCAGTTGACCTGAGTCACCCAAGTTAATAATCTGCTGCCTGTGTGGTGGGAGTCGCAGAAGGCTGGAGGGGAGAGATGGGTCATCGTGTTAGGGCAGCAAGTGAGCACATATATGAAATTCACCCCTTGGGGACACAGTCCCAGAGGAAGGAAACTGAACAATTCCGGGCTGCCATGCTAGACTTACCTCATTTTCTTTTCCTTACTTATTCTTAATCCAATTTCTTTTGTGGAATTACACGTGCCGCTGGAAATCACCTTCGTTCCCGTGGAAGAATGTTATACAGAGACAATACCACACAGCAGATACCAGCTCTCCAACCCTCCCACACTTCTGAGCAGTCAGTACAGTAAGCTAAGATCGAACCCCAGGCTTCCAGCAGGCAAAGTGTGCACCCTCTGACTTAACTATACCAAGCCCTCAAAAGAAACCAGAAGTTAAGTAATGACCAAAGGACATGTCATTACGGAATCTAGAGCGGACGGGGTCTAGTGTTTATGATTAATAGAATACACGTGAACATTGTACAAAAGACCGAGAGCTCTGCCAAGCTTTCAAGGTGCCCAGCAGCTCCTTGCTCCCCTTACCCCAACTGCACTTCCTAGCAGGCGCTTCTTAAATCTTTGGACATCTCCCCCACATCTTTATATCTATATTTCTGCATCCCAAGCAGGCACTGCTTGGTGTTAATCCAATTGCTGGAGTCATTTCCCAGTCAGACCTTTGTAGCAACTGAGATTTTCCTGGTTTTTCCTATCTTCCCCACCACCACCCATCTTTCTCACAGCAGGTTAACCCCGGTTAGTTCCATTGACATTTGGAGTTTGTTTTGAATAGACAGCACTATTCACCATGGTCGTATTTCCTTTCCTGCAGGACTGGGCTCTCTGACATCATTTGTGGCCTTGTTTGCTGAGATTGCTCACCTGCTTAGTTTTTTTGTTACTTGCAGAGCAAACAAACAGTGCCGGATGCAGAAGAGCAGGAGCGCCCTCAGGTCAGCTCCTTGGTGCCAGCCCTTCCCTCATACAGCAGTCCATCTCTCTTCCATGTAGTTCTCAAATTTGTGGACCCCTTGCTGATCTTGTGTATCTCACACTGGTCTCTAACTCTCTTCTAAGAATGGTCTTGAACATTTGTTCCTCTTGCCTCTCTTTCCCGGGTGCTCTCATAACAGGTGTGCTACACATCAGAGTTATGTGGTGATGAGGACAGAACCAATCTCACACATGCTAAGCGAGCTCTCTAGCAGATGAACTACATCCCCAACCTTCCGCACCCCCGGATTCCTCAGTTTTTGTCTCCTTGCTTCCCACCCTTGTTTTGGCAGGTGATCTCTTCTAAATGACAGCAAGACAAGAGTGGCATTTTAGCTGGGTATAGGATTCAAGTGAAATATTGATATGAAAATATTCCCTTGAGTTTTTGTCTTTGCATCTATTGTGTTTCTTGAGACAAGTCCTTCCCTCTTTAAAAATAAATATATATATATAGTTTGTTTGTGGATACTTGATTTGTAAGTAAGCTGTGCCTAATATAGTATAAATCTGATAAGGTTAGACAAAATGGCAGGACCACAATCAAGACATTGGATATGTTTAATTTACCACCCTCGATTTTTCTTTTTTTCTTCTTAGCAACTGCCCCTGCCCACAGTGCTTCTATCCACAGACAACCACACACTGCCTTTCATCATTACAGAATGTTTTACAATTTCTAGAAGTTTCTATCAGCAGATTTTTTTGTAAACTCTCTCTCTCTCTCCTTTTTTTTTAAACCTGATTTCTTTCACTTACTTACCATAATAGTTTTGAGATTCATCCACATTATAGTGTGGATATCAGTAGGTTCTGTCTTTCGTTCGTCCTTTCTTTCTCTCTTTCTTTCTTTCTTTCTTTCTTCCTTCCTTCCTTTCTTTCTTTCTTTCTTTCTTTCTTTCTTTCTTTCTCTCTTTCTTTCTTTTGTGTTGTTGTTAAGTAATATTCTGCTGTATGGCTATATACCACAATCTATTTACTCACCAACTGGCAAATACTTGTTTTCAGTTTTACTTTGCAAATTTGGATATAAGTTCATATAAAGACATGTGCTTTCATACCTTTTCTGCTCACCCTTAGGAGTAGGAGGGCATATCCTATATGTTTGTTTGATTTAAATTAAATTGCTTCTTTTTTGAGACAAGTTCTAATTCAGGCTGCTTCAACCACCTCCCACCCCCCATGAAGCTGAGTGTGCCCTTTAACTCCTGATCTTTCCATCTCCAACTTCCCAGTGCTGAGATTTTTTAGTATATTTACTTCTTATGTGTCCTGGGAGTCAAACCCAAGACCTTGTGCATACATGTCAAGGACTATACTAGCTGAGCAAACCCTTTTCCTGGCCGTATTTGTTCAATTTAGGTTATGACGTTGCTAGGCCTGAGGGTTCCAACTATCCATCTACATCTACATCCACATCCACACTTATTTTCCATCCTAGCTCCATGACTGAACAGGTAGTATTATCCCACTGTGGTTTCAATTTGTCTTTTCCCAATTACTACTAACCCTGGCACCCTCTTTCCAGATGCTCACTGGTCGTCCTGACATCTTCTCGGTTACGTTTTAACTGTGTTTGTGGGTTATTTTTATATTATAAAAATTTAAAAGTTACTTTGTTTTACTTTTTGAGACAGAATCTACTACCTCTGAGGCTGACCTCAGAGCCTTGATCCACCTTCCTCCATATGCTAAGTGCTGAGGTTCAAGGTGAGAATCACGCCCTGCTAGAAATCTCATATATTCTGAATACAACACAGCTGTTCAGCAAGTGTTGTCTTTTGAAGAAGAAACGTTTAGAGGAGTTTTGATGAAGGCCTCATTTACTGATTCCTTTTATACCCCAAACTTTTTGTATCATGATTAAGAAATCCATGCCAAATTCTAAGTTACTATAATTTTCTTTCCCAAGTTTGCCCCAGAATGTGCTGTCCAATTCAGTAGCCAATTATTATATACAGCTATTTAGGTTTTACATGTAGGAGGATGGAACAATGGTTCAGTGGTTAAGACCACATGTTACTCTTTCAAAGTAACTAGATTTGGTTCTTAGTACCCTCATCATGGCTCACACGCACCTGTAACTCCAATTCTCTGGGCTCCGAGTACCTGTTCTGACCTCAAAGGGCACAGCATATACCATGTGCACAGACATATCTGCAGGCAAAACACCTATCCACAGAAAATAAACAAACCTAAAACAAATACATTTAGCAGATATCCAGTTAAAATAAATAAAGAAAAACATGGTAATATACAACTGTAACCCCAGAACATAAAAAGTTGAGGCAGGGGAGTCACTATAAGTTCTAAGTCAGCTTATTCTCCACAGTGAATTCTAGGTCAGCTGGAGCTGTCTCAAAATAAACACAAATAAAATAAAGCAGTGTCTCTTTGCAGCGGCTGTCTTAAGAGTTCTCAATATCCCATGGACAAGTAGGCTCTCCAGTAGCCAGGACACAGGGAGTTCTGACAAAGAATGTTTACCATCTTGTGGTCTCTGCTCACGCAGTGGCTCATGGTGTGAGGGAAGGTTATATCATTTGCACAGGATCATTTGTTCTAGTCTGGTACTTTGAAGACACCCTCCTCTCCCCTGCCTCAGCTTCCATCAAATGTCAATTCAGCCAAGGGGCCGTGGAGATGGCCCAGCAGTTGAGCACTTCTTGTTCTGGCAGAGAATCCTAGTTTGATTTTCTGCACCCACAGAGCAGCTAACAACCAAGTGTAACTCCTGTTCCATGAGAGCTGGTGTTCCTCTCCGACCTCTTCTGGGCACCAGACACAAATGTGGGTCACAGACACATATACAGGCAAAACACTCCCATACATAAGAACAGTTAAATTTTTAAAAATCTATTGGAAAAACCAAATATGGTGGCCTATAGCCATTATCCTAGCCTGTGAGCTATGGCACAGAGATGAGGAGTTTGAGAGTAGATGCCTGATCAAGGCTAGCCAGGGCTTCATACTATGACCCTGTCTATAAGTAAAGCAAGCAAGTAAGTAACTAACTAAGTATAAGTAACTAACTAAGTAACTAAGTAAGTAAGGCACCCTCCCTACAAACCAACTGGCCATGTGTGCCTAGTTCTACTTTTATGGCTCAGTTGTGCAACACTACTGATCTGTCTTTGTGGCAACATCGCCCCCAGTCCTGGTGTGTTTTTCCAATACACCCCACAGACAGGTAGTGTAAGTTACCCAGTTTTGATTCCCTGAAAGAAGGTGTTTTAGTTCCTCTATGTATTTTGAATTTCCATATACGATTTTTAACTTTCTCCTCAAATAAATACAAGCAAAGAAGTTCCTTCTATTGGCTGGGCATGGTGCTACGCTCCTGTCTCCTGCTGCTCAGGAGGCTGAAGGAGGAGGAGCAAAGGTTTGAGCCCACCTAGTTAACCTACCAAGACCTTGTCCTTCCAGGTCGGTGGGAGAGTGTTTGCCTGGCATGTACCAGGCTCTGAGTCCAATCGTTTGTAAGACAAGACAGTCCCTGAAAAGACACACACTCTCAGCAGCTTTGGGGATTTCCTATAATTTACAGATGAACTTTGAAGACATTGATGTCTTCGCCATATTGATCTTTTAACCCACTTATTTAAGCACTCTTGATTTTCTCTTTGTAATCTTCTGTAGTTCTCAGGAGCCAGTCCTGTCCGTCCTTTGTCATATTTATACTGAACGATTTCCTCTCAGGCTTGAGGTAGAGAAAAGCAGTTCTACCTCTCTCTCTCTTGTGCTACCACGTGGCATGGCGGTGGACAGAGGGAGCTCAGACACTACTTGGTTCTTGATGGGAAGCCACCAGCCACCAGGAGTCTGTGGGCACTGCCTCTAAGCTGGTCTCTGGTCCTTTACAAGTGGCCTAGTTTGTTTCTCTGGCTTTATTTTAAAGTCCAATCTACAGCCTTTTCTGGGTTTTTAGTTCTTTAATTTCTCGTTGTTGTTGTTGTTGTTGTTGTTAATTGCACAGCCATGGGCTTGGACCACAAATCTTTTCTTATCTATTGTGCTGGAAATTTTATGTGTTCTTTCAATATTGAAAATCATACACTTCGATTCTGAGAAATCTGTATGTCTTTTTTTCTGTTTTCTCCTTGTAAAATTCTTATTAGGGTAATGACTTCTATATCATCAGCGATTTTCATAATTTTCTTCTCTCCTATATTTCTCTTTCTGTTCTGGTTTCTTATTATTCCCTTGTTCCGCATTTATTTTATTTGGCGATCATACTTATATACTCCAGGCCTTTTATCTCTGAGTTTGTCTTTTGTTTCAAATATTGTATGAGTTTTGTTTTAAGAATTAAATACCTCCTTTCTGAGTTTTATTTCTCGGAAATACTTTCTTCTTTTTTTTTTTTTTCTACCTTTTCTGATTCCTCTTGACTTGTTGGTTCTAGATGCAATCTTTCATATGGAGGTTTTTCTCTGCAAATGTCTAGCAACCTTTAATATGTATTAGTATTTTAAAGCAAGACATTAAGAAATCTGGCAGGGGGCTGAGGTGTGGGCTATCCAACACCTGGAAGCTTTTCAATAGGCTACGACTTAAATGTTTTGCTGCAGAGGCACTCAAATATCATCTACTTATGGTTATCTCCCTGTCATGAGTTCTACTTCTGAGGAGAATTCTGCATTCACCAGGGTCATTCTTGGTGCTGGGTGGGGTTGAGGGACCTGCAATCCAGTCTGTGGACTTTGCTCGATCTCTGTTTCCTGTTTTCTCCTTTCCCTGGTCTATGTCTGTGGTCTCAGCCTCCACTGTCCATCAGCCTAGTTTTCTGCAGAGAAACCTGCTGTGTTGGAGGTGGCCCGTTCAGCCTAGTTTGCTGTGTTGGGAGTTGGGATAGCTGCCAAAAACAGCCTGGGGAAGGTCCTTCTGGACCAATGGCTCTCCTCGGGGGTTTCAGTGGGTCATTCAGACCTAATAACTATAATCTGGGCCTCTGTGGCTCTGCTGTAAGAACCGGTGTGCTTCTTATGAGTCTGCACATTTGCCCTCAGCTTTCTTAAGTCTTCTCACCCTTCCTCCTCCTGCAGGCCCACAAAATGGATAGTTCACATGTCCTCCCCCCCCCCACTTCCCTTCCCTTCCTCTCTCCTGTGTCACCTAATTCTCATCTTAGGGGGGTTCTGAAAAGGGAAAAAAATGGAAATAAAAAATTTCAGAACACTGAACTTGGCTAGGCATTGCTCAGTTTCCAAGTTTTAAAGCAAGCAGCTTCCACGCCATGCCCACATCACCCCAATGGCTGTACGGAGTACCTGCGCACTGGCTTCGCTGCCCTGCCCTTGTAATCTGTCCTGAGGCTTTGCATTGCTGGCTGCATTAGAGCTTTCTCTTCTATTGGGTCTTCGACATTTTGCCTTTCTCACGAGATTCTTCCTTTGTCCTTTATCTCCCACATTCTTGGTAACTTGTGAGGAAGGCAGGCTAGCTTTAGTTCCTCTACCTCTGCATTTTCAAGCTTTGAGCTTTGCCACTCCACACCACACTGGGCTTCAGTCCAACCAACCCATTCAAGGAGGGAAGAGATCTGAGCTCTTCCAGGCTAAATCGTGAGGCAAAGTCCATTCTCCTGAAATTTTTGGAGCCACTGCATTAAATGGCACGGTCATCCAGGCAGAGAAGCATCCAGATCTACCCTCCCCACCTCTTCCACATCTCACCTCCAGACAGACGGCCTAGGGTCCGTAGATATTCATTATAATGTCTCTGGATGATAGGATTCTTGTTTTAGAAAATGTCACAAATGTTTTCATGTCAGCTGTGGTTGTCCTTAACCATACCACCACCTCCACCAACAGGCGCCAAGTGTTACTGACCAAGTAATACAGACCGAGAGATACTGAGGTGGCTGTAGCCAGGTCTCCACGCCAGCACATGGCCAGAGGACACAAGATGACAATCACAGCCAGCTGAGGACTGCATATAAGCACTGCAGTTCATCCACAGGCATGAGTCCTTATGTCTCAGCCAGGGAGAGGCAGCCAAGGGATTGCTGTGGAAAGATGACTCAAAGGTCTCAGTGACTCACAAGTCACACTCTAAGGCATTGAGGGTAGGAATCTCCCTAGGGTATCAGTGTTGACTTATCATTCTCCATGACTGAGAAAAAGGTGAATGCTGGAGCAAAAGACCCCAAATGAAGCCAAAAGCAACAACTGTGGCCAAAGTCAGGCAGAAATTTCCTGCACATGAAAAGGAATGGATTTAGAGATATCAGAATCAATCAGTTTAGAAGTCTTTTATGGCAAGACACTGTCCAAGGTTCAGAACCTGAATAGAGGAAGCCCCATGCCAGAATTTTATATATATACACACAAATATACATATACATATACATACACATACACATACACATACACATACACATACACATACACATACACATACACATACACATATACATTTGCTACACCCACAGGTGCATCCCAAAAGGTTACCGTGCTCAACTGCTCCCTAGATTTGCTTTGAATCAAAGGTGTCAAACGGGAGGACAACCAGCCGTGGAGTAATCTCATGCTCACCGCAGAGCCTGGAGCACGTGTCACAGGCACGTGCAGACAGGTACAGCACTTCCCAAAGTGTCATCTCCTCACACAGCCAGAACACAAAGGCTGGAACACTCGTGGCTGGCTTTCAGAATCAGACGAGGAGCTGAAGCAAGAAAACCCAAATTCCTGTTCAATATCAGCTCAGGAAAACCTTCTGGAGCTCGTGTGTTTCCAGCTTCCCCACATGAGGGCTTCAGTCTGAAGTTCAGGATTCTCAGTAGATCAATGAGAAATTGATTAGATGAACTCATAAGATTAAGGGATCATTTTCTAAGTCAGCATGGATGTCAGAGATCAAACAAGGTTTGCAAAACACTTCCAAGCTCCCCCACCCCCCATGCAACTACGAATGTGATTTGCAAAACAATGAGTTCTATGAACCAAACCTGTTTCTGGCATATATGATTATGTGAAAGGAGGAGTCCGTGGTTACTCTGAGGGCAACTCCCTTTGATGAATGTGAGTAAAACCCTGACAATGTATTGGGCTGCAGAACCAGAACCAGCAATCCAGGATAGGTTTTCTGGCCAGGTGCACTCTGCCAAGACCAGGGTTCCAACGTCATTAAATTACCAGGGCCCACTGGCTTAGAGCTGGCAACCCTCAGACACCTGCCACCTGCTGCCCTCAAGCACCAGTGAATGGTAGCTACCACATTCAGGGTTTTAACAGGCAAATGTGACTCTCTTTTGTTTTTAACAGGATGTTAAACCCTGTGTAACTCTGGCTGGCCTCAGCCTTACTAAATAGACCAGGCTGGCTTCGAACTCACAGAGATCTGCCTGCCTCTGTCTCTTGAGTATTGGTGTCCATCACCACACCTAGCCAAAAGTGACATTTTGGGTCTTCTGCTTTCAATAAAATAAAGAAAAATGGGGAGAAATGTTTTTACATGTTTAAAAAGAACGCAGTGTGTCAGTACCAGTTCAGTACCAAAACTGCAAAAGGAGAACCCGGATGTCCACAGTGCATGGTAGCTGTTGCTTCGTTATAGCATTTGGCTAGAGTGTGTGTTCCCCAGTGATTCTCAACAAGGGGCTGCGTGCCTGGCTTATTTGCACAGCATCCTGGAAACACAGCGTCCTGTCCAGGAACAGAGACCCTGGTCACCTGAGTGAGAATACCCAGGTGTCTTAGTCAGGGTTTCTATTCCTGCACAAACATCATGACCAAGAAGCAGTTGGGGAGGAAAGGGTTTATTCAGCTTACACTTTCATCACCAAGGGAAGTCAGGACTGGAACTCAAGCAGGTAAGAAAGCAGGAGCTGATGCAGAGGCCATGGAGGGATGTTCTTTACTGGCTTGCTTCCCCTGGCTTGCTCAGCCTTCTCTCTTATAGAACCCAAGACTACCAACGCAGAGATGGTCCCACCCACAAGGGGTCTCTCCCCCTTGATCACTAATTGAGAAAATGTCCCACAGCTGGATCTCATGGAGGCATTTCCTCAACTGAAACTCCTTATTCTGTAATAACTCCAGCTGTGTCAAGTTGGCACAAAACTAGCCAGTACACCAGGCATGGCCAACACTGCATATATATCAAACTGACTAACTCCTGGCTCATGAAACTCCAAGAGCCTCTATGCACAGCGAGGCCCTCCTGCTTATCTCAGATGTTAACTAACAGCATAAAGGAAAACTGCAATCTCCCCCTGACTTCCCCAGTGCACACTCTCTTCCTTCTGGAGTGCCCGAGTCATTAGTTCATCAGATTCCATAAGTTGAGGCAACTCTTTCAACGTTAAAACAGACACAAAGTCGGAGGGACTCGTGAGATGGCTCAGCAGTTAAGAGCACTGACTGTTCTTCCAGAGGTCCTGAGTTCAATTCCCAGCAACCACATGGTGACTCACTACCATCTGTAATGGGATCTGACGCCCTCTTCTGGTTTGTCTGAAGACAGCTACCATGTACTCAGTTACATAAAATAAATACATCTTTTTTTTTTTTTTTTTTTAAAGGGTCAGACTTTTACAAAATGAACTCCCGGAGCTCAAAGCAATGGAGCTGCACTAAGACGATGCACTAAGATGATGGGTCCATATTGATTGGTGCAGCTGAGGAGATCGGGGTTCAATGTGGTGGTGTCACAGGACTGGTAGCTGCCTCATTGGGTGATCTACCAACAGGTCTTGGAGAGAGAGTGTGGTGTCAGTGTGCCTGTGGGTCAGGCACCTGTGTTAGTCAGGGTTCTGCAAAGAAACAGAACTTATGAACTAATACATAGATTCAAAAGGTATCTGTTAGGGCTGCAGAGATGGCTCAGGGGTTAAGAACACTGACTGCTCTTCCAGAGGTTCCTGAGTTCAATTCCCAGTAACCACATCACAACCATCTATAACAGGAATCTAATACCTTGTTCTAGTGTGTCCAAAGACAGCCATAGTGTACTCATATAAATAAAATAAGTAAATCTTAGAAAAAAAAACAATCTGTTAGATTGGCTCACAGGATGATGCCTGGAAGACCAACAGTGGTGCTCGCTACCTCACAACGCAAAGGCAGAGAATCTGGCAATAGATGTCTCAACACTTCCAATCTGGCGCCCTGAGGCCTAGGGGGTCCCTGCAGAGCTGCTGCTCTCCAGCCTCATATCAGAGAAGGAGTGCCAAGCAGCAAGAGAGATGAACTAGCTACTGAGTGTGAGGGCCAGCCAGCAGGCCAATCAATCAATCAATCAATCAAATCCATTCCTGTTTTGTTTTAAATTTCATTTAAGATATATTTTATTTTCAGCATATATTTCTACGTGTGGCAGTTTTGCAAGAGTGTAGATGCTCGTAAAGGCTGGATCCCCAAGAGCTGGAGCTAGAGGTGCTGTGAGCCACCCAGTGGATGCTGAGAGCTGGATTCAGGTCCCCAGGCAACTACAAAGAGCAACATGCACTCTCAAGCAGCCTGTGGCCTCTCCAGTCCCTTGCACTTCCTGTCTGCTACCAGAAGGGGCCTTTAGCATTCAGCATTTGCAATGGGTCTTCCTGTTTGAAACAACCAGAACAAGAAAGAGCACTTGGGAGGCAGAGGCAAGCAGATCTCAGAGTCTGAGACCAGCCTGCTCTGCATAATGACTTCCAGGCCATCCAGGGCTACACAGAGAGATGCTGTCTTTCACAAAACAAAACAAAACAAAACAAAACAAAACTCCCTTACAGGGGTGCCCAGTAGCTTTTGTTTTAATTGATTCCAGATACAAGTTGACAGCCAAGATTAGCCACCCCAGAATCCACTCGGGAAGTTGCAGGCTGCCTTGCAAGAGAGAGCTGGAATCTGTGCAACAGGGATGCCTTACGCCTTTATATTTACAGACAAAACCACTGTAGACAGAACGTTCACAGATGCTTGTCTTCAACTAGGATCACTCTGATCTGAAATACCATGGGGTTTCACAGTTTCTCTCTCTCTCTCTCTCTCTCTCTTTCACTCTCTCTCTCTCCCTCCCTTCCTCCCTGTCCCCCCTCTCTCCCTTCCCCTCCCTCCCCCTCCCTTCCTCCCCATCCCCCTCTCTCTCTCCCTCCCCCTCCCTCCCTCCTTCCCTTCCTCTCTCTCTCTCTCTCTCTCTCTCTCTCTCTCTCTCTCTCTCTCTGTCTCTTGCTTTCCCCACCAGGGGCTTACCCTCTTTATAGCGGTGGCCTTAGTTTACCTCCTCCGTCCTATCAACTCTGATGCTTTTGGCTGATTTCTCTCACAGTCATATTTACTTATTTCTTGACGTATCTAATCATTTTTAAATTGTATACTGGACATGATAGACACCACATTACAGAATGCTTCAAGTTTTTAAGGAATACCGATTAGCTTAATAGAGTGTGTGTGTACATGAGTATGTACATGAGTATGTATATGAGTATGTTTGAGTATGTGAGTGCGTATGTATGTGAGTGTATAAGTGAGTGTGTAAGTATGTGTGCATGAGTATAAGAGTGTGTGAGTGTGTATGTGAGAGTGTGAGTATGTGAGTGTATGATATGAGTGAGTGTGTGAGTATGTGAGTGTGCATGTGAGTGTGTATGTGTGAATGTGAGTGTGTGTGAGTGTGTGTATGTGAGTGTGTATGTGAGTGTGTATGTGTGAGTGTGAGTATGTATGTGTGAGTATGTATGTGAGTGAGTGTATGTGAGTGTGAGTACATATATGAGTGTGTGTGTGTATGTGTGTGTGTGTGTATGTGTGTGTATGTGTGTATGTGAGTGTATGAGTGTGTGTGATTGTGTGTGAGTGTGAGTATGTGAGTGTGAATTGTGTGAGTATGTGAGTTGTGAATATGTGTGTGTGTGGTGTGTGTATGTGTGTTTGTGTGCTTATACACACGTGCATGTAGAGGCCAGAGGTTAATGCCCTTTGTCTTCTTCAATTCCTCTCTTCTTTAGCTTCTGAAGCAGGATTTCTCACTGAGCCTGGAGCTCCTTAGTTCAGCTACACTGGCTTGCCAGTGAGGCCCAGGACTCCACCTTTCCTCTTCTTCTTCAGCAAGAAGATTAGAGGCAGATGCCACTAGGCCTGGCTTTTACGAAGCTGCTAGGGATGGAACTTAAGTTTTCATTCTTACATGATAAGCACTTTGCCAGCTGAGCCATCCCCCAAACTTAAGCTTGATCCTTCACGAGTGTCCTTACATTTTCCTGGTGCAGAACAAACTCCTGGGCTGGGCCTCTGTGCAGGGGGTAGCATCTCTGAGTGAATGCACGCGTGGGATATATATCCAAGATGCTGTGCTAGCCTGTCTGTGCATTAGCTATGTTTTCAGAGCCTTAGCTTCTTTCTGATAGCACTGACATTGAAAACTTCCACCTCGCTTTTATTCTGAGAATAAACCACAGGCTGAAAGTGTCTGGTGCCTGGGATGTGCTATCATGGGTCACTTCTCCACCCTCCTCCTTCTTACTGTCTGAGGTAAAGGTGGTCCTTCCATCTTCCCCTGAGTCCCCATCTGCCTGGTCTCACAGTGGTCCTCAGTACTAGGACAGTGGAAGGAAGTTGGATTGTGAAGCACCTAGGTCCAGGTCCAAGGCCGAAGTCCAGTATATCACTCACAGGGTGAGCAAGAGCTGCCCTTGAAGATGAGGTGAAGAGCAACGAGTCTGGGAAGGCAATGGCAGATACCTGGCAGATACCTGGTGAACTCTGACCCCAATAAACACCCTAGCCCAAACTGCCTGGTCCATTCTCCAGACCTCCATCACTCCCTCACCAGTCTCCACCTCTTCTAACATCTCAGGCCCTAAAGCCCCCTTCATGTCCACACCAGTGCCCAGTCCTGGCCAGGGACAACCACTGCCTCCTTACCTTACATAACTTCAACCTACCTGACATTCTGTAACTCCCTAAGAACTCCTTATTCCCTACTGCGAACTTAACTGGAAGCCTTTCCCATCTGCTGTCCACATATTTGCATAATAGCTAACTCTCACACAAATTTCTGGTTGTTTTCAAGCAGCCCTCATCTTGCCTTGTCTCTGTTGCATTTTCTCTCTCAGCTGTGGAAGCCCAAACCCCAAAGAGTGCGCTCTAGCCTTCTCCCCTCCCCCTATCTTCATCAGCCTACTGCCTCCAGGTCCTGTGACTGACAACCTGGATAGTAGTGAGCATACAGGGTGGCATTCTAGGCCTCTTGTGATAGGATTCCCAGCGTATGAGATTCCTCCATTCCTACAGCTTCTTCCCAAAATCCCTGCAGCCCCCTCCCAAAGCTCCAGCAGCCCCTCCCAAAGCCCCTGCAGTCCAATTTGTTTTCAACAACAACCCTCATCATGGATGATAGCAACTTTCTCTGCTCTGGCCTGTGCAGATAGTTATTGCTCTCCTGAGTCTGTGGGCAGGTAAGCATGGTCCTTGGAGGAGGAGGAGGAGGAGGAAGAGGAGGAGGAGGAGGAGGAGGAGGAGGAGGAGGAGGAGGAGGAGGAGATGGATGCTGTGGAGAAGAGAATGTGTTTCCTTTCCTCAGAGACTGCTCTATCTATTTAGGCTGCTTGGTTCAGTGGTCCATGACAGGTGGGATCTATAGACACTGGCCTGCACCCCAGCAGCAGACACACTGGATATCAGGAGACACTTCAGAGCTCTGCCCACACTGCCTCTCAGATCTTGTCTAGTACATTCCTATGTCCCCAATCTCTAAGTATGTTTCCCCAATGCTCATTGAGTCCCCTCCCCAAACATGTCCAAAGCCTGGGGAATTCCCCGGAATCAGACACAATACATTAAAATGAGGCCAGATAATCCCACAGAATTGAGAACTAGCAAGAAGTCCTGATTTTTTTTTAAAGAATATTTTTTAATAGATCTGTAGGCATAGCCATCTGTTGTAGGTGTTAGTTTGGTGTCAGTGAGTAATAAAAGTGTCATTCCCTGTGATTTTTATCAATTACGGTAAATATGCCAGTAATCACCCACTTTAGCTGCTGAAACACCAGTGCTGTCTGGAGTTGAGGCTGGGGACCGCTCAGAGGCCTCAAGAGGTAAACCCCACAGGTGTAGACTGACGTCTAGGCAAACAGTAGTTAAGCTAGAATTTGGAGGGGGGGGGGAAGTGTTAACGTATGTCAAGCAGACAAATTTGGACTTTTCCATGAGGGTCTGACATATCAAATGGGAAATAGGCAGAAATTACTCTAACAGTAAAAATCTTGTCATTTACAACCTCTAAAGCAACGGGCTCATTTAACACATCAAATCACAGATAATGATTGGCTCAGCCTGGTATTTATCTCACCTCTAAAGTGTAGACACCAGGGCAAGCTTTGTGTGTCTGTAGAGGAGACCTGTGGTGACCCGTCAGCCCCTGTGGCTGCAGAATAAGTCGAGGGCCAACTGCCACACAGGCTAAGATGTGAGAACCTTTCCTACTTCTTCAAACATTAAAAAAAAAAAGTGAAGAGACACGGCTGGAAGTGACACGGAGTGAGTAGTCTCGTGGTGAATGACTTCAGGGAAGTCCCACCTGTTCTGTTTGTTTGTTTTCTTTGGGAGCTGTTTGGAGTCATTGGAGCTGAAAGTGTATTTCCACACTTGAAGCACATGTGCGTTATCTGCAGTCATCCCCTAGCCAGTTCTCAGCCAATCCAGAGTTCTGTCTATTTCAGATACCCCGAACATCCGCTGTCAGCAGGCACAAGGCTGTGATTCAAGATGAGTGCCCGAAGCTTCCTCTGCCTGTGTGAAGAAGATCCAGCAAGAGAAGGAAGCAGGGTTCCTGAAAGCCAGGCTGATGAGGAAAACTCCTGTGCTGAGTTAACGTGGGCGTCTGAGTGGGCAGAGTCAGTGTATGAACAGCACAGGTGCCCACCCCACCCCCACCCTGGCGGGTAAGCACTGCGATCACGTTCAGGGCCATAGGGAGAGCATCGGGTTCTCAGAAAGACATTGACCTAGACCATTCCTCTGATTTACTCTCCCCTGCACCTCTCTTGTTTGACCTTCTCCTGGGCTTCACTCGGGTAGGAATTCAAAGTGCCCGCTGCTGCAGGTCGATAGGGTGCAAACCTACCCATGAACAATGAATGCACACACACCTTTCCATACACCTGCCATACCTGTCAGGACACAAGCCTACATAGACAATTGTGCACATATACCTGCACACAAACACACCTACACATACCTTCAGGTACACACACATGAGCCCACACCTGCTCATAACTGCATACACAAACATACCTGTATGTACACACACATGCCTATATGCACCTTAAGGGACACACATCTGCACATATATGCCCACATCTGCACAGATAAACATACCTGCCCACACCTTCGTGAACAAACACACCTACATACACCTGCAAGGGCACAGGCATGATCACACCCACCCACACATTATCATGCCTGCAGAGGCATACATACATACTTGAAGGGGACATACGTACTTTACATACATACATACATACATACATACATACATACATACATACATACTACTAGTAATAATAATAATAATCTAATAAATTTTCTCTATGCTTTTTCAGGAATACTCTATGAGGTCAAAGCTGGTCCCTGTGTCTGTCTTCAAGGACACAAGCCAATTTAAAAAGAAATCATTCACTTAAAAAGAATGTTTAGATCAGCTCCCACTGGTGCAGACTGATTGGTTAATATCATCTCAACTTAGCGTGTTCTGAAAATAAGGGTTACTAACCTTCACAGACAACCAGTGGTCTCAGGGAGCCACGAAGCTGTCTCGGGACTGCACACAAGACACACACAGGTGAAGCTGGATGCAAGTCAGACCTGTGAACTAACTCCCCGCAACCGAGGGGGGAGGAAGTGACCACATCATCTCATTGGCTCTGCAGATCCAAGTCCACTCAAACGGCAAGCATGGCCCAGGTAAGTCACTTCACTAAGCACGTGGGCCAGAGTGAAGTGGGTCAGTCAGTCACTTGGGCACAGGAATGTTCAGGTGGGGGGGGGGAATAAATGAACTTCTGAGAATGTGAACTTATCAGATGACTTGAGCAACAGGTTCTTTCTCTAATCGATGTGTTTCCCAGGAAACCTGAACTGCCCCACCCCTCTCTGACTATTCCTAAGGGAGAATATTTGTTTTCCCCAATGAGTAAATTATTAAGTCATCATCATCATCAGTAATAGTAATAGTAGAGTGTGGTTATATGAAACAGGGTTTCTATATACAGTCCTGGCTGCCCTGGAACTTACTATATAGATCAAGCTGTTCTCATACTTACAGAGATCCTCCTGCCTCTGCCTCCCAAGTCCTGAGATTAAAGGCTCATGCCACCATGCCCAGCTAAATGAATAATTTTGGAATGCATGTGCAACAATGGCGTGTATATTGTGTTAGCCACACACTATTGTTAGTACGCTTGCTAATTCATAACAAGTTAACTCTCACAGTACAATGGGCATGTTTTTAAAATATTTTTGGCAAAACGTTACAGACTCATTATACAGTTAATTAAACCTCTCACCCCAATTGCTCTGGGTTCTAAGATGCACACATGGAATGTCTTTATCCTTCTAGAGTTGGATGCACCCTCAGATTCAACAGCCGACCACTGGCATCCCTTTTTCCCCCTTCCACGGTGGTACATGGAATAAAAACACACCCCGGGCTTGCTGGAATACCAAGGAAACATTCATGCCCATGGAGGTAAGCATTACAGAATTCGTGGTCTGTATGGTTGAGAATAAAAATAATTTGTGGCAAGATCAACTATCCTTTCTAATCCCTTCTTATTTAGGAGTTGTAAATTATGCCCCCAAACTAGAGCATGGCTCCTTTTATCTCAAGAGCATTTTGCCACATGCATCTAACAGAGAATGCCCTTTGCCCATCTCCACTACCAACTGAGAAGGCTACAGACAAACCCTAGCAATTTCTCAAAGAATGAAGCAAGCCCTTGGGCTGCATTTACTTAACATACAAATGTTAAAACTACCGCTGTGCAGGTTTGCAGCAGGTGGCTGTGCAATGTTCTCTCAAGGCCATAGGAAGCAGCTACTGCATTGCCAAGAATTCCACCCTCATCCTCCACCTGCCACCAGCTTCCCAGGCCTCCCTGTGTCTGTTCTCAGAGCCGGGAGTTGTAGAGGGAACAGGGCTGATGGCAAACTAAGTCATGGTCATGCTGTGGTGGTGAGAGGGTGAAACGCTATACTTGGGTATAATTTGATGGTCTTCTTCATTGTCATTGTCATCGTTGTCATCATCTGATCAGGATTCTAGACAAGAGCATCAGCTCTGCTAGTGCCACGCCGGAAGTGATTCTCCTCGTGAGCAAGCAGGCCATGCCACGCGCAGGAGGCAATGCTGTGAGCTCATGGTACTAGACATGTGGTCCGAGGGCTGAAGGTGAAGCCGCTTTGCTTTCAGCCCCTGCTCCTTGCCTGGGCTCATTTTCCCCTGGACCCTCCTATGTGCACAGTGTGAAGGGAATTACCTATTACTTCAATTATTTGTTTCTTATCAGCTGATGTTAAACTACAAGGATTTGCATTGAATGGACACAAAGAAAGAGCAAGTCACGGCACATCGCCAAATGAAAGAGTGATGTTCTGGTGAATTTAGCCGAAATAATTTACTGCTATAAAAGTGGGGAAGTGGAAGGTACAGCCTTTGACCAATAAATCCCTGCTGCCCGTGAAACCCTTATCTGGTCCCCTCCGATACATTCCACACAAGGAAGCCATCATCATCGGCTCTGGCTTGTTATTTGTAAACCTTGATCTTCTGCACTTGCTGCCCTAAATATGGGTAATTAGCATCAGTTTATCGCGCTTCTGCATATTTCCTGCACTCTCCAAACACGCGAGCTTCCATTGGCTGCCGTTCTGCTACAGGAGATTATGAAGACAGATTGCACAGAACGAATGTGCTAAACCAGATTAGGAAGGAATAGAAATAGCAACTTGGCCAATAAATTCCTCGTGAGAGCCTTATCACGCAATTACACGTTGACTAGCTTCACACTCTCCCAGCCTCTTAATCCAGTGCCCCCACCAGGAATAAAATTTCACTCATTTCTGAATTGCCGCAGATCCTCCTGACTTGTCGCTGAGAGTGGCTGGAATGAGTGGGGTTGCAGGAGACATGGAGCCGAACTTTACAATGAAAAAAAAAAAAAAGTAAACTTTGATTGTCAGCGTGGGTGGCTTGCGCGAGTTGGGATGTTCAAAGTGGCTCAGAGCCTCTGAGTGAGCATGTACAGTCTGGGTTCCCAGTCAGGTAACTTTGCTCTGAGTCCCACATTTCCTCCTGGTCTGTCTGAAAGGGAGGGCTTCCTCACTAGTCCGCCGGCCGCTGCGAAGCATGGTTGACTGCAGAACGGTGCGCCAGCTGCAGCTCCTTCCGGTGGACCTGAAAGTAGCCAGAATCCTCCTGATTAGCAATTCTGGGACACTCCCTCCACCTCTGTAAGTTCAGTTCCCTCCTTGCTCAGACAGGCTGTCTCTCACACCCTCTCAAGTGCTCTAGCCCCCTCTGCACATTAAGGTGTATAAATAGGAAAATTCCTGCCCACTCTGCACCGTAAGGATTGCAACCAAGAGCACTGTAATAGGGCTGCTACAGGAGGAGCTTGATTCTTGTTCCTCCCTGCCTGTTAATGTTATTCTCCCCAGGGCTTTATAATAAGTTAGGTATTTAAAGAGGCCCATTAAGCCTTTCGATCTACCAGGGGACTATTTATAGCACAGAGCCACAGTCAGACATCATGAGTACCCCCCACGGAAGCAAGGTACGGCAGCAAGAACCCCACAGGACTGAGCTTCTCTTGGCTAGAGGGCATACATGGACATCTGGATCAAACAAGAGCCGAGTAGCTGTGCTCCCAGAAAAGACTTCCTGTTCAGGGTGGAAGGAATTCATTAGCTATGAAAATCCAGAGCCATTGTGAGGCAAGTTTTTAATGTGTCCATCACAATATGGCCTCTGCTTTCTATTCTCTGGGAGGTTCTTACGGGGCTTTGCTAAGTTAAGGGTCTCCTGAGTGATACAGAGAAAGGGTTCTAGTTTTCCTTTCTGAAACTTGAGTTCAGATCAGCATCCACAAAGTAGACACTGGCGGTGCCTCTGTCTACAGGGACACTGCACGCACTGTTTCTAGAACCTACTGTGGCTTCCCAAGGAGGAGCCCTCCCTTGACGAGCAGCCATCCAGAATCCAGGTATACCTGGACCTTGAAAAGGATGGTTTTGCCTTTTGCAGGCTGTCTGGTCTTTTGTTGACTGGTAAGGATTTTGTTTTGCAGAGAGGAGCCTTCACTAACCTTGAGTGGGAGAGAATCAGCCAGGGCCTCTGCGGCACATGGAAATACTTGTCTTAAGTAGTTGGCTCTTAGAAATCACAGCCCAGATGCCTGAAGCAGAAGGAGAAGCACCTGTAGTGGCTGTCACCCTGCAGGCACCTCTGTTACTGGAGTCACCAAGAAACGGTATTACGGGAGTCTTGGAAGTGAGAGTGCTCCTCTAAGGAGAGACCCAGGAACCTGTTGCTAAGGGGCCAGCATGCAGGGTCCCTGCTGGGCCTGCATAGAAGGAGCCCGGTGCTTAGTGGTTCCTTCCTGAAGCCTAGGCTAAGGATTCTATATGGCTTCATCCTCCGCTCTACTCAAGCAAAGACAAGCTTCAACTGCTGGGCCTAAGGCACATGGAGCTCAACTCAACAACTGGGAATGGAGGACCCCTCCAGAGACCCAGAAGACCCCCGCCCGGGGGGGGGGTGACATCAGTTGGGGAGCTATTAATAACTGCCCTCCCCTCCCTGTCATATTTCCTGAACTGGTGAGCTTTGTGGAGGGGTGGAGTAGGAGGGAGCCGCTTGCCATTAATCTGGGAACAAACAGCTAACCCCGGTGACTGGTATTTTTCCTTTTCTTTTCTCACTTTTCTCAGTGTGGGGAAGGCGATTGTGAGGCGCTCTGCTGGAATTTGGCAGCGCGGAGGCTTGGAGAGCAGCCCCATGCTGGCTCCTATTCAGCCGGCCAGTTTTCCTCGAGCTTTGGAAGTTTCACTCAGCCGTGCACTCAATGGCTTCACAAAGCTGATTACAAGCTTCAGCGCATTCCTGAAGGAGCCAAAAGCGACGCAGGTGCAAACGAGCCGAGGGAGCCCCTTATCCCGGTGACAGAATGGGACAAGCTGGGAAAGGCTTGGACCACACAAATCCAAGGCTCACCAGGCAGCAGAGAGCCTGCCTTGGGAACCGGGGGTCATTATCCGCCCTATTCAGCGGGACCGGGGACCCTGGGGCCAAGGAGGCCGGCCGGGCGCAAGCGCCACCGCCAGTACGCGCCTGCAGCAGTGGGGACCCCGCTGGGCGTTGCAACCCGTCGGGATGTTGGGCGCTGCGTTTGTTCCCACCGACAGCGGTCAGCGAAATCCATCCTGCGGGTGAAAGCCGGTGTCCAGGCTAACCGGGATACAGGAGAAGGAGGGTAGCGAAGATGCTCAGTGCGTGGACAGTGCGTAACTTTGGTAATCGAGGCCGCACTGACGTGGTCCTGCCTCAGGCCACTCTCAGCCCCATCCTATCCCTGCTCGGGCCCGGTCCCCCTCAGCTTGTCTTCATTTTTCGTCTCTATGAGTCATACTGAGAGCGACCTTCAGAAAGTGCGGTGGGTGGCGGTGGGTGGGTGGGTGGGGGGTTCAGGGGCGGGGAATACTGGCTGGTAGCCCCGCAGGATCAGATCACCAGGTTGTCCAGTGCACCCTGCGGGGCAGTGGCGAGCCTGGAGAGCCGCCTCTGCCTGGGAGAATTAACGACGTCACAGCCAGAGACGAAAGAACTACAGGTCGCGGGGACAGGCTGGCTCCCAGGGTAGAGCTTGCAAAAGGGACGAGCGTGGGACAGACTGAGGTGGGACTGTTGTAGTTCAGGGGCCGGCCGATCCGGCTCCGTAGGCTGCCCCTATGTCCCTCCCTCGCCCCATCCAGGCCAGCACAGCACGAGTAACGCCAGCCTAGAGCCCTCCCGCCGCGTCCTCCCACTCCCGGCCCCACGTCTCGAAGCCACAGCCCAGCCCCACGCTTTGCCCGGCTGCACCCCGAGGTGCCCGCGTGCAGGGCGCGGGCCGGCAGGGCGCGCTTGCCGACGCTCTTTTGTCTGATAACTAATTTGAGTTAATGCGATCTTTATGTAAAGCTAACAGCGGATAATTGTCTATTTTCTCGCCAACAGTCTCCATCACAGTCACTTATCTGGAAACCTGCGGCTGGATTAATCGCTATATTCCCAAGATGAGCGGTGCTGCAATCCGCAGTGAACACGGGTGGGAACACGGAAGCTTCCCCTAGGTTCTTGCGGGGGCCAGCAGCTGGCCAGCTCCCTGCAGTGGATGCTGCACAGTAGCTAGCACCTGTTTGGGCTCGGGTTGGGGGTCTACGAGCACTTAGGCGCACAGAAGATGTGGAAGAGAGGAAGGAAACAGGCCTGTGGGGACTCCGGCCTGAGAGAGGTTGATTAGCTCCCAGTAAAGGCACAGAACTGCCTATATAAAGAGCTTTTTAACCTGAAAATGATGCTGCTGAGTCTTCAGACCGTGGTCTATTCAGATGCAGAAAAATGTTCCCTCCCATCTTGATCTCCCAGCCTCACCCCTACCACACCCACAGCTACTCCTTAGGCCCCTCCCCTGGAATTTTCTCCTTCGGGATCCTGGTCCTACAAGGGTTAGTAATATTTACTTAGGAACTGTGGGCGTGGAAATAAATCCTAGTTGTTCAGCCCCTTGCCCTACCTGTTCCAGTTAAAGACGGTGGGTTGTACCCAGGCAGTGGTGGCGCACGCCTTTAGTCCCAGCACTTGGGAGGCAGAGGCAGGCGGATTTCTGAGTTTGAGGCCAGCCTGGTCTACAGAGTGAGTTCCAGGACAGCCAGGGCTGTACAGAGAAACCCTGTCTCAAAAAACCTAAAATATAAAATAAAATAAAATAAGATGGTGGAGTGTGTGGTGCCAAAGCTCTAGGGAGAATACTTGTCTACAAAAACTTTCTCTGCTGAGGTCAAAGCATCAGCTTCGAGGGAACTACCACTTGGTGTGTGAGGTCTCTGCGCCTGGGCAACGGTGTCTCTGTAGGTGTGAAAGCTGGGCATCAGCTTGTGACAGCTTTAGGCCACAGAAGCCGAAACTGTGCGCCTCCATTTTGTCAGCATATTAAACATCCAAGAGTGACCACCCATTGGTCCATCACATTATTAGATTGTTAGATTAGGTGGTACCCCAGGATGCTTCTGCAACAGCCTCTGTAAGCTCCTCTTAAAAGTCTCCTGGTTCCTCCTCTCCAGCAGCGAAAGCAAACATGTGAATCTCTGCAAAGCAAGCCGAGCTAAGGTTCCCAGGACAGTCATCCTCATGCCCTCTGGAGGCCTTCCGGCTTCAGCTCTCACCTGAGTCCTGTCACCTCTGATATGTGGACAATGCTGAGCTGGACAGCCCCTGGTCAACCAGGCAGAACAGTCTATGCAAATGCCGGAGGGCAACCCTGGGAACAGTGCACCCATTGTCCGGGGCCTTTCAAAGCTGGGAGCAGCTGCTCAGACTGGCCGCCCTGGACCCTTGGCTGCCAGAGTAATGTCATCATTGCAAGATGTAGACTCTGAAAATTATACGACCCGAATTCATGAGCAGCCTTGTCTTGAGTGTTTCTGTCTGTGACACATTTCAATGTCCAGAGCTGCTTCTGTTGTTGGGGACCGGAGGAGGGCATGGGCAAGGGAAAGTTTGCAGTTTCTTACTAGAGGGTTTGAAAACTTTACAAACTAGCCTTGGCTTCTGAAGTGGGGCGTCTGGCTTAAAGGGCTAAGATGTGGAGGCTTTTTTGTTGTCTCTTGCTGCTGCTTGCAAGTTTAAGTGCACTGAAAAGAGACTGGATGACGAGATGGAGCAAGAGGCAACCGCAGATGCCAAGGTCATTTTCCTTAGCTGGAACTCCAAATGCCACCTTCTAGAGAAGCAAGCAGGCTGGCTGCATCAGCACTCTCAGACCACCTCAGCTCCCTTCACAGAAGCATCAGTGGTTCATATCATCGTTTCCATCTTCCCTCCCTGCCTCCCCCACCCTCTTCTCTGCAACCTGGACTGTGAAGAGATGTTCTTTGGCCAGGGGATGGTGGTTCCTGGTGTAAGAAATGAGAATGGAACCAGCAGTGGGTGGCCTGTAGTGTGCCTGCTGCCGAACCTGCAAGTGCATCCCTCTGGTCTTCAGGCTCACTGCCTACTAAGTGGTAGGGGCGGGCAGGGGAGTGGGGGGGGGGCAAGGCTTCAGGGCTTTAGGTAAGACAGCTTCCTCCTCTCCTTCAATATGTTTGGTCCCGGGGACCTCCAGTGTATTGCATTTTGCTTTGTTTTGGGTCTCATTCTATAACTCAAGCTGGCCTAGAACTCAGTGCAATCTACCTGTGTCAGCTTACTAGATGTAGTATCACAGGCCGGCAGCATCCTGCTCTGTTGACAGGTCTCCTGCCTCTTCACAGGACTCCACTGCTGTCCCCTCTGCCTTCTCTCTTGGTGGAGCATGTTCCCAGGAAACACCAAGAAGAGCACCAGGCCACTTGTAGCAGGGTCATACTCAAGATAAGATGGCTGCAGAGCATGTCTTCCTATACTGAATAAGGCCTCCCCTGTACCTCAACCCTGCCAAGGAGCCTTCCCAATTCTTGATAGCCTCAATAGGGAGGGCTCAGAGAGATGTGAAGTTCAACAAAATACTGTTTTACACAAGAAAGAAAGTGAACAATTAGTGGGGAAGAGATCTTGTAACCCATGATTCTCTGAGCATTCCAGGCTGCCCCAAACCAGGGAGACTATAGATAGGGTAGCCATTTGGACGTTAATGTAGTGGAGAGAGGCCATCAGGCTGTAAACTGCATGGACAAGCTGGGCTCTCAGTATGGACCAGGCTCCCTGGAGATGCGCAGGGTATCTACTGAGGAAGTGCGGAGGTCCTGGGTAGGAGGGATGATAGGGCTGGTAGCCAGAGATGTCATGTGACAAAACAGGGCCTCTTTCCTGCAAAAGGACCTTCCCCATTTCTGGGGAATGGCCACAGGCTTGCTCTTGCCTCTCCATTTCCCCCCGCACAGTGGGTGTTCATCCTCCCATGTTCACGCTCACTTGAGCACACAGGTGCCAGACATCAGCCCGTATGTGTCACAAGCCATTCACAAGTGGCAGACTCACACTCAAACACAGGGCATTCTCTAGTTCCCAGTCTGTGTTCTTTTTGAATGCTGGATGGATCGTCCAGCCTGAGGGCCTGACCTCCTGGCAGAACTTGAAAAACTCTAGATTAGGCACACAGGACAATGTGAGTCCAAGGGCCAGGCCTTTCCTTCTGTCCGTCAGGATCTGGATTCATCCCAGGTTGGACAACTTGTGGGTGGGCTTTGTCAGCTTGTTTTCTGTGCTTCCTGATTTGTCCTTTCTGTCTGTATTTATTCCTAGATTGCTCCCAGAGTGCCATGTATATTTTGTGTTATCCAAGAGGGTGCCTGGCCACCACATATGGCCCCTGAGCATCCAACATTCAGAATGTCATACACACTAGATGTAGAGTTGCTGAATGAGAAGGAGATCATTGATTTCTTGAGATGTTGGCTACAGAAATGACAGTGCTTGGGATGTGTTGGGTTAAAGAAAACACATTATTAAAGTGAGCCTGACTGCCAGCTGCTCTTGGAAGCCACTGTGGCCTTGGTAGCTCCTCTTTGCTGGCTCTGTGCCTTTCAGCGGCTGTCTGTGGTCTTTCCACGATCCTCTAGGAAATGGAAAGGGAAGAAACAAATGCAGTGGAAAGGACTGAGCCTGCGATCACTAGAGGCAGCCAGAGCCCCTCCCAGCTCCTCTCAAAGTTACCCTTGTAACAATCAAAGCTTCCTCACTTGCAGCAGTAAAAAGAAGTATACATTGTATTTATTGCTGGAGTGGTATTCTTTCTAGATTAGCTTTAATTCTGTTTAATTACATTGTGATCATTAACCGAGCTGCAACTTTTTGTTATTAGATATTTTCTTTATTTACATTTAAAATGTTATCCCCCTTCCTAGTTTCCCCTACCAAAACCCCCTATCCCATCCCCACTCCCCCTGCTCCCCCAATCCACCCACTCCCGCTTTCCTGTCTTGGCATTCCCCTACACTGGGGCATCGAGCCTTCACAGGACCAAGGGCCTCTCCTCCCATTGATGTCCAACAAGGCCATTCCCTGCTACATGTGCATGCCCCGTGCTTTCACTGCTCTGTGAGTGGGCTGTGGGGGGAAAGGTGGTGCTGAATTTCATTCTGCAAAGCAAAGCAAGCAAAACAAAACAGTATCAGATCGTGAATGTCACTGTGCTGAGCATCCAGTGTGAATGATCAGGGCTCTACAGTCTAGAGCCCTTGTCTTGTGTGGACCACGGCAGGTGCCCACACTCTCATCTCGAAAACAGAAAGAAGTGAAAGTAATTTTAGAAGCAGTGTCTGAGAATTTGAATGTATTTACAGACAGGAAGCCATGGGTCCCTCCATGTGGAGATACAGAGACAAAGTGTGGAGCAGAGACTGAAGGAAAGGCCATCCAGAGACTGCCCCACCTGGGGATCCATCCCATATACAGCTACCAAACTCAGATACTATTGTGAATGCCAACAAGTGTGCAACTTTTGAAGAATCTTGCTACTACTGTTGGATGGAGGAACGTTGATTCTAGGAGTGACTGTGCAAATCCCATGGCATTACAAGGAAGCCTCTCTCTGCTATTTTCAAACTTTTAGTCAGCACTTGACACTTTCTGGCTTTAATTTTGCCTTACAAATGAGTGTAACTGCCACCACTCAAACAAAACAGAATTCTGAACAGAAATTTGTCTTTTGTTGTCTATACCAACCAAGAGTGAGTTCCTTCTCAAAATTCCTTTTGGGGCTAACATACACATTTAGAATGATATGAAATGAGACTTAAACCAAGGAGGCCATGAGGGAACATGCTTATAAATGTCTATTTTACATGTATTCATTTACATTTATTCATGCACTGGCAGTGTGCTTGCCATGGTGAACAAGGAGGTTAGAAGACAGTCTTCAGGAGTCACTCCTCTCCTTCCAACTTGTGGGTCCCAGGGATCTAACTCAGGCCACCTGGCTTGGCACCAACTGCCTTTGAGATGTTGAACCATCTTGCCAATTCAAGTAAACTTGATTATTAAAGATTCCAAAATACTCTGTATAATATTTTAGATACCAGAGGTCTGAAAGTGAAATTATAAAAAGTAGAAATTTTATTTAGTCATTTGGTGATAAGAAATGAAAAAAACCTGCTCCATGCTTATTGTCCTTAATATATTCAATTAAAGCACACCACGAAAATTTTACATGAATAGGCTTGGCGTACATACAATATCATTCAATTTATTTACTTTAGGTATTGTATAACTAATATGAAAAAAATGGGAAAATGTGAAGTTAAATCCACTACATCAATAAAGTGAAAGTATCTCAGAGATAAATTTTGAATAAAATTATTTTTCATCATAAAAGGAGCTGTTGTCCATTATTTTTAAAGTCCATTTACTCCTCTGATTTTGGCTGAATTCTGTCTAACTAAGATAAAAATTATAAAGTACCAAATTATAAAGTAGCAGTGTCAGGGTTTATGTAAATGAGCTGATATGGTTTCTTTGGAGGAATGCACTCCTTGCAAAATATCATTCTTAGGATTTTCTGTTTAACTAGTAAAACATTAGTGGCAGCATCCTAGTCTGTTGTCTGTCTGTTCTCTGTCTCTGTTTCTGTCTCTCTCTGTCTCTCTGTATGTTTGTATATCTGTCTATTTATTGTTTGCTTGAAACCGATTCTCAAATATCCCAGGTTGGTCTCTAACCCACTGGGTTAGCTGAGGTTAACATTGAAGTTCTGACCCTCCTGCCCCAACCTCCTGAGCATGGAGATTACAGATGTGTCCCACCATATCCATCTTGAGGCAGTGCTTGGACTAGAATACAGAGCTTGGTGCTACCAGGCACTCTACAAACTAAGCCACACTCCAAGCCCCACACTAACAGCTTTTAATAGTTGCCAAGAAACTACCTTCAGATGGGGCACGTGTCATGCTAAAGACATTAGCCTCCTATTAGCATCCCCCAAAGGTGCCTCGGACGTGTAGGGTAGCCAGCATGTCCCAGGACGAGGTGCATCTGTTTGTGGTAACTCATGTTTGCTCTCCTTCATCCTGACCCACATAACTGCCAAGAAGAGCAGCAGGACTTCAGCCAGTGCTGTCCCCATTCTCCTACTTTCCCAGAACCATGTAAGATTGGAAGATTCCAGAACGTTGAGTAAGAACACAGGAAAGATGAAGGGAGAAGGGGGCGGGGGAGGGGGGAACACACAGATCCCACATAGTAAAATCCCAATTAGCTAACGCTCATGTTTGTTTAGTGAGTCTGTTACATGGTCCTGTTTGCTTCATCTTCTAAGACCATGGAGGCTCTCATGGCCCTTCTGTTTTCCTCCCCCCACCCCCAGGAGATTACAATGGTTATGCACTTTCAAATATTCACAGGCAAGATATTGTGGATAAACAGCTCAAGACTCACTAAATTAGGTCACTGCTCATATGGGGCCAGGGTTATATATCCCTTGTGTTGAAATTATCTGGTGTCAGCTACATTGATTGAAAAATTGAAAAAGCACTACAGACCGGGGGGAAAAGTCTTATTACAAGATGTCTCAAAAGCAGATAAGAAAGGAACGAGGGCCTCTGTAAACGAGGTTCTTATCTAGATTTTAATATGGCAGTAAGCAAATTATAAATGTTTTTGCAAGTAAGATAAATTACATAGGAAAGCAGACACATCTAAAGCGCTCGTGACTCTGTGCTAGCCATATATACTTTGTGTGTAAGCCAAGCTCGAGAGTGTGTGTGTGTGTGTGTGTGTGTGTGTGTGTGTGTGTGTTCCCCTAAGACGCATTCCATGTAAGGGCGGAGTCCTCAGGGGAGTCAGGATACACCACCTGGACAATTGTCTCATTCTAGAAAAGGTTGCTCAAGACATTGAGACAAACACCACTGGGAGATGGGAGAGCCCCTGGCCTTAAATCTCCTCAGCAATGGCATCTGCATCAAGCAAGTTTCTCAGAATAGATCTCCCAAGGAAGCCCTAGAACATGGCCAGGCTGTCTAGGCACGAGGGGATGTTCTTCAGGCTTTCCTACAGTGAATGGGCTTGCTGAAGTCAGGGGCCAGTGGCTCCTTTTCACCAGTCAGGTTCCTGGTAATGTCTTAGGAAACCAGTAATCCCAGTTGAATCTTATCCCGATCGTCCCCCGACCAACCAAAGTTAACCAACTCCGTGTTCCAGATAATTGTTCGCAGTCATTGATGCTGTGTCTCAAGATATCCACACAACAGATACCAGTGGGGATGTGTCGGGAATGCATTCAGGGCCCCGGAAGCTTGGCTCCCTGGAGGACATTCCTGTGTATCTGAGTGGCGGGAGCCATGATGACCTTTCACTTCAGGTCCAAATAATATTACTGTTGGAAAGGGAACATTTGAGCATACCATGAGCTCTATAAAAACGATGGAGTGAGAGAAGCTGGGCCTCCTGTGAAGGCCGCGGTGAGCTCCCTGCCGCACTGCAAGATGGCCAAAGATGAGGCTAGTCACAGCTGCTGTGGGTGGGAATGGTGCTGAAACAGCTGCAGAGACCAAAATAAAAAACAAAGATGCTGGAGACTGGGGTCTGGAATAAAGCATATTTAGAACTTTGAACACCCAATTTCATGTGTAAAGAACGGAGCTAGACAGTTAAAAATCACCCCCAGCTAAGGCTTGAAGGCCTCTGTTCCAGTCTGGTATAAACTGGGAAACCTCGTATCTCTGCCACAGTGGTGTGTGCTCTAGGTGTCTGTGCTTAGCAGCCAGTGCCTCTCACGTGTGGGGAGCAATGGGTGTCTGAGACAGAGCTGGCTCAATCTCTCTCCTTAGTTAATGCAAATTGGATATTGTAGGGGAAAAGTCCCGCCTCCAGGAGGTGGTGCCTAATGCTCCAACCAATCCCTTTGCAGCTTCACTGGCTGGCCCTGCCTTAGCCATTTGCAACCTTCTGGTTGGTTCACTGGCTTCGGTGAAACCAGAACTTGTATGAGAGGTAAGCACAAAGCTAGGGACTAATTCCAGGCTTTTCACAGCCCCACTAAAGCTGCAGGAAGACAAACTGTTTCCCAGGAAAGGATACTTAGTGAGGGCTGATCAGAGGAAGGTTGGGAGAGTCTTCACTCAAAATCAGGCTCCCACTTACTGTGAGGGTTTTCTTTCTTGTGGGGCAAGGCTCAAGGTTCCTGGCTTGTGGAAGTTTCTGCTTCAAGGCTCTGTCATGAAGCGGGCAGAGAGGATGTTCAAACTCTCCACAACAGGCTTCCTGAAGCTTTTCGGGCCTTCCGAACCCAGTCTGAAAGGTTCTCTGTATCTTCCCTGCGTTTGTTTTTGTCTTGATAAGACAGGAGGAGCACAGGGGTGACCTTGGCACAATTGTAATAGTTAGCATTTCTGTAAGAGGCAAGGAGGAGCACCGTCACCTTGTCCTGGGAGCACAGCAACTCCAGGGATCTCAGCCAAGAAGGACAAGCAAAAGGGAGGCATAAGCAAAGACACAGAGGTGCGGGGGAGCACGGGGTCCGCAGAGAGTTGGTAAGGGCCGGGGAGCAGGAGGAACAGCATTATGAAGCCTGTGAGGTAGGTAACTTGGCATAGCAGTGAGGCTGTGTTCATGCAGGGCCTGAGCCCAAAGCACAAGCCTGGAGAGCAGAGGGCAAAGGCCAGCCTCTCTGGCAGAGGTGAGACATCATGCTGCTGGAGAGAGCAAGACACGTAAAGGGAGGTGGTGTTTCTTGATCCATTCGGTGGGCAGAGAAAGGACGCAAAGAAGCCCAGCTTCACGAGGGCAGTGTGGACCAGTAGGCACACACATGGTGCCAGGTCAGGAGAGAGCCTGTTCCGGCGCATGGTAGAGTGGCCTCCAGGTACCTATACTTGAAAAGGGTGAGTCTGAGGGATGGCACTGGCTAATGGGACGTGATGCTGTTTGCTGAGTACCTCTGTGAACGCGTGGAGTGGGCGGGCCATGCGTGAGTGCTATGCAGCTTGCTAGGCTTTTAATGAAAACATTGATTACTAAGGTTATTATCTTGGTAAAATAAAGTGCTTCTCCCACTGTGGTGGGCTTTAAATTAAAACACTGGCACTAAAGCACAAATGTAGAATTCGTGTTTAAAATATTCACAGGCAGCATTTTTGTTGATTCTCTCTCTCTCTCTCTCTCTCTCTCTCTCTGTCATGTGTTGACATTGAGTGTCTTCCTCAGTCACTATCTACATTGGTTTTTGAGACAGGATCTCCTACTGAATCTGAAGCTCACTGTTAGGACCTAGGTAAAATATTAGGGCCTAAATGGAATGTTAAGGCCTAGGTAACAGTTGCCTGGCTAGTCTGCCATCGTAAGAAAACTTTCTCATATGCTTCTGCTGTTACTAAGAAACTTTCTAATGCCAAGATTGATTACAGACTCTGCTATGTTCTACACCTTGGAAACCAATCACAATAGAAGTCAGTAGAACGGTTTTATACAGTTTACTCACAATAAGCTTGGACCTGAACCAATCACTGAGCAGTACTTCCTGTGCCTATGTATGTTTCCATGGTATAAGCTGCCCATGGGATGGGGCACCAACATAAGAAAGACACCGGCACCAATATAAGAAGCTATTTGGAATAAGACTTCCATTTTGAGCAGGGGTTGAGTAAAGTCTAAGTTCCCAAGACCTCGCTGGGAACTGACATCCTGCTTGGCAGAAAGAGACAGGCACGTGGGTAACTGAGATTCGGGTTGGCAAGCTAAGACATGAATGTTAGACAAGTCTCATCCTGGTAGACAAGTTAAGGCATGAATGTTAGACAAGGCAAATCCCCTCCCACAGTTGAATACGCCAACCAATGGGAGCAGGATAAGTGTACAACAAAGTCATGCTCCTAAGGAAATCCCTATCCCTACATCCTGATTGGTGGAATAATTTGGCACAGATGTTTGTGGATTTGGGGCTAAAAATCCCTGAAGGATCTTAACTCTGCATCATGGTTCAGTTCCTGAATCTGGACCATGGCCCTCGTTGACCAGTCCTGGGGTATATGCTCGATAAACTATCCCTGTCTGACTGAGATCAGTGTTTGTGTAGTTTGTGAGGTGATTCCTGGACCCCAACACTCAGTGATTAGCTAGAGTGGCAAGCTGTGAGCCTCCTGATTAGTGTATGACACCATGCCTGGATTTTTTTTGTTTGTTTGTTTTTTTGTTTTTTTTGTTTTTTTGTTTTTCGAGACAGGATTTCTTTGTATAGCCCTGGCTGTCCTGGAACTCACTTTGTAGATCAGGCTGGCCTCAAACTCAGAAATCAGCCTGCCTCTGCCTCCCGAGTGCTGGGATTAAAGGCATGTGCCACCATGCCTGGCTCTGGATTTTTATCTATATCCTGGGATTGAACCAGTTGACAAGTATTTTACTCACTGAGAAATCTCTTCCAGCCCTTCTGTTGATTTTTCAATAATAATAATAATAATAATGAGGAGGAAGAGGAGGAGGAGGAGGAGGAGGAGGAGGAGGAGAAGGAGAAGAAGAAGAAGAAGGAGAAGGAGAAAGAAGAAGAAGAAGAAGAAGAAGAAGAAGAAGAAGAAGAAGAAGAAGAAGAAGAAGAAGAAGAAGAAGAAGAAGAAGAAGAAGAAGAAGAAGAGATTAGCGTGTTTCAAAAGACTGGTCATGGTGTTTGAGAGGCAGACAAGCTGTGACGCTTTTCTCTCAGACCTACAGACAGCGCACAGTTCTCGGGATCCCAGCCAATTTCCCAGTGCTTCCTGTGCCTTCCGCTGGATCACATCGCATGCATATCTTCAGATGCCCCACAAGGCAGTTTATAACCCATGATAGTCTCCTTGCTGGCTAGGAATCTGAGGGCATCACTGTACTCAAGATCTAGGCTGTGTGAGCCGAAGCCTACTCTTTACTCACTTTGACTTCCATATTGCTTTACAGACGTTGTATCAGTCAACTTTCTCTCCCTGCGACGAAATCCTGGAGAATTACATCTAACAAATTGATAACATTTATTCTAGGCTCACGGTTTTGGTGGCTTTAACCAACGATACATCCAACTCCACAGTCTTCAGGCCTGTGGAGACAAAGGTAGTTGTTTCCCAGCAACCAGAGACAAAAGAGAAAGACAAGAAGGGGTGGGGATTTCAAGACAGCCTATAAGGACATGCCCCCAATGACTTAACTTCTCCCTATCCTAAATACTACTCTTTACTCACTTTGACTTCCATATTGCTTTACAGACGTTGTATCAGTCAACTTTCTCTCCCTGCGACGAAATCCTGGAGAATTACATCTAACAAATTGATAACATTTATTCTAGGCTCACGGTTTTGGTGGCTTTAACCAACGATACATCCAACTCCACAGTCTTCAGGCCTGTGGAGACAAAGGTAGTTGTTTCCCAGCAACCAGAGACAAAAGAGAAAGACAAGAAGGGGTGGGGATTTCAAGACAGCCTATAAGGACATGCCCCCAATGACTTAACTTCTCCCTATCCTAAATACTAAGTACTAAATAGTCTGCCATCCTTCAAAAGTGTGTGTCATCCATTGTAATTCAACCCTTTCGTGGCATTTAGATTACAGTCATAAAAGTGAGTGGGGAGGGGGTTGCTGCCTGTGCTCCACCAATGCTATACTGAGACACACATGTCAGTATGCGCATGCACGCACAAACCATCACCACCTTCCTATTATGAGCAACCCAGCTGGAGTTCATTTGCCCTAACCAGTACAGGAGTCCTAACCAGTACAGGAGTCCTTGCTTTCCTGCTTCATTTTATTGACGGCCCATGGCCAGCATGCTTCAAGCAGGTCTGTCATCTTTCCTAAAGCTCAGATAATTGCTAGTACATTTTTTTCATTTTATAAAAGATTTTCCCTTTTTTTATTAAATTTTTTTTCTTATTTACATTCCAAATGTTGTTGCTCCCCTTCCTGGCCCTCCCTAATTGCTGGTACTTCTTAGCTATAAAATATTTTGGATTAAGATATGGCCATTGCAGCCGGGCGTGGTGGTGCATGCCTTTAATCCCAGCACTTGGGAGGCAGAGGCAGGCGGATTTCTGAGTTCGAGGCCAGCCTGGTCTACAAAATGAGTTCCAGGACAGCCAGGGCTACACAGAGAAACCCTGTCTCAAAAAAAACCAAACCAAACCAAACCAAAACAAAACAAAAAAAGATATGGCCATTGCTATTTTAAAGATACAGTGCTGTTGCCCACGTACAGTGTAAACACATCTTCTATGCACTGGGAAACCAAACCATTGTGTGAAAATTCCTTTATCATCAAATTTGTTCATTATACTGGTCTGACCTCTGGACTGCAACATGTCTGAAGTACACAGGTAGACATGATCTGAAATGTACAGTGTTGGTAAGATACACACGTGAACTGGGTGCGGGGTGCCTGCATGTAATCTCAGCCAGCTGGAGACTGGGCCATCCTTGTTTATACATATATGCTTGAGGCTAACCTGAACTAAATGAGACCCTGTCTCCATAATAAATAAATACAATCTGGATCTCTGTCCTCAATAAAAACAGATGTCTGGAGAAAATAGCCCCTGCAGAGACACAGAATAAAGCCATTCAAGCTTGGATCTGGAGTGACCTCAAAGTGATTGTTAATTGATAGTATTATTTAATGGAAGTTGGTGGAAACTTTAGCAAGTCAGACCCAGCTGGAGGAAGTAAGTAAACATCACACATGGTGGTGATGTTCTGGCCTCATCCCATGTTTTCTTCCCTCTGTTCCCTGGCTGCCCAGAGCTGAGGGGCTCTGTTCCTCCATGACCCCCACCATGACCACGATGCTCTGCCTGACCACAGGAGCAGCAGAGCTGGGTAGCCGTGGACTGAAAGTGTTGGAGTGATGACCCATGCTGTCTTTGCACCTCGAAGCTGATTTTTCTTAGTCCTTTTCTCATAGCACTAGACAGTTGACTAATACAGTACTCCACCCCCTGATGCCGTTCTACCCAGCCACTAACTCTGCCTCTCTTCCTGACATGGGATCAGCTTGTGGGACCGCATGCATGGACAGCCTAACAGGAGGAAAGGAAGGACTGGGTAAATTTCTCTGGGTGGCAGGGCAGCATATCCCTGGGTCGAATCATGACCGCCCCCTCCAGATATAACATCTTAACTCCTCTGCTTCCACACTCAAACAGCACCACTACTAACACCACCTTTGTAGATGTAATTGGTTTAAATATGATGCAATCCCTCTAAGTAGGCAGCTCTGAATGACTCCTTAGAATAAGAGCAAGGGCCCACAGAAAGGCCAATGCAGCAGAGACCAGAATGCCAGGAGCTGACTGAAAAGCCCACATGGTGTTCAGAGTCAGGAAGACACCTCTCCAGGTGCATTACGGTCCACCTGCTTCCCCAAGCTAATACTTTCATTCCTAGAACCTCAAGGCACCCTGGACTGGCTACATTGTGCTGGGACAGCCCCAGGCACTGACTCAGGGCTGACAGAATAGATGGCACCTCAAAATCAGGGGCTTGTAGGCAGGCTGGAGCAGATACAGTCTCCAGGGCTGGAATCAGGGGTGGAACACTCAGTGCCCAGAGCAGGGTTCCAGGGTAGAAGGGATCTCAGCCTGAGAGAAGATTCTCAGCTGGAAGTGGACAGCTGGCTCCACCCTATAACCTGCCAGGGACATGTCCCCCAAATCGCACCTAGTTGAGGTTCTGGGGCAGGGAGATCTCAGGTGCACTGATGTCCTTAGTTACTAGGTGAGAGGCTGGTCAGGTCTGAAGTCCCTGCAGCGATGATCAGGGCAACACTTCTATGCCAACTACACCTAGGTCATTCTGTGGAGGACAGAGACAGTGATTCCCAGTTTGCCTTTGGGGTGGGGGAAGCATTTAGCAGGCAGTGTGGGTGAGCTAGAGAGAATGGACTACCACCACCACCCTGGGTGCTATTGGCACATGGATACAGAGGCAGTGAGGTCTTTGCAGCCCATGGTTCAAGAGGCATTAGGAAGCTGCACAGGCAGATGCTGGGGCTGGAGCTGGAGGAAGCTCAGCAGGTCTAATGCTTACTCCATGCATAAAGCGCTGGGCTCAGCACTGCCTAGAATCAGGTGATACACACCCGTAATCCCAGTAGTTCAAGGTCACCCTCAGCTACTTAATGAGTTCTAGGCCATCCTGAGATACATGAGGGAAGGAAGGGAGGGAAGGAGGAAAGAAGAAAGGGAGGGAGGGAGGGAGGGAGGGAGGGAGGGAGGGAGGGAGGGAGGGAGGGAGGGAAGAACCTTGATGACAGACAGCCACATCAATGTTACCACATTTGCATTTATACACATAACATCAGCACCCTTTCCCCTGTCCCCTGAGCCAACAGGGAAGGCTCCTGACCCTTCTACTTTGTCATCTTTCCTTGGTGGTGGGCTGGGGTCTTTAGAATAAATTGGATAGAATGGACCACCTATTCTAACCCCTCAGTTCTGGTGCATCTCCAGCAGCTGCTCCAGGGGTGCAAGGCAACTCCGTGACAGGCAGAGCTGATTTCAGATCTGATTGCAGCAAGCAGGGCAGTGTAATTGCCAATCAGGCGACAGGAGGTGAGATTCAGAACTGCATCATGGGTAGCCCCACCTTGGAGTCCTCCGGAGCAGGCAACACTGGCTGGCTACTGCCACTCACAGAGCTGAGAGGCAGAGAAGCCCCTGCATTGTCACACTGAGCTGTTGGACCCCTGCTGGGTCCCGCCAGCCCCAATCAGGGGCCTCTTGGGAAGCTGCCCCTTCCTGAGATTGCAGGGGAGCCCAGGATGGCCTCAGGGTCCTTAATGAGCTCAACCTCAGCCGCAGACTTAAGACTCAGCTGACACCATCGTATCAGGGCTGGGTGCAAGGCCAAGCGAGGGGCTGCTGCTGGCCACAGCCGCCTGGCCTTCAAATGGGTTCAGACTGGGACACCACCTGAGGTGAGAGGCGTCCCCAGCGCACCCACATCCCTCTGCAGATCTCCGAGTAAAATCACACATTCTGAATTTGAATATGAAGGCTAATAAATGAGACACGAAATCAAAATTCCTCGTATATCAAATGCGAGCCGCGCAGCAGCAGGACTTTAAATAGATCTGTGGCGACGCGCTTCAAAACGGGCGATTTGGATACGGAAGCTCTCGAGCGGGTGACTTTGGGGAGCACGCCACAGGGTCAGAACATGGCCCGTGGGCCATGCTCCTAACAGGGACGGCCAGGGCTGTGTGACCTGCCTTCTTCCTGAATGTTGCTTCTGGCTCCCACTTGACCCATTTAGAGGCCCCTGACAGTCTTCCCCAGGATTTGTCAAACCGAGCAAGCTTGTTCTTTTTCTGTCTCTTTCACCCTTTAAGGCAGGACCTATGTCTTAATGTTACGCGGTCTCCCACACTGAGGGCAGAACTCTGTCCATGGTAGACTTGGGTGAGGGGGTAAAGAGGGAGAAATACCTTAAGAAGGAGAGAGAAGTAAAGAGGGGCAAAGAGGAAGGAGGAAGGGGGAGAGGAGGGAAGAGGGAGAGAAGGGAAGAGGGAGGAAGGAGGGGGGAGAGGAGGGAGGAGGGGGAGAGGAGGGAAGAGGGGGAGAAAAGAGAGGAGGGGAGGAAAGAGGGGGAAGGGAAAATCAATGAAGGGAGGAGAGGAGGGGGAAGAAGAGAGGGAAGAGGGGAAGGAAAGAAGGAAACCAAAGAAAACAAAATGTAGAAATGAAGCTAAATTCCAAATATGGCTACAGTGGCTTTGATCTCGGACTTGCATTGTTAGAGAGAGTGAAATGATAGAATGGAGAGAGGGAGGGAGGGAGGGAGGGAGAGAGAGAGAGAGAGAGAGAGAGAGAGAGAGAGAGAGAGAGAGCGAGCTCTTTTTCAGGTGGTCTACAGGGACTCAGGTGTTGGGGCCTTGAAAGCAGCGGCATACATAGGTTTGACCTCACCACCTCACCACCCGGTGCCTCCTGAAGGGGCAGTTCCTGCAAGGCACACCTAAAACCTTACAGCCGCCGCTCCTCCCCAGCTGCTGGGGCTGGCAGGCACAACCTTGAGAGGACCATTAGGTTAGCATCATCTTTGTGTCTCATCCTTCCTCAGTTGCATTCTCCAAGAAATGAAGAGCAAATCTTATTTTAGGGATAATGCTCCAAGGAGAGCCACCTATTACCACAGGATGCATACAAGCTTGCTTTAAGCATAATTATCCAGGTACTCAGACAGACGACAGGTAGACAGACGCAGGGTATGTGAACTCAGAAAAGCAGTGCATTGCTTTTGACAATGTTTGTGAAAAGATGAACTCTCCTTTCATGCATGGACCTGCACATGTGTGACCTTGACTGGAGGCTCTGCTGCCAAGAGCTATAAAGTCTCCATTTTAAAAGAAAAATAGATTTACTTATTGTGTGAGTATTTGCTTGCACAAATGTATGTGCACCATGTGCTTGCCTGATGTCCAGGAAGGTCAGAAGAGGGTGCCGGGCAACAAGGATCTAGAGTTGTGCATAGTTGTGAGCCATCGTGCAGCTGGGTCCTTTGGAAGAGCAGCACCTGCTCTTAAGCACTGAGACATCTCTCCATCCCCTAACATCTCAGCATAGGTCCTGAGCTAGGGATTTGGTGGTTTTCTAGAATTCTCTCCATGTCTCACTGACATCTCTTTCTGCATGTTCAGACACCAGCTGCCATTCTATGCCACATGGGTTATACAGGCACTGGGGAGGGGGTGCATTTAAAAAACCCCCAGTGCAAAGAATTGCACAGGCATTGTTAGAGTCCTGGGAATAGCACTACAGTGTTCTGCGGCCACACACAGTGTAAGGCTGGTGGAAGTGCTGTGAAATTGCTACTGGCTTCTGGATATTTGCATTAAGGAAGTAAACAAGCAGCTGCTCTTATCCAAAACCCAAGCTATATTCTGTGTGGGAGCAAGTGTGTGCGTGTGTAAGTTAATATTAGAACAATGGAGTGTGCCAGCTTGCGCATATTTCCATGAGTGTACAATGTGTGATCATGTGTGTGCACAATGCAGTCAAGACTCACTGTTGTGAGACAGTTCCTGAGGAGATGTGAGCATCTCAGAGAGGGAACTGTGCTGTTTGGTTCTTGTCAGTCTGACAGAAACCTAGACATATCCAGGAAGAGGGAAGCTTAACTAAGAAATGGCCTCCATCAGATTGGCATGTCGGCAAATCTATGAGGCATTTTCTTGATTAATGATTGCTGTGGTAAGACCCAGCCCATTGTGGGTGATGCCGCCCATGGGCAGTTGGTCCTGGGAGGTATGAGAGGGCAAGCTGAACAATTCATGGGCTCCAAGCTAGTAATCAGAGTTCCTCCATGACATCTGCTTCAGTTCCTGCCTTGCATTTCTTCCATGGCTTTCCTTCATGGTGGACTATAAATTGTAAGCTGAAATAAACCCTTTCCTCCTCACATTGATTTAGGTCATGCCCGCCACAGCAATAGAGAGCAAAGTAGGACAGAAACTAATGACATACCAAGGTAATAGAACCAACAAGACCCAACTTGGTGAACCAATGTGTTTGTTGGGCTTATCAACACAAGTATAGGTGATGGGTTAATTACAGGAGCAGAAGTGCCACATCACCAAAGCCTGCCATGTGTAGCATGAGTGACAGCTCAAGAAAGCTGGAACTCACTGCACAATTTGCAGGCAACCCAACAGGTTGGAGAGTGAATCTTCCATGCATCTGGGCTTATCTGAGGGTGTCTCTAAGCAATCTTTACTTTGTAGATAAGCTTAGGGAGATTTCAGTCTATCTAAACTGGTCAGTTTCAGGGACTTCCTGAAACTTCTAAGTTGTTTACTCTCTGAGTCAAATGAGCCTCTCTTTTAAACATCCTGAGTCTGAAGAGCTTCCCTACAAGGTGGAATGTTTTACCTCAGAGGAAATTGCTACAACACACACACACACACACACACACACACACACACACACACGGAAGTAGGGAGACTTTTAATTTCCTTTGTCCTCCCTAAGTGGTGACCTCACTCTGAGCATATCCGCTCTACAGTTAGGTTTGTGTCTTACTTTTATCTATTAGTGGTGATTTGGGCAGAGCCAAACTTTCTAATTTTGATAGTTTTAATTTTTCCTTTGTAGATTTTGCTTTTCACATTGTATTTGAGAACAGTTTATCCAACCAAAACCACAATGTTTTTGTTTGTTTGTTTTTTTCTACATTTTTCCTTCAATTTCCCCACATGGAGATATTAGAAATAAAATTTAAAAGCTGGTGGCTGTGGTGGTATATAGCTTTAATCCCAGCACTTGGAAAGCAAAGGCAGTCTCAAAACCACATTTTTTTTAAAAGTTGTCATAAACATTTTCGAAAGTGATTTGTGTGTGTCTCTGCGTTATATGTGTGTGTGTATACATACTTTCAGTTCTTCTGGTTAAATATCTGAGATCTAGACCATAAGTTCTTGCAAGATTAATTTAATTTCATGAGAATTCTGAAAAGTGTTTTCTATACATGTGACCATTTTGCCTTGGGAATTCTGGTCACTTTGCAAGCCCACCAACACTTAAAATTGCAATGAAAAAAAGCCATCAGCAAGTGGAATATGAGTACCAAAGGCAACAGCATTTCACTAATGAACAGTGAGCCTGGGTGTTCTGTGGGCGTGGCTCACTTTTCTGTCTGACTCGTCTTTGGGAAAGTGTCTCTTCATATAGTCAGCCAATTTCACAACCAGACAGCTTGGTCTTATTGGATTTTTGACAAATCTCTCTATAACTTGCATGAGCCCTTTGTGAGGTAGCAATTTAAGCATCCTGGAATAATCTACACCTTTTACCTTCATTCTTTTGGTAGTGATTTGAGCAGAAACAAACTTTTAATTTGGATAAATTTATGTTTTCCTTTATAGATAAGGTTTTTCACATCATATTTAAGAATATTTGTACAACCAATGCAATGTGGGGTTTTTTCCCCTACATTTCTTCTAAGATTGCTACAGTTTTGAGTTTTACATTTATATCTGTGGTCAATTTTTAGCTATAGACAGAGGGTCTGTTTTTCATATGGCGTCCAGTGGCTGCAGGGCCACTGGCTGACAGGACTGTCTTTTCTCCATTGAATTATCTTTCTACTCTTGTCAAAAATCAATTGTGTGGGTCTATTTCTGGGCTCCATCCTCCTGTATCGATCCCTGTGTGTCCTTTTGCCAGTACGGCATTGTCTTGATCGTTGCAGCCATAGACTGAGTTTGGGAATTAGGTAGTCTTAATTTTGTGCTTTTTCAAAATTATTATGATTCCAGTAACTTGCCTTTCTACATAAATTTTTGAATCAGCTTGTCTGTTGCAAAAGAATCCTGCTAGGGTTTGATGAGGACCAGCTTCATATCTGCAGGTGAATTTCCAAAGAATCGACGAGCTGATATTACCTGCAGATGCACGCATGGAGTACTACTCTGTGTGTGCAGGCCTTTTTCCAATCATCCTGTGGCTTTTCATATGTTCTGTCCTCTATTCCATGATATAAACAGCTGAATGCTTCATTTTTGTGATTCAGTTGAAAGACTATTTGGAAGTAATTCCCAGTTGTTAGTTGGGAATACATATATGTACATGTCCTTCCATATTGCTGTACTGCAGTCTTGTTAAATGCATGTGTCAGTCTTAGGATATAATATGTAGATTCTGCAGGATTTTTGTGTAGTGGGGATATCACTAGTAAAGAGATGTACGTTTCTTCTCCTTCACGATTCATGTAATTTTTTTTTCTTGCCCTTGTCTATGCTTAAAGGAAACTTCTCTTATATGATATTGGACAGAAACAGAAATGGTTAAATGTCTTACCTTGGTCTTCTGGTGTGGCTTATTTCTTTGCTTTTGTTTTATTATTTTAGATGGGCCCTGGCTGTCATTGAATACACAGCAATCCTCTTTCACTGGCTTTTCTCATGATGACATTACAGGCATGTGCTACTGTATTCTACTCATTCCCAGTGTTGTAAGAGAAGTAGCCGCCCCTCCCCCAAAGCCAGCAGGAGGAAGGCTCAGGCTTGTGGTGCACATTGGTTCTGTTGGGCAAACACTTCTGGTTTACTGAGGTTTTCATCGAAGTTCAGTGTATTTGGCCAAGGGCTTCCTGAGCCTCCACAAAGACACCTGTGCCCATGTTTGTAGGGAGCAGAGGAAGCATAGACACACATACACACGTATATACACACACACACACACACACACACACACACATACACACACACATACACACATATACATACATACACACATACACACACACATATACACACATACACACACATACACACACACACACACACACACACACACACACACACACACACACATATAAAAATTAAAACTTTTTTTTAAAGAAAAGATACCCAAGAAGCTTCCCTTCCCTCCCACCCTTTCATCCGGTCTCCCCTGTATTAGCACCCTTTTCTCACTGCTCTGACCAAGTACCTTACAAAGACAATGTGAGGAAGGAGACTCTATTTTGGCTCACATAAGACTTTCATGGTAGGGAAACCACAGTGGTGGGGGCATGAGCTGCGGGCCTTGGTGCATCCTCAGTCAGGAAGCGGAGAGAGATGGACAGTGGGGTGCAGTGGCCTCCTCATCTCTGTTCACTTTAGGACCCTGGATAGCAGCACTAAGTTCCCTCGGGGTGGGTCTTCCTTTCTATGTTAATCCTGCCTGAAGACGCCAAAGTGTGCAGTGCTCACAAAGCTCCGCAGTCATGAAGGCCCTGCTGGCTCCCTGACAGGCTGCTCCCCACCTCTGCACTCCAGCCCCACAAAGACCTGGGACAAGGAGGTCTCAAACACCCAGCTTAACCTTGAGTGACTGGACATAGAGCACGAGGCCTTGATGCGGCCAGGAACGTTCCCACTCACTCACCTTTCTGTTTCCTTTCCAGTTGCCCCAATAGTAAGCCATCCTCTTGCCCTTGGGCATACAGTCCCGCAGTTTGTTACTGTGCGGAGCTAGACCCTGAGGTCTCCAGATGGGATCAGAGGGCTTTCAACACCCCAGCCGGGCCACTGATCGGTGATGGTCTTCCTTGCCCTCCGTTTCCTTCTTCTTCCTTGCCCTCCTTGTCCTGTGCCAGTCTCTCGCCTTCATCTATGCCTTCTCTAACCTCTTGTCTTTTCTCCAAATGTATTCCTTGCCCCCCACCACACTGCCTGATACAGATTCTTTAGTTTGATCTCCAACTTTTTATTTAAACCAACTGGCACGGCTTGTGAATGCTTTAAAAACACATTCTAATAAACTAAGTGCTATCTAGGGAATAGGGAGAGCACAGAGGCAGAGCAGGAGCTGTGGGGGTGGGAACGCTTGACCACAGTTGGAAGACTACAGATAGCTACTGTAGAAAATGCCCTACATATAGTCCTGTGAGAAGTTAAAACAGACTAACAGCATCCAGAAAAATCAGTGCGTGGATGTGATGGTTTGTATATGTTTGGCCCAGGGAGTGGCACTATTTGGAGGTGTGGCTTCTTGGAGAAGATGTGGATGTGGGCTTTAAGACCCTCATCCTAGCTGCTTAGAAACCAGATGTAGACCTCTCAGCCTCTCCTGCACCACGCCTGCCTGGACACTGCCATGTTCCTGCCTTGATGATAATGGCCTGAACCTATGAACCTATACCAGCCCTAATTAAATGCAGTCCTTATAAACCCTGATTTGGTCATGGTGTCTGATCACAGCAGTAAATCCTGCTAAGACAACGCCCCTTTCTGAGTGTGCACAGGGAGTCAGCTGCACTGAGTAAAAGCTAGTTACTTCGTGCGAATGCAGTTTCTCACTTCTATATTCAAGTACAGGAGCGATATCCAGTGCTCAGACTCATGTACTAGAGTTAGCCAGCAATCCAGCTCTGGTTTATTTTGAGGACTGGAGAGATGGTCCAGAGGTTAAGAGCACTTGCTGCTCTAGCTAAGGACCAATTACCTGCACCTGGATAGCAACTCACAAACATCTATAACTCCAGTTTCCAGGCATTGGGTGTCCTCTTCTGGACTCTGGGGGCACTAGGCATGCATGAGGTGTGCCTACACACATGCAGGGGAAACACTCATACACATAAAATAAAATAAATTTTTTTAAAGATTGTTATTGGGTCTCCTGGAGATTGTGGAGAATGGATGGACAGGAAGGGTAACTAAGACAGTGCCTCCTACTCTTGTTGCTATACCGAACATTGATTTGTTTGCTTGGCTGGTTTGTTTTGAGACAGGGTCTCTCTACGTAGCCCTAGAAGGCCTTGAACTCACAGACATCTGTTTGCCCTGCCTCCTAGGTGATCTAAGGAAAGCACCACCACTCCCTGCCTGAATAGTGACTGTTTGAAGAAACAATTGATACAAGCTATGAACCTTTTCACACTGTATTGGATCTTGCTAATGCTTCTTGTAACAGCCTCTTAACAGATGTCTCCAGAGACCAATTACCACCTGCAGTGGTCTTTACCTGTCCACTCTTTGTAAAAAGGTGTCATTACAAAATGTTGCAGTGGAAAAAAAAAATGTTGCAGTGGCTGCCCTATACTGAGTCCTACAGGGTTAGAAAGGCACCTGAGAGATTTGCAAGAACCCCTAAGGAACAGGGTGGGGCATCAGACAGGCTACTGTGGCAAGGCATAGTTACAAGGTTTCATGGATAGGTAAGACACAGATGATACCACAAAAAAGAATGAGAAAAATCCTCCAACAGCTGCCTGCCTGTAAACATTTAGAACAACAGTTAAGAAGTTTGAAGGGAAGCACTCTGGGTAAGGTTAAAAAAGACATCCCCAGAGGGCAAGGTTCCTGTGCCAGAGATGAACTACTTCCTAACTGTGGTTGATTGCAGAGGCCCCCTGGGGTTTCTAGCCACCAAGACTACCAGACTACAAGACTACCAGGTTCTACAGCTGAACACAGCCACGTATATCGATTGTAGACCTGAGAACTCCAGCTGGTATGGAACTGGAAGCTTCCTCCTTGCTGCCTGGCTTTTGCTTTGCTAGAAGGCATTTTTGTAGGCTACCGGTGGAGTTTTGTTTTGGTTTGTTTTGTTTGTTTGTTTGTTTTACAGCAGTCCCCCAGGGCTGCAGATCCTGCAAGCTGTATTATCAACATGAAACCTTGTGTTTACTGATACAATAGTGGCTTGACTGCTAGGTGTATAACCAACTGCTTCTTGGTTGGATTCGAGCCTGTTCCACATCTGGTGCTGTCAACCCTGTAAGTATTCTTTGCTCTGGGAGACCTTGAATGTAATGAGAAAACCACCGCTGTTGTTTTAGTAAACAGATATGCTGTACTTATGAAGCTGTTGGGACCATAGGTTGCTGCTACTGTCAGCCACATTGAGGGAAACTTGTATTTGCAGTATCAGTTGCTGTGAAAACCCAGCCACCCCAGATCACTCTGTCTTGTTCACTCTCTCTGTCTCCCAATCTCTATCTGGCTCTATCTCTTATGCCACAACTGGAAGACAGCCTTCTGCTCTCCTCCCACCCCCAATAAATCTCTTGTGTTAGCTCTCCTATAGGGTAGCACACCTTACCCCCAACCTGCAAAGGGTACATTTTGCCCTGCTTTACCCTAACGAGACTAACAAAGACTTGGTAGGGTTCTCTAGAGTCACAGAACTTATGGAATGTCTCTCTATATTGAGGAAATTTATTGTGATGACTTACTGTCTGTAGTACAACTAACCCAACAATGGTCAGCTGTGAATGCTAAGTCCAGGAATCTAGCAGTTGCTCAGTCCCACGAGGCTAGTTGTTTCAGCTGGTCTTCAGTAGAAGTAGGTTCCAATGGATATGCTGGCAAGTAAGTGTAAGCAGGTGAAGTGTAAGACTCTGGAGAGCCTTAGCTTACCAGGGACCCCCTGAGTGAACCACATGGAGCTGGAATTGATGCAAAAAGCAAGAGTAATTTATTGTTCCAGTGCACTGGGGTCGTCCCAGACCCAAAGGAGAGGTGGCAACTACCTGAAGCCGGTTTGGTGAGTTCTTATATGGTTTCCAGGGGCAGAATAGAGCATCAGCAACTAGGCACAATATTATTGGCGGAACAGTGTGCCCTTTAAACTGATTGGTCTTTAGGGAATGAGGTAGTAGGGGCTTACTCAGCCTCTCCCTTCTGGCCTAAGTGCTCTCTGACCTGTCTCTTCCAGGAAAGGCAGTTGGGGGAGGGGAGGAGAGTCTGGCTGAATTTTCTAATGACTGAGCTGATCTCTTCAGAAGAGTGAGTCTTCCTTCTTCCAATGTCCTTTAAGTAGGTCTCCAGCAGAAGGTGTGGCCCAGATTAAAGGTGTGTACCACCATGCTTGAATCTGGGACTTGCTTTGTCCCGGACTGACCTTGAACTCAGATATCTGCTTGCCTCGGTTTCCTGGGATTAAAATCGTGTACTAACTTACGTGGGCCTATGCTTTTCATAGCCAGTATGCCTCAAGATCTCCATGCCAAGATCCAGGTCAGAAACTTGTGTCTTCCAGCCTCAAGATCTGGATCACAGGTGTGCCCTCCAATTCTGGATTGTAGTTGATCCCAGATATAGTCAAGTTGGCAACCAGGAACGGCCGTTACAGTAAGCTTTCCTGGGGCTTGTGTGCTGCCCACCTGTGATCTGAGCCACACTAGGAACCTCTTATCTCCAGTCCTCACTTCCACCCATCACTGGGTACCCCATCCTTCAGTGGCAATTGGTAAGTTCTTCCTCTCAGTCAGAGTAAATGCTTCCCTGAGTCTCTGGCAAAGGTCATCTGACCATTTCCCTTGGGTGAGTTTTCAAGCACAGTTTTCACCTTCTGGATTCATTTGAAAGTCCTGATACCAAGTGTCTTAGGGTTTTACTGCTGTGAACAGACGCCATGACCAAGGCAGCTCTTATAAGGATAACATTTAGTTGGGTCTGGCTTACAGGTTCAGAGGTTCAGTCCATTATCATCAAGGCAGGAGAATGGCAGCATCCAGGCAGTCATGGTACGGGAGGAGAGTTCTACATCTTGTTCCCAAGGCAAATAGGAGAAGACTAGTTTCCAGGCAGCTAGGATGTGGGTCTTAAAGCCCACACCCACAGTGACACAACTACTCCAACAAGCCATACCTCCAAATAGTGCCACTCCCTGGGCCAAGAGGATTCAAACTGTGACACCAGGCATTCCACCAAGGTACCTTTCACTGCCTTATCCTAACAATCACCTCCCAAAATGCCACCAGCAAGCATTCAGCTCCTGAGCCTGTGAGGAATGCTTTTATCTCAAATCCTGACTCTGGGAGTTGAGTGATTTATCTGGCCCACAAAACCATCAGCCCAATGGTTTAGGCTTCTTCCTTCTTCCTTCTTCCTTCTTCCTTCTTCCTTCTTCCTTCTTCCTTCTCCTTCTCCTTCTCCTTCCCCTTCCCCTTCTCCTTCTCCTTCTTCTTCTCCTTCTTCTCCTTCTCCTCCTCCTCCTCTCCTTTCCTCCTTCTCCTCTTCTTCCTCCTCCTCTTCCTCCCCCTCCTCTTCCTCCTCTTCCTCCTCTTTCACTTTTTTTTTTTAATGAAAAAGTAAAAGCTGCAAATCTCCCAGATGTCTGCTCAATAGAGTTCTGTTCTAGCTCCTTCAAGGCTTATCTGCAAGCACACAGCAACTCTGACCTTGCAAGCAACTTGAAGAGTCTGAGGTAGAGATGAGAGAGCATCCTATGCAGGCAGGAGCAGTGTGGGCTACAGTGAGTGATACAGCAATGGAGATAAAAAACATCTGGTCAGCCCCATGATCCCTGTGTTTGTGTGGGTGTCATTCTGCCCCCTCGCAATCCTTCCACAGATTGCAAGCATGGTCCAGGCATGTCCAAGCATGCCCAGATTGCAAAGGAGCAAGGGCCTCTTCGTGGTCCAAAGCCTTCTCAATGAAGGACGGCATCCCTGTGGCTCCACGCTCGGCACACACCTGAGGGGGAAGTGTGGTCCCTTGAGAAGGTATTCCTGGTTTCAGGTTTGTGGGGCCTGAGGGCCGGACATCACTGCAATGCTGAGTACTGTTGATTAATAGGACGTATCCCTTTGTTGTCTGTTCCATAGCCCGCTGTCTCACAGAGGTGCTTAAGCTAGTTCTCATAAACACAGGGAGCAGGCCTGGGCTACACAGCAGGACGCTCTTTGTTTTAAAACCCAGAGTGTTGAGGCAGTCATGACCCACAGGGACATTTTCTGGCAGTTAGCAAGTGGCCAGAGGAGTTTAAAATCCTGGGGTGAAATCAAAGGCCCTTAAGAAAAAAACACATAAATGAAAATGGCCACTTGGTCATTAGTCACCAGGAGTTGTCTGACCCGGGGGTGGGACAGTATTATTGCTATTATGAACTATACAAATGTAGAGAAGAAAGTAATTACCTCCTTCAGATCCTGAAAAGTTAATGTTGAACCGCTTGTTACCATGGACACAACAGCTGTTTGCAGCACTGGTCTTTCCGTGGTCGGTGAGGATGCTCTGTAAAACCAGCAAACCCACCACGGTTCCCTGTCTCAAGGCACACTTCCTGGGCAAAGGAAGCACGTGGCCTCACCAACAGACACAGAAGTGGGAAAGAGAGAAGGTGAGTGTGTGCAGGAACCAACTTGCAAGAACTAAAGTGACTGAGCTGTAGCTCTGTGGGACCCCAACTAACAGGGGAGGTGGGAAGAAGGAGGAGACGGAGAGGAGAAGAGGGGGAGGGAGGGGGAAGAAGGGGGGAAAACTGGGAAGAAGGGGGAGGGGAGGGAAGGAGAAGAGGGAGGGAGAGAAGGAAAGGAGGAGGAGGAAGGGGAAGGGGAAGGAAACAGCAGCTACAACAACTGTAGCAGCTAGAGAGCTGTCCTATAAGGAGATCCCAAGCTAATTTGATCCTATAGACTTAAAAACACTTCTTCACTATCTTTTCGGGAGATCCCGCTTGTGGGCTGGGAGATGCTTGGAGATGTCCTTGTTCCTGAAAACAGAAGAAATAAAGGAAAACCTGTTTTAAAGTGGATGTAAGTGTTTTCAAAGGCTTCTCTGTTGCCATTGCTGTTTTGGGCAGGGTGGGTGTGTGTGTGTGTGTGTGTGTGTGCAGGTTGTTGCCCTCTTTCCCAAAGACTCCAAATGGATTTGGATTTGCAAAAGTAGAAAGAAAATGTTATTTTGAGCAAAGCCATAAAAGAGTTCAGAACTGCCAGGCAGTGGTGGCTCACCTTTAATCCCAGCACTTGGAAGACAGAGCCAGGCAGATTTCTGAGTTTGAGGCCAGCCTGTGCTACAGAGTGAATTCCAGGACAGCCAGGAAACCCTGTCTTGAACACCCCCCACCCCCCAAAAAAGAGTTCAGAACCCACTGCACTCAGCAGTTGGCATGTGAGTGGAGATAGCCAAGGTCTCTTATCACTGTTTGGGGGTTCCGTTTATGGGGTTTTAGAGAAGGGGGAGTTTGTTTGTTTGTTTGTTTTTAATAGATCTTCTTTTACACTTATTTAATTTGAGTGCACATATGTTAGGGTTCATGTGTGTTACCACATGGATGTAGAAGTCAAAAGCCAACTGGCAGGATTCAGTTCTCTTCTTCGACCTTGGGGGTTTCAAGGATCCAAATCAGGTCAGCAGATACTTGTGTATGCGCCAGGCCATCATACTGACTGGGTTCTCCATTTTGATTGGCCTGACCTTTCCCATAATGCATATGATTTTAATTACATGTACCATGCTAGTCATAAGATAGCAAATAGGGGATTCTTCAGAAGTTAAGGACAGAGTCTTCTTTGTACACAGAGACAAGACCAGGTCAGGCTGCACTGATCTTTCCATTCTTCATACCTGAATACAAAGAGAATATATCTGAATAAAGACCAAGTTTGATGATCACTAGGAGAGAATAAACTTTTACTTTTGATCAAGAAAGGTACACAAGTAGCCAGAATAAGTAGGGGCAGGCATCTGAACTCACTAGGTACATTGCTTGGAGAGAGGTGGGTGTACACCATTGGTGCAAGTAAAGGAGCCAGACTCCCGAGTGCCTTGTTTAGAGAAGGGGAGAAGGTGTGGATTGCTGAGGAGATCCTGAGTGAATGAGTCTAGAGCCCAGCTATGTCAAGGATCCAAGAGCAGGCAGCCTCAGACACTGAGAACTCCAGATGTCCATACAATTCCTCAAGGAAATAAAATCAACCTACACAGTGTATGCTGACTCTCCTGCTAAAGAGAGCCAAGCTTGGGTCACGTCTGTTATTTTTAGTCATTTGTCTTCCTATGGCTTTTATTAGAACCATCACTCCATGACAGATAAGAACCAGGGCCATAGACTGATGATCCCAGCTACAGTTCAACAGCAACAGTCAGAAATGATTCTAACGCTGTCTTTAAAAGCAGAAGAGAGAGAGCTGTGTTGGTTACCTTTCCACTGATACAGAGCACTTAAGAAAACCAACTCAAGGGCTGGTCCTGGCCCATAGTTTCAGAGGTATTGGCCCACAGTCGGTTGGCCTGTTGCTTTGGAATTCTGGCAAGGCAAAAACTGTCCTGGCCAGGATATTCAACAGAGCAAAGCTGTTCAGCTCACGGTGGCCAGGAATCTGAACGGGAAAGCCTGGCTTCCCGACATCTCCCTTGAAGACATACTCCTGATAATGACTTAAGGCCTCCTATTGGACACTACCTCATAATGACCACCAACAGCAACATCCCAAGGTCCCAAACCCTGAACAGCTGGGTCTACCCCAGAGAGAAACCACCTTCCACCTTTGCTTAGACAACATTCCTTCTTAGGGCACCACAGAAAGCTCGGACCCTTTCCCAAACACTTTGCTGCCCCCCCTGATGCCACCATCGGGGTGGCATCTAATGAGAAACTGTCCCAAAGACCCAAGTCCATCTGGCAAGTGTGGTAGAGAGCCATGGAAGGACCATCCTTCCCTCCCTGCCTTCCCACCCTGACTGCTGTAGAAGCCATGGCCTCAGAAGCTGTGTTTGGGCTACAAGAGTGTCCACCCAGTGCCAGGGGTGAAGATGTGGAGTTCTTCTCATTGCGCGTGTTAACGATGAAGTTAGCCTACGGAAGCCTCCCTAAGCTGTCTCACTCGCTCGCTCGCTCGCTCAACCGCTCACTCACGGTGTGGCCCATGCTATCAAACTGCATCCTGAGCATCTTCACTGAGTCTCCACTCCCCCTTCCCTCACCTCAGCCTCAGCCTGTGGGATGCTCACACCAGCCATTCTTCCTCAGCCTGGTTTCTGGAACCTTCAACACCTCCTGGTCACATCATCTGTGTACCTCAGTTTCCTCACATCTTTCCATGGGACAGACGGGGGGGGGGAGGTCCTTCTGGAAAGACAGACTCCCCAGTTGCTTTAGGTTCCCTTTTTCTCAAGTCCAACTGTCTCCTCATCCCTCCTGTCTTACCTGACCCCTATTCTTTCCTTCTGGTTGTATCCATCTGTCCAGGATCCCCCAGCCCAGAGCTTGACCTGTGACAATATAGTCTCCTGCACCGTTTATAACATCCACATGTCTCCTCCCTCCTAGCAGAGATGAGAGCTGTGTTTCCAGAGGTCATGAGTCCTGGATTTGGGTGGTTCTGGGGACTGGCTGATTGATATAGGGTCACTGGTGTACACTGGTGTACACATAGGGCGCCTGCTTCCACTTGGGATCAAGGGGATCTTTAGCCCACCATCCAACTGCCCATGGTGCCTTCTCAGGCCCAGAACTCCTTGTAGCCCTGCTATGGAGGGCCATGCGTAACGCAGTGGAAAGCTGCCCTCAAGACGTTATTGTCCCAGGAATAAAGACCCTTGCCTCACCCACTGAGACCCCTTCCACTCATATTGACTAAGACAGTTCTGGAAGTGGCTGGGGAATTGGGCTGCCTTCCTCTAGAGAAGAATGACCACTGCAGCCACAGCCAATCTTCTCTCTGGAAGTGCACACATTTCCCAAAGGTTAGCCCTCTGCCGCTATCTTCCCACACGCTTGAAGTGACCAGGACAGGCCACTAGGGAGTCCAAGGTGACCTCTTCCTTCCAGACCTTTTCTTTCTTTCTTTTTTTTTTTTTTTAAATATATTCAGCTGTGAGATGACACACAAATAAGGAAAAGTTAAAAATAAGGCTTTACTTCATTGTGGCTATTTCCACTCCTTTACATTGTCAAAAATTGTTATTTGTTCCAATTCAAAGCAATCCTTTAGCTTTGATTCTAAACAAGGCTCAGCATTTGGCTGCTTTACGTATTCATAAGCCTGTATTCATGCCAGCACTGTGATATTTAAATATGCTCACACACAGGTATTAAATTAAGTGCTTTACTTTTTGTTTGTTTAATCAGTCATCTGTGTCATCCCCCGGTGTGGCGAGCACTGGAGGCGGTGGCAGCAGCTTCTTTGTGGGTCTGCAGACAGGGAGAATGTAGTCCTGTCAAGAGCAGGGCTGTGCACTGCTCCGTCCCCTGCTCATGTAAGCAAGAGCTGAGTGGGGAAAACAAAGACACTGGAGTTTGTGGAATCATATTTAAAAAATAATAACTGAGAACAGTCTCAACAATAACTGCATAGTTAATTTTGCCTCCGGCCTTCATTCTTTAACACTGCTTATTATGCACACAGAAGTCTGAGAATCTTTCTGCTATATTTCCTGCTGTTGAAGCAGTGTTTCCCCAGATTTGGGGTGGCCATCATCACACTTCTGTTAAACTGTCAGGAATCAAATAATAGTGAGTGCAGCCTCCTCCGGTGAGTTTCTGAGCGAGAGCCCTGGGCCCTAGGAGCAAGTTGATGCTCCCAGCCAGCCATAGAAGTTCCCGAGCACTATCAAGAAAGGGTTCCCTCTAAAGACGCCAGTGAAACAGAAGCATGGCCTGGCGGTGAACCAAAAACTCCCGCATACACTAACTTTAAAGGCAGCTTCTACTCTCAGCCACTAAGCAGAAATTTCTTGTTGCTAAAGGACGTGTGCGTGGACTCCACCAATGCCACCGCTGTCCTGCACAGCAATCTGTGGGTGTGTGCTTATCTACAGATGCGTTTGGCTGCACAGCCGCATTCGGACATATATATCCTCATAAGGCCCTGTTTGCCAAACTCATAGTGATTTCTGTAATTATACACAGAATGTATTTTCCCAAACACACAAAGAAGATCTTCATGCTGCCACTTAGGGTCTAGATTGAACTTAAACCACTACTTAGTCGATCTCTCTTAATAGGATACTAAAAGGAAATTTTATGACAACATTATCAGTAGCATTTTGCTGATAATTAGAATAACAATAATAATACCGAGATATTTTTTCAGTAATAATGGTGTTATTAATGAGATTTTTATGAAAGACAGGCTTCTTTGCTATAATTATGAAAATTGATCTTTTGCATTTTACTTGTTCGCTGAAATCAGATAAGTGGCTTAACTCCATGTATTATTTCTAATAAATATTCAAAAGAATGCATTTAAACAAGGCTCCTCATTCTATTCTTGCTCATATTCCTTGCATTTAAATAAAAGTGTAATTGCTCTGCTTTTTAAACTGCTAGTTTGGATTAGCTGTCTAACCTGCACAGGGTAGCTGTTTGCTGTTTGCATTTTTAATAGCTTTATTACCATTTGGTGAAGCCTTAATTTCTGACTCCCTTGAAGAGTCCTGCCTTTAAGTCAGCGCTACAATTTAACCAGCAATAATCTGTCAAGATAAGATAAAGAGCCACACCGGAGGAAGCGCTGTGTTTTTGTGTAGCATCCTGTCATTGTTAAAGGCAAGATCCGAGCCGTGTCAAAATGTAACCTCCGAAAGTTTCCTAAACTTTGTAGCCCAACTTCCTGGTTCATGTTTTTACTCACCGGCTCCTGAGTGTGCTATCTCCACCAGGGAGAGCAGTTATAACACGGGTCTCATTATCTGAGAGCATATCCCTAAGGACTGGACTTATACAGCAGACTATATAGCTATGTCTATTTATAGTGAGCATGTATACACTCAAGGAAGCTGCAGACACAGAAAAAAAAATCTGTGTTTCAGCAGAGGAGGTAATCTGTGTCTGAGCATGTGAGCCTGTGAGTGCCTGTGTATGCGGACATGTGTGTTCCTGCGCACATGCATATGTGTGTGTTTCATTTTAAAACTCATGTCAAATCTGCAACAGCGAAGGGGGGTCTTATGAACTGGTTCACACCCTCTGTCCAGCACCAACAACTAGCAGTTCTCAGAGTCTTACTTATTCCATACCCCACCACCAGCAAGTCCCGAATGTATAAGGTTGTATGTAAAGATTTAAGAATGAATCTTCAAAGAAGGAGTCTTTTTTTAAATTAGGATTATGTGGAAATTAAACTAAGTCATTAACACCATAAAAGACCTAATTATAGACCAGCTTACTTCTCAATTAACTGTTATAGAGGCAATATAGGTTTTGTTTTTCAATTTGCCTTGTAACTCACGTTTGACTCGAATGACTGTGATTTCAAATGTTTCCTGACATTTGATTTGCAGGTCTCTCTCACCACCCTTCACTCTTCCTCAGTCCGTGTGATTTACTCCTGGGGGAGCCGCCACCTGCCCACCAGCCATCTATCCACACGGTGAGATGCTCACAGTTTACTTTCTCTGTTGCATCCAACTGGTCTGGCAGTCTCCTCTGCATTTCCTTTGAGCTGTAGTCAGATCTGGGGGCTAATCAGATTCTGTTTGGGATGGACTTTCTAACGGTTCTGAGACACCCCGTTCCCTTTTTGTAACTGTAGAAGTTCTTATGCTCAGCATCTCAAGAGACTCGTGAATTCATTTTGGGTTTCAGCAAGGCCAGACCCTAAGGCCACCACCCTCCTCCACTTACCAGCTGGACACATCTCTACGAAGACATTTTTCCTGATATTTTAAGTCTGGTTACGAGTTGTGCAGTTTATATTGGGGAGGCGGGATAAGTATCCGATCCCTTCTTTTTATTTACTAGTTGTTAAGATAATGAATCATTCATTAGCATCTTCCACTGGCACCAATTATTTTTCAGTTTAATTAAGAACTCATGGGCTTAAGCAGATGTGTTGAGTTGCAATTGCTGCCGTTACATTCTGACGATCAAATTGTCTGCTCCTGGCCATCAGAAGCTTGCTTGCCCATATCTGTCTGTCTGTCACCCCGGAGGTGGGACAGACACCCCAGCTCTAGCTGTCCAGAGGAGCCTCAAAGAGCTGCTTCTCCAAGAAATCTGGCTTGTTTTAGTTGAGTTGTGTCTGACATGATCTCTGGCCCAGACACCCTCCATGCCCATGTGCATTACGCAGATCTGTATTTACCTTCCTGTATTAAGACTCCAGGAGCAAGCACACACAAGGTGGCATCTACCTCTTGTCACCAAGTGGGCTGTAGAAACGTTGATTCCAGCATCTGAAGAGTGAGTTCCTTCAAATGGACGCAACAGAAGCTACAGTCAGTTCCATGTGCTGCCAACAGAGTGAAGGCGTCTCATCAGCACACTATTTCTGTCACTAACTTAAGGTCACAAGATTCTGACGAGCCAGATGTTATATCCAAGTGATGGCTTCTGAAGTATGGATGCCCAATGCCTTATGGATCTAGGGCAATCTTCCCCAGTGGTATTCTGCTACACCTCTACCATTGGGTCATGGGAGCAGAAATTTTCCTTCCAGAGTAAAGTCCACTGGGAAGAAACTCCTCAGGGTGGATGCTGCCTGCAGGAGGAAGGCTCTCAAGGATGCTCATCGGCTGATTGATTCCGAATGATGCATGCCAGCTGCTGGACTTAATCAATGGGATAGAGATAAGAAGAAAGGCTGGCAGAGGCAGGCTGGCCCTGTAGGCCAGAAAGGCAACTGGCAAGGTAGACCATGCCAGCTCCACCGACTACCTTGCTATGAAACCTTATGAAAGTGTAGTCCTGGTTCTCCAAGCAACCTTCTGACCCACCTTCTGCTTTCCCTCACCCCTCAGGTTCTCTATAGCTTCATTCCCTAGAGAGCAGATCCCTAAACTGCCCATCTTCACAATGTCCAGTCTCCCTCCACAAAGCCTACATCCCACATCCGTGCATGCCCATCCTGTCCAGGGCTTCCCACAGCAATGACTGCCCCCATCATACTCCTTGAGGATCCTCCCCATAGCTGGAGTGGGAAGGTGGGGATGCTGTGTTCTACACTGGGTATTTGTGAGCGCTGACTTCTGCTGTAGCTCACAGTACCACCCACTGTACGGATGGTTAATGTTGCTCTAGGACCTGATACCCTCCGCTGTGGAGACTGTAAAGCTGCCCAACTATGACCACACACCCATGGGGCTCTCCTCTGGCTTCTTCTGGATGACAAAGTCACCTGTGCTTTGCTCAGCATGAGTGGCCATGTCCATCCTTGAGAGCTCACAACTCTAAGTGGAAAGGGAAACCTGGCCAGTTATCCCTGGATTTCTGCTGTTAACAGCTGGGTGGCTGATTTCATGGTGCCCCATTTACAAGGTGTCTTTGCTCCTCAGAGGGGACTGAGAGTCCTTGCGGTACTGCTGGGGGGAGGGGCAGAGATGTGAGGAAGCCACCGAAATTGCTGTTGTTGCTCTGGGTGATAACAGGGCATCTATTAAGTAGAAGACCGGGGCAAAGGACTTCTGTGGGCTGAGGAGAGGCCACACCTCACTTCACTGCACCTGGGTCCTGAGCAATGGACATCCCGGGAGGTGTCACAGAGTCCACAAAAAATACAGCCTACAGGAATCCAGCCAGTGAAAAGGGAATCTACCTCTCTGCAGACCCCACTCCTTCAGACACGGAGTGGGTCTCCCCTAGGCTTCTGCCCCCTATGCTACATCAGTAGAGGATGGAAACACAGACACCAGTTAGAAATGACTCAGACCTTCAGACGCAGGGGTGAAGCAAGCTGGGCAGGGCAACCAGAGAGCAGTCATCGTCTGATGGGACAAAGGGACCTAGGTAAACCTTGCTGTGCCCTGCTGAGCTCCCCCACCCTGCCGAGGCAGTGCACTGTTGTCTGTCCCTGTTGCCCCCTCCCACCAGAAGAGTCACTGACCTTCAATCAGTTGGTGTGACACTTGCTCTGAGCCTGAAATCCCTCCAGTTCAGCAACAGAATCAAGCTCCAACAAGGTCAATGGACACGTGTCTGGCTGTGGTCCTATGTGTCCAGACAGTGTTCCTTCAGAACACTGACTGTCTGCCTCCTTTGAAGATCTGGCTATCTAGCAAGAAGACAAGGACCAGGGGATAGGACAAGACTCCTGCTTGTCACAGACAGCACACCAAGTGCAGGCTGTAGAGCAAGTCCTTGCCTAAGAGAAAGTTCTAGAAAGGTAGCCACAGCCCTGGCCATCTCACCTCACCTCTTCCTGGGAATTTGAGTGACAGATTCCCTTTTCTGAAGATGCGTGCTGCCATCCAGACTCAGGTAGCCTCCCCTTCACTCCTCAAGCTCAGGTAGTTTCTCTGTCCCTCTAGGGACTGGGACCACAGCGTAGGTTCATGAGACAGGAGCTTTTAATCTCCTTGACTCCTGTTCTAGAGGCAGCCAGCATTCATCATGAGTGTACATTAATAAATAGTCCCTGAACTAAAATGACTCGAAGATGTTACATCTCAGAGGAGGTGTCTCTGAAAGCAGAAGTCAAGGGTTATGTGGCTAGTTTCTAACAAGTGAAAGGATTTCAAGACCGGATATTTGTCATTCTTTCCTGCTTGCTGTTCTAAAACATTGCCTGGCTGAGAGCAGTCTCCTCAAGGGAATGGAGAATGAGCGCCAGCAGCCACACCGTGAAGCAGCCACACCATGAAGCATGCTCAGTGCCAGCTGGGGCTGAGACAGGCCCCAGAGTCCTCGCTGGTCACAGGAATTTGGGGAGCCGCTGTCCTCATTTCCCACTTTCTGATGCATCCCCGAGGGCACATTTGATATAGATACTAGAGAAAATCAAGGAAGCAGCACCCGCTTGTGCTCGATGTTAGCAGGGAACCCAGGTGAAGGAGCATCTCACACATAAACCAACCATCTTGTGGCCACGCAAACAGGCGGCCCAACTGGCTGTCCATGAAATGAGAAGAAAGACACCTTTCCAGTGGGACAAACAACTTTTTTCAGAGGAAAGAAGGAGCTGAAGAGACGGCTCAAGTAAAAGGTTGGTACTTGCTGCTCTTCCCGAGGACCTGAGTTCTGTTTCCAGCACCCACCAGCCCGCAGCTCACAACCGTCTGTCTGTGATTCCCAACTCCAGCAGCAGGGAATCCAAAGCTTCGGCCTCTGGAGGCACCCAAGTCGCACACACATACCCACATGCAGACGTCACCTGCGTGTAACTAAAAATAAAAATAAGTAAGTAAACAAAGCTGCAGAAACAATCAAGAGAGTGTTCTGTGTCACCATTTGGAACCGGGGCTTCCCCACAGGCCAGTGTGGGTGTGTGAACTGCCACCATGAGAGTCACCGTGTTGGAACGAATAGTGTGCTCACTGACACACGGAAAGCCTGCTGCGGCGCCGGCGGCGGCGGCGGCGGCTGCAGAGGGATAGAACCAGGGCAACATCACGTGACACGGTTCTGAATCACATGTGACAAGGAGTGAGCCTCGAAAGGCTCTCCAAGTGGTCAGAAGACAGTGTTCAGGAAAGAGCTCAACCCAGAGGTTCTCCGGAGTTCTTCGAAACCTTCCTCCCTCATTATTGCCGCAGGTTCAGGGCAACTGGATCTGGATTGTGACACAGCCACACACAGTGAACTTGACAGCCGGCCAGATTTCTGTTTTCAATCAGTTTAGGGTTACTATAATCTCATTATAATGCTTGAAAGGCGACTAGTAATAGAATCTCACGGAGCCGCTCTGCCCCTCCAGGCTACGGCTTCCCCTGGTTACCTGGTGGGCCAGATCGGCTTTCAGCCACTGCTCTTGCGAGAATAATCATGTGTTCAGTGCACGGTTCTCCTTGCAGTCAGCGGATTCAACGGGTCAACCACCAAATTAACCCTTGAGCCCCTTCCCTGGGAACATCACACTTATTTTAAAAAGCCACCTGCTTCTTTATGGTCCGGCTGTGTGTGGTGGGGGAAGCTCCAGCCCTCAGAGCCGAGGCTTTTCCAAGGCCATTCTTATCTTCTGGGGGTACAAAGCTGGGCTCCTATAACGTAGAGCACATCAGCACCAAGCACCAGTTTTAATATTCTTCAAGGGATGGTGAGCACATTGGACAACCCTGGGTGAGTTATTGACTGAGCTTTACTGGGGGGAGGGGGTGCTCCTATTAGGAAAAATTCCGGAGACATCAGATACTCCTTGCAACTCTGTTGCATTTGATCCAAGAGCTCCAACATCAAGCACTAAACGCTCTCAGGCTTCCTCACAACAGGGCAGGCAGCTTCCAGAAGGATACAATATTGAAGATGGGAGTCTGGCACCCATGTGGTTGACAGAGGTTTGCTTCTTATTGGGGGCAGGGGGCGGATCCAGAGTGTGCCGTACATCTCAGTGCTTTCGCCACTAGAAAGTGGGGAGCACAGGGTGTGAGAAGTCTAGGAGTCTGGGTGACACCAGCACCTGTGTAGTGCAGGAAGCACAGGGTGTTGACTGCAGACCCTTTGTAACTGGCAAGGAAGAGGTTAAGTCCTGAGGGTGCTGTCTGGGCCCTGAGATGCTGGGAGCAAGCTCGGCCTTGGTGCAAGGTGGTTTTCTTTTCTCCTGAGACTACAAGAAAGCTACTTGGGGACGTGAATGGACAGAGGTGTTGGTATGAGGGAGCTGGCTGCCCCCAGAGACCTGCTTATGCCTGGAGTCTCAGCAGCCAAGGAAGAGAGCAATACCTACCCACCCACCCCAGCTCTGACTCAGAACAGGCCCAGACAGAAGGCCCAGAGCCTTTCACTCATCCAGCCAGGATACCTCATGGCACCTGGTGAGTTGAGAATTCTACTTGATCAACCGGGGCCACTCAAACATAGACAGGCCTAGCCCTTGCCACACCCCTTTCTCTGTTCAGTACTGTGCCCCAAAGCTCTGTGCTGTACCCCCACCGGATGTCCACTCTTAGAAACTACACAGGTGACAAAGGGAAAAATCACCTAGATGTCTCTAGATCTGCCTCAGAGACCCCAGCCCACCACCAGTGGGAGGTCGCTGCAGAAACAATCTTATGCTTAGGAATATCTATCACTGACCAGATGTGCGCACCCCCCCCAAATTAAAAAACAAAAGCCCCAGCTTCCAAGAAACAGCATTTGATGACAAGATCTGAGATGAGGTCACATGTGTGGGGGTCTTCCTGATGGAGCCCATGCCATTGTAAGAAGAGACAACACAGTTTGCAGTTTGTCTTTCTGTCTTTCTGGCACACTCTCTGCCACACGAATAAGGTGGCTCTGTCAGCTAGAAAGAGGGTCCTTAGCAGGAATTCACTGAGCTGAGCCCTGGTTGTAGACTTCCAGGGTGGAGAGCTGTGAAATAAACGCCTGTGTTCTGAGCCCCGAGTTTCATGCTGGCCATGGCAACTGGCTTTGAATGGCTATAGCTGGATGAATCCAGGTATGATGTCACAGGATCAGACGCTGACCTGGAAGCTAGGAACGTCATGCTGCCTTGGGACAAACTGACCGCTTTGTCAGCTTCACACAGAGAAGGCAGAGGGGATCAGACGTGCTCTGACTGTACATATTCCCTGCAGGAGAATATTAATAGGAAGGATGAGGCGTGGGTGAGCATGTGCCAACGTGAGGTTATTAATAAGACAATGCTCCACAGCTGTGTGGCACTTTTCAGTCGAGATGAGATTTACAAAACCAGACCTGAATCAAACAAATATATGTGACAGCCACCTGCACTGGAAGATAAAGATGAAATGGGCATGGGGGAGGGCCTATCACAAGGTTACCAGGTAATGGAAGAGCTGGAAATATCTCTCAAGTGAGTGCTGCCCTCCCCTCCACCTGCACTGCCTGACCATCACACTCCATGGTACTGAGGCAAGAAAACTCAAAGCCCTTGGGTTTAGCACTTTGCCCTACGTGCCATTGGTCCTAGAATTTCTTGGAACAATGTCCAAAAGTTTCTCTTTCTGGGCAATGCTCATTCCTATGTCCACCAAGAACAGAGAATGGAAGCCAGATGTTCTCATCTCAGCCTCTGGTGGTAGGAATTGTTACTGACTACCTCCAGCAAGGCAGACAGCACATTTCACCCTCAGGATTCTCCCTCCTGGTATAGTCACTGGGATTCTTTATGGCAAATGCCAGACCCAAAGAAGAGGCCCATTGAAATCTCAGACTTCCAGAATGCTAAGGTCTCAACTCTGTCTCTAAAACACGTGAAGCCCAGACCTTGGCAACCTTATTTGGAGATGGGTTTGTGGTACCAAGGGACTCTAGTCCAAGATGGTGTTTTTATAAGAAGAAACAGACAAAAAGAAAATGCCATGCAATAACACAAGCTGGGTGAAATGTTGTAGCCAGGGATTTCAAAGAGCCACCATGGTCTCTATAGAAAGTCAAGGGACTCCAAGAGTTGCCTAAGGCCACCAGGGGACTCCAGGAGACACCAAAGGTTGTTTAAGGGCACTAACTGTCACCAAGGGGATGCCAAAGGTCTTCAATGGACACAAGTATCATCAAGGGATACCACTAGTCACTAATGGATACCACCAGAGTGTCAAAAGTTGACAAAGGACACCAAGAGTCACCAAAGTATGCCAATGGTTTCCCAAGGACAAAAGCCTACCAAGGTATGTCAAGAGTCACCTAGATGTGTCAAGGGACCACTACGTAGCCCCACCTTTGAACCATGCAAAAGGATAACATCCTTGTGAAAGGAGAATCAGAGAAGCTTAGCATGGCAGGAGGGGAGAGGGCATGGTTGTCTTCTCGGAGGTTCTGCATGTTCCCAGATGAGCCAGGTGGAACATAGAGTCGAACTCCTAAGATGAAGTGTATGTGTTTCTGAGCACCCTGTGGAGTGAGTGCCATCTCCACCCTCACACGGTCAATCCCATGGTGCCCACAGTCGTCACAAGACCTACAAACGTCTCCAACCTCAGGCCAACCCTGTTCCAGGAAGCTCTGGCCCGTCATGTTGCTAACAGCTGGCATGTTCTAGTATAACTCAGAATGGCCTGGGAGTACCAAGCCTGCTCCACAGGCGCATAGTCAGCCTCTCTTCTCAGCTTCTATGCCTAGTGTGTGCCTCTGCTGTGGCCTCTGTGTGCATCTGCTTTGCTCCGTGCAGATGTGTCACCTGCAGCGCTGTGTCCTCTCCAGGGAGTCCTCTTATGTGTTTCAAGCTGTCTCGTACACAGATGGCACCGTGAGAGTGGATAAATAGAGAGGCATTGCTGTGAGGATCAATCCTCACTGTGAGGTTGACTGGGCTTGCAATTGCCCAGGAGGCAATCCTCTGAGGAGGGAAAACCCCATTGTGAAGGTGGGTACTGGCACCCAGTGGGCTGCTGTCTTGGAGGAGCACAAAGGAGCAAAGGAGGACTCCATATCAGCACTGAGCAGTCACCTCCCTCTGCTTCTTGACTGTAGATGCAATGTGACCAGCTATTGCTGCCACCACGACTGCCCCAGCATGATGAATGGTCACCCAAACCAAGAAAATCCTTCCTTCCAGTTGGCAAGGTGGCATAAGCCTTCAATCTCAGCACTTGGGAAGCAGAGGCATGTGGCTCTCTGTGAGTTCAAGGGTCAGCCTGGTTTACAAATCGAGTTCCAGGACAACCAGGGGTTGTCGCACAGAGAAGACCTGTCTTGATAAACAAACAATCCCCCCCCCAAAAAAAACAACAAAACAAAATGTGCTTTTGTCAGGTATATTTCATAGTAGCTAGAGAAGTCACAATATCATTGCTGAGAGATTTGGCCATAAAGGTAGGTTTGGAATCAAGGACGGTTTCAGCCATTGGGAAAGCCACTAGGGTCTCTCCTGAATCCAGGGGATTTCAGACATCACCTGTGCATCAGACTCACCTAGAGACTTTTAAAAACTCTGACTACAAGGTCCCATCTCATCCAATTGGATCAGAATCTCCAATGGGGCTCTTTTTGTCTCAAACAAAAGGACATTCCCAGGGATCTAACTTGCCCTGACACTGAGGGCAATGACACAGTCTTTTGAGGATAAATTGAGCCAAAGGAGGAAGCAGGAGGAACATGCTACTGCCTGTTGCCAGTGAGGAACTCATCACCACCCCCTAGAACCAAACCCTGAGGGTCTGCTGGCTGGAGGGATCTCCCCAGGGATAGGGCACTTTTCCCAAGGTTGGCCTTGAGTAGGAGAGTGTCATGGTGGATGGCCATCAGTTATCAGCTTTGTTGGCCTGAATTTCTTGTTCATGAGGTACTATCTGCAGCCAGTTGTCACACTTTGGAAACTGCTGGCCTTGGGGACCTTGGGCTGAATATACACTCACCTGAGGCTCCCAAGACTCAATGCTTCACTAGAAAATGTGTCATGTGCATAGCACACTGATCTCCCAGGGTTTATTGCAGCAACCATATGATGTGCTAGGCAGCTCGATCTTCCCAGAAGCCAAGGTCAGGTTTGGACATCAACTTGGCTCTAGAGGAGTGTCCAGGCTCAGCTGCTGGGGTCCTTGGTGCCGTGGGATGGGTCTGGTGCCTGGGTGGGGTCTAGAATGAACTCTGAGAATACAGGACTAGGAGAAGGAGGTAGTATTTTCCAGAAGAGACAGACAGTGTCACACTGCCCAAGCAGGTAAATTATGGGTTGCTGCTGACAGTGAAGCAGCCTTCTCTTAACAAAGGGTGTGTCACAGAACTCACCAAAGTTGCTTTAGGCTGCTGTCTCCAAGTGGAACTAATCACTTGTTTAGTGATAGTGAATGAATGCTTCAGTAGAACGGCTAGGAAGAGACAGAGAGCTGACATGTAAGCCCTACTGTCAATGGAGAATCAATCAAAAAAGAAAAGAAAAAACAAATAGAAGTGGCCAGCTAGTTAACTGGAAAATGGGATTTCATTTACATAAAACTCACAAACATGACGGTGCATGAAGGCAGGTAATGCCTACTGAGACAAAGAACTCAGTATTTAAGTATTTAAGAATATGGCTAGTGGTGGCCCTTTCTCTGATAAGCAGGAGAAATTGCTCTAAGGTTTAGGAGCTCTCTGGCCAGTCTTTTAACAGGGCACCTCTCTGTGCTTAACCTTGAGCAAATCAGCCAGTGGATGGGTCTCTTGCAGAATGAGCTGCCTGGAACATCTTGAGTACTTCCCGTGGTAACTGACGTCTAAGATGGTTGACTTCTAGGCACAGAGATGGGAGGAACATTTCACAAAGTTGTAGTTAACTCTATGAGTCCCTAGCCCATAGTCACAAATTGTAAGTTGTTTCTTGTGCTGGGAGAGCTTGAGTTTCTCAGTGGAAATTGTTATCCTGTTATTCTACTGTCTTTGTTTCTGTTTTGTTGCTATGTCCATGTGACCTTGGTTACTGACCCATCTTGGCAAACTGAGTTTCATGACTGTGCTGCCTGCTTGATGCTGCTGTTGGGAGCCACAGCCACTGAGGTCTCTGCTATGAGCATCGCTATGTTTCTGTTTTTGTTTGTTCATATCTGTTTGCATATTCAGTCATTGATACCTTTTTTCAGCATGGGTAGAAGGAAATTTTAAATGGGAGCATGAGTGTGTATTTGTTAAGCTTAGTCTGACAACCTCCTGAATTTACATGAGAAATTTATCCTGTTCACATTTAGTGTAATAACTGATGCACCTACATTTCTTCCCTATCTTGCCCTCTGGTCATTATTTGTTACACAGTATCTTTGGATAGTTCAAGCTGGTTGGCAATTTTTTTTTCATTTTATTTCTCTGTTCAGTTTGCACTTCCTCACTTTCCTGTGTATCTAGTGACTACTCTGTGCCTCACTCTAGTAACACAGGCATTTAATCATTTAATGAATGGGAAGAGCTGGGTTCTCTTCGGCATCTGCAGTCCCTGATACAAAGTAGCAGCCTACACCTCTGGTGGCCTCCCTTTTAACTCCCTTAACTTGGTCAAGCTAAGTTTCTTCAGCATCCCCAGTTTAGAGGACTGGTTAGACCTCCCATTCACATGTGCTCTGTTCCTCTTAAAGTACTACAGTCAGCCTCTCACTGCAAATTTTCAATTTCACTATTTTAAATTTGGAATGAATTTGTCCCAGAGTTCACTGGTACCTATATTGCTTTTTTTTTTTTTGGCTTTATCATTTGCACTGGCAACGGGTGGGAGACTGACAGCCAGGTCTATTTTAGCCTCATTCTCTAAGTAGCATCTTTATTAGTAAAGATGAGATGAAACACTTGCATCTGGCCAATGGGAGACATTGTGAGACGTCCATCCAGCTTGCTGTATCCCAGAGGCATCCTTTCAGCTAAAGCTCAGACAAACTTCTTAAGGCAATGTCCCTCTGCTAAATATAGTTTTAATTCCAGGGGACCTGACGTGTCAGACTTGGGCTGAGGGTGGAATGTAAAAGCTGCTGTCTCCCCTGAGCTGACACACATCCTAGAAACCTAGAGACTAACCCAGGAAGTCCTGGGACAGAAGAGTAACGCCTTGTAACTGCTCCAGGATAGCCATAGTAGCCGCGAGTCAGGGATAGCAAGCGTCTTAACCTTAGCCCCCGTCCTTTTCTGCTTGTCAGAGTAGGAAGGCAAGGTCCAGTCTCCTGCCTTTACCCCCCAGGTCCCGATGTTTCAGTTGCCTGGGTGAGCAAAAAGCCTCTCATTTGTCTAAGAGGATAACTCGAGGGTAAATGTCAGTAAAAGAGGCTGCCATCTAGATGTGAACGTGCAGGAGAATGCATGTAGATGTTGTTCTAGGGAAACATTCGCAAACCCAGTAGAAAAGGAACACTAACTGTCTTTGAAATGACTCATTCCCTTTGGTCAGCTTCTCAGGATTATTTCTTCAGAGCTGGGGGCCATCTTTCATGCTCTCTGTGTGTCTTTAGTAACTGCCAGTGAGTGGACGTAGGGTGGGGCAGGTAGGTGAATTATCACCACTAGGTCCCAGGGTTCAACATCTAGCCTCAACTGGAAACCAGGTTGTCTGTGCATAGCCCAATGCCCCACACAGGATATGGCGCAGCAGCTGGGAAAGAGGTCTCCCAAGAGTTCCCAGTGGATCGAGTGCCCGATTCTCCTAACACACCATGTATAGCGCATCGCACATCACGCAAGCATTTCTGAGTAAAGCCAGCAGCGTGCATGCCTGCACCTGGATGAGAGAATCTCCGTAGAGCTCAGAGCCCACACTGTCTGAAGGTGCTGCCATCAACACCCAGCATCTCTTCCCTCATCCCGGGCTCTGGCCCAGCTCTTGCCTGAGTCACATTGGGCAAGGAGGCCCCCTGCATCAGGATGTGGGTAGCTAGCATCAGGCACCTCATTATATGCATCCAGAATTGTGCCCAGAGAGCAGCACATGCAGGTCAAAAGTCAATGTGGGAAAGCTCATGGGCTTCACTCCCACCGTCCCAGGGAGGGTGGAGAGAGAATCACAGCTCTCAGCATCTACGTCCTGGAACACCCGTGTCTGGCGGAAGCTGCTCACATCTCCTGTTTTTCTTGGGTCACGTCCAGTCCTTTGGTCCTTCCAAGGCCTGTAGGACATTCCTGAACACCTCTCCTCTTCACACTCACTTTTGCTTTGCCATATCTATCCCTAATGTGGCCAGGCTGGGCATGGAGTTCAGGTGGTAGCATGCTGACCTAACATGAACAAGGACCCTGGGTTCCATCCCAGCCTAACGCAGCATACATGTAATCCCGGAATAACAGAGCATACATGTAGTCCTGGAATAACAGAGCATACGTGTAATTCCAGCACTCAGGAAGTGATCACAGAAGGATTAGGAGCTTCTGGAGGTCAGATTTGACTACATTTGGGACCAGTCTGGGATACGTGAGAGAGAAAAAAAAGTGTTTCTTCTTCTTCTTCTTCTTCTTCTTCTTCTTCTTCTTCTTCTTCTTCTTCTTCTTCTTCTTCTTCTCCTTCTCCTTCTCCTTCTCCTTCTCCTTCTCCTTCTCCTTCTCCTTCTCCTTCTCCTTCTCCTCCTCCTCCTCCTCCTCCTCCTCCTCCTCCTCCTCCTCCTCCTTCTTCTCCTTCTCCTTCTTCTTCTCCTTTTCTTCTTCTTCTTCTTCTTCTTCTTCTTCTTCTTCTTCTTCTTCTTCTTCTTCTTCTCCTCCTTCTTCTTTCCTTCTTCTTCTCTTCTTCTCCTTCTTCTTTCCTTCTTCTTCTTTCTTCTCTCTTCTTCTCTCTTCTTCTCTCTTCTTCTTCTTCTTCTTCTTCTTCTTCTTCTTCTTCTTCTTCTTCTTCTTCTTCTTCTTCTTCTTCTTCTTCTTCTTCTTCTTCTTCTTCGTTTTATTTCTTAGGATCAACATTGTCAAGCAATCACAAAAACAGCCTGAGAATGGAGAACACAAGCAAAGGGCAGTGTCCTGGTTAGTTTTATGTCAACTTGACACAAGCTAGAATCATCTGAAAGGAGGGAATCTCAACTGAGAAAATGCCTCCAAAAGATCCAGCTACAGGATATTTTCTTAATTAGCAATTGATGGGGAAGGCCCAGCCCATTGTGGGTGGTGCCATCCCTGGACTGGTAGTCTTGAGTTCTATAAGAAAGCAGGCTTAGCAAGTCATGAGGAACAAGTCAGTAAGCAGCACCCCTCCACGGACTCTGCCTCAGCTCCTGCCTCCAGGTTCCTGTCCTGGTTGAGTTCCTGTCCTGACTTCCTTCAGTGATGGACTACAAGGTGTAAGTACGAACCAGAGAAACCCTTCTCATCCCAAGTTGCTTTTGGCCATGGTGTTTCATCACAGCAATAGAAACCTTACGACAGTCACCCAAGCGTCCCCAAGACTCCAGAGCAGCACATACACTAGGTCCCTCTTCATTGAAGAGCAGCTGCTCTGTCCACACTTTGTGTGTTCCCAGCTAGGGAGCACAGGGTCCTCCAGACTTCGCTGAGGAGAGTAAGCTGGTAAGCTTGGTTTCTCGGTGCTCAGGATAGAACAGGTTCTCTTGCTTGCCAGACAAGCACCATGCCACAGAGCCATACCCAGGCCAGGCTTACTCCTGAGGACCAGAACCATCTCGGTCTCCTGGCTCACACCTGCCAGTTCATCACTGTGTTCCAGGGGATCTGCTTCCGGATTCCCAGCAAGCACTGGTCAAGCCACTTTGATCTGATGTCAGCACAACTTCCTCTGGTCTCTACTGCCAAGCTAGTTTAGAAACCGTCAATACGCTGGTGACTTGTGCGGCCAATCAACCCCTTGTGCCTTCTATCCTGGCGATTAGAGTCACGTGGAGACGTCACTGCTTCACCTGCTAGAGAGGAAAAGGTCTCTGACTCTTCACCTTTAAAAAGTGAGTTTCCATGGTAACAAAAACCTGATGGACAATTCACAGTTCAAAACAAAACAACAAAAGAAAATAAACCAGAGGCCAGGGAGTATGCTCTTCTGAGCCATGGGCAAGCTGCACCACCGACCATGGGTTTGAAGAGACTGGACACAGGAAACAATGGCGGCATTCAGATGGCCCGGAGAACCGCTGCCTGGGACTCTGCCTGCTGCAAACCCTTGAAATTAACATTTTAGTTTCTCGTTCTTCAGCCCTATGGCAGGTGACCTTCAAGTAGGGAACAGTTGGCTGACGGTAGGCGGAGTGCGCAATTGTTGCCACCAAGCTCGCGGCCCCTGCAAAAGCCGTTTCCGAAATCCCAGGACGGTTAGGAAAGCGCCTCGCTTTCGGGGTGGCTTTTGCTTGCCATGTTTAATTACACGGCTAGGTCCAAATGAAGGACGCAATTTATAGATCCCCGCTCCTCGGGGAGGAGGGAAAACGCGATCTATTTGCAGCAGATAGATTATTTTTCAGGCACTTTAGGAGACACCCAACCCCCCTCGGATGCAGACTGTAAAATAAGAAAACTGTTACCCAGCTGGGCAACAATGGGCTCCCACCGTGCTTTTCTGCGCAGCCCGCAGCTGCGGCGAAAGTGGAAACTCAGCCGCGGGGAGACATTCTTTCCTGCCGCCGTTTCTATGGGCAGGGAGGCCTCCCACTGCTCCGGTGTATTTTCTATGCAAAAACTGCAGAAGAAGTGACATTTTAAAAGTTTTGACCTTTTTCCCCCCCTTCATGAACCAAAGCATACATTTTTTAAGCCTTCTTATAGGGTATCAGTAAGAAACGGTAATAGCCATCACTATAATAATAAAATGTTTCGAAATTTGAAAATTCTATATTGACTATAATCAGATAACCTGTGTCTGAAAACAGATAGTGATTCAGGGTCTGAAACCATTTCTGTATTGTCCCAGGGAGGCAGATTATGACCGATTTTCGGACATATTTGGGAAGCAAATTCCACAGATGTCAGGTTTTCATATGTTGATTTAAGACCTGCGCGATTTGCACCCTCCCGCCCCAAACCAAAGACTTAGGAGGGTTTCACATCAGTGTACAAGGGTTTGTAAAACCTGTACCTATGTCATTTGCTAGAGGGGAAAAAACCCTCCAAAAATAAGATTACTCTATTTATAATTCAGTACATTGCCCCATCCCTTGTTTTTGTTTTTATCTTTTTTTAAAAGAAAAGTTCAACTCTTATTTACTTACAATGCTTCTTTAAAAAAAAATAACAAAAAGAAATGTATTATTAAAAAACAAAAAAGACATTTCAATTAGTAAGGGACGTGAATGTGTGCATAGGTGGTCATGCAAAAATACAGAGATATAGGGAAGGAAAGAAAATGAGACTTGGCTTTACTCATAAACCACACAGGGGACAGGAGAGCAGGGCTTCTGACCCTCAGACTGTCCCAATCTGACCTGCAGCTTTTGAATCTCAAGCCACATCCCTGAATCCAGCAGGGGCTCTGCAGCAGGCTGGGCCTGCTATCAGGAGTACCAATTAGTCAGCCAATCCTCTGCAGTAGTACATTTGTGGTGTAAGTTTCAGGATGGGGAGGTGCCAGGGGTGAGTGAGTATTTCCCTTCTTAAGGGGCAGGGTCCATTCTTTGGAAGCTGACCCGACTGAGGGGACCAGCTCCTCCAAGAAGCCAGATCAGGTGCACTGAGCTCGAGTGCAGCCTGAGTCTTCATCTGAGCTTCCCTTCTTGTTCTGAGCTGAATGTTGTGTTCTTTCTTCCCTAGGCTTTGGAGTGGCTTGTAAGTTCCCCTAGTCCAAGCCTCTTACAGGAGAAGCTGGGCCTCAGGCTTACAGACACCGTAGCTGAGAAGAAGGCTAGCTCGCTTTTTACAGCAGTATCAAAGGCCCTTAAATGGAAAGCTGTTTCCTCCTGGCCAAAAAGAATAGACTACCTCGGATAGACAGACACCGTTGCCAGCTCTTGTAGACTACCCCTGGATGCCCTTGCTGGTTCACTAAGGAATTAATCCAGCTGGGCAAGTCTATCATCCTAGGGACCTCTGATCAGAAAGGTGGATTCACCTTAAATCAGGCTAAAGGGATGGGAGGGATAATTAACCCTTAATGAGATCATGTCCTTTCCCTTCAGAGTCCCCGTGCTCCCGCCTTGGTTTGTGGAGTTGCAGCTGTGCACCTGGGTTAAACCTGATCACTTCTCTGAATTACCCAGAAAAGGTTAACTCTTGCTTTTTCTCCCGCGTGTCTTTTTCCTTGTTTTGGATATTTGCCAAAGCCTGGATACGCTTTTCTAAACACCTCGAGCTCTCTCTCTTTCTAATAAGTTAATCCCTGGCTCCATCTTCACCTTGTGCCTGCTTACAGCATGGTTCTCTCTCTTGTCTCTCTCCATTCTCACAGTTTGTCTGCCCTGTGGTTTTTCTTTTAAGCTCAAATAAAATTGCCCCTGGGGAGGGTGGGGGTCTCCTTCTAATCCAGTCTTAAGTTCTTTTATCAATGAGACCAAGAACTCTGACAAGGGGTCCCAATTCCTCTGACAACATGTGGCACCCTAGATGAGATCCCTGAAGTCTCCAGTAGCATATTCATTGTCTTGTGTCTCACCCAATGCACAAAAACTCCTGTGCCATCTCTGTCCTGCCCTGGAATGGTAAACTACAGTGTCCTGGTCGGTTCTGACCCCAGATTCTCCACAGAGGCAGCAAGATGGATCTAGCTGTTTACAGCAAAACATAGAAAGCAACCAAGAGCTGGGCCAGCAGGCAGTCACAACTGAGAAGGCACAGATACAAACCACAGACAGACACAACTGATCTAGCCCAGAACGGAAAGCAAGCAGGCTGCACTTAGAATGCTTTGTGGGACCATTGCTTTACACAGTTGCTGAAGCTTAGGGGTGCAGGCACATGTGGCTGGTGAAGTCTCCAGGGGCTCTAGGGTTCTGTATGAAAACTCCCAAGAGGCAACCCCCAGTCCCACCCAGCACCAAGTATGCAGAGTGGTGCTTCAGAAAGTGGCCTGCAATTTCAGGAAATGTGTGATTTTTGACTCATACTAAATACTTTCTTAAGCAATCATGTCCAACCTGTAAATGACTGTGAAGTCTGCTGTGGAATGATGCAAGGAGCCTTTTACAAAATGATTTCCCTTTCCAGACCTGCTCTATACCAGCTTCATGAAGCCAACCAGTACCTGGGGACCTAGAGAGACCACTGAGTATGGCATCCCTGTCAACAGAAGCCAGGGTGTTTCTGCCTTCCAAAAATGGAGAAATGACCATAAGAAGAAGGCCTGGTGGGCTAGAGAGATGGCTCAGTGGTTAAGAGCACTGACTGCTCTACCAGAGGTCCTGAGTTCAATTCCCAGCAATCACATGGTGGCTCACAACCATCTGTAATGGGATCTGATGCCCTCTTCTGGTGTGTCTGAAGAGAGCAATGGTGCACTCATATACCTAAAATAAATAAAACTTTTAAAGGGGGGGTGGCACACCATCCTAAATGTCCCCCACACCAGAAGAGTCATCAGGAATAGGTTTTAGACACAGAGAATGGTGGGGGTTCATATAAACTCCAGGTGTTAGGCCAGCAGCTTTAACCTTTAAACTTAAGCAAAATAAACCCACCTTAGACAGCAGCTGCTAAAAACCTCCACCTGAGTTTAAGAAAACTTACAAGGCGGGGGTGGGGGGGGGGGAGACAGGACAACAATTGTGTATTTGAGCCAGAGACAAACATTGCATTAAATTCCCCAGCCTTTCCTCTCTACATTTTATTTCACCGTGCTCCATTTTTATTATCTGCAAAATGGGGATAATAACGGTGTTTTCCTGCCGTATGGAAGACAGCTCCCATAGATAATGCCTCACTTAGCACTAGCTCAAAGTAACGGAAGATAGTTTTTACTGTGAAAAAAAAAAAAACATGTTCACACAAGGGGGAAAGATGGGCTCCTGGCGGAAAGAGGCCTTGCAGGGACCACATAAACACACCGTTCTCATGGAAGCCCTAGAAGGGCAGCTGGCACAGCCTTCTGCCCGGCACCCGCCAGAGCCTTGGTTTCTGGAATGAGACTCAGAACCTCTGAGCTTTTCCAGTGAAAGCCAGCCCAGCAGACTTTGGGGGCACAGCAGTCTCAAAAGTTGAGGGTCTTTATGTTCAAAATGAAATGTGATCACAACGGCTTGTCTTTGTCTGTCGGTGATTTCCGGTAACTTCCTCATGCTGGCTTGGTATCACATTTGCATGACACAAAAGGCTAGGCATGCATATTAACGGAAGTGAGTACAATAATTAGTCACATGCCCCCCCCCCAAGTGGGGGGGATGACTTTAATGCAAACTGTAGTTAACTGTGTGGCTTGTGGACGATCATTGTTCGCACAGAATGTGAAAAGCTGCAAATGTATAAATTGCCCTTTAATTAGATTTCACGTGTCACTGGTTCGCTTAGCTGAAAGGGCCTCGCAGCGCTGTGAACATAGCTGTGAACGTGGGCTTGTTAAGATCTGCTGGATTTCAGCTCGAGGTGCAGACCGTAGAGCCAAGTAGAAATGTTTGAGCGAAATCTGCCCTGCTCTCTGTTTTGTCTCTCAGCCTGTGTCTGTTTCCCTCTCTCGGCCCTTTCTTGTGAGATCAGGCTGCATACAGAAGCCTGTCCCGGTGTTACTCAGAGAGCTGGAGGTGGCTCTCCAAGAGCAAGCCCACATGGAGAGTCATGGTTCCTACACTAAGGTGACTGCAGGCCTCCTGTGCTTCAGAGTGCTCCCTTCTGGGTGCCCCTCCTCCCTGTGTGCACCCCACAAACTGTCTTAATTAGGCCCAACCATTGGGGAGGTTAACAGGTGGCACCTCAGATGGCCAACGAAGTGACTCCAATTAGTCTGCTGTCGGAGTCACTAGGAGTGCAACGTGAGCGGTGGGTGAAGGAAGCCCCGGCCCAGCAAATGTCTGTTAGCACTTTCAGACAGGGTTTTCTAGTTCAGGGTCTTAGCATATACTATAGTCTCCTTTCCTGAGAGGCCTCCTTCCCAGCTAAGTGGAAATGTTATAGAATGTCGAGTAGAAAAATGATAGAAATTCCAAGTTTTCCATTGAATGGCATAGCAAGCCTCGGGGTTGCCTGCATCCCAGTCGCTGCGCGAGCCTTTTCTCAGTCCAGCAGGCCCATGCTGGGCACTCTGTCCACCTAGAGGTCACTCAGTAGCTCCCTAGTGACCCTTCCCTTACTGACCCAGTCAGGGCTGCTGTGTTAACCTGTTAGCATGGATTTGGCAAAGCAGAGTATCGTGCTTCCTGTGAGAGAAAGCAGGGAAGAGCAGGAGAGGTGGAGAGAGACAGAGCAAGAGACCTTTGTGTAGGCTGTTGTTACAGTCATACTTGTCACTATTAATCTGCCATTGTGCCTAATTTACAAGCTAAACTTCAGCATGGAACACACATACAGGAAAAGCTTAGTCTACACAGGAACCTGCACTCTTCCTGGGTCTGGGTTTCTAACTCCTGGGGCCTTGGAATGCACCTTCTAATGATAGGTAGACATTAGTTTGCCCGAGCCAGCGCAGGTCTGCCTGCCGGTCCACTCTCTATCTGGCCCTGTGTTTGCGTCAGCAAACCCTGAGGACCACGTGAACTGTGAGGCATCTCCAGCCCAGCTAAGGATTCAGTCCTCTGGAGCCTCGTGGATGCAGAAGATGCACAGATGTGCCTCTCGCATCAGCAGCTCTCCATGCCACGTGAAAACAAGGAGGGGGTCATGGAAAGTTCAGCGGGTGAGGAGAGGAGCACCCCTCCCAGTTGCCAGGTGAAGTGGGAACTGTTTGTATAATTATTTGAAATTAGTTCTCCAAGATCTGACTGAAAAAGGCCTCTATGTGCTTAATACATAGGGTTTTCTTTCTTCTGCGCTAGCAGGTAAATACTGATACTAAAGGCTCAGGCTGCTGTCTTTTTGAAATGACTGGGGGCAGGGCATGTGACAGAGTTTGACCTTTGGTGTGAGGAGGCAAAGGTCATTGTGTGTACTCATCTGTGCCATTCCCTACCATGCCTCAGGACTGTAGTCATTATCACTTTACCCACAGACTCCCAGGACCTCGTTGTGTTCTTGGCATCTGAGAGGGCATTCTCGTGCTCATCTGGAACTTAAGTGCCTTGACCTCTAGCTCACAGGCACTGTCCTTTCTCTCAGTCCCTATCTCCCTCTAGGTTGTCCCATTAGACTACTTTAATTGTTACCCAAGGATACAAGATGTCCATTCTAAAGATGCTCAGGGCTGGAGAGATGGCTCCTTGGGTAAAGCGTTTGCTACTGAAGCAGAGGACCCGGGTTTGATCCCCCCCCCCCCGCCCCGCACCCATGTGAAAAGCTGGGTATGGTGTCGAGAACACATTATCTGAGAGCCCCTAGGGTGGGGTGAGGCAGACTCTATGAGATTGCTGGCCATCCAGCCTAGCCTAATCAGTAAACTTTGGGTTCAGTGCACCATGCTGTCTCAAAAATTAAGGTGGAGAGCAATTACGGAGGACCCCCAACTTCAACTCTGTCCTCTACCTGTATGTGCATGTATATCTACGTGTGCAAAGAAAGTGGGCAGTCGCTTGGATAATCTTTACCCAAATAAACATATTTGGTTTCCTGAAGGCATACAGACTTGAGTGCCCAGGCTCAGAAAGTTGTTCCCACAACAGCCTCTCTCCCAGGTCTCCTGTGCTACCACCTGGACTTACTGGGAGCCCATAAGCTACACCCCTACACTGAAATCCCTGGACTGGAAAGTGTCTGTGGACAGCCACCTTCAGAAACTGTTTTAGGAGTCATGTCCCTTTGCTCTAGAGATTTCCTATGACAATTTCCAAGACAATATGGTAGCTGGGAGGCGCACACCTCAAGTTAGAAAAAGCCCAGGGCTGAGGTATGGCTTGAGGAAGGGCAAGTCCAAAAGGACACGGGCAGAATAGAGGAAACGCATGGGAAGAGAATCCTCCATTGTGCCCCTCTATAGAGAACACACAGAGCGTGACACGCTGAGTCACCTGTCCCCATCGCGCAGGCAGCTGTGTTGTGTTGTTGTTAGTACAGCTGAAGAAGCAATAGGAAGCCCTCCTGCATCTGGGGTTCCAGAGCAGCCACATGCTTGCCTCATTCGTCACGTGATTCCTCTGAACCTGCCAAACACGGAAGAATGGAGGCCCTAACATGAATCTAGCTTAGACAAGAAGAACAGTAAAGCTGTCCCTTCAGGGACATTGATTCCTATGATGTGACACACTATGGTCCTTCAGCATGGCCCTTGATGGGCAGGTAGGTCAGGGGTCCCCTCCTACATTCTGTTAGAGCAAAGTATGATGGGAGGTTTTCTCAGCCCCTCCTAGCCACCCAGCACCAGCTAGAGCCAACTGGGGTTCTAACCCCTCAGCAGCAGCTCCTGAAGGAAAAGTCCCCCAAGCATGGAGCACCCCAAGCAGCTCTGCCTTCAGGACAGGCACGTGAGGTGCAGCTTTCTTTCTAGAAGGTTCCAATCAAGACAGCCAAAATGCTTACTTTGTCAAAGACGGAGAAAATATTTCAGCAGAAGTGTACGGTATGCAGAGCTGAAGCAGGCCTCTCAGACAGGCAGGGAGTAGACAGACACTCTGGGGTAAGACCCAAAGGGACAAGCTCTTCCCGATACTGTGCCCCAACCCCATCGCCATCCTTGGTAACATCAAAGGGTATGGTTGGAGCCACAGACTTAATTGAGAACATGGCTGGGTTTGCGGGGCTCTCTCCTGATTGGTTCTTAGTTTCTCGCCTAATTAGCATATAAGAGAACCAGTCAAAACCTACTTCCTCTTTTGAAACCCACTTAGAAATCCGTGGGCAGAGCTTCTTTCTTGTCACCAGCTTCAAGGTCCTTCTTTAGCGCTGAGAACTTTTATGTTTAATAAACCCTTACCTGCCTCCCTCTTTGCTTGCTGGGCAGTGTTCTATATCCTTAAAAGACAAGAATTCAACAAGAGAATTTGCACTCTTTGGGGTTGGGGGTTTTAAAAGCTCAGGAAATAAAATGTGCAGTAGGGCAGCACAGGCAGGGCGGGTAAAGAAGTACGTGCGTGGGTGCCAGGTGGAAGTTTTCATTGAGGCCAGAGGCCCCGGGGTTAAAGGGGAGGGGAGTCACCCCAGGAAAATCAGGCACCAAGCAAAAGCAGAAGAAACTCAGTGAGCCAGCCAGACATTTGGAAGAGGGACCATCTCAGCAGCCATGGTCGATGGATGCCACGAGATCCACAGGAAACGGGAGACAAGTCTGTGTCTTGGGAGCCAGAAAGAAAAGCGGCTCTTTATATTGTTTGCTCAATCACCGTCTCCTTGGTTCCATGTTCTGGAGCTGTCCTCAAGCACAGCACCCTAGGTGGCCTTGGAAGCAAGAACAAGTAAGTCTCTAGGACCCAGACACAGCCCAAGGGTGGCACAGCCAGGTTTCTCTGGGGAGATCTGTCCCAGGCCTGCCCAGATCTGGAATCTGCACAATACCTCCGCCTCCACCTCTGCCTCCTCTGTCTCTCTCTTTCCTTTTCTGCACCCCTCTCTCCATCTCTGCCTCCCTCTTCTCCCTGCCTCCCTCCCTGTGCTCCAGCCTGCATCCAGACTCCCCCATTCATCCACCGGTTGTAGTGGATACAGCCCCCCACTCCGATGTGACCTCATTTTGGCTTTGCCAGTTCCATCTGCAGTGAGTGACCCATCACCAAACAAGGTCGCTCATTGGAGGAGCTGGGTTGTAGGACTTCAGCCCACTTTTGGTGCGGGGCACGATCCAATCTGCTTTTTAGAGGCTAATGTTTTGGGTTATTCAAAAGGGAGACAAAGCTCCCAGTTTCTCTCTGCCAGGACCACAGAGCAGATGCTCTTGCGGAGTACACTCGGAGGCTCGCTCGGGCTGCAGAGCCCTTGTTTGGGCCCATTGTGAGGCTCATGAAAACCTGTTTACTTCCTCGGCTGCCTGGATCAGCCAGCGTTCTGGACTTTGGACATCTTGGGCTACAGTTGAGATTTGGATCCTTTCCCGGGCAGACAGACAATAAAAGGACCACACAGAGAGACAGCCCCGGCTTCGCCAGCTCACATGGCCAAAGAGGCTGCCACCCTGCCAGGCAACTCAAGGGCAAAGGGACAGGCCAGAAGTGCAGGGTACATCTGACGTGACTCCTGAGAGAACCCACGCACCGCTGGCTCCTTACATAAGCGGCAAAGAACTGCCCTGTCTCCTCTACTCCTGACCTGCCTCGGGTTCGTTCGAGGTCAGTGTGGCTGAGGTATTCCGGCCACCACTGTTTCCTTGTGAAGAAGGAAAGGGCTTACTGAAGGGTGGGTGCTAGGGAGAATGAGCCGCCAAGACTTCACAGTCTTAGGGTAGAGAGGCGGAACCAGCAATCAAGGCTGCCAGGCAGTGCCCCTCTCCTGTCTTAAGGAATGCCCTCACTACAAGGCCATTCGGACAGGTGGCTCTAGAGTGCTCCGCCCCCTGACATCCTGGATAAACGAGATGAGAAGCAAGCAATTAACGGAGGGAAAAAAAATACCCAAGGAACGACCAGGAGCTCATTAAAACAAAAACACAAGCTAGATAATTGCCCAGAACGCATCCACCGACTCTGGAAGAGAGGCGAGAACAGCTGGATCCTCCTGCTCCACCCTGCCTGGAAGAGCGTCCGTTACAATGGAAATGAATTTGGGGGAGGTACCGCTAAGACTGCCAGGATTTCTACAAGGCCCAACCCTGTAGATTGAGGGTGAAGAGGGAAGGCTTTTAATTAACTACTTCTCCATCACTCACACTGAGAAGAAAGGGGTTCTTGGAAACATGGCTGCCAGGGCAAGGACAGCATAATTTGCTAAAGAGCCACTTCCTTCTGTTAATTCTCCCCAAAGCAGCCCAAGTCTCTGAATATAAGGGACAAGACAAGACCAGCAAGCAGTACAGACTCTGCAAAAACAGGGACTATTTCAGCTAGCTGGACTTCAGATGTGACCCACTCTCTGAAAGAACAATGTTGAAGGTGAGGGAATGCCAGGAGGGAAGGATAGATGGACAAGGAGGACACAGAGGCCTTTAGGGACAGTTCATGTCACTTCCCACACATCACTGTGACCGACCAGAACACCCTAGAAGCTACCCAAGGACTCATCACCACACCCTGCGTTTGACCAACAGCTAAAACCCATCTGCGTCTTTTAAAAAAGTGAAAAGACTGTGACTGAGCATCATTAACTAGGCCTCCGGGACAGAAAAAAGAAGATGGAGTGTGCTCTGAAGGTGTCTTGAGTGTGAGGTTCTGGCTTCCTGACTAAGGCAGCCAGGGTGCTCAGACCCAGAGTGACTGACTGTGAATCAGTCACCTCTGTGTGATGTGTGTGCTTCTCTGAGCAAGGCACTGAGGGGGATACAGGATCCCAAGAACAAACTCCCCAAGGAGCAGAGGGCATTCGAGCCAAGGCCTCTGCAGTAGCAGGTGTAGCAGATGCAATATAAAACCAGAGAAGATGAGCCAGTGTAATCCAAGCTATACATAAACACACACACACACACACACACACACACACACACACACACACACACACACACGAAGGGCTCGGAACAGCAAGGAAGTGAGGGAGATAAGCCAAAGCACAGGAAGATGGGCTTTAAGCATCTTCAACTCAGGGATATGGCTTATTGAGTAGAGGACTGGCCCAGCGCACCAGGGACCGAGTTTGATCCCAGCACTGCCTAAAATGAAGTGGTAAAAGCCACATGGGCTTGTAATGTAATCCCAGCCTACAGGTTTACTAGCTGGAACCGGAAGCTCATCTCAGTGTCTTAGTTTGGGCTTCTATTGCTGTGATGAAAAACACCATGACCGAAAAGCACAGGGAGGGAAGGGTTTATTTTATTTGGCTTACACTTCCAGATCATAGTCCTTCCCTGGAGGAAGTCAGGACAGGAACTCAAGCAGAGAAGGAACCTGGAGGCAGGAGCTGATGCAAAGGCCATGGAGGGATGCTTTTTTCCTATGGCTTGCTCAGCCTGCTTTCTTACAGAAACCAGGACCACCAGCCCAGGAACCGCCCTACCCACAATGAGCTGGGCCATTTGTCCATTAATTAATTAATAATTGAGAAAATGCCTTACAGCTGGATCTCATGGAGGCATTTCCTCAGCTGAGGTTCCTTTCTCTGTGATAACTTATGTCAAGTAGACACAGTAATCAGAGCGGACAGTTAGTCTCAGCCTGCTCTAGCCCAATCTGGGCTATCTTAGACCCAGTCTCAAGACTCTCACTGTGAGTCTTCACGGAATCAATTTTACTTTCCCTTTAAAAGTTTATTTTTTATTTCTTATTCATTTGTATACCTGTGTCTCTGTATGGATATGCATACATGTGAGTGCAGGTCCCCACAGATTCCAGAAAAGGACAACATATCTAACCCCTGGACCTGAAGTTACAGGTAGTCTGAGCTGCCCAAATACGTGTGCTGGGAACTGAACTCCAGTCCTCTGCAAGAAGGTTGGTTCTGTTTCTTTTAAGAAGTGTGGTGGTTCGAATAAGTTTGGTTCCCATAGACTCTGGTGTTTGAATGCTCTGCCCACAGGGAATGAGTGCTATTCGGAGGAGCATCCTTGTTAGAATAGGTGTGGCCTTGTTGGGGGAAGTGTGTCATTGTAGGGGTAGGCCTTGATGCTCAAGCTCTGCCCAGTGTGGAAGAGACAATCTTCTGGCTGCCTGGGGATCAAGATTAGAACTCTCGAGTCCTCTAGCGCCAGGTCTACCTGCACACTGCCATGCTTCCCACCATGATGATAATGGACTGAACCTTTGAACCTGTAAGGCAGCCCCAATTAAATGTTGCCCTTTGTAAGAGTTGCCTTGGTCATGGTGTCTCTTCACAGCAACGGAAACCTAACACAAGGAGGAGAGAGGTTTTATTTCAGCTCACCGTCCATCACTGAGAGAAGATAGATTCAAACAGGGAAGGATCCTGGAGCAGGAGCCTGCCACAGAAGAAAAAGGAGGGTGCTGCTTAAGGCCTGTGCCCCGCTGCTTTCTCACCTTGCTTGCGTGCTTGTTTTTTTAAATTTTTAATGTTTTGCTTATTATTTTATTTGTGTGTGTGTGAGTGTTCAGGCTGCATGTGTGTGCACCACATGAAATTCTGGCACCTGAAGAGATCAGAAGAGGGGACCCTGGACCTAGAGCTACAGATGACTGTGAGCCACCACATGGGGCCCAGGAGTGGAACCTGGGTCCTCCACAAGAACAACAAGTGCTCTTAACTGCTAAGGCATCTCTCTAACCCCATTAGCTCACTTTCTTATACCACCCAAGACCACCAGCCCAAAGGTGGTACTGTTCACAGTGGGCTAAGCCCTACCACATCAAACATCAATGGAGAAAATGTACCACTCACTTGCCCAAAGCCTACTCTGGAGGAAGCATTTTCTCAATTTCTACCAATAAAATAAATAAAATAAAATAAAACAAAAGCAGCCAACACAAGGGATAATGCTGAGCCACCTGGCCAGCCCCTCTTCCCATGTTCCTACTGGATTGTTTCACTGATCAAATGGTCGTCATATATTTTCACTGAAGTCCAACTCTCAGTACTAGTGGATGTTACTGGATATGTGATTATCATACATAGAAAACTTTCTTGCTAGCAAAATATAGAAACTTAAATAGAAGTCAGATGCAGTTATGTGTGTCCTGAAGAGAGGCAGTTTGACCATGCCTCTAAAAACCTCCATAGATAAGAATGCAAAGACCCTGCCTATTTGAAGACAAGTTGCTTGGAATTGGTCTTGCGTCCTTTGCTCTACGACCCACAGTCCCAGGCACGAGTTCCCCTACCTCACCAACCACCTAAGTGCACACAGGGACTAGTGCCTCCCGTCTGTCCCAAACACCGATTTCTGGTAGTTGAAGCTATGGATTCCCTCATCTCTATCTTTATCAACAGCTCAGGGCCAGAGCAGCCTCCTCTGCCCACGATGCATGTTGTACAACTGTCTTGTTCTGCCAACCGTAATGAGTAAATGTGGGACACACTGCCTGAAGCCACAGCTCTGACTTCATCTTGTGAAGGTTTTTTACTGCATGAATTGTCTTCTTAAGGGTTATGCTTTAAACACAGCCTGGTTTTTACTTTTACGTGTTTATTCTGTGTGCTTTGCAAGGCAATGAATGTCTTCCAAGATGCAAGGAACAGAGAGAATGAATCAATATGAATGAATAAATGAATGAATGAGCATAATATATGAATAGATGAGCTGCAAATGAATAAGTGAATGAACTAATATGAATGAAAATGAATGAATGGATGGATGAAGAATAGGAATGAGTGAATAAATATGAATGGATGGACTATGGATGGATGATGCATGGATAGATAGATGGATACATGCATGAATGGATGGATGGATGAATATGAATGACAGAATGAATGTTACTGAAGAGACTGGGGACAGCTTGTTTGGTAGAAAGCAGAAGGCCTGCCCTCAAAAAAAACTAAGACCCTTGGTCCTCTCATAGAATTATCACAAGCATAGACGTTTCTTCTCTGAGATGCCTGGGAGTTCACATTTTGCTTAGGGGGCGCCATGTCTCACAGTGCAGTACAAGCATACCTGGTCAGCTTGCTCGGTATGCTTTATTTTGAGAATGCTTGCTACAGTTTCCCCGTGTCCTAGACATGGCACTGGGCTAGACCATGAAATACTGAGTAAAAATGGGTCCCCTTGTAGCTGTGAGCATGTCAGGGTCTTGGTAGAGGGAACAGCTCTATGTTCAGAATTTTCAAAAGGAAGAAGAATCGATATTATTGATGGAGTGAGTACATCAGCTCTTCCTGAATCCTGCTCATTTTATCAGACTATAAATAACTTTTGGGCCAACAGCCAAGAGGAAGCAGCCCCGAGATGCGAGGAGCCTGCAGCCTGCTTTGTGAGACTCTTTCTGTGCCCATGGGCTGTGGTTTCCACACACAGATTTAAGAATTAAAGGCATAAGCTTTGGTGATGTGAAGGTAGCTGATGGGGAAGGGAGGTGGGGCTCGTAGACACTAGGTCTGTGTTCCTATGTTTTTGTCACCATCTCTTCCCTCGCCGTACGACAGGGTTGCCTGTGGCTGCGATTTACACTGGTTCTGGAAAAGGCTCCCTCTACTTTTGTGTGGGTTCAGAGAACCAAACTCAGGTCATCAGGCTGCCACACACAGTGGGTCTTTACCCACTGAACCATCTTGCCAACCCCATTTATGGTTTTATTCTTTACTGGGGCAGTTTGGGTTTTTTTTTCTTTCTTTTTGTTGAGTGTGTGTGTGTGCGTGTGTGTGATTTCACATCATGCACCCCAATTCCACTCACCTCCCCATCCTTCATATCTGCCCACTGCCCCTGCAACCTCTTCCCACCCCCACCACATAAAAGTGAAGAAGATGAATAAAAGCTGAATGTGTCAGTGTATCAAGTACACCCTTTTGTTCACACATCTTTACTTGCAAACGTTTGTTGCAATTACTCATTGGTCTGGTAAGAGGCCTCTGGCTTCTGCTGTATTATCTGTGTTGGGTCCTCACAAGGATCCTCTCAGATATCCTGTTGTTGCCCTGTGTCATGGAGATCCTGCAGCTTTGGCTCTGCAGGACTGGCCCTATAGATGGGGTAGAGGTTGTGGGTGGCCCTAACTCAAAGCCTTGGATCTGGGCTTGGGAGATAGCTGAGTTGGTCAGCCCACCAGCTCTCCAGCACTGCCCTGACTAGCTCAGCCAATGGCACAGCTGGCAAGGGGCAGGGTTGGCTCTGCTGCTCTTATGCCCTAGGGTCCAGCTCTGCCCACTCCTTCACCACCAAGGTCAGCTTCACTGTGTTGCCCAAGCAAGGTACAAGGGCTGCTCTCCTGAGTGCTGCAGCCAGTGGGGGGCAGGGACAGCTCTCCTGCTCTCATGACCCCAGGTCCAGGTCTCCTGCCTGCAGTAGATGGACTGGGGCAAGGCAGGAGAGGACGTCTCTCCCTTGTCTGTGCTTCCACTGGGGCATGTTTTAAGAAGACAATCCAGCTTTCACGTAAATCATAAACATGGTGCCTGCTGTTAGGGCAGATGCTGTGAATTCAGCGACTAAGGTCTGTGTACCACTGCAATGTAGCAAGAGGGTCCTGGAGGGGCTGGGCACAGCTTCTGCCTCCTTGACTTCAAGCCTGTGTCCTGGTGTGATTGGAGATCACTCGACAAATCTTCACTCTTACCCCAGTCCCTGCAGGAAAGCACCTTCAAGGAGCTAGTTGGAACAGAGCCACAGGGAAGAGGCTCTGGGATAGACCCTGGAGCAAAGGAGCCCAGTTTCCAGGACATTAGCAGAGGTAGACACAGCTGATACCAATACCAGGTGGGTGAGCATCAAGAACCCACCTACAGACAGACTCAGGCCACACAGCTCTGCTGCCAAGACCTCTTTAACTGTTCACTGGATACCTGGCTTTATGGTGAAGTCCCCACTCGCAGCAAAAGAAAGTATCAGTCACAGCCCTTGGTGGCTGCAGTGTTCCTGTTACCCAGGGACCCACAGGCTTTGTGACGGTGACCGCTGCGATTTCAGTTATTTATCGCACTTTCACTTAAGCCTTCCCCATGGGGACAGCTGTCCATCTTAGCTCTGCTCCTCAAGGGATGTGTGACCATGAGCGTTGCCAGTTCTGTAATTGTTCCTCTCCATGCCTGTCACCACTGGTTGAAGAGGATCCAGAGCTGCATATAACCATGTGGTAGTAATGGGGAGACAACACCCTGGAGGGTCCCACATCTATGGAAATGGGATCTGAAAACAAGACAGCTCAGGAGATGACATGCTAACTAGAAGATGGCTGGCCTCTGGAGCCTGGGTATCTCCCTGACAGGCTGAGAAGGAAGGAGCCTGAGAGAGCAGCAGCAGGGGAAGGCCAAGGAGATATGCCCAGAGGTCAATGAGTGGAAGGAACCCCCATCCCACCCCCATATAGACTGTGTACAAGGAGAACCTGTACTTCATAGTCAAGGCTCTTAAGAGGGGGAGACCCTTAAGGCTGCATCCCAGGGAAGTCAGGGATGTTGTGTAGCAGTTTCCTCTAAAATTGAAACATTTGGTCCAGCAGGGAAGAGCTTTAAGACAATAAACATTGGGCTGGAGAGATGGCTCAGTGGTTAAGAGCACTGCTCTTCCAGAAGTCCTGAGTTCAATTCCCAGCAACTACAGGGTGGCTCACAACCATCTGATGTCCTCTTCTCTTGTGTTTGAAGATACAGATACAGTATACTCATGTAAACAAATAAATCTTTAAAAAAAAAAAAAGACATCACTGTGGTTTAATCCCAGCACTCCTCAAGGTGGAGGCAGAGCATGTGCATTTCTGAGTTCAAGGCCAATCTGGACTACAGAACAGTCCACACAGAGAAAAGAGACAGGATAAACAACTCAAAATAGCTTCAGGAAGTCCGTGAAACTGACCAGTTTCACAAGGCACAGAAAGTGAAGGAGTGAACTCAGCCTGCTTCCTTCATTCCTGCACAGTTCAGAATCTCCAATCTAGGAGACAGTGCCACCCACAGAGGACAGGCCTTCCCACCTCAACTAATAGAATCAAGGTAATCCCATGTGGACATGCTCAGAGGGCCCTCTCCCAGGAGATCCTAGATTTTTGTCAAGTTGGTAATCCACACTAAACATCACCCAATGGGAGCTTGTGTTCCCTCACAGAGCTTCATGGCAGTCTGTTGGCTGTATGTGTGCACACATGTGCTGTGTGTGTGTGTGTGTGTGTGTGTGTGTGTCTGTCTGTCTGTCTGTCTGTCTGTCTGTTTTAATTTTGATATTTAACCCAAGCTGGCTGACAACCAGAAACCCACCTGCCTCCTAAATACTAGTATCTCAGGCACCCACTATCATGGCCAGCTGGCCGGAGAAAGCTGGGTGACAAATGAGCTGGGGAATAGTCACCCCACGAAAACACGTCACAGTGGTTGAGAAAGGTAGCTCTGCACAGTGTAGCTCGCACAGTGACATGTTCCTGTGGTTTCCTGGTTCCCTTTCCTCGGTGATGTCGCTATTCAGAGGTGTGCTTTTCACAATCTATATTCCTGAGCCTGTATTTGTGTTTTTAATTACGTTGTTTATTTATTTAGAGACAGGATTCCTCTCTCCCACCCCACCCCCTCGTGCACGTGTGTGAGTGTGTGTGTGTGTGTGTGTGTGTGTGTGTCTATGTGTGTGTGTAGCCCAAGCTGGACTCACTCTTGTGGCAGTCCTACACAGCCTCCCTGAGTGCGTCACCAGCATGCACCCCCTTTCCCTTTAAAGTGCAACTGGCAACAACTGCCACAGCTGAGGATCAAGCCTAGCTCTTTGGTGGTAAGCCAGCCTTACTACTATCGTCCCCTCTGCCTTCTTTTGGGAGTGACTACAAAGTTCTGCTTCAGTTAATTCATTTCTCTCCTAAGCATTGGCATTGTGTGATCCATTCTATGCTTATTCTAGACTTTTCTAGTACATATTTACTTTAACAGAGTTGGAAGTTAATCGGTATCTTCACGCTCCTCCAAACACATGGAATCCACAGCCTTGTTGTCTAGACCCTTTCTAATGTATCAGTACCCATATATAACATTGGCTTCAATAGGAGCATAGATAGCTCTTGCCTGGAGAAGGCACCCTGTGACTGGCTGTGCCTGCACCCTGCACCCTGGAGTCCTGTAGTTAGTTACCTTGCTGCCTTTTGGCCCTGGCTGGCTATGGCCCTGGTTGGGTGTGGACCACGGCTCACCACCACCCCCACTCCAGAGCAGGGCAGACTCAGGCTGAAGAGCCTGCGTTCAGGCTTCTTGCAGACAGCAGGGGTCCTTGGCTTTCCATCTGGCTTTTTTTCTAAGTGGATATTATTTCACTTGAAGGAGAATCAGTAGGAATCAGAAGACGGTCCTGTGCAATCGAGCACTGAAAGACTTTTTAAACCCTGCACAAAAAAAAAAAAAAAAAAAAAAAAAAAAAAAAAAAAAAAAAAAAAAGGGACCTGCCCTGCCCTGAGCATCTTGGTGCCAGAGACCTGCTGTTCTGATTTCTCCATTGGTACCCCAAGATGGCTGTGACCCTTCGTGTGTCCACTTCTATCCCTACTTGCGAAACTGGACAGTGTGTTCTAGCGGTGAAAGGAACGAGAATACCATCACTACTTTCTGTGTGCATGTTGGGGGCAGAAACAAAAACATGGGGGGTGTGCGGTGTGCTCCCGAAAATAATTCTCTCTACCTGAATGTGAAAATATGACAATCAATGAAAGTGGGGTCCTAATTTCTGTCTTCACTCTGAGGAGGAATATCTCTTCCCTCTTAATTCCTGCTGTTTCCATCTGTTCCAGACCTCCTCACCCCCCATAGCCTGCCCTCCTCAGAAATGAATGATTCTCTCCTTCCTTCCTTCCTTCCTTCCTTCCTTCCTTCCTTCCTTCCTTCCTTCCCTCCTTCCTTCCTTCCTTCCTTCCTTCCTTCCTTCCTTCCCTCTACTTCCCACCCTCCAGTGTCCTCCCATTTTGTAGATTACTGGTAGAGCACACACACGGAATAAATCTTTCACTTGTTCCTCCCCCTTTCCCTTCCTTCACCTTCTGTTTGTCCTTGTCTTCCTCTTTCCTTCCTTCCCTCTCTCTTTTTGTTTCTCTTCTGTCTTATTTCCTCTTCCCCTAGTTCCCTTTGTCTTCCCTCCCTGCCTCCCTTCCCCTCTCCCTCTTTCTCTCCCTTCCTGTCCCTTTCTCCCTTCCTCCCTCCCTCTCCCTCTCTTCTTCCTTCTCTTCCTCCCTCCCTCTCTCCCTGTCTCCTTCCCTCCCTCTTCCCTCCCTCTCCCTCCTTTCCTCTTTCCCTCTTTCCCTCTCTCATTTCTCTCTTTCCTTCCCCTTAGTCTTTCTTTCCTCCTCTTTTTCTCTCCTTCCTTCTCTTCCTCCCTACTACTAAACCCTGCTTGCTCTGGACCTGTAACTCTGTGGTCGCCCCTCCCTCCATTCAGTCCTAGGAAGCTATTGTCCCCTCTGCCCCTGCTTTACCTTCTCTTATTAAAAAGGAGGGGTGGGATTAATATGAACATTCGTCACAGTCCTCATTCTCACTATTTTGGCAATGGAAACAAATGGGAATCAAGTAGTCTTTTTCCTGTTAAGGAGGCATCAATAAACCGAACAATTGCTCACAATACTGGAGTATGGCAAAACAAAACTCATAGGAGATGCATCCATCAGATCTCACTTCCAACAACAGGTCATGAGTTCTCTGTGAGAACAAGCCCTGTCTGGGCAAGCACCGGCTGGTGGTGGAGCCCAGAGCTTCCGGAGGCCCCAGCCCCACCTCTGTTTTACTTAGGGCCCCTGGGACTTCCAAGCATGTTCAGTTCCAATGGCTGCAGCCTTAAGAGCTTACCAGCGGTGGCCGTTTGTGAATGTGTGAGAAAATAGAGAGAGGGAAGGAAGGAGGGAGGATAAGAGAGAGGGAGAGAGAGAGAGAGAGACAGAGAGAGAGAGGGGGGACAGAGAGAGACAGAGACTTAGACAGGGACAGAGAGACTGAGAGAGGGAGAGAGAAGAGAGGGAGGGAGGAAGGGAGGGAGAGGGATGGAAGGAAGAGGGGGGGGGGAGGTGTGCTTTTAGAAAGTGCATTCAAGATTTCCCCGAGAAAGAAATCCGTGCATGCAGTGACCTACTTGAGCCCTGGGCATCAGGAAACTTTTATTGTCCTTGAAGAGCCTGGCAGGAGTCCCTGCATGGTCCCGCTAAGGTGGGGGAGGTCTAGGCATGAACTGGGCACACCCCGAGACAGCCTGCAGGCAGATCTAGCATCTCAGCTTTCAATGGCAGGCAGGACAAGGGATGAGGCATCTCCTGTTTCACATAGCACAGTGTCCGGGCTGGGGACCTTATAAATGCCAACCCCAGGGGCTGGGAAGGCCAGGGTACAGACACCAGCAGTGCAGTGTGGTAGCCTCCTGAAGGCCCAGTCTCTTTTTCCTCTTGCTGAGTCCTCAAACGGCAGAAGGAGGAAGGGTGTGTGTCTGTCCATCAGCAGAGAAACTTCAGGACTCGGTCACTTCTCCCAAAGGCCCTGCCTTTCAATACTGTCACACCTGGTCTTAGCTTTGGGGACCCACTCTGAGGCCTTGGCACTGGAGAGGGACAGATGCTTCCTTCTCCTATTTCAAAAGCCAGGGGCTGCCTTCCATGTCCCTGTAACTAGGAGGCTCCTGGTTGGCTGGGAGTGAGGACGTGGCCTCCCTGGCAGGGACCTGGCTGCTCCTTAGATGCTCCCTATGGCGTATCCATCTGTCTGCCCCGGTAAGCACCTCCCTAGGAAGTCAAGGAACCACGTAAAACCTCAGAACCAACTGAGTGAGGTTTGGTTGTCTTCCTGTGTTCGCAATGGAGGTCGCTTCCCCGATTTTGTGGCGGGTTTCTGTTGGCTTTTACCTGATCTTCTTCAGGGAAGGCATTCTTGGACAGAGGCGCACAGCTGTGGATACAGGAGCCCCGCTATTCAGTGACTGGGAGATTAAGGCCTTTACTTCCCTAATTCTCGGGGTGTCCCTATCTGTCTTAGTCAGGTTTCTATTCCTGCACAAAACACCATGACCAAGAAGCAAGTTGGGGAGGAAAGGGTTTATTCGGCTTACACTTCCATACTGCTGTTCATCACCAAGGAAGTCAGGACTGGAACTCAAGCAGGTCAGGAAGCAGGAGCTGATGCAGAGGCCATGGAAGGATGTTACTTACTGGCTTGCTTCCCCTAGCTTGCTCAGCCTGCTTTCTGGTAGAACCCAAGACTACCAACCCAGGGATGGCACAATGAGTCCTCCCACCCTTGATCACTAATTGAGAAAATGCCCCACAGCTGGATCTCATGGAGGCACTTGCTCAACTGAAGCTCCTTTCTCTGTGATAACTCCAGCCTATGTCAAGTTGACACACAAAACCAGCCAGTACAATTGACCCCTTGTCAACTTGACACACAAACACATCACTCAACCCTTGCTTTCTTATTCACCCCCAAAATCTAAATAACTTTAAAAGTCCCAGTCTTTACAAATTCTTACATTATTAAAATTTCAATCCCTTAAAATGTCCAATCTCTTTTGAAATTCAGTCTTTTTACAATTCAAAGTCTTTTAACTATGGGATCCACTAAGATACTTTCTTACTTCAAGAGGGGAAAATATCAGGGCATAGTCACAATCAAAAGTAAACTCAAACTTTAACTGTCCAATCAATGTCTGGGATCTACTTAATATCTTCTGGGCTCCTCCAAGGGCTTGGGTCACTTCTCCAGCCCTGCCCTTTGTAGCACACACCTTGTCTTCTAGGCTCCAGATGCCAGTACTCCACTGCTGCTGCTGTTCTTGGTGCTCATCTCATGGTACTGGCATCTACAAAACGCTGCTGTCTTCCGCTGCAGTTAGGCTTCACCAATAGCCTCTCATAGGTTCTCTTCATGGTGCAAAGCCTCAACTCCTTTGCATGACCCCTTCAGTCCTGGGCCATCAACCACAACTGAGACTGCACCTTCACACAAAACCAGCCAGTACACAGCTTGCGGTGAATGAGGTTCTAAAGCCAAATTCCTATTTACCTGTAAAATCAGGAGCCTGTCCTGACTCCAGGCTAAGAAAATCGTCACCATAAGCAAGAGAGTGCTTAAAAGCTAAGAGAAATCCCCAGAAAAGGCAGAGGGAGGGTATACTGGGCCTCAGCTCATGGGAAGAGTTTGTGTGTGTGTGGGGGGGGGGGGGGGCGATTCTTGCCTGTCACCAAGGACCCTCACCCTTCCTATCTTTGTTCCACCTGTCCTACCCCAATTTGTGAGGAGCCTTCATGTGCTGAGTGGCCTTTGAGGCTCTGGGGAGCAGCCCTTCAGCTTTGATGCTTTCCTCTCTGTGGGCACGTGTGGGTGCAGCTCTCAGGCTCCAGCAGTCTTGTCCTTGGCTGTCCTGAGAACTCTGTGCAGAGAGCGGTGGAGGTGGGACTTTAACCGGCAGACTCCTGTAGGAGATGCCACAGCAGGGGGTTCTTTGATCTCCATTCTCCAGCTCCCAAATCTGTGCCCTGGGCATTCACCCCTGAAGTTAACCTCCCTAAGCAACCCCTGAGGATTTCCTGATCGCCAAAGGAGGGGCAGCCAAGGGAAGGTGCAGCATCCCACGCCCTCCCCTTCAGGACAATGGAGCTGCAGAAACTGCCTAGTCAGAGCTGTCAGAGGTGGACCTGGGGACATCAGCAGCCCTGTGTGGCAGCCAGGGTAGTGGTCTGGAATGCCTCTACTCCACTCCTTTTCTGTAACTCTCTTCTGGGCAAGTACCCTCAGCGTGTGTGTGTGTGTGTGTGTGTGTGTGTGTGTGTGTGTGTGTATGTGTGTGCATGTGTATATGTGTGTGCATGTGAGTATGTGTATATGTATGTGCATGTGTGTATGTGTGCATGTGTGTGTGTATGTGTGTGCATGTGTGTGCATGTGTGTGCATGTGTGGATGTATGTGCATGTGTGTATGTGTGCATGTGTGTGTGTATGTGCATGTGTGCATGTGCACATGTTTGCATGTGTGTGCATGTATGTACATGTGTGTACATGTATATGCATGTGTGTGTATCCTCACAGGAAAGCCCAGTCACTCTTGTCTGAATGCTGGGGCTGATTTGAGTGAGGAGAAGCTTCTGGCAAAGACTCCTGGCAAAGATTCCGGAAGGATGCTGGGTCCGAGAGGATGCTGTGTGCAGAAAAGCAACAGACCCAGCCTGCAGCACTTCATAGGCTGTGCTCTCTGTCAAAAGAAAAAAAAATGAATGCTGACCTCTGCACTCAACAGAACTCAGCCACTGGCCTGCCTCAGGCAACTCAGGCACTGGGGGTGAAGCCAGGACGGCCAAGGGTGAACAACAATGCTCTACAGCACACAACTCGAATTAAAAATCCCATGTTTAAACGAGATTTGAGTACAATACCAGACTCTAGGTTTAGGTCTCTAGGTGTGTGTGTGTGTGTGTGTGTGTGTGTGTGTGTGTGTGTGTGTGTGTAATCCCTCTGGAGGCTAGAGGACAGTGCTGAGTGTCTTACCTCGGGAGCTTTCTCTCACTAGGCTGGGACTCACTTAGCAGCCACTCTCTCCCCATCCAGCCCCTGGGATTCTGTCTTGGCCTCCCCAGTGCTGGTGCTGCCCTTACAAGTCTGCACTCTGCCCATCTTTTAATGAATGTGGGTTGTGGGAATCAAACTCAGGACCTTGGAGTTGCAGTGCCATCACTTTTCCTGACCGAGTCCTCGCCTCAGCCCCCGGGGCTGCTTTCTTTAGCTGGTCATACCAGCTGAGAGCACCCGATAGCACCCATGCCCACTGCAAACCCAAGTTCCATATCCATTCCTTCCATACTTCCCTGGGCAGAACTGCCCATCCCGACACACATGAATGCATGCGCATGTATACGCACGCGTGCACTTGCAGATGCACCCACGAGGGCAAATAAATGCATACCCACAAGGTAGCACATGTATACATAACAACACATAAGTGCATGTGCCTCCACACACAGCTACACCTTCACAAGGGCCTCGAGTTTATATACGCATGCATGCACACAAAACCTCATTTGTACATACACACCACCCACATACTTGTACATAATCACTCCCAAGCACAAGGAGCAGACACACAAATCAGACACATCCACACACAGGTGCTTAGGCAGGCACAGACAGTGCACACTGAAGCACCTGCAGAGAACACATGCACACAGAAGGTACCTGCATGCACACATGACCCCCCCTATTCATAAATATCACTGCACTGGGAGATAAACCTCTTCCCAGCTTCCTCTTCAATACCACCTAAGCGCAGTTACAAATTCTTTTTTACAGCAGGTGATGGTCATGCTGATTAAAAGGAAATTAGGCTGAATTATTTGGGGAAACATATTGTCCGTCATCAGTGAAAATGCTTTAAGTTAATTCATTTTAATTCATTTACTGGTTTCAGGAGAGATAGATTGCGAGTCACCAGAGAAAACTCTGCTACACACGAAGATTCCTTAAAACATTCCTTGCTTCTTCCTCCCGTCATCTTGCACACATGCACATGTATCTCACAAGCACGCTGGTCCGATGTCACCAGACAGATCTCTTTCCACACTACGTAGTGAAGCTGCTGGCTTCCTCTTGACTACAGGGCTGACGAAGGCTTGCAGGTGAGCGGCTGAGCCACGCTGCTTGCCCTTCTGAGGAGTAAGAGACACTGTTTTGCATTCATTCTCCCAGTTTCCTCTCACCACACAATATGAAAATACCGGGAGACCAAGAATTGCCTGTTTATTATGCTGTCTCACAGATACATATCCCATTATATGGGGAGGGATGAAAAGAGAACCTGCACGGGTCTATTTTTAGCAGACGGCTTCAATGCTATAAATTTTAGGGTGCTTTGCGTCCCTCCCCCTCCTCCGCCCCTTCAAGCCTGTCAGCTGTAAAATGGGTCTCTCTTTAACCCCTAATGGATCTAGAAGATGAAAGGTGGACTCCTGAATTAGCGGTGCTGACAGCCCAGCCAAGCCCGGCAGCGGGGGGTCTCTTTTGTCTCGGCCACTCTGACCTCCCTCGCCCCGACTGTCGGTGGGAACCGGACCAGAAGAATGCCGGGCGGAGCTAGAAAGCACCAGTGGCCGCCCTGCGCTGGGCCACCCGCCGGCCCAGCCCGCAGGAGAGTTGACATTCTTCAGCTGTGGATATTCTGACATCATCGCACACCTCCACCCTGCCCCCAGCCCCTCCAGCCCTGCGCGCTTTGCAAATGAGGACAATGGGTCCGGGAGCAGAGCCACCCCTAGCAGAGCATGGGGGTGCCTGCCTATGTTTATTTGAGAAGCAAGTGCTTCGGTGTTAAAGCTTGCCTTGGGAAAGCCGAGCTGAGCTGAGCTGAGCTGAGCTGGCAGAAAGGAAAACTCTTCTTGTGTGCTCGCTCAGGCCTGCTGGGTATTAAGGCAGAGGTGGGTTGGAAGCACGTGCGTCTCACGATTATGACGTCCGTGCTGGCCAGCTACGGCTCCCCTTTATCCCACAGACGTATTTGATTCATAATAAAATTTCTTCCACGGGAATCTACAATTCCATAAATGAAAGACCCACCCAGCTTTAGAGAGGACTGTCACAACTACGCAGAGCAGTTCCTCCTTCCAGCACTGGCTCAGCAAGGTGTGAGTAGGCAAAGACTTTGGGCTGGCCTTGTACCAGCCCCCAGGAAGGCCAGGGCAGCCAGGGCAGCCAGGGCAGCCAGGCAGCCTCAGTCCTGAGATTTGAAGCATTGGGAGTTGGAGGGAGCACCTGTTTGCAGACTTCAGGGAAGAGGCGAGGCCACTCGCTGGCACGTTTGCTTGGTGTAGCTCCTGCATTCAGGAACATATATTTGGACTTCAGTTAGCAATCTGTGTGTTTCTATTTGTATATTTGGGAGGGTAATTTTTTTTTTTTAAAGAAAATTTTGTCTGGTAAGAGCCATGAGAACCTCTGGGTTAATTAATTAATACAGCTCTGTGCATGTTCGACAGCAACCTGTTCTTCTTCCCCTGAGAACACAAAAACTATGCTGTGTTTTATTTTAAAATATGAGAAGCTAGCCAGGCCTGGCCCAGCGCTCCTGAGCAGGGTAATCAGGCCTGGAGCTGGTCGGGAGCGAATGGTAATTAGTATTCAACTCTCCCCTGGATCGGTAAGACCCCAGCTCCTCACAGAGAGTCGCAGCACTTCAAGGGCCGTCCAGCTCTGCGAGGGACGTTCTTTGTGTTGCTAATAAACAGCACAATGCGGGCCTGCTTTCGGGCACAATTTGGACAGAAATTGAGTTACGAGAAAGCAAGGTGTTTTCTTCCAGCTGTGTGCAGGAAGCGTCGTGATCAGACGGACACTTTTATTTGTACATAAAATGGAAGATTTTAACTAAAAACCACTATTCTGACTTATACTATGTTCTTTGCAAGAACCCTTTCTCTGCAGTGACAATATTTAAGGTTTTGTTGGATCTTTTTCTAATTTCTCATAAAAGGACAATTATCTACCATATTTTCTAGAAAATGATCTGTAAAACTTCATTCAATATTTTTTGGGTGGCTTAAAATGTAAAATATGGGGTGTGCTCCTCTGTAACAGAACCTAGTTTTGGAAGGTTTTGCAAACAGGTTGTTCACATTTCTCCTTTTGAAAAAAAAAAATCAATTAATTTACATTATTTCTAACGCCAGAGGTAATTTCTCAGTTGATTTAAAAAAATACTGGGGGGAAAAAATAAGCCACACACTGCTTCCAGCCCACTTTATAAGTTGGAACTGCCAAAGCCTCTCGTGGTTTTTGTGTTTTGTGTTGGATTTTTTTTTTTTTTTTTTTTTTTTTTTTTGTAAAGAGGATCCGTTAGAATGTGTTCACGGATGTTCACTTCATAGGAGAAAACATGTTTTTAAAGGCAGAGAAAGAAAAATAGGAAAATAAAGGTAAGCGGTAAGATTCACCACGCTGGATGAGTCTTTTATTAATCACACGTGTTTTCCTCCTTTTCAGATGCAAATGCGGGCGCTGGCTGATTTGTTTCCTCAGAACGCACCTTCCTGCCTCAGAGAGAGAAAAGAGCCCAGCTTTGCAGGGCTCCAGTAACAGCCTTGAGATTCCACTGCGGTTGTTGATAGCTGGTTTTTTTCTTCCTGCGGAGAAAGAGAAGAAACCCACCCAGAATTCCAGATCCCACCCACAGGCCAGTGGTTGGGAAGCTCGAGGCCAGTCTGTTGGAGCCTCGGGGAAAGCACAGCTTCTCTTACCAGTGTAGTTTTAGGCTCACCCATCCACGAATAAACAAGAGACACAGTTGGGCACAGCATTGCATCTCAGGGACTTCTGACACTGCCAGAGAGACTTCCCCATGTTCGTGTTCAGACAGATAATATAGTTTAGGGGTTACGGCAGCCTTTAAATTTTTAATTTATTATTTTATATTTACCCACACGTGCAGAGTTTTTAATACTTCAGCGCTTGTCACTTACCCAGCTGCCCCGGAAGGTAGTGGAGGATGAAGACCTTTTTGGACAGTAGGAGACAGGGAAGGACCCTGACCTAAGTGACCAGACCAGAGAGAGAACAAAAGAACCATGCCTTGGTCAGCACTGCTTAATTATGCATGGCCTTGCCCCCTGCTGTGGCTCCTCTGTTCAGGTCTAAAGCTCCCCTCATCCTGAGGAAGGACTTGGGGGTCACTGGATATTGTGGCCACTTGGAATAATTTCATCATCACTTGTGGGATGTGAGCCACAGACTAGCCTGTGGGGGCTCCTACCAGGGAACTGAGGGTTAGGGAAAGTCAAGAAACAACACAAAGACTGGAAGCTTTCTCCACCTCGGCTTCCCAAGACAGATGGAGCAAGTTCAGATAGGTTTTCAGAGGAGACTGGAAGCCTTTCGCCATCTGGGCTTCATGTAAGAAAAATGGTGTCCACAAGAAAAGCACGGGCATACTCATCTGCATCTCTCTTTTAATAAACTATCTCTCTTCCTGCAACTACCCACATGTCTCTGTCCATTGTGTGGGGCCACGAGAACCTGCTCCTCCAGACTCAAATCTGTACTTGTTACAGAGTGGTCACCAATGGGCAGAAAATACTTACCATATTCTAAGGAAAGGTATGGTTAAGTTAGCTTTAACAGGTCACACTTGAAGAATTGTTTACACACATGGAGGAGAGTACCCATGCGTACTCTCAAGCTCCAGCTATGGCCTAGGATCAGAGATGTCTCCAGGAAAGGAAGCCTGCATCACACTCTAGAATGTGTCTGTCCTTAATCCCCACCAATTCCACTTCTTCTTAGAGGCTGAACTGAATCCCTCCAAAATCCATTCGCTGAGGCTCTCACCCACAAAGCTCAGACTGTGGCTGCGCTGTGAACAGCACCCAGCAGAGGTGGCTGACCGGGAGGAGGTCACAGTGGAGCAGAAGGTCCTGATCCAGCATGACTGGGATTCTAGAAAGGGAGAGTTGGAAAGACCCAGCTGATGATAGAGGCAGAGATGAGACTGATACACTCACAAGCCAGAGAGCTAAGGATGGAAGGCCACACCCAGGAAGCTAAGAGAGAAGTGGACCAGACTTCTGCAGAGCCTCCTTAGAAATCAGCCCTGGGTATCCCTTGACCTTGAGTGGACAGTTAAGTGCCTTACTAGGGTGGCTTCCTTTCAGACCTGGGAGAACTCCTGCATACACGTGGCGTAAAGACTGGTCATACATGAGAGCGGCACACTGGAGCACACTGTTTGACATGCTTCTTCATACACAGCAGACAAGACACCTCTCTCTGAAAACTGATATTCTAATGAGCAAACTTGCTTTAAGTCACATGAGAAAGGTAGGTCAAAATGACCAAGGGTGCGGGGTGGTTCCTTGTGGGTTTCTATCAAGAGCCATATCTGAAGCAGAAACCCAATGTTAGAGGCAAACTTACTCTCATTTAACAGTCAACAGTGTTTTTTTCCCTTTAATCCTAATTATTGTATTAGGCACCATTTTGTAGTTTTCTTACCCATCCCAACAACACTCACCCCTCCCTACTCTAAAAGCTCTGAGTCACTACTCTATTGCTGTGAAAGGACGCCATCATCGAGGATCCTTATGTAAGAGAACATATAACTGGGGCTTGTTTATAGTTTCAGAGGGTTGGTCCATGACCATCATTCAGGTAGCATGGTGACAGGTGGGACAGGTGGGCAGGTGCGGTACTGGAGCAGTAACCGAGGGCTCCCATCTAATCTGCAAAATGGAGGCAAAGAGAGAGGGAGGGAGGTAGGGAGGGAGGGAGAGAGAGAGAGAGAGAGAGAGAGAGAGAGAGGTGGGGGTTAGACCTGGCTTGAGCTTTGGAAACCTCAAAGCCCATCCCCAGTGACATACTTCTCCAGCAAGGCCACACCTCCTACTCCTTCCTAAACAGTTCTACTAATTGGGACAAGCATTCAAACATCTAAGCCCATGGGGGCCGTTCTCCTTCACCACATCCTCTTCCCTCCTTATTTTGGAAATTCTTGTTGTACTTGAGTCTAAAATGTCCCCCAACGGTTCATCTTGTCAGTGCCCATTCCTAGGCTGGCTGTGCTATCTGAGGAGGCTGTAAGGTCTCTAGTAGGGCTTTGAAAGTTCTGTTGAGGCCTCAGGTTTTGGCTTCACTCTCTCTGTTTTTCTAATCTCCATGATGCTGAGGTAGGGAACTTAGACCACACACTCCCAACAGCATGACTTCCACCGTGCCTTCCCTCCCAGGATAGAGTGACCTTCTGAAGGTGTGAGCCAGATGACCCTTTCCTTGGTTTGTTTCCCTGAGGCATATGGTCACAGCAACACAAAGGTAGCATATACAACTCTCACATACCATGGTATTGGGCCCACAAATAACGTGTACTGTGTCTTTAGATGGAAATCCTCAGGAGGTAACACCAGCAGTCTGACCATTCGAACTGTGCTTCAAGACTCAGTCAGGAGTGGCCCTGTACACCTTTGAGCCTGGTGCTCTGGACACAGAGGCAGAAGATCTCTGAGTTCAAGGTCAGCCTGCTCCACAGAATGAGTTCCAGGAGAGCCAGGTCCACATGCAGAAATCCTGTCTTGAAACAACAACGAGGCCAGGTGTGGTGGCACACACCTTTAATCCCAGCACTCAGGAGGCAGAGGCAGGCAGAATCTGGGTTCAAGGGCAGCCTGGTCTACAAAGTGAGTTCCAGGACAGCCAGGGCTACACAGAGAAACCCTGTCTCGAAAACAAAACACAACAATGAAATGCCTTTGTCCATCCATTTGACTTAGATAGAGCCTATGGGTTTTCTGCCATCAGAGACTAAGGTTTGGTTTTTTTGTTTGTTTGTTTTTTTTTTTTATTTTGTTATTGTTGTTGTTTGTTTTGTTTTCATTCTTTTGAAACAAGATTTCTCCCTGTGGTCCATGCTAGTCTTGAGGTTCCGATCTCCCATCTCTACCTCCCAAGTACTGGACCGGCAGTGTGCATCATCATAAGACTTCATCTTAAAGGCACAGACAGGTTTGGTTGCTAAGCCACAGGAACGCTCTGCTCACGGGCTTTTCCTTTTCAGAAATCTCCAAGTTTTAGTTTTGTTGTGTAACTGTGCATAATGTTTACATAGGTCTGAAGTCAAAATCTGCCAGTAGAACCATTGCTGGTTTGGGCTAAGGCTCCCCAACCGAAGGTATATTGTGCTCATTGAACAGTTGCAGGTCTCGGGAACAGACTTCTAGAAACTTCACGTGGTCCTAGCCCTGGCTGTGCAGCAAGGTAGTCTGGGAAAAGCTAATTTCTGGTTTTGACCCCTCTGTTCTATTTCCTCCTTCTCTCTCTAGGTAACAATTTAAAAGCCTTCTGACTAGTCTCAGTGTGCTATTGCTATTTCCAACCCTGCACTCACATTCACGTGGCGCCCGCTGTCTTCCTTGCAAATGGTGATACTGTTCATGCCCCAGTAGGGACTGCACGGCTCAGCCCCCTGGTGAATCTCACATGTGAATAAATCTCCTTTACCCACCAGTCCCCACGATGGGGACTAAGGTAGCTTAGTCATTTTGCTTTTACTCAGGATGCTGAGTTTTGCTATGACAGTCATACAGTCACTAACCCACCACTACTCCACGTGCTTCTTCAGAGCACATCTATGTGCAGACTCAGGGAGATATGAGTCACTTCCACTTGCTCCTTAGTGGTCGCCTCCTGGCATGTTTTTAGAGTCATCCAATAGGGAGGATGTATTTTGGCTTTAGAAAATATTTCTTTAACAGATAGGTGGCAAGCTCATTCAGCGCACGGGCAGGATCTGGTAGCCATACCTCAGTATAGGCTGTGGACAGCCCACTGTGCATGTACCCACGGCCCCTGGAGTCCTGGACAAGACAGCTCCCTCCAACTGCAAACTGGGACATACCCACTTCGCACCTTTAGCAGCGGGTCTGAAATCCACTCACTATGTCTTGTTGTGCTCTTCAAGTAGCCGGAGGAGCTCAGGAAACCGCTGTTCTGATTAAACGGGTTCTGAAGAATTTTGACAACCAAGCTTTGGTTTGGACAAGTGCCCGATGCTTATAGAGTGATTTCCTTCTTTGGCGTAACTCGGAAGGTCAGAGATGGTGAGGACACCTTTGGCACTGTGGCTGGGGGATCTGTCCCCCTCCTAGTCCCCCTCCAAAGGGCACATGATGTCCATTCCTGCCTTTGGTGGGAGTAGGTGTCCTGAACTGAATAGAGAGGTGGCCCACAGCAGAGACTATCACCAGATAGCTAATTCTGAAATCTCTGGCTCAGTGAGTCATACTTGATGCCCTGAGCTCAAGTTCAGGAACAGGGAGCCGCTCCTCACTATCAACCCTCTTCTTGCAGCACAAAGCTGTGTGGATGCGGCTCGGAGACCCAGAAAGCTTTGATTCCGCCGCATGAAAAGGGTGACATTTCCCCACCAGCAATTAGCCCCCATCACAGGCGCCCTCGGTAAAGGCGCAGACACCTTCCTTGACTGCGCTCAGGGTATGTATAAATAGCATTGATTGGAGCACAATTTCAGATGAATGACGTGATCAGATGGCCCACAAAGCACCCAGGTGTGGGGCGCATCACCCTACGTGGCCTTGTTCCCTTGGACCTGTCAAGCTGGTGCAAGCCACGGAGCTCCAGGTAGGATGGCTTCTTCAGACAGGTTCTCCATTGTGCTTCCTTCTCTGTAAGTCTATACAGTCCCAGCTCCTCTCTCTTCTTCATTCCCTACCCCAGGAAGGAAAGATGAGGTGATCCCACCACCCACCCCATCATCCTGCCGGGGTAGGCTGGGGCTCCTCAGGCTCCTTGAAGGCCAGCCTCTCTCTATCCCCTAGATTCCTCTTCCCACCCCAGTCAGGGGTGCGGTACAAGAGTCACCAAAGTGCTGGAGGTCCTTACAGTTGTCTGCCGCATACCTACCTGTGTCGTGCTAAGTAACTGGATATAAAACCTGCACCTGCAGGAGGTCATAGACACACAGATGTGAGCACACACACACTGAACCATGAGTGTGTGGATCTGGGCATATATTTAATAGCGTTTAAATTGGGTGCACTGTATTTTCTGATGGCTAAATGGATGTCCATGCTTTTCTCTGGAGTTCCAGATAAGGCCAGAGGAAGAGGCCAGGAGCCAGAGTGGAACCACATCTATACTACCCAGAAAGGAATCGTGTGTACCCACTTTACAGACCAGGATACAGAGGCTAAAATTCTGTGCTTTCTAATTTCCTCGGGAGAGGGATAGGAGGAGATTTAAAAAAAAAAAATCCAGGTAAAAAAGTCACTTAAAGCAAGATGTGCTCTGAGCAGGTGTGTGGCTAACAGCAAGGGCAGGGCCTTCTGCTGGGGAAAACATTGAGTGGACATTAAGATATCTTCAAAGATGAGAGCAGCCAAGATTTGCCTACCAACAGAGCTGAGGAACACAAGTGGATTTAGGAAAAAAAATCTGAGTCCATTTTCTAAAAAACTCACATAGCCCAGGCTAGCTTTAAATTCTCTATGTAGATGAATTTGGATCCCCCAACTCCATCCCCTCCTGCAGGGATTACAATCGTGCAGCGCCACACCCAGTTGAAGTTCTGGACTCTGAACCCTGGGCTTTGTGCACAGCAGGAAAACACTCTACCAACATCCTCAGCCTTGCTAAGAATTTTTTTTTTTAATTAAAAATCCTGAAAACTGAAAGTAAAAGATGTCTTAAAAAAAAAAAAAGTTTGGGAAAACACCAGAGGGGAGGGGAGGATGGTACTTTGGCAACTCCACAGTTGACTAGGCTTTGTGAGGTATGAGGAAGGGAATAGCAGAGAGAAGAACAGGAAACAGCCAATTCACAGGATACAGCCGCCAGTGGCTGCTGGGAAAGTCTCCTTGAAGTCAGCTGCTCAGCAAAACAGTTCAGACAAGTTAACCTGCTACCCGCAAATGAAACATCCCCAGAAATCCCAGTCTAGCTGGTTCTCCTCACTGGGACTTGGGGGATCAGAGCGGGCTGTGGTAAGGCATAGACTTATTTAAGGAAGAACAATCAATGAATCCGAGCTGGCTTTGTCTGTCTGTCTGTTGGTGCTCTGTAATTATCCAGAGAGAGGACCAGCCTAGCCTGGTATCCACCCTGTCTGTCAACAACACAGATTTGTCTGAGGACATCACTTGTGAGGCAAACTGTGGTGAGGACTGACCTCTGCTCTGATGTCTGGAATTGCCCAGTGCGAGACAGAGTTTCTGTTCCTTGCAAAAGAGTTGTATTATTAAAAAACCTGCTCTGGGGGAGTCACAGACTCTCTGAGGACGTGACCCCTGTGTGTACCTGTGTGCACGTGTGTGTGTGTGCGAGCGCGCGTGCGCGCACTGGAATGATTTGTGGGGGACATGTCCCCTGCAGGCTCATGTGTTGGATACTTGGTTGCCAGCTACCATAGATACTGCTTTGAGGAGCTGTGGAACTTTCAGGTCTGTAGCCCAGTAAACGAAAGCCGTTTTCATTTAACAAAACTGTCCAAGCATGAGCATTGGGTTGGGTCTTGACAAAGATAGTCCCCTCTTTACATCCTATCAACCAGTGAATGAGCCACACTGAACCGATTTGGCTATGGTGCCCTTCCCACCATAACACACACACACACACACACACACACACACACACACACACACATACACACCACCTGTCAGGTATTCTGTCACAGGGATGAAGAAGGAACTACCTGTGTTTATGTGTGTGCTGATATCATGTCTGCAGGTCTGTGTGTGTGTACACCACTGTGTATATATGTGTACATATGGTACACACACATTTGAGTGAACCTGTATGTACCTGTGTATGTCTCCAAGCAGTATAAGCAAAACAGGTGGGTAATTATTCCTAAACTAGGGCTGGTGAGATGGCTCAGCAGGTAAGGGCACTGACTGCTCTTCCAAAGGTCCTGAATTCAAATCCCAGCAACCACATGGTGGCTCACAACCATCTGCAATGAGATCTGATGGCTTTTTCTGGAGTGTCTGAAGACAGCTACAGTATACTTACATATAACAATAAACAAATCTTTTAAAAAATTATTCCTAAACTATAGCAACATTGAATTTGAAGACAGCTCTGTGTGATTGGCACTTTCCCTTCCAACCTTATGGCCAGAGCTTGCCCAGTGGGATGGTACCAACATAGTCCCGTCACCACTAGAAGTGTCCAGTCCCTTAACTGCCTGGGCCACAATCTGAGACAAATGTCCATGTCTGGCTACAATATAACAAGTTTTATAACTTGGTAATAAAGAATATAAGAAAATAATCACTTGCAATATTGATTTGGGCATGAGATAGACACATTTTGGGAAGAGCCTACAAAAGTATCTGAGAGTTTCCAGAGGCGAGTGCTCGGTGCCCCCATGAGGCCAGAGGAAGAGAATTCGGAGTGTCTTCTATATGGCTTCAGAGGGACATCACCATCCAAACTGGAAAATGATGACAAGGAGGATGGGGGAAGGGAAGAGAAGAGAGGAGAGGAGAGAAGAAGAGGGGAGAGGAAGGGAAGGGAGGGGAGGAGAGGAGGGGAGGAGAGGAGGGGAGGGGAGGGGAACAAGGGGAAAGGGGGGGAGGAGAGGGAAGGTGCATTGTCCCTGTGTCCCTTTAAGATCCCTATAGGGTGAGCAAGACAAAGGTTTCCTCCGCTCACCCCTGAGGGCCACTGAAGCATCCAGCTCTATTCCAGATGATAATCAGCTCAGAAACACAAGGAACCTGGGCTCCCCAGGAGGGCAGGACTCCAGGCCTCTCCAAGCTGGGAAAACTTGCTTAGAGACACACCTTCTGGTCTTGTTCCCCTCTAGTTTGTCAGCCTTTTGGCTGAGGATCACAAGAAATCCCAGGATACTCCTCTCTCCTCCCTTCTCTGAGAGGTTTCTTGGTCCACCCTTCTGCTTCCTGACCAAGATGAGCTCAGAGGGAATTTTGCCTGGGTTGTTGTTGTTGTTGTTGTTGTTGTTGTTACAGTGATATCTTGTTGGAAGTCCTGAATCCGAACAGGATTTATCACTGGGGAACTTTGAACTTCAGCCACAGTGTTATCGTTCATAATCACCACCAGTAATTGTTACAATTCCTAACAATTACCATCGGGAGGGGCACCATTCATTTAGCTAAACAGTCTAGAGTTTTCATTTAACAGAACTGTCCAAGCATGAGCAGAAATGAAAAACAGAGAATACTAAATATACCCTTAAATACAGACGAGATTCTATGACAAAGTTATTTCTTGGCTCAAATCAAAATTTTAAGCAGTTTACCTCCTTTGTGCCTTCCCAAGAGTTTTATGTAACAAACTTTCAGTGTCATGACTAATAGCCTCTCTTGGCAAGGATTGCTCTCGTAAAACTGCTACTCAACCTTTGTGATCACGGTACACTCCTTATTATGGGATGCATTATGCAGCAGCTCTGGCTCGGTGATGGGACGCGGCAACCCGCTGTGAGACTGCCTATCAGAGCTTCTCTTAAGGCCTTTTCTCAATTGTCAGCAAAGTATTTTTTAAGGTTAAAAGGTGTAAAATTATTCTGAAATGCTTTTCTGACCTGTCGCCTATCACGGCAAAAAGCTATAGTTCATTTTTTTTTCAAAAATTGTATTTTTTGAAATGCAGTAATATTATAAGAATAAGCTTTATAGGAGGAAAATAGTCTCCTGAAATGCTCATGGTATTTTTGCACCCTTCTTTTTCCCAAGGACTGAAATATTAATCATTGCTTGGAATGTTAATTTCAGAATCAATTTTCCTTATCGCAACTGTCCGTTTCTGTGGCAGAATTAATATGAATGACCAGTGCTCACTTTGCCCTCTCTCTCTCTCTCTCTCTCTCTTTCTCTCTCTCTCTGTCTCTCTCCTCATTGCTTCATATTTCATAATGTCAAAGTCAAATTCACCACCATCACGAGCTATAACCTCATTATTCTGAGGCATGGGGGGGGGGGACGACCCAGCTTTCGCTCTCAGCACTCGCTATACCTGCTTCCTGATTGAGCCCACACTGGAAGTCAGTGGGAGAACCCCTGAAGGGGTTGGCTGGCTCCCCATCAGCTGGCTTGGCCTGAGCAAGTCATTAAGGCCTATAACCCATCATTTTCATCTGGGCCCCCGTTTCCCATAGTCTGTCTGTCCCTGCTGTTGCAAACCATTTGTGCTTCCTAACCCAACTAGGAGATCTTGAATTCAGTTGTTGTTCCGTCTCAGACGAAGAGAGAACCAGGGTGCGGGAAGACTGTTCCCAGGAGACACTGGCCTTCTTGGCCCTCCTGGAAGCAGAGTGACATTGCTCACGAGGGCCAATGTGAGCCTGGATCGATGAGAAGTCCTTGGTTGGCCTGCTGTGGTGTGCCAGGCCCTTCACTCACATCATACACACACACACACACACACACACCCCGGGCAGAGCTGATTCCTTTGTGCTTTTTATATTTGCACAGTTCCTGTGACTCTCGTACTGGCAGCAGGAAGCAGGAAGCATGCTCCCCACTAATGTGTTAAGGCCTGCATTGCGAAACAGCCACAAGTTGCCTCCCCTTGTAGGCAATACTGAATGGAGACCGCTTAATGTGCACAGCTACACAGCACAGACATTTCTGTGCAGAGGCGCATTGCCCTCACCTCCACTCTGCTTCCATCTCCCCTCTGCTTTGTGTCCTCCCACTGGGAAAAGGCGCAGTGGATGCCCAGTCTCTGCTGCTCCGTGTTCTCCCCAAAACAAAACACATTTACTAGCTGGTCAGTAATTAAAATCATAAAACCAACTGGAGGAACAAGGAGTGAACTCTACTAACACTCGCCCTGCAGAAACGGATGTCAGGGAAAGGGGGCCGAGAGGGGTGGCCTGGGGCATCCTAGACCACTCTGGGAAGGCCTTTGTTCTGCTGTTGTCTGACTGACTTGGAGTAACTTCATTTCCTCCAGTCCCAGCAATACTGGTCACTCTTCTGAAGAACACACACACACACACACACACACACACACACACACACACACACACAGAGAGAGAGAGAGAGAGAGAAAGAGAGACAGACAAGTAATCATACTGAGTTGGTGCTGTTTGCCTGGAATCTTAGTACTCCTAGGTGCAGGCACATCTCATACTCAGGACCAGCCTATGCTAGCCAGCAAGACCCTGTGAAAAACATAACCCACCACATTTGTCAATGTGAGGAATGTTCCAGATGTTAATTACACTGCAGTCTTCTGTTCTTTTCTCATACAAGCTATGTTTACCTATGCAAGTTGAAGGCCTGTTGCTCATGACAGCAAGAGCCTGCTATTAGCACACATTCACTACCTTCACTGAAAGCATGTGTGAGTGTGTACCTCTGTATGTGTATGTGTGATTACATGCATTGCACTCCACATGTGTGTATGACTGTGTCTGTCCTCGTGTGCCTGTGTGTATGTGTATGCATGTGTGCCTGTGTGTGTGATTACATGTCTGGCACTGCACATGTGCATATGCCATGTTATCCTTGTGTGTCTGTGTTCATGCATATGCATTTATATATTTAGGGGCGTGCATGCATGCATGTGTATATGCTTTTATACACTCACATGTGCATGTGAGTATGTGCCTGTGTGTCTGTCTGTATGAGTGTCTGCATCCTCATGCATGTTTATATAGACATATGTTTGTGTCTATTCAAGTGTGCATGTGTGTACTTGTATGTACACATGTATGTATGATTTTGTTTGCCTTGTGCTCAAAATGCACATTTCCAAGCCTGGCCACAGATGTGTCTCCTAACACTTTAAGTTGCTGTCTGTGGGCCTGACATAGCACAGTGGAATTTAAGAACACATACACACATACACACACGGGCTGGAGAGATGGCTCAGCGGTTAAGAGCACTGACTGCTCTTCCAGAGGTCCTGAGTTCAAATCCCAGCAACCACATGGTGGCTCACAACAATTTGTAATGGGATCAGTTGCCCCCTTCTGGTGTGTCTGAAGACAGCTACAGTGTACTCAATACATGAAATAAATAAATAAATATTTTTTTAAAAAAAAGAATACACACAGATTCTCTGGGGCTGGTCTTAGATTACCTCACCATGAGACCCTGTCACCATGCAACCCTGTCACCATGAGACCCTGTCACCATGAGACCCTGCAGTCTCCTCAATTTTGAAATGGGGACATACTGTCTGTTGCACAGAATGGTTTTAACCCTCAGTGAGTGAATACATGCCAGCCCTTTGCTGAGAGCATGAATGTGAAGACACGGAAATGACAGCGTCTCCTGGGAGCACAGATGCCAGGTTAGGTCAGGCAGAAGAAGGGGACAATTGAGACATCTTCAGATCCAGACAAGAATGTGTTTGTGACTGAGTGACACAATCACAAACTGTAGCTCTAATTTCCTCCTTCATGAAGAGTGGTCGCCTTTGTCTCTGTCTGGTGAGATGTTTGTCTCAGTGGGGGAAGAGCTCACCTCACAAGCCTGACAACCGAGGTTTGATCCCCGAGTCCCACACAAAGGTAGAAGGAGAGAACTGACTCCACCCCACCATGAACGCAACAGTAAGTAAAATATTTTCAAACTAAGTGTTTGCCTCCTAAGGAAGGGGTTGGGGCAGTGTGCCCAGCTGCTCAGCATCGAAGGTTGACAGAAGTGGTTCGGCCGAGCTAGCCGTAGCACACATCAGCAACAGGAATGTTTGAAACATAGTTCCATCAACTAGTCTACTATATCAGAAAGAAGAATTCAAATTAAAAGGTCACTCAACAAACACCCTGCTTTGCCTTGAGTTCTGTTCTGGGATAATGCCTAAAATTCAGCCACCAGGCAAGCTCCAACGAGAACAGGTTCTCTGCGGCTAATGAGTCAGACTTCAAATGGTAGGGCCAAAACACTTCTACTTTCAATCTATTTCCTTTCTATTTGAAACACGGAACCGAAAACTGCCTCCAGGAGAAAAGACCCTGACTTGGGCCTCAGTAAGAAGTTTCTGGAAAAAGTTTACTACTGATGTAAATGTTTGTGTTATTCTTTTGGGAACACCTTTGAGTCATGTACTATGCACAGCCCAGCCAATGGCATCTGCTACATATTGTCCTTGTCCTTACTGGCCCCAAGCCCCTCCCTTGGCCCAGAGTTGCTCAAAGCACCAGCCCAGAGGCACCTAGCTTCAGGTAGTAATGCTAGCCAGCTCCTGAAACCAGCCTTGTTTTCTGTCTCATAGGGCTGCCTGGGCTTGAACTGGACTCTTGTGACAGCAGCATCACCCACAATGTCACGATTGCCTGTTTCATCAGAAGCAATGCAGACACTCTGGTTTTAGTCAGGGTTTCTATTCCTGCACAGAACATCATGACCAAGAAGCAAGTTGGGGAGGAAAGGGTTTATTCAGCTTACAATTCCATACTGCTGTTCATCACCAAAGGAAGTCAGGACTGGAAATCAAGCAGGTCAGGAAGCAGGAGCTGATACAGAGGCCATGGAGGGATGCTGTTTGCTGGCTTGCTTCCCCTGGCTTGCTCAGCTTGCTTTCTTAAAGAACCCAGAACTACTAGCTGACAATGGGTTGGGCCCTCCCCCCGCCCCCATCACTAATTGAGAAAATGCCTTACAGCTGGATCTCATGGAGGCATTTCCTCAAGGGAGGCTTCTTTCTCTGTGATACCTCCAGCTTGGGTCTTAGAGGTTGTCCTGTTTAGACTAGGCTAGCCACACTGTCACAGCTATTGCACAGGAACACTCAGTGACATAAAGCTCAAAGGACCCTTCACTTCGTTATATATCCCATCATGATGGCTACTGCAGTTATCAGCACAAGAAGATTAAGGGACTTTGGGGATATTAATGAGGTACACCTTTGGGGATCTGTAAGGGTATTTCCAGGCAAGAATAACTGAGATAAGACCTGCTGAGTGTGAACAGCACCATCCCATAGAAAATGTCAGGGTGTCCAATTAAATAACAAGAGAAAGCAAGAAAGGAAGCAAGATGGAGGCCAACATTCCTCCCCCTCTCAAAGCCAAGGTGGGCAGTTTCTGAGCCACGTGTTCAAAAGTTTAGCAAGCTGCCTACACATCTGACCTTCAGAGCCAAACCCACCCAGTGCTACCCAGTCACCCTCTGGCCTCCTTAGTGGGACCACTGCTCCTTTCACCCTCTGGCCTCTGCCCTCCACACTGGCACATCTGCTGGAGAATCAATCAGTCCCTCACCGGTTTGAGGAGCCAGTCAGTCACTCTAAGGAAACACTGCCTGAGGTAGCCTAGTCATTTCTCTACACATTGCTCTAGTAAGAGCCTTGACTGACAGGACTGGAAGGGCTGAGCTCCAAACTGTTGCTCAGTTCGAAAGCATTTTTCTGGTTTGCTTCTTGCAAGTTGCAGTGGAGAAGCAACGGTCTTGTCTAATCTGACAAGTGGCTGGATCGGTGGCTCCTTGATTTGTGCTTGCAAATGAGCCAGATCTCTTTTGAGTTCAGCTCTCCCTCATGGCTGCTTTGCCAGACACAGACAATGCCTGCTGCAGAGGCAGAATCGGGCCTCTCAAAGGGAAATGCGGACTCTGTAATTCTCCATGTCTGTCCATGCGGTCTATTTGAGGAACAATGTCTTGGGATGGACTTTAGTTAGAACGAGCTTACCCTGGGTTAGTGATCTTAACCCTGTCATGGCTGCCCTTGTAAACAGGGAATAAGAGACATGAAGCGGGAATAGGTCATTCAAAGAGACAGACACAGGGAAACATATGTGGATGAGGTACACACAGGGGTGATAGGTTACAAACCAAGCAATGGCAATGGTTGCTGAGAGTTAGCAGGGACAATTCCCTACCTGGAGGAAGAGAACCCTCCAGGCCCTTCACAGGCAGCAGCTTTGCTGCCCACACTTAAGTATTGATCTTCTGGCCTGCAAAACTGTTGAAGGCAAACTGTTGTTATTTCAAGTGACAGTTATGGTAATTTTTGTTATGGCTGCCCCTGTACAAATATATTGCTTGGGACTTAATCCCCTAAAGCCACATGGCAGTCAAAGCCTAATCCTCCAGCTGTGCTTGACACAAAACTGTGGTCATCTCCAAGATGGACATCTCAATTGAACAAATGCCTCCATAAGACTGGGTTGTAGGCAAGCTTGTAGGGCATTTTCCTAATTAGAGATTGATGTGAAAGGGTCAAGCCCATTGTGAGTGTTACTACCCCTGAGCAGGTGGTCCTTGGTTCCATAAGAAAGCAGGCTTAGCCAGCCATGAAAAGCAAGCCAATAAGCAACACTCCTCTATGGCCTCTGTATCAGCTCCTGCCTCCGGGTTCCTGTCCTGTTTGAGTTCCTGCCCTGTCTTCCTTTGATGATGAACAATGATGTGGAAGTATAATTCAAATAAAACCCTTTCCTTCCCAAGTTGTTTTAGTCATGGTCTTTTATCACAGCAATGATAACTCTAAGACACCCACTGTGAATGAAGATCTCTTTCTGGAGCTTTATCTAGTATAACAAAGGCCCACACTTCTTCAACTCAGATAATCTTTTCATTTCGATCCCACTGATTAACTGCTGAGACAATAACAAATATTTTCTGGTCCTTTCTGAACTGTAGCACCCCACTTCTGGTACCAATTTCTAGACTAGTCAGAATAAGAACATGTTTTGCTGCAGTAACAAGCAATTCTCAGACATCAGTGTTCTAGAAAAAAAAATCAAATGATTGTCCTTCGTTATTTCTGATGAAGAGAGAGGTGGATGCTGACTCTTCCATTCTCTTTAGATATTGAACTGCTGAGAGTGTACACCAGACGGATAAGTTCTGCTGACAGAACTGACAGGAATCTCATCAGAAAGCTTCTTGAGGAGAATTAAAACTGTAAGAAGGCTTGCACCAAAGCTGCCTGCCAGCTAGAACCTCAGTACCTCAGCAAGTGCAGGTGCAGGTGCAGGTGCAGGTGCAGGTGCAGGTGCAGGTGCAGGTGCAGGTGCAGGTGCAGGTGCAGGTGCAGGTGCAGGTGCAGGTGCAGGTGCAAGTAATGGAGAGGTCTGGATCAGGGCTGAGATTGCTCCAGATGTTCTCAGCAACTCATGGCTTACCTCATACTTTACCCAATAAGCTATTGTTTCTGCTTCCTTCCTGACTTCAAAACTGCTTGCTATTTCTCCTCTTTTTGCTGTTTTAAATGTGTGAGTGTGTGTACACATTTTGGGTATATGTGTTCATGTAGGTATGTGTACATATGCAAGCATGTATACATACAAGTGTCACATGTATATGTGTGTGCTTACAGGTGGAGGCCAGAGGTCAATGTTGGGTTTCTTCCTCAGTTTCTCCACCTTATTATTTTAGACAAGGCCACTTATTGAGTCCAGATCTCTCCAATTCAGCCAGGCTGGCTGACCAGTGAGCTCTAGAAATTGTCCCGTTTTTGACTCCACAGCCCTGAGATTACAGACTTGTGATACAGTGTCTAGCACTTTTCCAGGGACGCCAGGGATCCAGACTCAGGTCCAAATGTGTATATGGCGGTGTCTCACTGACTGAGCCGTTACCCACCTCATACTTTTGTTTAGTTTGTTTGTTTGTTAAGTTGGTTGGTTTTTGGTTTGGGGGAGTTGTTTTGTTATGGTTTGTTTTGCTTTTTTAAGACAGGACTCACTATGTAGTCCAGGCTGGCCCTGAACTTCTGACTGAAATTATAAGTCTAGACCAAAGTGCCAAGTTGTTGTTTTTTGTTTTGTTTTGTTTTTTATTTATTTAATGATAAAGTATCATTATGGTATTTTCATTATTTATTTCAATGTGACTAATATTATTTATTGACAAAATTTCTGTTTTGAACTAGATTTTTTTTGTGTTTTGTGTTTAACACAAAATATCACATGTGGTGATTTTATTTAATTACCTCTGACCTCAAAATATCATACCTTAAAAAAAGAGAGAGAGAGAGAGAGAGACTTGAACTCTATCATGGAACCAAACTGTATAAAATTTCTAAAACAGAGCAACTGTGGTAACAGAATTTTGCTAATTTGTTGTTTGTTGCTGTCAATGTTTGGTCTGAGACAGGCTCTCCCTGTCGCCCAGACTGACCTCCAGCTAGCCATGTGACCAAGGATGATGGCCTTTAAACTAAAACGTTTATCTCCCAAGTCCTAAGATTACAGACAAGAGCCATCACGCCAGTCCAGGGATTAAAAAAAATGTTAAATATGAAACACAAACAAACTTCTAACAGAATAGAAGCAAGCAACAGTCAGTCCACCTTCCGTAGTGTGTAAAAAATCCATAGTGCCAACTTCAGATGTGGCTGCTTTCTCTGATTTCTTTTTACTGATGTAAAGGTTCTGACACTCATAAAATTGGGATAAAACCCTTTCTAACTGCAGTTTACAGAACCTGGTTGCAAAAGAGACGGAGGTCCTGAAGAGAGTAGAGTCTTTCTTAACCAAATATGGAGAATGGTTGCTTGGGCTGTGGGAACTGAAAGGCTGGCGCTGAGCGCATGGGCAGAGGTGTTGAATGGGATTCTCACGTGGGTGAGTAGGGGTGAGGGGGTGCGTGGAGGTGTCTCCACTTTATTTTGGAAGATTCTTTCTCTGCCTGGCCGGACTTTTAAAATCTATAATTCTAAGCCATTCCCAGGCATCAGGCACCATAAGACCTACCCCAAAGTTCAAGTCATCAGGGAAGAGAGCAAAGAGTGCAGATCCCCCACCCCACCCCCCCAAACCACAGAGCCACTTGGGAGCCACAAAGTAACAGCACCCTCTTCAGAGAGCAGCCTCTGCCTTCCCTGAGCATCCAAGAGGGGCTCCTCTCCTCTCCTCTATCACCCTCTGCTCTCCTGACACACTTCACTTTCAGAAAACAGCTTTGTAACAGTCCAGACACTTTTTCCCCCCTTATAAAAGAAATCCGCTCCCTGCCTACTGGTTGAGAATTTTCTCCGTCTCTGCCTCATCGCGCATCGCTGGTCAGCACCAGACGAGATTAAGAGCCATCACAGCAAAGCCGGGGATAAATTAATTACACTCTGCATAATTCCTTCTGGCAAAGCCAAGTCTAAATTCTGCTAAAGTTTCTAATTTCCAAGTTTCGCTAGCGTCAATACTCTCCAATTAGTGACTGCTCCATGAAACAATTCTTTCTCCACTCTGGCTGGGTTTTGTTTGGTTTTCTGGTTTCTTTTCTTTTCTTTTCTTTTCTTTTCCACTTTTTGAAGCCCATTTTAAGAATATGAGCTCTGTGTTTCAAACACACAATAGAGATTTAAAAATTACTCCAGTGACCTAGGCTTTTAGGGATAAGGTAGTCTTAGGCTATGAAGTGGAAATACAGAGATTTCAAAGTCTGGAGACCAGGGCTGAAGGGTTTGCTCCCAAGATTTATAGAATTGGAAAAGAAAGGATGTGGAGACAGGGAAGGAAAGGGGGAAAAAGGGAAGTATGGAGGGAGGGAAAGAGGCACATTAACTGTGGCGGGGTGGGGGAGGGTGTTGGGAGGAGGGGGCAGGTCAGTATCATGCTCAATTATTTTATCCAATAAAACCGATGTTCCTATACGATGCAAATCATTGTCACATTTCCAGAGATATGATTAAATAAATGCTCCAGATCTTACAAAAATGAGCTCATAAATGGGGGAATGGGGGGTGGGAAACTTAGTTATGTTGATTTAATTATAGTGTTGATTAAATCATAATCCTACACACTTATAATGTCAGATTTGGAGAAGTGTTCATGTTTGTGTCTTAACTATTTTTGTTGATATTGTTTTGATTTGTGCCGGTGGTGCTTGTCTGGCACGCCCAGGTTACCCCAAGTGTGTCTCCATTTTCAAGGGATATGCAGCCATGTTTGCCCCAAGAACAAGAAGCCTGCTGTATGCAGTGCACCGAAGCTCACTGTAACAGCCCTCCCTCCATTGCTCTGGTGACATCGTAGTTTCACAAAGCTGCCCTTTCAGCAACTGATTTGATAAAAGCCAAGTATAGATAGCCAGCCAGCCCTGGGTATCCCAAGGAGACATCCCAGGCCCCATAGATGTCCAATGTTTGCACACAACTTAAGCACACACTTCCATGTGCTTTAATTCATCTCTACATTATTTGGAATCACTAACGCATTACAGGCACTGTGTGAATAATGCTCTGTATTGTTCAAGAAATAATGGCAATAAAGAAAGAAAGGAAGAAGGAAGGAAGGAAAGAAAGAAAGAAAGAAAGAAAGAAAGAAAGAAAGAAAGAAAGAAAGAAAGAAAGAGAGAAAGAGAGAAAGAAGGAAGGAAGGAAAGAAAGAAAGAAAGAAAGAAAGAAAGAAAGAAAGAAAGAAAGAAAGAAAGAAAGGAAGGAAGGAAGAAAGGAAGGAAGGAAGAAAGGCCTTCAGTCAGTACATGAACAATGTGACATAGTTTTCCACCCGCAGGTGGTTGAGCCCTGCAGATGTGTAGCCTGCAGAAGCCGAGGGCCAACACTTGTGTGAGAACTTAGCTTTGGACACCTCAAGAACATGGCCTCCGTACTCTTACCCCAGAACCCAGAGGTTCCAACCCACTGACAGATCCATCCATGCCATTCTAGAAAAATTGTGATCATTTGGAATTGAAATCGAAGTTCATGCTTTCCTTTTAGTTCCACAAATACTTATAATTTAGAATATGTAGTCAGTAGACCATGCAAAGGCTACTGGGACACTGAAGTCACCCCCAAGAGCTGGGCTGGCATCTTATTACCACCATTACATATTATATCATAGTAACTACCCTTATCCTTCAGGGAACCAATGAGGAGTGAATGACAGAGTCCATTGTCGAGCTGACCCCTTGTTTTTCGAAGCCCGCAGTCTTGACAACTTCACCTCTGTTTCTAAAGGAAAAAAAGCTTAATTCCTCTACATCCTTGTTTAAATCTTTCTGCTTGACATCCCAAACATTTTTAAGCACTCTTCAGCTCGAACGCAGAATTCTAACAGAACGAAGAACGCTAAGGACCACGGCACCTTTTTTTTTTTCTTTTTTTCTTTTTTTTTTTTTTTTGAGAAGGACTTCCTCTGGGGGCACTGATTGGAGTGGGGATACTTTTGTGGAGGAGAGCCCACCAGCAGGCACCCTGGCGTACAAGGAGATACAGCCTAAGAGACAGGATGATTAAGACTGATACTCTCTTCGGATGGTTCTCCTCTCAACCCTTGTTAATCCTGGATGCTTTAACTAATGTTTTCTTCCTTTGACATTTGGACCCGCTAGACTTTTTAAAAGTCACAAATTGTCCCTAATAACAGCACAAATTATGTAGGCTGTTGGCTGAGCATTTCTTAGCACTTTGTCTCCTGCATGCTACAAAGCAACCATTTTCATTAGCCATTCTTCATATCCAAACAAGGTGGCAGCTTAGCATAATAACAAAGCAATTTCCTGTTCTGCTGACAAGTGACACTCTGTGGCTAAAGTCACACACAGATCAGGGAAATACTAAAACCTGCTTGGAAGGCCAACCCAAGGACTGTGGCTTGGCGACTGCTCTGAGCCCATCCCACCTGTCCCAAGCTACAACACCCTGGGCAGCAGCTGATCCATGCTCACTGGCTCTGCAAGCCCAGCATGGCTTCAGGCAGAGTAACTGGGAAGTGCCTCTGGAAGAGTCTGACACCACTGTCAAGAGAACAAGGCAGAAGTATCTAATGGGGGGAGGGGCAGGGAGAAGAGGAGAGAGGGGAGAGGGAGGAAGGAGGGAGGGGTTGGTGTCAATTCAGAAGGATGCAGAAAATCTGTGGTAGCCAGTGCTTCCTGTGCAGGGCACAGATCCACCTCAGGTCACTGTGAGTTATGCCAGCAAGAGAGCTAATCAACTCATCAAGACAAGCCCCCCCCCCAACACACACACAACACCCCTCACTACTGCTGCCTCAGAGCAAAGTTGAGTAGTTAGTGCCTAACACCAGTGCAGACTCATGGACTCTGCCCTCAGCCCATTCCTCCCTCGTTTTTTAGCCAACGTCTGGGCTACCCTGTCCTCACTGAGGACAGGCGAGAATAGCATAGGCATCTGCCTGGGGACCCACTGTGAAGCTGACATCTAAGAAGGGCTAAGGAAACAGCCGGGTCTCCAGCAGAGATAGGAGTCCCTTGTGGGAAGCTGACAATCCCTGCAGTCCCCACCTTTGCTGGGCTTCCTCCTTCTCCTCTTTCTCTTCATCCTCCCCTTCTTCTTCCACTTCTCTCTTCTCTTCCTCCTTTCCCTTCTCTTCCTTCTCTCCCTTCTCTTCTTCCTCTTCCTCCTCCTCTTCCTTCTCTTCCTCCTCTTCCTTCTCTTCCTCCTCTTCCTTCTCTTCTTTCCCTCCAGCTTCATCCTTGCATCTCAGGCTCTGGTGGATCCAGCAGTGTCTACACCAGTGTGTTCCATGACCACTGTGGCCCACAGCTTCTGACAAGGGCTGTAAAGAGGACCGTGGCCAAGGGAAGATCTTCAAAAATCACAGCCATGGTTCCCAAGTGATATGTGCAAGCCCTTGGGGACTTGGCTGTTTTTCTCTCTTCCCAGTGCCATGTCTTTTCACCTCAACTTCTCCATAGTCATCTGCCTGACTCGGGAAAGAAAGGAAGGCAAGGTTTGCTCCATGTTCCCAGCAGACCTGAAAGAAGACTGGGCAGGAACAGTGATCAGGTGGAACACTCTGGTGACTCTGTGACTCCTTCTTACTGTTCTTGTTCCTGATTTCCACAAGTGACAGCTTGGCTGTACTGACTGGAAGAAGAGACCAGGTCACAGGCATGTCCTTGCAGATGGTCCCCAATCATCCTCAGCAGCTGCTGCTATTCCTGGGGGGGGGGGGGGGCGGGTCTCAGGTAGGCCTCATCCTTCCTGTTCCTTGCCTCTGGAGCTTTCCGTGCCTCTCCTCTGGACCATGTCACCTTGTGTCTGTCCACAAAGAAGAGTTGGCATCTCTTAATTCTCTGATGTGCTGGTATCCCAGGCTGGTTCACCTGGAATGCCCTACCACTGCACCTGACAGTTCTTGTCTAGTTCTGAAGAGCATACTGTGGAGACCACAGAGCTCTGACCAACTCTTGCTTCCTCCGGCCATGGATGCTACAGCCCGGCTCCATATGGTAAGGACTGACACGCAGCTGGTCAAACTGAAAGATATTATACACAACATCCAAAAGGAAAATGTTCTTTTTCTTTTCTTTTGGCTTTTTCACCTCTAGGTTTTTAAATCTCTTTGATCTTGTTCAACTCCTTAAAAATATTATCTTTTTTATTCATGTTTTTGTGTCTGTGTGAATGTATGTCATGTGTGTGCAGGTGCCCAAAGGGGTCCGAGAGGATTCGATTCTGTGGAACTAGAGTTATAGGCACTTGTGAGCCACCCAAGGGGTGGGCTGCAAGCCAAAGTCAGGTCCTCTGGAAGAACAGCAAGGGCTCTCAGATGCTGCCATCTCTCCAGATCTGCCTGTGCAAGCCCTGAACCATCTCCAAACTTGAATATCTCCAAACTCACTTTCATATATATATATATATATATATATATATATATATATATATATGAATATATATACATATGAAGGTGAGTTAACCTCAAAGAGAGAAAATATTTTCTGAGTTCTTTTATAAGCATGCTACTTGCCATAATTTAATTTTAGATTTTATGTCACAACACCACTGCAATCCTTATAGAATATGCACACATTGTCAAAACTCACTTGCACATCTTCAAAGTGACATGTGACTTTGATGGCTGAGCCACCCCTTGAACGCAGGTCACACATCTCATCAGAACTTCTTTTTGTTGTTGTTGTTTTGGTTTTGGTTTTTTCAAGACAGGGTTTCTCTGTGTAGCCCTGGCTGTCCTGGAACTCACTCCGTAGACCTCAGAAATTCTCCTGCCTCTGCCTCCCAAGTGCCGAGATTAAAGGCGTGCACCACCACGCCCAGCCCATCAGAACTTCTAATTGAGAGGATATAATACTCAGGCTGGCCCAGGACCACACACCCACCATGTGTTCTCTTAGCTCTCACTCCCATGTCCCATACACTTCCTCTCTACTGCTCTTTAATCCTCAATGCTAAATTCTCTGGCAAATCATGTCCTTCTGAAACAGCTGCATTGGTGAACATAGGGAAAAAAATTAAACTGTGGTGTACAGGGCTCTCAGAGTAGGACTCTCCAGGAGCAACCACTTCTTATACAAAAGAATTAGCCCATAGTCGATTCCATAGGCTGCCAGCTCTATCCAGAAAGCCATGCTCTAGGCTGGAGGTAGATTGCGTTCCTCTTTGGAAACTGCTTTCAGCCTCAGCCTCACGTTTTCAGAGAGCACCCTGTGGTCTCAAGGGACGCTATACAAGCATCTTGTAGATGCCCTGAGATGGAGCCCACCTGGCTTTCAGTGAAGCAGGTGGCCCCGTCTGAGGCCCAGTCACACTGAACACCAGTGCTCTGCCCTGAGACCGCTTGTCCAGGCAGCAGAGCCTGGACGGGTTGGCCTGTGGTACCCAGGGGGCTAAGGTTAGAGTGGCTATACTCATCCAACCCTGACCTGAGTCTCAAACACGCCATACACAGGGGGCACAGGAGCACTCATGGATGCCATTCTGAGCACCTCAGTGACCAGACAAAGCCCTGAACAGCAGAGAAGACGTGCAAATAACTGAACTAGAAAAGCTAGAAATGTATACGTGGTTCATGAGAACCTGAAGTGGGCTCAGCAGACAGCAGCTCCGCTGGTCCACAGCTAATCACAGAACTAAGAGGGCCAACAGGGTGTTAATTGGCTGTGGTGATCTGTGCCTGTACAAGCAGCAGCACTCAGGACGCTAAGGCAGGAAGTTTGCCATGAGTTTGGCTCAACCTGGGATACAGTGTGAGGTCCTATCCCAGAGAGAGCCGTGGGAGGGGCTTAAAGGAGAAAAAGGAGCCTCAAAGTTGGTGGAAGAAAGTGAGGCTATCCTTCGAACTGTGAAACGACTCTGGTGAAACTAAGGAAGGTGTCTCAACAGCAGTCTGCGTCTATGGCTTGCCTAGTAAGGTCTGATGTCCCTTAATTTACATCATGGTGCTCTTCGCCATCATTTTCTACATGTTAATTTCAGGGCCCACAGGAGTTACTAAGTAAGCAAGTGTCCAAGGGGCTTGAGGGTTCCTGTCAAAGAAAGATTACAGCAGCTGGCTAGAGAGAGATCCCTCACAATGCTGGAGAAATGGCTCCAGAGCTAAGAGCCTTTATTGCTCTCACAGAGGACCCAAGTTTGATTCCCAGCACCCATGTCAGCACATTAGGTAGTTCACACTCACCTGCCACTCCAGCCCGTGGGGGATCTCTGGCCTCTGCAAGAGTAAGTTCGTGCACTCTCGTGTGTGTGTGTGTGTGTGTGTGTGTGTGTGTGTGTGTGTGTGTGTGTGTGTGTAAGACATAAACAGCCAACAAGGGGACCTTTAGCCTTCTTAGAATTCTTCTGAGAAGTCCCTGGATGGTCATCAACTCGAGATGGGGGGGGGTCAGTTCTCACTATCCTCTCTAAGGGAGGGAGTGCCAAGGACCACCCTCGCCTTGGATTCTGAGAGTGAAAACAAACAACTTGAAATCAAATTGTAGGTTCAAGCTGGCAGCCTATGTTCTACTTGAGACAGCTTTCCAGATTGCTCTCTGTTTTACTTTCTCTGGAGATCTCCGGACAGCTCCCTCTAGGTTTTGCTTGAGACAGTTCTCTAAGCAGTTCTCTCTTGTTATTTTACATTTTTTTCTGGATAGCTCAATCTGGCAGATCTTGAGCCCAGTCTTTTATTTACATATCAATCCAGTCTTTTACTCCAGGTTCCCTTTCGATTATCCTATGAATCAGCATCCACTGACCCAAGCCCCTTTATCCTTAAGAGATAGCTAGCACACATTTCTCCCTTCCTTTTTTTTTTTTTTTTTAATATTTCAAAAGAATTCAGAGATCTGTCTGCCTTTGTTGACCACAGCCAATAAACTAGCAGGATGGGACTGAGACCCCACCCTGAAATTATCATTTCTACCACGCCTCAGCCTAACCTTACTCTGTACCAGGCCGACCTTGAACTCAGGAATCTGCCTGTCTTTGTATCTTTCTGACAAGCTGGGTCATTAATGCCTCTGCTATTCTAGGACTGTGAAGTACCTTATACAACTCATGCTGTGCTCCTATATTTTGCATAGTTGAGAAAGTATATATTTTTGAACTCATGTTTTCAGAGCTACCCCCCCCCCCACACACACACACACAGCCCCAAGGGCTGTCCTGCAGGTCCCAGCAGTCACCACCTTGTTAAGACACAGCCACACCCTTGGTCCTCAGACTTGCTGTCTCCAAGTATCATGGGATCATTAACCTGGCAGGAAAAACATCTCCGAAGGAGGAACATAGAGTAAATTATAAACACTAATATACAAACAAGGCCCAAGTCCCACAACCATCCACACTCGTGGAAGCCCATGCCCTCCAGGGGCAGGAATCCATGTCATGCTGACCCTTCCACGAGTCATGCTGGACCCTGACAATAGTTGTTTCAAGTTTCCTAACAACCTGTTTCCCAGTCTCCCTTCTCAAAAGCAAGGCCAGAGTAGCCACTCACACCCCACACAGTCACAAATATTAATCTGTCAAGAGCGCACACAACGCTAGGGCTCCCTAGTGGAAGCTGCTAGCGCACCTTTTCCAGCTAGGAAAATATCAGGGGTTGGGGCACCACTCTAAGCCTCTTGCAGTGTCTGTTTGCCAGAAACCTGAGACTGTGAATTTGAATTGTTGAGCTGCCCTAAGGCAGGAGAGAGGCATTTTTATTTGCTTCCCCCTCCTAGAAATAAAATTTTAAAATAGCCAGTAACTTAGGGAGACTCTAAGGATAACAGTCCTAACAATTTACATAATATGAGGGTGGAGGAGGAGGTGGTGGCTGTGGAGGAGGAGGAAGAGGACAGAGGAAAGCCATCCTTTTAAATTGTGTGACATGGTTTAAAATAGTGAACCGTGGTTGGCACAAAGCCTCAGTACTCCCTGCACAATTAAAAGTACTTAAGACATTTCAGCCAATCAGAGGTCTTGATTGGCTGAGCATCTCTAACCTGTAATCTCTCCTCCCAGACCAACCCAACTAAGGCCAGTAGAACTGCTCTGTCAATGTCAGGCGGTGGCTAAAGCTCGCGCATCCATCTCATTCCCCCCACCCTTGCCCCCCCACCATCAGTATACCCCTCACTAAGGCTAACTGGACTGCTCCTCTAGTTGTTGTCACTGTGTCAAATGCTCACTTCAGAAATAACACCTTTCCTGACTTTGGTCTATGCTCCCAAAATGCCAACCCTTGGACAAGAAGCTCTCATTCCCGTTGATGGTCACTGTGGATGCTGCTGGGCTGGATGTGAGGTTGTTATCTGACTTGTACCAGATATATCCAGATCCATCACCATTCTGTAGGGACATCTCACTAGGAGGCAGGGTTGGTGTCACACTGGCCAGGCCTTGGGAAGAGATACAGCTGGAAATCTCTGGCCAAGGAGGGCTCAGTCATTCACCCATCCAACCAGCATCTCTTGAATACCTACTTGGTATCATTGCAGAATCTACTCCTGGTTTCTAGGCCTGACTTCTAATCTCCACACCATGCTACCGAGCTCAGTCTCTCATATGGCAGGCTATACAGTTAGGTCCTGGTTCCTCCTCCCAGCTCCATGCTCCCAGACGCAAAATATACTTACAAATACCTTGGCCGTGTAGCTAGGCTCTTTGCTGACTAGAATCATAGCTCCGTTAACCTATTTATTTTAACCTACATTCTGCCACGTAGCTGGTTACCTGTGCGACTCAGGTACTGTGCGTCCATCTCAGAATCTTTTATGCATCCCGATATCCCACCTTCTATTTCCTGCCTACTGACACATGATGCATTTGTACAATACATAGGGTATTCTACTACAGCAGGCATGCTGGAGGACACATGGTAACATGTCACATCCAGAATATGGCATGAGGAGCCACTGACAAATGTCATGCAGTAAGGAGCATTTATACCATAAACAGCCCCCTCAGGAAGCAGATGTGAGCTAGACCTCCTTAGTTCTGCAGCATCCTCAGTGGGGTGGTCTTGAAGTTCCTCCTCAGACATTCATCAGATGGTGCTTGCCTCTAACAACTGTGGGGGGAATGAGTGATATCTCACATGCAGTGTACCAAGAATGCTGCATGGACCGTCCTGGGTCCCAACAAATGTGAGCTTAGTGTCACTGTCCTAACATTCTCTATCACAGAGACTCCAGTGACATCTGTGTGAAGCCAGCACTGACACTCAGTCCTGCTTACAAGCACAGGCCATAATGGGATGCCAGATCCACAGACACGAGGCATGACTTCAGCGTACATTGCTTCAGCAGTGGATGGCCTCAGGGAAGGATGGAGGAGAGCCTTGTCTGTACTGTAACTGCCTAAAGGAGGATTTATGGGAACATTTTTTGTGAGAGAAGAGAAAGGGTGGGGAGGCGGTGCCAACCATAGCACCATAAAAGTACAGTACTACATAGTGAGACCCTGTCTCAACAAACAACAAACACACAAGCATGTAGGCTGCTGCTGTGTATGTTCACACAGCACACACTGAAAACACATGTACATACATGTACATGCAGACACATACCCCACACTGAAAACACACACATGTGCACACAAGTAATTGCATACACACAGCACACACTGAGAACATGTGCACACATATGTGCACACAGGCAAGTGCACATGCACACAGCACACATTGAGAATATATGTACATGTGTGTACACACAGGCAGATGCACACACACACACATGCTCGAGTGCAGTGCCATGCCTCTTTACTGTGTAAGGATGATCTTGTTATGGCCTTTTCATCCTCTCATGGATGAAAGACTCTGGCTCTAGAACCCTCCACTGTGCCTCTGGTGTCTGGATACTCACTTCAGTTCAAGGCTCTTATGTGTTAAAAGGTTTGTCCCCCAAACAGCCTCATAATGTTCATGCTCGCTGTACTATACTCCATGGGATAGTGTACAACACTTAACCAGAGAGCAGAAGCCGTTCCCCCTGGGCATCGACATGTGATTTCAGGTGCTATGCTTCTGTATGCTAATGTCTAGATATTGCAAAGATACAGCATACACTAAAATTATATACCTTCTTACAAGCAGCTCTGCATCCACGTCAACAGTATATAGTGAGCACTTTCCACAGAATCCTGACACCCCTGTTACTGCTCCACAGAGAAGCAACTATGATATCAGAGGGAGAAGTAAACAGCTTGTCAGGATCTCCAAAGCTGGGATCCAATACGGTGACAGCATCTAGACACTCATCGGACTGCACACTGGTGATGAGCAGGGAGTCACTGGGTACCAGAGAGTCCAGAGGTCAAGCTGGCTTTACCAGCAGGTCTCACTTCCATCCCTACCATAGACAGACATATCAACAGACCAGAGTTCTTCAGACTATATAGAATGGCTGAAAGCAATTCAATAAGCTGTAGGGAGAATTTAGGGGACTTTTTTTTTTAATTAAAAATGACAGTTTTATGTGTGTCTATGTGGTGTGTGTGTGTGTGTGCGTGTGTTACTGGAAGTTAGAGGGCAACTTGTAGAAATATGGTCCCTTCTTCCACCATGTGTTTCCTAAGTTTGGAACTCAGTCATCAGGCTTGGTACCATGTGCCTTGCTCACTGAGCCATCTCAGCAGCATCGAGGGGAAGGGCATTTTGAAGCTTGATGGGAGGCAGGGCCTAGCTGGTTGACTTAGGTCACAGGGTTATGACATGGTCACAGCTTCCAGAGCCTTCTCTGCTTCTGACAGAGTGCAGATGGGGAATGTCAGCAACTGGAGTGGCAGGTTTCCAACACCAGGGTTAGGATTGATGGAGTGTTCATTTCCAAAGCTCCTTCATAGCCAACATCTGTCCTGGGTCATAGTCAACACCTGCCCTGGGTCACACTCAATATCTACACTGGGTCATAGCCAACATCTGCCCTGGGTCATAGCTAACAAATGTCCTGGGTCATAGTCAATATCTACACTGAGTTACACTCAATATCTACCCTGGGTCATAGTCAACACCTGCCCTGGGTCACACTCAATATCTACACTCAGTCATATTCAACACCTGCCCTGGGTCATAGCTAACATCTGCCCTGGGTCATAGCTTATATCTACCCTGATCACACTTAATATCTACACTGGGTCATAGTTAACATCTGCCCTGGGTCACACTCAACATCTCCCTGAGTCATAGTCAATATCTGCCCTGGGTCATAACCAACTTCTGCCCTGGGTCATAGTCAATATCTACCCTGGGTTTTGAGACCCAGTAATAGTTTACTGCCTAGTGCCACTCATTGCAGGATCCTTGGTCCCTGGTGACCATTTAGCTTGATGTCACCCTGCAGTGTGGATTCTCCAATAGGTAAAAAACCAGACCTGAGAGTGGCAAGGTCTACTTCCTTGCGGACCTGGCTGCTTCCATCCCTGGGTGTGCTCCTAGGGGTTTGGGTATGAGTATCTAATTGTCTCCTGCGACCTGAAGACACTGAGGTTTCTAATGCCTTGAGGGTTCCTATAAACATGAGAGACCAGGCAGGCTCTAGGCAAGATAGCCCAGAGTCGCAGTGCTATGTATTCTCTGCAAATCTCGGTGGGGATAAGTGACAAATATCAGTTGAGCCCTGTCTACTGAGCTACAGCAGAAAGGGTGTGACATGAACATCCAGTTAAGGTTCAAACAATGCTGAGGCTTTCTACAAAACCAGTAAACCTTAAAGTCAACAACACAACCCAAGGTTTCAACTAGATTGGCCTTGCTTTCCTTTTTCAGGCTCTAGGCTTGTCTTAGTGTTACCATTGCAGAGTGGTGAAACCCTAAGGTTTCTATTGCTATGACAAAAACATCATGACCAAAAAGGAAGTGGCAGAAGAAAGGGTTAATTCCGCTTACACTTCCAGATCACAGTCTATCATTGGAGGAAGTCAGGATAGGAATTCAAGCAGATCAGGATCCTGGAGGCAGGAGCTGATGCAGAGGCCATGGAGGGCTGCTACTTACTGGCTTGCTTCCCCTGGCTTGCTCAGCCTGCTTTCTTATAGAACCCAGGACCACCAGCCCAGGAATGGTCCCACCCACAATGGGCTGGGCCCTCCCCTCTTGATCACGCCTTACAGTTGGATCTAATGGAGGCATTTCCTCAAGGGAGGCTCCTTTCTCTGTGTTAACTCCAGCTTGTGTCAAGTTGACACACAAAACCAGCCAGGACACAAGTGGACTGGAGGTGAGTGGAGATGGGAGCCAGAGGGATCAGACACAGGGGTGAAGGAGTCGGGGGCTAGGGGAATGGAGGGACAGAGTGTGGGGAGAGATGGCTGAAACTGGGTGGGGGGGCACTTGGACTTTAGTTTTGTGCAGGATGATAAATATGGATCTATTTGCATTCTTCTACATGCAGACATCCAGTTTGAGCAGCACCATGTGTTGAAGATACTGTCGTTTCCCCCTCCCCCCAGGGTGTGTTTATGGCTTCTTTATCATAAATCAGGTGTCCATATATGGTTAGATTAATATCCGGGTCATCAGTTTGATTCTATTGATCAATGTATCTGTTTTTAGGCCAATACCATGCAGGTTTTATTACTGTATGATGGTAATTCCTTCAGCAGTTCTTTTATCGTTCCAGATTGTTTTAGCGATCCTGGGCTTGTTGTTTTCCCATGTGAAGTTGAGAATTGTCCTTTCTAGGTCTGTAAAGAATTGTGTGGGATTTTGATGGGCAGTGCATTGAATCTGTAGATTGCTTTTGGTAGGATGGCCATTTTCACTGTGTTAATCCTTCTAATCCATGAGCATCAAAGATCTCTCCATCTTTCTTCTGATGTCTTCTCCAATTTCTTTCTTCGGAGACTTGAAGTTCTTGTCCTACAGATCTTTCACGTGCTTGGTTAGAATTATACCGAGATATTTTGTAGTATTAGAAGTTGTTGTGAGAAGTGTTATCCTCCTGATTTCTTTCTCAGTCCATGTGTCATTTGTACATAGGAGGGCTACTGAGTTTTGTTATGTTTTTGAGTTAATCTTTTTGTTGTTGTTTTTTGTTTGTTTGGTTTTGGTTTTTTGAGACAGAGTTTCTCTGTGTAGCCCTGGCTGTCCTGGAACTAACTCTGTAGACCAGGCTGGCCTCAAACTCAGAAATCCACCTGCCTCTGCCTCCCAAGTGCTGGGTTTAAAGGCGTGCGCCACTTGAGTTAATCTTATATCCAGCCACTTTATTGAAAGTGCTTATCAGTTGTAGGAGTTCCCTGAAAAAATGTTATCATCTGCAAATAATAACACTTTGATTTCTTCTCTTCCAATTTCAACTCACTTGGTCTCCTTCAGATGAGTTACTGCTCTAGCTAAAACCTCAGGTACTATATTGAATAAATAAGGAGAGAGTGGACAACCTGTTCTTGTTACTGATTTTAGAGAAATTGCTTTGATTTTTCTCTCTACTGAATTTGATGTAGGCTTGCTGTAAACTACCTTTATTATGATGAGTGTGTCCTTTGTATCCCTAATCTCTCTAGGACTTTTATCATGAAGGGTGTTGGATTTTGTCGGAAGACCTTCACTGCTACTAATGAGAGGGCCACCACACCTTAAATTTCACATTTGACTAATTCATTGCTGAGCAAGATGCACATTTCCGTTGACAAAGAGATTTACAATGTTGGGTTTCTTCTCCCTTTGCTTTGGTTTTTATTTTATTTGTTGTTATTTTAGTCTTTCCAGGAGAAAATTTTTCTCCTATTCTTATTTTAACAAACCATTATCAAGAACTAGTGCTGGATTTGGTCCATGGCATTTCTGTGAGTTTCTCGGGCATGTGGCTCTTTTCTTCCTTCCATCTATAAGGAGGGGAAATGGCTGCAGTTTTCTGGCATTGGACCAACATGCTCTCACAGAGAAGTCGCTGGCTGGCGTTTGTGTGGGAAGTGTACACACACAAATCCGTCACGTTGACATGCGTTGCTCATGAGGTCCTCTGTTATTACAGCACGGAAATATGTGGCTGAGTCTGTCCACATCTGTAAGTCCAGCTCACCGGCACAATTGCAGCCGCCCTTCCCACCATTTGGTGATCAGCTGCATCTTAACAGCTTCCACTCACACTAGAACAAGTGGAGACAGAATGGAAACCTAAGAACCCTGGGGAGACGTAGCCATGGCAGAGGCCGCAAGGCAAGAAAAAGAGCAGGTAGTGTGTGGGCTCCCACGAGGAAGAAGAGGTGTCTGATGAAGACTGTCTTTGAAGGCAGGGGCGCTGAGGCAGAGGAGAGGGGGTTCCTGTGCGCATACAGGGGCCGGCCTGACTGTCCGCCTGCTCGGCTCCCTCTTCCCCGCAAAGCCTATTTACTGTCTACCAGGCGAATTCACAGTCATTTCAAGAATTTCCTAGGTAGTAACTGCCGTACACATTTCTTCCACAGCCCCTGTAGGCACAGTGACACAGCAGACAGACACTCCAATGGCACCCGCTGCAATGGGTTCCAGCCCCTGCCCAGTTCCCTCTGTGGGGAGCCTGGGCAGGACAAGCCTGTCTTGCTCCAGCTTCCTTATCTCACCCAGGCAGACCTGCCAGGTCTTCCATGCTCCACACTAATCTTGTCTTAAGCTGGTCTGTGCCGGGATCTGGCTGCCCCGTGCCAGGGCCCTGACTGCCATCTGTGTGGAATTCTTGGCCTCTCCATTGCGAAGACTGGAGGTCCACACTGAGCCCCACATCTCTATCAGTTACTAAAGAGGCTTTTCTTGCTCCTAATAAGCTTGGCGGGACCGAGAGTGCTTCCTGCTGGATCTATCAGTTCTGCACGACTTTCTGTCTTCCTGAGTCCTCCGATTGCTGGTCAGAAGTCAATGTGTGACAATAATAACAACAATATCCTTATAATGTTAGTAACATAACGTAGCATTTGTACAGAAAGCCTTTCTATAACCTTCTGTTTCCACTGGAGAAACTAGTTTTATAGATGGGGAACTGGACCCTGATTGGCTGAGAGCTGTGAGCAGACCGGAAGTCTTTGCTTACTACACTGCCACCCACTCTCCTCTACGCCTATTCTGCCGCCTGCAGTGACCCAGTCACTTCAACAAGTATCATGGCTCTGATGTGAGGAGGACAACAGGAGAAGGCCACTACACAGTCGCCACTGAGTCTGCTGGGGCTGCTGAGAAATGCAGGTTCTAGAGATTGAATTCGGGTCAACCAGGCTTGCATCTTTTCGTGGCAAGCTGGTTTTGTTTGTTTGTTTGCTTGTTTGTTTGTTTGTTTGTTTGTTTGTTTTATCCGCTGAGCCACCTCACCGGTACATAACAATCCTTTCTTCTTAGTTGATGGGGGGCCCTTTCCCCTTTCTGTGTCTCTATAATTCTCTCCATCTCTCTCCTGCTCTAAAGTGGAGAAACAGAACAGGTGGAGGGGGAAGGGAGGCCATGACAACTTGCGTGAGTTCTGGTGGGAATGACCCTGCAGATACTCCCTGGATGAGGGAGGCAATAAACTGAACGTTGACTCAGCTTCTGCAGGGAGACTTGGTGGAGAGGCTCTGTCTACCACGGGCACACCCTGGGACAGACAGTGTGAGCATGACACACCTTGTTCAGGCCTGAGGAGCCTGGGCAGCACCCAAAACTCCACAGTTGGGTTCCAGCTTGAGAAGATCAGAGGGAAGAGCTGGGTTCTGCTGTGCAAGGCATTTCCGGGTTCTGTGTCCATTACTCATTTCCCCTTGGGTGGGTTAGGCAGCTAAGGGAGGTTTCATGGCTTGAGGGAATACAGGCATCATGGAGGGGGAACGGACAGGGCAGGACGCTTCATGGTAGCAGCAGCATGTAGCTAGGACCCCGCACCTCACATCTTGGCTGAAAAGGAAGCAGAGAGTGAACATGAAGTAGAGCTGGCTATAAACTCTCAAGGCCCACCCTAAGTGGCCCACTTCCTTCACCTAGGCTTCATCTAAGGTCTTTGGAATCTGTTTAAACAGATCCTCAGCTGGGGATCAAGTGTTCAAATGTCAAACCTGCGGGGATGTTCCCTTTTCAAAACACAAAACACAGCGATGTCTTCCTTTTTATCCCAGTTGCCCTGGAGAGAAGCTTACCAGTTTTATTTGTCTTTTCAAAGAACTGACTCTTGGATGCATCAATTTTTTTTCTTGCTGTTTTTCTGCTCTCAGCTTAGCTTGGTTCCTCATATTCATTATTTTCTCTCTCACTTGCTTTGGGTGTGATGTATGCCTTGTTCAATCCCCAGAAACTGAAAATCAGATCCGTGATTTGGAAGCTCAGTTTGTTTCTGATAAAACAGTTCGTACTATAAACCTCTGGTGTAACATTTTATATTTTGAATGTGTCTCTTCTTGTCTCCAGTTAAGTGTTTCCCACACATTTTAATATAGTAAACATTCACCTTAATTCGGTTCACAATATTTCCACTTATTCTTGTTTTTGTTGTTTTTGATATTTTTGCCTTTAACTTTGTATGTGCATATGTATAGGTATTTGTGGGTATGTGCATGAGTGTATGTGTTTCTGGAGGTTAGTAGAGAGCACCAGATCCCCTGGGCACTGGAGTTACAGACGGTTGTGAACCACCTGATGTGGGTGCTAGGTACTGACCTCGGTTGGGTTAAAAGTACCGAGTGCTGAGCTCCAGCCTGGAGGGTTTTTTGTTTTTGTTTTGTTTCTCTTTTAAACAAGTATCTTAATCAATTTTCAAGCATTTGTAGATTATTTCAGTGTTATTTTGTTGTTAGTCTACTATTTATTATGTACAGAGAACATGCTTTGAATACCTCACAATCTAAAAAGACACTGTAAACTTTACTCCAGGCCAGAGACTACGTTCTGTCTTGGTGACTATTCCACTTTCATTTGGAAAGAACACGCATCCTGCTGGTTGGAATGCGGCTATATCATCAATCAACTCTGCTCATCCAGTTACATCCCTCGGGTCATCTCTGCCCTTGCTGCCCATGGTGGCTCGTTTTACATCTGAGAGGAGGGAACCTCAACTGAGAAAATGCCTCTGTAAGATCAGGCTGTCAGCAAGCCGGTAGGGCATCTTATTAATTACTGAATGATAGGGGAGGGCCCTGCCCATGATGGGTGGTGCCATCCCTAGGCTGGTGGTCCTGGGTTCTAGAAGAAAGAAGGCTGAACAAGCCATGGTGAGCAAGCCAGTAAGCAGCACCCTCCCATGGCCTCTGCATCAGCTCCTCCTGCCTCCAGGTTCCTGATCTGTTAAGAGTTCTTGTCCTGACTTCCTTTGATGATGAACTATGATGTGGAAGTATAAGCTGAATAAACTCTTCTCTCTCCAAGTTGCTTGCAGCCTTGGTATTTCGTCACAGCAGTTGTTACTAAGACACTGGGGTGGGGAGCAGAAGGTTCACACATGGCTGTGTGATTATTTGATTATTGGCCTTTTTAGGGGTGTGTTTTGCTTTGTGAATTCTGAGTTCTTCAGGTTCATATGTATTGTATTGTGCCTTCCTGGTGGCCAATGCTGGCCCCCCATCCCCGGTCATCATTCTGTTCTGCAGTTGATTTAATGGCTCACAAGCCATCAGACTTCCTTAGCAACCATGTTTGGATCTTTTTCTATATTGTGTATGGAGCAGGGAGTGTGCCATGGTACAGGTCATGGTACATTTGTGGACATCAAAGGATAGCCTGTGGATAGAGGGTTCTTTCCCTCTATCATGCTGGTTGTGAGGATGGGACTCAGGCTTGGCAGCAGGTGCCTTTATAGATGAGGCGATCTCTCGGGCCCCATATTTGCATTTAATGTTCTGACCCTTTTGCTTGCAGCTTGTTTTTCCACTTTACAGTGGGTTTCTTGTTGACAGCATATAGTTGAGTCTTTGTGGCTACCCCAATTGGACATACATTGCTAATGAGTTGGACTGTTTATAGTTCATGCACCATTGGTGTGTTTGTATATTATGTTAATATCACAGGTTTGATTTTCACTCAAGTCTGTTCTCTTGATCTCTCTAGTCTGTTTTAATTCTAATTACTTGGAATTTTCTGAGTTCTACCTGTGTCTATTGACACCACACCTCCCTTTATGTTTTGTTTTTCTTGCTTTTAGTAACTGAATGAAGCCCAAGCTCTCCTGGGTCTCCATCCTGCTGGCTTTCAGACTTGACTTACTTCATTGACTCTCAGGCTAGGGCCGCCCCATTTCCCGTTCTCATGCCTGCTCCTACACCCTGAAGATTTCAGGGGTTTTGCTGGTCTTCATATTTATATGTGGTAATTCCTTAAAATAAAATTTCTCAGTAAGAACATTGACTGCACTTTCAGAGGACTCAGGTTCAAGTCCCAACATGCACTTGGCAGCTCACAACCAACAGATCTAATACCATCCTCTAACATCCATGGGTACTATACACACGTGTTGCATAGACATGCATACAGGTAAAAACTCACACACATAAAAATGAAACTTTAAAAATCCCTCTCCCTGTTATGTGTACATACATGTATACAGCAAGCATGTGTCTGTTCATACATGTATGCAATATGTATGTGTTTGTTTACTCTGTGTGCATCCTACTGGCTCTGTTCCCAGGTGATACCAGGTAAATACATATTTTGGTCCCTTGCCAGAATATAACTGGCTACTGTAGAAACCTTGTCTTCATGCTTATGAAGTATGGACATGCATACGTGTGCTAAAACACACACAGTAACAATCATGCCCTCAACTAGCCCATAAACAAATGCATTACTCAGAGCAAATGAGAATGATTATCTCCAGAGAAGTGACCAAACAGCACATTCGACAGGCCTGGGCCCTTCCTTCAGATGCCACTGTCAAACATTTAGACCCCTCCGGACCTGCCGCTCACATGGAGGGACTCTGGTAGCATGGTGGCAAAACTTAAGAGGAGAGAAAATGTTCGTCTCTTATAGGTTTCTTCCAGCTCAGCCTCAAGACCAGAGACAGTGTGAGCCTTACTTCCTGACCAGCAGGACTCCCGAATCAGATTTCCTCAGGAGCAGCTCACAACCCGCACCAGCGGCTCAGTGCCTCCTCAGGACACTCTGTTCCTTCTCGGAGGAATGTGTCACAAAGACTCAGCGCCTATAGGAGTTCAAAGCCAGTGACATTTGAAGGCCAGGCAACCTGGAGATGTGAGCAGCAGGAACAGAGAAGTCTCCGTGCAAGCCAGAGAGCTGGCACTGGGGTCTAGAGAACAGACGTGATGGTTGTGGTGGTGCCATTTCTAAAACAGTGTGACAGGCTGCCTCAAAACGAGTATTTTTTTTTAATATCTAATGAAAAAAACTGCATTTTTGTTATTTATTTTTATGTATTTTTCTATGTTAGCATAGTTACAGTGGTAATTAACATCTTTGTGTATTTATTGAAAACCAGCACTAAGTCTGTATATTTACAGAAAAATGTCGTAGACACAGATAATAGCACAATTCCATGTTTGTGAACTGACAGTGTAGAAATCCAGCAATTATCACTACAGCTGTTTGTTAAAGTTGACAATAGATAAATAATGACCAGAAATCAATCTTGTCATTAAAATTCAAGAAACAAAAGATATCTAAAAGAATTTCATGGCTTCTTTAAGAAGTCCAGGCCATCCCGAAGGAAAAGTCTGTACATAGTGTCTGCTTCTGTGGTTTAATGGTCTCTTTCCACAGATGTGGGTCAGAATAAAAGTGATGTGTTCTGATGAGGGTGGAAAGGGTGCAGCTCCCTCTCCTACCCAAGACTCACTGTCCACCTTTCTCCACCTACTGTTCATGATTAGGGAACATGGACACACGTGCACACGCATGTGAGCCTACATATATTGCTCAGAGAGATGCATTCATACAGTCTCACACACACACATGATCACACACATGTCCACATTCATTTGCACACACACAGGTGTATGTCAGACAGTCTCACACTCATACATACACTCACACACAAAGACATGCATTATAGTCTCAGGGAATCATGGTGCTTGATTCAAAGTGCACACTAGGGTCGCTCTCTCCACCCACAGGACCCACAGGTTTGCTCATGTCCTAGATAACACCACTCATTCAACAACAAGAGCCAATGGCAAAACATGGGCTTACATTCCAGATCTTAACTCCATGGACACAGCAAGCTCAGTTATCTGCGCCTGACATTGTCTGTGTGGCGGGCTTTTCCAACAGAACCAAACGCTGGAATCCCAATCACAGCCCAGCAAGGCAAAGCAAGCCTGACTTCCCTCACATGCATCCAGAAGAAAAAGCAGCCATAGCAGAGGAACACCGTTGCCTGGGACACTCGTCTCCAGAACCGACGATGTCTCTGGGTTCCACTTTCCCCATGCTTGTGGCCATGCTGGGCACATCCAGAGCTAGCTGTGCTCAGAAAGAGCTTGTGCGGGGAGATCCCGGTCTCCTGACTTTCTTTACAGGGAACACAGGTAGCTAAGTTACACACCAGTCTCCACCTGAGGCCCATAGCCAGTGCAAGCCATCCCTGCCCTGCAGCCCCCTCTTTTCTCACACACGTGTCGTGTGAGATAATGCCCAGGCTGGAAGGGTGGGTTCATCCTCACAGCACGTTCCTTAAAGGACACACAGGGCTTTCCATTTGAAGGCTGGAGATGCTTTCTTCCTTTCTCCTTAAATAGTTCATGCTCTAGATAACCCACAGTGGGTCCACTACCCCACAAGGGAAAGGCCATTTAGAGATTATGGCTTTAATAACCAGCAGGACCTGAAGCATGTGAGCATTCCCCAAATGGGCTGATGCACACCTCCTACCTTCATAAGATGGTCCCTGAAGAACGTCTGCATGCTACTAGACACTGCTACAAACTCTAGGAGAGCTGCAACCTGGGAAAGCCCATCATGGAGGGGTGGCCCAAGCTAGGTTCTGAGAATGAAGGTGCAGGTAGAGAAAGGACCACAGGGGCTGGGAGGTGCATCCCTTAGCATACAGCAGCCGAGGTAGGGGGATAAACACTCTGTCTGATCTTGGCATATGTCTACATTAGGATGTAGTGGGAGGAGCTACTGCCTCTCCTGGTCCAGCTGGAAGGCAGCAACCATTGATCAGAACATCCATTCTGGGTGCTGGATCTGTGAGCAGGGTGTGGATGTACTGGCTCAGAGACACACATCCTCAGAGGTAGTTATAGAAGCAATGTCTGTTGAAGCCTCACATGCCTTGCCCCTGCTTCTGCTCTGCTTGTGGTACCTGGAACCTGGTTTCTAGGCTACAGGACTTCAATTGCACCCCAGTTCCAGGTGGCTCAACAAAGCCAAGCCATGAGATAGGTGTAGCCAAGCACTTTACAACAATGGCTTCTTCAGCTATTGATGCAGAATGGAAGTGGGCCTCTGTGTCTCCAGGGCTACTGAATGCCTGTCTCTTAGATGGCTAGGAGAAAAAAGCGTGTGTGTGTGTGTGTGTGTGTGTGTGTGTGTGTGTGTGTGTGTGTGTATTTATGTGCTCAGTTATATATACATTATATGTGCTATATACAACTGTATATACATTATATGTCTCCTGTGTGTGTTTGTGTGTGTATGTGTGTGTGTATACAAATCATATGTGCATTTAACATGAATGTGTATTATATGCAAGCGCATATGTGTCCAACTGTATGTATTATACACACATGCATGTATGTATGTGCATGTACATGCTATGTACATACATTTATCCATTTCATATGTAAATATATGGATATGTAATGATATATGTAAATATGTGTGTATATTTATCCATTATATATCTATTATGTGTTCCATTTAAAGGCTAGATAAAGGGCAGGTGTTAACTCACCATCTAGCTAGCAAATTTCCTAAAAGAATAAACAGAAATTCAGAACAAATCCCTTCTGAGGAGTGAACCTCCCAGACCACCTGTGAAGTTTTGTGACCGACAGTGGACACGCAATGACCCTACCTGAGTAGATTCCCTGTGGACAATGGCCATAGATTCTGAGGCCCTTCGCCTCCACTTTGCTGCCTGACCCCAGCTCATCCGCACTCTGGCTTTACTGTGGAAAACCCTTCCTGGCCTGCCCAAGCTCCTGCTTTCCAGGTAGGCCTCCAAGGCATACCATACCGGCCAGGAGCAGCAAGAGCCATTCCATTGTCCAGAGTGTTGTATTCTCTGCAAAAGGGGGCGGGTGGCGTGACTCTTGGGTCCGAGCAATCGTTCTCAACTGCTATCCTGAGGCAAACTGAGTCCCGAAAAGACACGCTTGCATCCAGATCCAAGATATCTGTTGGCACATCTGTCTTTGCAGACTTCCCTGGATCAGGTGAAGCCAACCCTGGATGGAGTGAACCTGTCTTAGTAAGAGTAGCAGCCTGGAAAAGGGGGAGTCTGGACCACATGCCAACAAGGTCCCTTCGTATCCAGGGTTTTCTTCGAGCGGAGGGCAGGCTAAGGAGGAAGATTGCAAGCTCAGCCCCTCCCTCATCTTTCACTCCGACCTCCGCTGTCCAGACCTATGTGGGCAGCAGCCTTGACACTTCAAACCAGTGATGGCCTCATGGCGTAAAGGCGGGTGCAGCGGGTGAAGTTGGATGGAAGTGTTTGGAAGGGAAATAACATCTCATTTGTTTATAGAAGTACTTATTAACGAAAGTGGCCCCAGCAGACTGCGTTACTTCATACAAATGTTCACGTGCGTCTGCCAGTTCTCAGTCTGGAGTCGAACCTGCTTCCATGGATATGGCTATATGGGGAAGGCGACTGTGTGATGTCCGTAATTTAGACCATCTGTGGTGGCACTCGATGGTTTACCTGCAGTGGCGTCAGGTAAGTCACAGAACACTTAGGGCCCAGAGACTGTAAGAGAGTAAAGCGGGACAGAGATGAAACCCGATCCTTTTATTTTTGAAGGATAATTTATATTAAACACCAACTTCCATGACTAAAGCGGAAGCTTCTTTGTATCTCCATCTGCGTTACTGTAGCTTTAGCACAACGTTGTCAGTTTCTTCTGCTCTGAAGCCCAGGCGCTCAGCATTTTAACACCACCCTAGGATAAGGGTTTCAAGAAGTTCGCCTTCCTGGTTCAGAGAGAACTGCATCTCCCTGTAAAAATTTTATTTTGCCATTATTGAACTTTTTTTCTTTTTAAATCATCTTCGTGCCACAAGACACAAAGTCCAAAATATTTCTGTTCCTGATTGTCAGCCTCTTTTCTCGGAGATGGGGGAGAGAAGACAGAATAGACAAGTTGTTCTGTTGAATCAATACAGTGTATTATCACAGCAAGATCATAATTCAGGCCACAATACCTGTGTTCTCAGAGCGCAGCGAGGAAGTCCGTGTGTGGAGAGGCGCTGCGGGCGACTAATAGCAATAGAGTTGTCCAGGCTTGTCTTGAGTCGGCAGAGCAGGGGCTGACGTCGGCACACAAAATTGAGGCAAGCATAACTCCCCCTCAGCAGTCCAGATGGATGTGGAGAACAGGTCTGTTATAGGCGTTGCAGCTTAGTGTCCATTGAGACCCTGAAGCAAGCCCTGGCTTCCCTCAGGACAGGAACAATTTGACTAACAGTGGCAGCCATTAAGGAAGCCACAGACAGGGCACCTCCCTCTAAGCCTCCCCCCCCTCCTCCTCTCCCTCTCCTTCTCCCTCCCCATCCCCCTCTCCTTCCCTCCCTCCCTCTCTTCCTCCCTCCCTCCCTCTCTCTTCTTTCCACTTTCCACTTTCTTCTCTCTCTGCCTCTCTCTCTTCCTCTTCCTTCTTACCCTTCCTCTCCTTTTCTAGCCCTGAGTTTCCCTCTCTACATGCCTCCCCTGTGGCTGGCGTTGACCAGTTTGCCCCCTCATCTGTCACCTGTGGTCTCTTTCCCAGAAAGAGTTTTGTAACAACAGAAGAGATCCCAGTTGCATACACTTTACATTGTGTGCACAAAACAGATGCAGAACTCTTGGACCATTGTAATGTAATGCTCAGGCCCCTGGTCTTTAGAACTGAACCTACACAGTCACTCCCTGCAAGACTCGAGTGCAGACCCAGGACAGTGAAACGAGTCACTAAAGGTCACACTAAAGGTGCCTGCTGCCAGGCTTCACGACCCAAGTTTTATATCTGGAACCCACATGGTGGAAGGAGAGAAGCCATTACCAAAAGCTGGCCTCTGACTTCCACATACATGCTGTAGCACATACATATATCCAACCACCTACTTAATAAATACATGTCATAAGTTTATTCATTACCACTACTGTTATATTTTAGGGTTTTGTTTTTTTTTTTTTTTTTTTTTTTTTGAGACAGGGTCTCTCCATGTAGTCCTGGAACTCAGTAAGCCAAGCTAGTGTCAAACTCAGAGATCTTCCTGACTCTACTGAGTGCTAGGATTAAAGGCACGTGCCACCATGCCCTGCGTAATCATTTTTAAAGCAAACGCAAAGTGAACAATGAACAGGTTGCCTGCCAGCCAAGACTTCCCATACACCCAAATTATGCTCAACCATTGCCAACAGATCTCCCTTGCACCGCTAGCTAGAGCCTTCCAGGCAGCTGCGGTACAGGGGCCTGCCACAGGCAAAGGGGGCCCAGTCAAATGACCCGGTCATTCCTGTCTTCACATATGGAGCCATCACAATGTCTCTGGTAGGAACCAGTCTATGTAGGGACCAAGAAGGGATGAGGATCCTATGGAAAACCACAGACAGCTTCCAGCCGTTCTCCAGGCCCTGTGAGGTCCAGCCAGCCAGTCATGGAACCCAGAGTTCCGCACAGGTCCCCAGCTCCCCAGCTCACTGTAAGTATGTGAGATAGGCTGTAAGTAGAAATTAGGACAGAGCCAGCCATGTGCATGGAATCTGGTGCTCACTCTACGTAGGACACTATGGACAGGAAGCAGAAAAAGGCAGCAGGTAGAGCAGGTTGAGGAGAACTGGGTCATTTTCAATTACAATTTACTGGGGAGTGGATGGGCGAGCCTGGGCTGTGTCTCACTTTCATACTTACCTGAGCTGTCTGTCTCCTGTTTGGCCTCCTGGTCTACCTCAGGCCTGCCAGCCTACAGAACCCAGCCTGGACCCAGCAGGTTTCCACATGTCCACCCACCCACCACTCCATCCACCCACCCACCACTCCACCCTCCCACCCACCACTCCATCCACCCTCCCACCACTCCATCTCCACCCACCCATCACTCCATCCACCCTCCCACCACTCCATCCACCCACCCACCACTCCATCCACCCTCCCACCCACCACTCCATCCACCCTCCCACCACTCAGAGCCTCCTTTATGCTTCCTTAGTCAAAAGCTTCCTGGGCTCTTGGCCCAGCATCTAGGTGCTCCAAGGACCTCACAGCCTCCCCTCTACAACCAGGGGATTGTGGGATACTGGAGGAAGAAGGGGACACTGATGTAGAAAAAGAAAGATTCTGTTGACACATGCTAGGGCAGAATCTAGTCTTGGGAGATACCCATGGCTCACAGAAAGGAATTAATTTTAATTAAAGCTGCTAAAAGCAGGGACGAAGAAACCCAGGTTAGGATGTGGCAAAGCTCTTCTCCTGTCTGTGTGCCACTGGTTGGGGGCAGCTGTGGGGCGGGGACTTCTGGAAGATTTTCCAGCCCAGGTCTAGTCACAGCAGGAAAAGACACCGCTGGGTCTTCGCTCTTGTCTTCAGTCCTATCCCAGCCGCTGTGTTTCTGGAACGTCCCCGACCTCTCTTCAGAGTCCATTGTGCTCTTTGCTCCCAATCTCCACCTCAAGTTACCAGCAAAGCTGCTCCAAGCCATGTTCCACAGGAGAAACAGGGACTTAGAGGTCAACCCAGGGTGTGTGGTCCCCGCAGGGCCACATAAGGAGACACATCCTCTTTCCCCCTTCTACTCCCCTTCTCCTCCCCCATCTCATCTCCCACCCACTTCCCTCTCATCCCCCTCTCTCTCCTCCACACCCCCACTCCCCAGAACTTGCAGGCTTCTGTTCAACTGAGAGAAACACTTGCATTGGTTGGATGTAAATTATACATACCTATTTGGAGAAACTGATCAAGACAGAGTCACTAATCCTGTGAAGCCCCTAAAAGTCAGGGTGTGAACCTAGCACACTGCTGAGTCCTGGGGCTGCTATCAGAGGTAGCTGAGATACCAGAGGCCATCTTGGTTACAATCACAAGGAACAGACCACACCCCAGGGGCTCACCTCACCTCATGCTCAGTTAGAGATGTATGTTCCTAGAAACTTGTTCTGTCTGGAGCAGAAGACCCCCCCCCCAGCCCATCCTTAGCAGTTTTAGGGGCTTTAATTTAATTAACTTTAAAAGGCCCAGAGCATATTGGTAAAAGGTACTCCCCCGGTTACAGCCATAGGACTATTAAGAACCTGCCCAATTATGGGGGAGGGGGCGACCCCTCGCACCTGGTAATTAAAATTGCTAATCACCAGCAATTATCCAGCTGAGCCTGGGCAGGGGAGAGACCATTTGACCCTTTACCCACCGAGGGAACAATGTTTGCGGTCCATTGCCAGGCGCTCAGCAAAGCTGTCCCCGGCCCCTGCCTATTAAGTGCCTCTAATAGGAAACCAACAAAAGAGCCTCGACATCTGCAGGGCGACCCGGGCCCCAGGTCTGAGAGCACAGGTGCCGGCCATGGGGCTGCCAGAGAGCGGAGAGCAGGGAGATGTGTGTGTAATTAAAGGAACTGTACCCTGCAAAGCTGGCGGCTCAGGCCCAGCCCGCCAGGGCCGCTGGTAATTAGGTCCCACCATTGGGGAGAGCCAAACCGGGAGATGCCCTTTGTCGTGAAGCCTGGGATGGGGGCTTTTTTTTTTTTTTATCTTTTTCCTTTTAATGAATCTTCTCCCTGCTCCAGCATAAATGAGAGATGTCTGCTTAAAAAAAAGAAGTCTGCTGAGAGGGTCTTAAGTGTGTAGCCTTTTGTTTGCAGTGAGGTAGGGCGAGTTCTACTCTGATTCCTGGAAGAGGAGGGAGGTTGCTGGGGAGGTTCACAGAAGGGACAGCCGTGACCTGTCCCTGGGACAAGTTGTATAACAGACCAGGTTCCCACAGGGCTGCTGTCTGAGGGCTCCGAGGTCTAGCACCGCAGTGCAACCTGTCATGATGGCTCACACCTATAATCCCAGCAAGAGAGGCAGTCTTAGTCGGGGTTTTATTGCTGTGATGAAACACCATGACCTATAAGCAAATTGGAGAGGAAAAGGTTTGATTAGCATACACTTCCAGATCACAGTCCATCATTGGAGGAAGTCAGGACAGGAACCTGGAGGCAGGAGCTGATGCAGAAGCCATGGAGGGTGATGCTTACTGGCTTGCTTTCCTTGGCTTTCTCAACTTGATTATTTATAGAACCCAAGACTACCAGCCCAGGGATGGCACCATCCACAATGAGCTGGGTCCTTCCCCCTTGATCACTAATTGAGAAAATGCCTTACAGCTGGATCTTATGGGAGGCATTTCCTCAACTGAAGCTCCTTTCTCTGTGATGACTCCAGCTTGTGTCAAGTTGACACAAACAAAACCAGCCAGTGCAGAGGCTAAAGAACCAACACCAGCTACCTAGGAAGTTGGAGGCCAAGATAGACTATGAGGCCAAGTTTCAATGAATGGATGGATGGATGGATGGATGCATGCATGCATAAATAGTTCCCTTAACCCGTTCCTCCAATTCATAGGCTTTTCTGACTTTTAAGAATGGCATAGTCGAGGCTGGAGAAATGGCTTAGTGGTTAAGAGCACTGAATGCTCTTCCAGAGGTCCTGAGTTCAATTCCCAGCAACCATATGGTGGCTCACAACCATCTGTAATAGGATCTTATGCCCTCTTCTGGTGTGTCTGAAGACAGCAGTAGGGTACTCACATTTATAAAATAAATAAATCTTAATTAAAAAAAAAGAATAATGGTCAAAATTTAGAAGCACATCTTGGGTTCTAACTACTTCACATGTAAAAATAATGACAAGGTATTGAATGGAAGTAAGAAGAGGAACACCTAACTAAGCAGGCACCCGCAGAAGGGCAGAGGGAGATGTGTCAAGAGGCAGATGTTGCCAGGAAAAATGCCACTCTGACTTGGACCTGAGAGAAGGACAGCCCCACCCCCACCCCCTATGGCTGTACAGTCCTTGGAGCTTTTATGGAAAGTAAAAAGGCCTAGGTTTTTGTTGTTTTGAGTTTGTGTTCTAGGCTGGAGGTGCAGCTCAGTTGATACGAGAGAGTACTTGCTCAGCATGCATAAAAACCAGGGTTCAGTCCCCAGAACTGTATAAGCCTGGCATAGTGGTACATGCTAATAATTCTAGCACTCAAGAGGTAGAGCCAGGAGAATCAAGAGTTCAAGGCCACCCTCAGCCTGTAGCAGGTTGGAGACTAGTCTGGAATACATGAAAAGCTTCCTCAGAAATAAATGTATAGGAACCATGCATGGCTTTAGTCTCAGTACTCAGGAGGCAGAGGCAGGAAGATCAAGTTGTGTCAGTCTGAGACAAATATAACACGGTTCTTCTCATGCAGATTTTACACAGATACATAAAGTCATGTGCATATGTGACACAGAGGCAGAACTAAGGGACAAACATGGAGGAATGGTGGGAACGTGTTCAACATACAATATATGCTAGAATGAAATTTTAGAAATAAATCTGAGGCTGGAGAGACAGCTCATCAGTTAGGATTTTCTGGACTTTCAGAGGACCAAGGAGGAAGAGAAGCTACTTGGCAAAACAGCATCAGTTTTGAGTCTTGTTCCCAGCCTGTGAGTCTTGGCAGGACAGGATCTATGGGCATAGGCTGTGCCCTCAAGTCTACGTGGACTGCCTTGCTGTAGGCTCTGCTGGTGCCAGTTCAGAGAGTATTGATCATGTATTGCTAGGAAGTACTGTGATTGCCCTCCAGACTGGCTCTTCTTGCTTATACATCAGGACCTTGACCCAGCTTAGGTCAGGTACAGAGAGAAAATACTAGAGCCCTACTAACACTTGCTCATCTAGTTATCCCTCCAAACTATCAAGGTCCCCAAAGGACACTAGAAATTTGGAATATAAAATTATGAAACAGTCAAGCATTCCTGCAAGCTTATGTGGTAGATGAGCTTTAGAATAGTCAAGATGAACCCTGGGGCTTTTGTTGAGAAAAATAAACCTAAGCCACAGAAGGAAAGATAAGACCTAGATAACATGTAAAATTGTTTCTTCAAATGAAGGAAGAGTCATGTGTTGGAATTCTTAATTTATTCTCTGCACTCAATCAGCTTCCTTATCTTTCTGGCTGACATCTGACTTTGCAAGGTCATAAAGCCTTACTTTGGCTGATCTGAGTCTACAGTGTTCTTGTTATTAAGTGATAATGTTCTTATTAAAAAGTATGGATCCTTGTTTCTTAGAAGAAAGTCTTTCTGGGCTTGGGATGGAGCTAGGTAGTAGAGCATGTGACTACCCTGCCAAGACCACAGCTCCCACATCCAGCACTCCTGGTACATACCCAGGTATGATTGAGGGAGTGTGAGTTGCCAGCTAAACTAACCATGTTTTCACAGATGAGCTTCAGAAAAGACACTGACAGTAGAGTTTTTCCCAAGATGGCAGCACCTGTCTTCCATATCAAGCAAAATTGCAACAGGAATTGTAATCAGTGATAAAATTTGAGCTTTCAAGGCGACATAAAAGATGTGGATCCATTGCACAAAGATTAACTCCTAGAGGTTTTCCTGACAAGAGCAGGGTGATGTTAATGGATGCGACTTTTAATATCACATAACAAGATATTTTAATATCATGTAACATATCAATATTTGGAAGCCCTGCATAGCCCAGCATGCTGGCAAAGGAGGTACTCCAAATCTAAGAGAGCAGTGTTTCTAACAGTAACATAGTTTGTTATCTGTGATATGCTTATTTGATGAAACAAAAATCATGTCTCTGGTTCACAATCTTCAACCAGAAGGTGGCACAGACTCTGTCTGGCTTCTGTGAAGCTATGCAGCTTGGAAGTGAAGGAAACTTACACAGATCACAGCTTAGAAACTTAAAATTTTTCATAAGGCTCCTTTGTATAAGAGATTGTATGAGACAAGCAATTTCCAAGCTCCAGGAACAGCACATAAACTAAAATTTCAGAGCCCCAGGAAATGGATGGAAAGCTATGCAAGAGATACAACTTTCAGGATCACCACATTCCTGCTAGAAATCCCAATAAACTCACTGGTTCACTAAGTAAGACATGGTTGGAATCAGCTTTTGCTGTTGCTGTTGTCTTACCTGGGGTAAACAGACATATATTCATATTTCTCCAGGAAAAGTCACACAACAAAAAGCCACAATGAAGAACACTCAGTAGGTACTCAATGAGCCTCAAGACGCACAGTGGGATGGCTGTCCGAGACTGGCTCCCCCATTACAGTATAGCCATAAACTTTGGCCAGGACCCCAGTCCTCTACAGTGATGCAAATCCTTTGCAGGATTGTTGTAACAATTATAAATCAAACATGTAAGGGAGCTAACATTTTCTTTCCAGGGTGTTCAGCAAATGACTGCTGTAGATAGTCTGTTAGCTAGCCAGATAGTACAAGAGTCTTCTGCATTTACCATATATAGTCTGTGAGTGTGTGTGTGTGTGTGTGTGAGAGAGAGAGAGAGAGAGTATACATCCATACATATACATCAGGAAAACAGAGAATAAATAACTGGTCTTCCCAAGTCCTTACAATTGCTCATCAATCTCTCTCTCTCTCTCTCTCTCTCCATATATATATATAGATATATGTGTGTGTGTGTACACATATATATGTATAAGTCGTCTATCATCAATATATTATCTCTCTATCTTTCTATAACCTACTTCTCTTCTATCATCTACCTATCAATCATCTATCAATCATCTATTATCCATCTATTTACTTAACTATTTAGCTGTTGTCTGCCTATCATCTATCTAAAGACTTATTACCTGTCTGCCCCTCTCTGTAAAGGTGGCCTCCGAGCCACTGAAAACACAGCCCTCGGGTTGAAAGAAGGGAAGTTTCTATGGTGTCGGCCTCTTCTCACTATTCTGGTTTTCTCTCTGGGCAGATGACCTTTGTTTTTTGTTTTGCACATGTTACAGAGCACTTCTCCAGTTTACCATTTGGAAAGACTGCGACCTCTGTTGCCCTGTAGGCGTCCTTCAAAACATTCCTTCCTTGGGGGCTAGAGAGGTGGCTCCATAGTTAATAGCATTAACTGCTCTTACAGAGGATCGCAGTCCAGTTCCCAGTGTCCACACGGTGGCTCACAACTGTCTGTAACTCCAGTTCCAGAGGATCCAGTGTGCACTGCATGCAGTGAACATACATGCATGCAGGCAAAACCACTGATATGCATAAAATATATGTGTTCCCTTCTCTTCTTTTTCTTCAGATGTCGACTAAGCCATGAGCTAGGGTAAGGCAAGCACACATCTTTGTGTCTAAGGCAGTTCCTGCCCTGAAGCCTCTCTAGCATCCATTCTTTCCTATCATTCCTCTCTACTCGACCAGACAGTTCAAGATGGCCAAAGACCCTTCTCAGGATAACAGTAGAAAGGCACAAGGTGAGACATCTGCGTGCATCCTGGCTTCTGACAAACAGCAATGCTCACAGTTATGTCTTCAGGGATGGACTCCTGACTCTGAGGGCTCCCCTGCTCTTATTGACTGGCTTCTAGAGCAGAGTGATGATGCTGCGGGTGAGTCCTACACAGAGCGCACAGATTTGTCACTGCAGTGAGGAAGTGCCTTCAGATAGGCTCAGAGATGGATCACCTCATGCAAGGAGCATGCAGTGGACCAGATATGTCTGCACCAGACTGGAGACAGTTGTTGCCAGTGCCAGGCCATGTACCTGCCTCTTCCCATGACATTCTGAGAGCATTGGAAGCGCCATGGAATGCCCCCCACTTGTTCCCCTAGCAATGGCTAAAGAGAAATTTCCCTACATTCAAAGGAATGATGTTCACAGCCTTTGCCAGTTGTTCATGGCATGTAGCCCTCTTCATCCCCAACTTGGGCCTTGACTAACACACTTGTATTTTCTTGGGGAATCCTTCAGACTAATTGTGCACCTACAGTATAATTTCTAGCTCACTTGCCCTGCATTGCTCTGAGATCCACAAGCCTTGCTGTGAGTTGACCACCTAACTTTCGGGAGTTCTTTTTAATCATGGTAAAAAAAAAAAATCCACTAACAAAAGTTACTACTTGGCCTGTTTTTAGATGCCTTATTCAAGACTGCTGTTGCCCTGGGGACCTCCAGACCTTCTTAACTTGCAAATCTAAAGCTCTTCACATTGGACATTGTCCTATCTCCAAGCCTGGTATCCATATCAGGCTTTAATTTTTTTTTTAAATATCAGTTACACATTTGACAAAAGAACACAGAAAGACAAGACCAAGACTCAAGGAATCAGTGATATAATGACAGACAAGCCCCTGTGTGATCCACATAAAGGGTCATACACATCCATCAGGGACACTCAGGGCCATGCGGTGAGGTCAGTAGTGACTACAAAGGCCTTTGTTGATAGCTTGTTTGTTTCCCTTCAACGCAAATGCTCCAAAGACTGCAATTGCAGGTGGACACCACCATGCCCAGCTTCAAAGTCCATCCTTGGAGGGATTTATTCTTCCGTGACCATTGCTGCTGTCCTGTTCAAAGGGAAAAAGTACTTATGAAATCATGTTTTCCATTCCGTTCTGTTGCCGTCTCCCAGGTAGTGTTAAATATCCCAGGATTGCTGGCTTCTGCACAGCATAGGCCAGCCAGGGCCAGCAGCTCACGTGAGCAGAACTCCTCATATCCTTGTCTCTACCCCGATTCATCCTAGACTTGTAGCTTTGGAGGCATGCAGTGGTTCTGTGTTCTTTCCCTATGCCAAACACCAAACAGCCATGCTCGTTTTAAGCTCCTCATGGTGAGTAGTTGGTGCTTCACATGGAGGAATTCACAAAGTTAGAACTGGGGAGACAGCAAAGCTCAACGTCCTTACCCTGAGAGAGCGAGAGCCCGGCCTCAACACCCAGAACCCATGTGAGAAATCCACGTGTGATGTTACCTGCTTGTAATGCCAGTGCTGCAGAGATGAAGACAGGGGCATGGATGCCTGGAGCTTTCTGGATGGCCAACCTAGCCTACTTACTAAATTCTAGATCAATGCGATATCTTGACTCAAAAAATAAAAAGGATCACACCTGAGGATGAACATCTCCATAAGTGTGTGCATGTCTACACATGTGCACATACATGTGCACACACACACACATAAGTATACACACACACATGCATGCACGCACGCACGCACGCACGCAGATACACATGATGGCCAAGCCAGGCAACAAGATCATTTCTGTGGCAGAATGAGATGGGCTAGCCTACTGCATTCTAGACAGGCAGCCTAGCCCTCAGCTCTGACTGTACATCCCCAGCAGAGGTTTGGATGGCAGCACCAAACCTTCAGCGTATGGTCCCAAACCTTAAAATCCACAATCCCACTGCTCCATGCCCTTCTCACAGCCTGGTTCTGTAGAGCATTTGGGATCTTTATTCCACAGCCCTACCCAGACAGTGGAAGGTTGGTCAAGCCAGGCATTGAGACTGTGGCAGGAGTTGTCATTTTGGATGACTCTCGGGCACATTCATCAGATCCCAGAGAAGACCTCAGTAACAGTGTCCTTTCTTCCCCACAGCGACCGTGGTAATACAGACGCCCCGTGTCCCTGGTGACACGGGGTACATTTCTGCAGGGTTACAGGTGGTGTCCCATGGCTACATTAACAGACCCCTTCCGGGGAGGCTGGGTCATGGCGCCCTCCTCTGGCTGTGCGGTCCTGCCATCTGTCATCAAGGGCTACAGAGAAGCCACCCTCCACCCTAGGCTGGGGAGCTGGAGGCAATTACCTGTGATTGATAGCAGTAAATATGAAACCGCATGTACCTCATCCTGGAGGCATGGAATCAGAGGCACATTGTTAGTGCAGGAGATGAATGGAACGCAAGATAACCTTGGCAAATTAGACATATGTTAGCATGGAGCTCTGTCAGTAAGCAGGCTATAAATTACAGACATATTGTAAGTCCATAAACTCTTCTAATGAATTGAATGGCAGTGGTAATCCAGCGCGGAGCAGACCGCTTGACCTCCCTCAGAAGTTAGCCCTGGGGCCTCTAGCAGGCAGCCAGCTGATGCATTGTTAAGTAGTCACTAATACTTCCTCAGAGAGCTTGGGCCACGAGACAAAACGGGCAACTTCTTGGTACTTTCTGCATTTTTACAAACAAAGGGGCCTGCCTATGTATGATTTCATTATTTCATAGTTAATTTTTGAGGGTCCTCTCCAGGACACTACCATCATTAGCGTTCTTCCTTCTCTGACCCTTGTTGACCCTGCCAGTTCATGGAAGCCCGAACTCCTGTGGGCTGTGCATTTCAAGGTGGTTCCTGGACACCGTGGAGAGTGTATATGTGTGTGTGTGTGGGGGGGGGGTATGCCAAAATCTCTGTACGCTAAACCAGGAATGAAGCAGCACTACCCCTAGTGTCACACCATAACAGTGAAGGGAATCTGTAAGCCAACGTAAGATGCAAGACATAACTCCGATGCCTTCTGGTCCTTTCTGACAGGGGGAGGACACAGTGGCAGTTGAGCGATTTCCCCCAATTCACTACACTTGTGTGGAGTTTACTTGTGTGGAGGAATAACTGACAGCTCCGAGTTGGTCAAAGGCACAGTTTAAATTCAAATGGGGACACTAAAGGTGACATGCCATTATGTGAACTATGTTGACACAGTAAAGGACATTCTCTGGTTCTTATTCAAATGGAGGCAAAGCAAGCCAGAGCCAATGGATATATAATTGTCATATAACACAGGTATAGCTGCTGGTACCAGAGTTAGAAAACCAGACTTTTGCAAATGAATTGCCCTTGTATATATGTTTCCTGTTTTAAGGGGTCTGCTAAGTCTGGGTGTAAATGGTAATATGGCACACTTTTTTTGCAGGCTGCTGCAACCCTCCCTGCCTGTTGTAGGTCCACATCTCACGATTCCTAATTGATATTTGGCAGCTGCAGGTTTTACAAGGCAGATCTGAAAGACAATTTTCTCCGGTTATAGATGAAGGCATTTAGAAAAATCACCGTTGAAATTAACCATTCTTCCTTCCTACGCCAACAGGAAAACGAGGAACAATGACCCAATCTTACGACGTCCACTTCCACCTCTAGGGTGATCTTTGGGGACTTTGAAGAAAATGTCCTAAGACAACCCAACTCAGTAATTCACACACTGTAACCATTGGGAAAATATGAGCGATTTACTTAAAAAAAAAAATCTCACCTAAGAGCTATGAGTAAGAGACTGAGTTGTGAGCCTGAAACAGGACATCTTCTCACTACCTTAGGCTTAGGGAACACAGAGAAAGAGGAGGAGGGGAGAATGCAAGACCTGGAGGATGGGCATTGCACCCCTTGGAATTCTTAGAAGCATAGGGGAGTAAAGTTGATAGACATCCCCTCCCTAGCAGGCAACCTGCCTGCCATCACTGAGCTCAGTCAGGACCACATTGAGTCATTGCTCACTTCACAGGCACTGAGAAGATGCGCTGGAGGTGAGATTGGGCTGTCCTACAGGCCATCTTGGGCTATCCATGTCCTGATCACCCTGATGTGGCCACAGGAACACTTCCTCTGCCTCCCTCTACCTGCTGGCCCCTGGGGCATGCACAAGCCAAAGCAGCCAGGACAGGAAGACCCTTTGGCACTCCAACCCCATCTTGACTCCTTATCTCTTCAGTGTTCCCCACACATGACATCATCTATTGAGTGTGTCCCATGGGGCTCCTAACAGTAAGCCCTCATGCCCAGGCCAAGCTGGCCTTGAACTGTCAGCTGCAAAGTGGTAGCATCTCACAGCCAGCTCCCCTGTACGCTGTAGCTTGGACCCATAAAATGGCCATATTACCAACACAACAGGCCCACAGGCCCTGCACTGCCATAGACTCAGGAAGGAGGGGCAACATGACCCAAAGTTCTTTTACAAAGGTGCACCAGGTACATCAGATTTTATGGCTCAAAATAATCACTTCTGCCTCTCACAGCCCTGGACTCAGCTCGGTGGTTCCATCAGGAGGGGGTTAAGGAGTCTATGTTGCCTGTCGGGGCTGAGCAGGGATGTCCAGGAGGATGTTCACCATCAATCTATCACCACCACCTTCCGTCTGTCTGTCTGTCTAAAGGACACAAGCATTTGCTCCTTGCTGTGGTTCAGTATATGCTTGCTTGTTTGCATGCGTGTTCTCTGAGGTCCTGTGAGCTGTGGACTGCAAGAATGGACAAAGTAGGCACATTCTCCAGAGGCCTAGTGGATCTGGCCTCTCCCTGCTACAAGTGCCAACGGGACAGAGGCTGCAGCTGTAACCAGGAAGGCATCCCGCGTGCTTCTCTGCCTGCAGATTCTCCCACTCAGTCCCAGGAGGGTGTCTGCTGTGACTCTGTGATGAGCCTGCAAGCCAGGGGGAGTCTGGAAAGTTCCGGGTGTTGACCACAAGTTAATGTATCCACCACCTCTTAATGGGGACCTCATCTATGCAAAGGCCACTGGCTTCTCAGAGAGCAACAAGGCAAGGGAATGGGGGCGGGATGGTTGATAGGGGCAGCTCAAGGGCTTGGAAAGTGAGCCTTCCTCAGACCCCTGGAGCACCTGTCACATCCATGGGGCACTTAGAACTGTTCAAGGTGGTGGAGTAGCTCACACATCAGAGGAGGCTGAGAAACACTCAGGGCAGTGGAGTTATGCTGAGAGATTGCTGGTGACCTGACTGCAGTCCGAGTCTCACAGTGCCAAGCAGCCTCCTCACACCCAGCATAGCAGCCAGGATACCAGCAATGTGTCTCAGGAAGTGCCTGGAGCCACTAGTCCTCCCTCAGAATGAGACTCTAGGAACACACTGCTCACATCTGTCAAAGGTGAGTTTTCTTTGTTACCTAGAGCTTTGATGAGTAGTTTAAACAGCTCCTAAATTTCTAGCCACACAGAGATTCCCTGTAAATGAAGACAAGTTGGCCCTTTCTTTCTGCAAAATATTATAGAAGCAGTTAATCATTTAGGGAAACCACAGCCGAGCCAAGGAAGGCCACCCATGGCAGTAGTTCTAAAGTAGGAATGGCCCTGCCGCTGTGTGTGTAGACATTGCTTGCCTCCATACGTGGCCTCCTGAGGGAATCTCTCCATCCCTCTGCATGCAGAAATACAGTCTGTGAGTCACTCCTTCAACACAGATAACATGGAGTGCCAGCAACACTCAGCAGGCATGGCCTACACTTGCTTAAATTATCATCTTCTGTATGCCTGTGACCATGCTGGGTATTTGCACGCTGAAATATGCACTGTTGAAATTAATTTTGCCGTTGTATATTGGAGTTAAATTCCCATGTTAATTTTAAGGTGTTTTCATGTATGTTGCCTAGTGATCCAACTGTGAATGACCTGTTTGTAGTGCCTCCATTCAGGACGTGGCTGGTGCGCTAATGACTTTTCTCTTGCTATGATAAAACACCACAGTCAGAGCACCTTATAAAATGAAGGACTTGTTTAGACTTATGGTTCCAGAGGGATAAGAGGCTGACATCATCACGGCAGGAAGTGTGACCGCAGACACATATGATTGGCTGAAACAGTTGGGAGCTCACACCTTGAGCCAAAAGTAGGCTTACACACACACACACACAGAGAGAGAGAGAGGGGGGGGGGAGGGAGAGAGGAAGAGAGAGAGGGAGAGGGAGAGGGAGAGGGAGAGGGAGAGGGAGAGGGAGAGGGAGAGGGAGAGGGAGAGGGAGAGGGAGAGGGAGAGGGAGAGAGAGAGAAGCTTTTGAAACTCCAAAGCCTGCCCCCAGCAAGGCCACACTTCTAAACCTCACAGACAGCACTGTGATGTGGAAACCAAGTATTCAAATGCCCAAGACATCTCATTCAAACATCACATCTGAAAGTTGCGGCTTTGGAGGGAAAGGGCTTGCCCCGTGCCACACTACGGTACTCCAGATCTCTCCAGGAAACCCAGATTTCTGGTGACATATGGCCCAGTAGCCCCTTAGCTGAATCAATGAGACACCTACAACTCCCTCATGCACCAGCTTCCCAGAGTTGTCAAGCTCCTCACTCTGATGCCATCATACAAATAGCAACTACCCAGGGGTTTGACTTTTAGCATAAGGGTCTCAAGGACAGCATTCTTGGGGACAAGGAAGCAGAACCCACCAAGAGCCTTTACCCATCTGCTAGATGCTCCCTCACGGCCTGAGGACAGCTGGCTCTGTGAGAGGGCACCAAGTTTGGTGCTTCATCAAAATACTCATTTCACCCAAAGAACTAAAAGCCTATTTCAGAAATTTATATCAGGAAGGCCTCTGAAAAGCACATCACTCTGCCACTTATGCTGATGTCCCTGTTACACAGGAGCAGAGGGACCCTGCCTATCCACCAGAGCCCAGTGTGCAAAGGCTTAGATTTTGTTTTCAGAAGAGCAAGATCTTCAAATGCTTTCAGATGATTCACATCTGTGGGCAAGAGGACAAATGACAGCAGGGGTGACTCCCCAAGAATACAAATAGGCTTCTTTGTGAGCTCCATGAGCCATGAATGTGTGCCCTGAAGCCTTCCTGGATGGGTTTCAGGACCCTCTAAAGCATTCTGGATTCCTACATCAGCTGAAGAAGCAACTGGCTTCAGCAGAAACCAGGGGCTGGGCTTCCAGAAGAAATAGCATGCAAAAGCCCAACCAGGTAGGACCAGCCCTGGTATAAGACCCATCTCTGCTGGTATCCAGAGTGGAGCCATGGAGGAAAAGGTCCCCAGGTTCTCAGGACCAGGGCTGGCCACTTGCAGTAGTCACCAAAGCCTACTCAAAGAACCAGCCTACAAATCTGAGATCTGTGCCAGGGGCATGGGATGAACGGCCGGGGGGAGGGGGCAGCAAAGCTCCATCTGGAGGTCCCAGGACAAATGGGTAACAGCCTGAGCTCACTGCATGGCCAGAACAGCATTCTCAAGTGGTAGTGACCAGGGGCCCACCCTCTGTGGCTCTGTCTCAGTTCCCTGATGCCAAGGTCTCTCAATGACAACAGGAGGAAGATATTCAGCTCCTCCTTTGAGTTTGGCATCTGTATCGCCACCTCACCTCCAGCCCAGACGACATTCCCTGGGTCACTTGGCAGAACTATGAAGCAGCAAGTGACACTACAGTCATGAACCCTTCCTTACCTCATATTCTTTGAGAGTCTTGTTTCTGGACATCCCCACCATCTAGGGGGTGGACTCACAGTTTTGCCAGACAAGAGAGGTGCCATGGGAAGAGGTCTACATGAAGGTGTAGACCAGAGGTTCTCAACCCGTGTGCCACGGCCCCCTTGGGAGTCACATATCAGATATTTACATTACAACTTATAACAGTAGCAAAATTATGATTATAAAGTAGCAAGGAAAATAATTTTATGTTTGGGGGTCACCACAACATGAGGAATTGTATTGAAGAGTTGTAGCGTTAGGAAGGTTGGGAACCACTGTAGACAATATGAAGAGGGACAGAGAGTGACTACATCAGATCCCCCACTGTTAGGGTGCTGCTGAAGGTAACCAGCATGGAGCCTGGCAGCTATCTATGTTCCCAGAGACTTTGGCTGCAGCTACCAGGCTTTAATCTATTGCCTGAGCAGGGCGCCCTCTGCCGTTCACAGGTAGATGTGGGGTGGGACGCTGAGTGACTTGACATCTGGCCACAGGTCAGCTGTAGGCAAGGTGTCCTCGGAGGCTTCACATTCTTCAGGCCAGCCTTGCACTGGGTGGTGGGGGAAAGGTCACTGAACAGATTTGAGTAGAAGGGAAAGGCCAAGCAGCCAACACCTAATCCTGTGAGGTTCCTGTTAGGGGCAGCTCCCAGCCCTTTCCCTGCTGACGTGTTCTGTGCTCACTGCTCTCCCCTTGGTGTTTGTCCTCAGTGTTTGGTCACGTGGGAACGCGGGAAGGAATTCCTGCTCGACATTCTGAAAACTGTAAGTTCAAGATCAAGGTGTTAGCAGATCCTATGCTCGTCAAGATGGTGTCCTAATCTAGTGGAAGGGCACAGGGCTCTCCAGGGTCACTTTACAGGGGCACTAACCTTATACATGGAGCTCTATCCCAAAGTGCTCATCTGAAACGAATCGCTTTCTGGAGGCCTGACCTCCACTCCCCTGCCGTTGTGAGGATATGAACAGCTCCTCTTCCAGAGCCTCTGCTCTGTTCTTTCTCCATCAGGTTGGACTCCTTCTGCTCCCTTCGTTCTCCATCTCTGGCTGGCTGGCTGGAGACAGTGTGCATAGCAGACCAGAGGGAAAGCATTGCTGGGGACCAGAGGAATAATCCCCAGACCGGGGGCATAGTGTCCAGTTTTTTCAAAGCGAGCACAGCAGTAGACAACTGCTGGACAGCACTCAAGCATGCTTCTGGCGCAAAGGTTCTCAACCTGTGGGTCGTGACCCCTTTAGGGGTCAAATAACTTTTTCATGGGAAAAATCCTGATATGATCCTGCATATCAGATATTTCCATTATAATTCATAAGAGCAGCAGCAAAATTACAAACTACATTATGATTCATAACAGCAACGAAGTTACCATTATGAAGTAGCAATGCAATAATTTTATGGTTGAGGGTCACCATGAGGAATTGTATTAAAAGGGATCACAGCTTTAGGAAGGTTGAGAACCACCAGTTTAGAGGTACTGGGCACCCAGAATAGTGCATCATCATTGTGTGGAATTCACATGGCAGAGAAAAAAACATCTAAAAAGAGCTCAGACAAAACTGTGATGGAATTTCTGTTCACAGAAAAAAAAATTGAAAACTTTCAAATTAAAAGAAGAGCCTTTAAGCCCGTTTGCATTTCAGTGAGTTTATGTCCTTACGTAATTTCTTTCCCTAGGGATAGGATCTTATGACAGAACCACACTGGCCATCAGCGGAGGACTCACACTTCAGGGCTCTTGCCTGTGTTCCACCCGGTTCTAACTCGAAGAATGACGGCACTTGGAAGACCTAAATTAAATTTTTAAATTGCATGCTATTACTCTAGATAAAGGTAGGTGAGGGCATGCAAGCAGAGCTGCCTGGGCCTTTCCACTGTTAGATGAGGACAGCGCACAAGCCCCCATGACCTTGGGTTCCCTGGGGCTTCAGCATCCCAGGTCATGCCCTGCTGTGCCCAGGAGCTAAGAGCGGAGCATGCGCCCCAGGCTCTATGCCCAGGCGCTAAGAGCGGAGCATGCGCCCCAGGCTCTATGCCCAGGCGCTAAGAGCGGAGCATGCGCCCCAGGCTCTATGCCCAGGAGCTAAGAGCGGAGCATGCGCCCCAGGCTCTATGCCCAGGCGCTAAGAGCAGAGCATGAAAAGCCTTGACTCTTGGCCTTGGTCTGTATCCTGCTAAGCTTTGCGCACCAGTGAGATCCTGAAATGAAATTAGCCTGGTATTCTTCATCCCAGGGGGAGTCATACAGCTCTACTGCTCTTGTCCTAATGGCTTCCTCACTGCAAAGTCATCTCCGAGATGAAGAATTAAATCTACTAGTGTAAATCAATGGGAAGGAAATCAGAACCAAAAGGCTGGGTTGTTTTTACAAATCACCCAGTGCAAGGCAGGTTTTCACGGAGTCCCTCGCTCAGCTGGAGACACTGAGCTCCACACGGTGTGGTCAGGCACGCCAATGGATAAAGGAGCCTTCGAGAGCAGAGCTTAGGGGCAAGGTTTATTACAATGTAATTACAGTTTAGTCGGCTCCCCTCCCAGAGTGACTAGATAGCAGAACGAGGAAACAGCCCCACTGAGTGCTCAATTTCAAATGGAGATGCCAGAGTAGTGCCTGTCCCCAGGGCCCCTTGCCACATACTTTTGTGCATGTGGGATTTAAATACCCAGAGCCTTTAGCCCCACAGAGACAGTGAGGCAGCCAAAAGGCAACTGTGGAGGCTTTGAGTTGGGTGCCATAATGTTAGGAGCTAGCCCATATCTGTGAACCAAGCTCAGTAAACCTGTGGCGGTCTGAGGGTCTTGGGTTACCCTCGACTTTCTCGCGACTTCAGACCTGCCCATCCTCCACAAACCCCCTTCCATGCAAAGCCATTTCCTGAGTTAAGCCATCCTTTGGTATCAAGGCTGGTCCATTATGAATTGCTACCTTCCCCCAAAGCATGTAATTTCTCCCTGTTTTTGTGTGTGTTTGTGTGTATGCGTGTATGTGTTTAAATGTGTGTGGGTACGAGTGTACGAGTACATGTGTATATAGAGACCCAAAGCTAATATCAGGCATCTTCTTCAGTTGCTTTCCACTTTATTTATCGAGGTAAGATGTCTCATTGAACCCAGAGTTCACTGACTCCATCTGGTCTACCTCTGCTTATCAAGTGTCCCACCTGGCCAGGATTTACATGGGTGACAGGGATCAGAACTGTAGTCCTCATACTGACAAGACAGTCCTTTATCCACTGAGCAGTATCCCCAGAAAGCATGTGATTTCACAACTATTTCAAGCAAAAGGAGCGGTTTTGATGGTCACCTGAGCCTATGAAGAAGGTCCCCTCTGAGCCAATGCTTTCCAAGGAGCTGTGTACTGTGTCGACATCTATGGTTGGTTCTGTGAACTGCAGAATCGCTGCTGAGTTTGCACTCCAGTCAGCAGGAACCAGGGCAGCTGACCCCTACAAAGCATTCTATTCACCACGAGGTTGAATCAGTTGGCAGAGCAAACTTTCCCAAGCTTCCCTATGGGACATTTGAGGAACCAGAAACAATCTCTGACCTGTAGGGGGAAAGATTCTACCTTTTTCCTGTAACCTTGGAGTTGGGTAAATCACATGAGGAGCAGAAAAGAGCTGGGGAGGGAATATGAAAGAAATGATATGCCAGGCAAAAAAAGAAGGATATGAAATCTACATTTGTGTGTATGTGTGCCTGTGACATGCATGAGTACAGAGTACATATGTGAGTATGTACATATATGTGCAATCATGTGTGCACATGTGTATATGTATTATGAATGTATATGCACATTCGTGCCCATGCATGTGTGAATGTACATGTGTATATATGTACATGTATGCTCATGTGTGTGCATCTGCATGTGTGAATGTACATGTGTATATGTACATGTATGTTCATGTGTGCATATGCACGTGTGAGTGTACATGTGTAAGTATACATGTATGTTCATGTGTATATGTACATGTATGTTCAAGTGTGTGCATGTACATGTATATATGTGTTGTGAATACATGAGCCTGTGTATGTATGAATTCATGTGTCTCTCCAAATCTGTGTATATGACAAACAACTGGCTCTCTGTGATTTGAAATGTAAGATGTTTTGAAAACTGTTCTTTCTCTGGGGTTGGGATCTTTATGCCTTGAGAACTTCAACAACCTTGGCATCCCTCTTAAAATGACTTCAGGAAGAAAGATGCATTATGTGTAAGGTGAAGGTCTATGGGTAACATAAAACTTTAGTCCCAGTTGACATCCCTCAGTCTAAGTTCCCATCTGCTGGCGAGGCTCGGCCTGCAGGAGCACACAGCTCAGCACCCCCTTCGCCCCACGTTTCCAGCACCTTTGTTCTGAGTTTTAAAGAACCCTGACTAATTCACTTTAGCCGAAAGCTAATCCTACACTGTAAGGCTAAGTATAAAACAAGTGACGTTCTCAAAGGGGGTGACAGAAATGAGCAGGGGGGATCGCTGAGTGCTCGTTAGCTGCGTGTTGTCACGTTAACTATGGGGTGTAACACCAATTTTCTCTTCTTTGTCATTTGCCAACACTATCCCCCTCCACAGAGCAGTCTGGCAGGGAGAGGCTCTCGGCAGCTGCTCACCCTCCTCTGCCCTGTGGAGGCCCGGAACTTTGCCTCCGTGGCCATGAGCCCCAGGAAGGGTAGCCACCCCGGACCAGTCACTGCCAGATCTGCCTGTCCAGAAAACTGTTAGGTGTTGGGATAAAGAAAACCCTCTGAGGCTTCTAAGCTAACACTGTGGATTTTTTTTTTTTAATATTCTTTGGAGGGCTGGATATATGGCTCAGCCATTGAAGGCTAGGCTTCAAAATATAAAATATTCTTTGGGGGCTGGAGAGATGGCTCAGCAGCTAAGAACTGCTTGCTGCGCTTGTAGAGGACCCAGATTTCCCTCTTAGCATCTACACTGGGCAGCTCACAGCCGTGTGACCATCTGGTACTCCAGTTCCAAGAGATCTGATCCGTTTCCTGCTTCCTGGGGACCTTACTGTTTATAAACTCACCCAGGTTCACACACATACACATATATATATATTTTAATTAAAATGTGCCACAGTAAGTGTGCATGTATGTGTGTTCTTGTGCATGCAAGTGCACCTATGCATATGCATGCGTGCGCGTGCGTGTGCATGTGCGTGTGTGTGTGTGTGTGTGTGTGTGTGTGTGTGTGTGTGTTTGTATGCACATGTACATGTGTGTGTATAGGCCAGAGGTCAATATTGGATGTAGGGTCTTAGGCAACTTTCACTTTTATTGTTGTTTTGAGACAGGGTCTTCGACTAGGAGCTCGGATCACCAATCACAAGAGGCCAGCCAGCCGGCAAGTCCCCAGCATCTGCTTGCCACTAAGCTTACAAGCCTTGAGATCAATTACAGGCTCCCACTGCCACGCCCAGCTTTTTAAGAGTGGGTTCTGGTGGACAAAATTCAGGCCCCTGTGCTTGCACAGCAAGCACTTTATCAGCTGAGATATCTCCACAGCTTTCCAGTTTTAATCCTTAGTCACTATTAGACCCAATAACTGGAGGCCTGGCACTCTGCGTAGATGCTGTGTCCCACAGAGGACATCTGAGGGGCGAGCATGCTATGTCCTGCTCCCCACAGCTGTAGGGCTGGGAGGAGTGCTGAAGCTCTGTCAGCCGAAGCTCTGAGTGAGCGCGTTACCATCAGCTGCTTGAACTCTGCTTGTCCTCCTCATCAGCGAGGTTCTGAAAACACACACACACACACACACACACACACACACCAAAACAAACGAAACTCAAAACTAGGGACTGGGGAGATGGCTCAGTCAGCTAAGCACTTGCAGCAAAAGCAAGCAGCCCGGAGTTCAGTTCCCTCCCCTCCCAACCCCCCACCACTCCAAACCCCCATCCCACCCCCAACCCCCACCCCAGCCCCACAGTAAAAGGCAGCCCACCCCCAGGCAATCCTCTATGGTCTCCACATGGAGAAGCAGGGATAGGAGGTTCCGGGGGGGGGGGGGGTCTCTGGTCTGTCTGGACAAAGCACTGAGGCTCAGGTTTAGTAAGAGACCCTGTCTCATCAAAAGAAAGTAGAGTCATGGAGAACACTTGGTGTCAGTTTCTGGCTTTCACATATGTGTGCACACATACACACACATGCACATATATAAATACATATAAGAAAACTAAATTTAAACTCTGCTAATGGAACCCTTCTCTTCAGTAATGTTTTACCAATAATCAGTTGTCTGAATAAAGATTTGTGTGTGTGTGCAAATGTTTCTTATGTGTTTGTGTACATATATATGTGTGTGCACGTGTATGCACAACCTCAGGTGGTTGTATCATTCCTCAAGACCTGTCCACCTTTTGTTGTTGTTGTCGAGTCAGCAGGGCCAGGATGGCTGGCCAGTGAACCCCAGGGATCCGCCTGTCTCTACCTCCTTCCTAGTGCTGAGACTGTAAGCATGAGCCAACACATGGAGGGTTTGGTTGGATGTTTTTAAGATGGGTTCTAAGAATGGATCTCAGATCTTCATGCAAAGCAAGCACTTTACCAAAGGAGCCAAGTTCCCAACCCCTAAGTGAGTACCTCTCACAGGTTTCCATCCACTCTGACCTCCCTCCCTCCCTCCCTCCCTCCCTCCCTCCCTCCCTCCCTCCCTCCCTCCCTTCCAGCTTTCCACTGCTCACTAAATTCTCTCCACAGTGTCTTCCCTTTCAGCAGAACCACCCTTGCTCAGCCACTCCATTGTGCGCTGCACACCCATGAGCCGTGCCCTGTGTTTTAGTGAAGGAAAGGCTGTGATGATAGGCTATGTGGCCTCAGGACCCACAGCTTGAAGAAGAACACTCGAATGTCCACAGAGCAATGGCAGCAGCTGCCGCAGCTCAGCCCCAGGATGTGCCCAGGTAGTGACCACACTTGATTTTGCTAAAGTTCTTTCTTACAGCATAATTGTATTTCTTATTTTGAATCTTTAAAAAGCCAACAACTGACAGCACTGGATAGCACAGGCCTGACCACCATGAGCATTCCCTGCTAGCTGCTGGGCTCGGTCTGAAGCAGCTCCCACACTGGTGGCCCTGGGTGTCTGCCACAGTGCACATTGGGTGGTGTTGAACTGGGGGAGAAACTGACCACTAATCTAATGTCCAGAGAGACCAGGGAGAGCTCAGAGTCTGCCAGAAGCATCCACCATGAATGAGTGAGCAAATGAATGGCTACAGAAGGGCTTTCCTCGCTTAGCAAACCACTCCCTGTTGCTTCCCCAGAAAAGCCCCTGGTGTTCCCATCACCAAGTACAGGAGTCCTTGGAACAGAGAGCTAACATGGTTGACTGAGGTCACACCCTTACTACAGAGGCCACGGGTTACTTAGCAGTTCTGAGTGGACTCCCCTATGCCTTCCTGGAGGGAATGGCTATTGGTTACAACACCACAGTGACCCTGCGAGATGGAACTGGTCCCTTCTTCCTGCCGCAGCATCTTTGTGATGGCCCCACATCTCTAGGACTCTTCTGCAAGGCTCCAGAACTCTCCCTCTGACACCATGCATCATCCAGGGAGCTCTATTTAAAGCTCTCTAAAGACAAAAGTGAAGAAGACAATTATACAGATTGCAGGGACCAGGGGAAGGAGCTCCAGAGAAAGAGAAACTCAGAGCCAGTAACAATGTAACACAAACAGCTCCGCAAATAACAGAGCAATTTCCAGCTAATAGGACGGAACACCTGAATCCATTCACATGCCTGATTAGACACCAACAACGCACACCCATAGAGGAAGATTATAAGTTGTAATATGTCTTCCCAGAAGCAGCGTCTTAACCACTGTTTGTATACTTCTCCAATTACATTCCTTTAATTCTTTCATTTAGAAAACAGTTTACATTATAATAGCCGGCGTCACTTCTGTTTTTAAAACAATTGGTTGTATGTATATTGCCAAATTATGGGTCTGTGGGATATTTTCATAAGTGAAAACAACCCAAAGGGGCTTTGAGAAGGATCTTCGGTTGGGAGTCTGTGACCTGAGGTCCTGCAATGTAAAGGGCAGCCCTGTGTGCCCATGCTCACCAGCCCAGCGTTCACAAAGGGGTGCCATGGAGGCACAGAGACCCTGCTGGGCTTTGGGCCTGCCTCGCTCATAATCCTCTTCCTGCAAGACCATGAGACTATACCAGAACCAACCTTGAGAAACAGGTCATCCGTGTCACCCGAGCTGAGAGATGGCAATGATCAGGGTCCGTGAGAATAGTTCAGTGAGCCCAGGCCTGCTTCAGATGCCCCACTGAGGCCCACAGAGGCAGAGCCCATGGAGTTGAAAAGACGCCAATGTTCTCATCACTGAGCTTCTATGAGCCTGCTATTCTGCAGTGTTAAGAGGAAACAGTGGTCCACCCGGAGAAACCATGGAGTTTAGTTAAAGAAGACACCCAGGCTCAGACATAGCAACTTGTCCAGACCATTCATTGGGCTTTCTGAGCCTGGGATAAAGCAGGCAATCAGACCACTCAGTGGCCTTGACTACAGTGAACATGGCCTGTCCAGAGACTTCAGACGTCTCCCCAGGAACACTCTTAGCAGGAAGGAACTTCTATTGGAGGGAAACTGAGGCAGGCGTCAACTTTGCTTTTCTCCTGTGGGTACCATGCAACCATGCACAGCATGAACCTACGTAAGCTTTGGGATGCAGAGGGAAGCAGAAGGCAGGCCGGGATAACCCAGGAGCCATCGGTCTGCAAGGATGCTGGCCCCATACCCACAGATCGTGACCTGTAGAAGAAACCGGATATTTTCTAAACTGACATTCTTCTGCATGTCTATCACTTAAATCCCCCATGGTAAGTACATATTAAATTCTTTTTTTTTCCATTTTTTATTAGGTATTTAGCTCATTTACATTTCCAATGCGATACCAAAAGTCCCCCATAGCCACCCACCCCCACTCCCCTGCCCACCCACTCCCCCTTTTTGGCCCTGGCGTTCCCCTGTATTGGGGCATATAAAGTTTGCAAGTCCAATGGGCCTCTCTTTCCAGTGATGGCCGACTAGGCCATCTTTTGATATATATGCAGCTAGAGTCAAGAGCTCCGGGGTACTGGTTAGTTCATAATGTTGTTCCACCTATAGGGTTGCAGATCCCTTTAGCTCTTTGGCTACTTTCTCTAGCTCCTCCATTGGGAGCCCTGTGATCCATCCAATAGCTGACTGTGAGCATCCACTTCTGTGTTTGCTAGGCCCCGGCATAGTCTCACAAGAGACAGCTACATCTGGGTCCTTTCAATAAAATCTTGCTAGTGTATGCAATGGTGTCAGCGTTTGGATGCTGATTATGGGGTGGATCCCTGGATATGGCAGTCTCTACATGGTCCATCCTTTCATCTCAGCTCCAAACTTTGTCTCTGTAACTCCTTCCATGGGTGTTTTGTTCCCAATTCTAAGGAGGGGCATAGTGTCCACACTTCAGTCTTCATTCTTCTTGAGTTTCATGTGTTTAGCAAATTGTATCTTATATCTTGGGTATCCTAGGTTTGGGGCTAATATCCACTTATCAGTGAGTACATATTGTGTGAGTTTCTTTGTGAATGTGTTACCTCACTCAGGATGATGCCCTCCAGGTCCATCCATTTGCCTAGGAATTTCATAAATTCATTCTTTTTAATAGCTGAGTAGTACTCCATTGTGTAGATGTACCACATTTTCTGTATCCATTCCTCTGTTGAGGGGCATCTGGGTTCTTTCCAGCTTCTGGCTATTATAAATAAGGCTGCTATGAACATAGTGGAGCATGTGTCCTTCTTACCCATTGGGGCATCTTCTGGATATATGCCCAGGAGAGGTATTGCTGGATCCTCCGGTAGTACTATGTCCAATTTTCTGAGGAACCGCCAGACTGATTTCCAGAGTGGTTGTACAAGCCTGCAATCCCACCAACAATGGAGGAGTGTTCCTCTTTCTCCACATCCACGCCAGCATCTGCTGTCACCTGAATTTTTGATCTTAGCCATTCTGACTGGTGTGAGGTGGAATCTCAGGGTTGTTTTGATTTGCATTTCCCTGATGATTAAGGATGTTGAACATTTTTTCAGGTGTTTCTCTGCCATTCGGTATTCCTCAGGTGAGAATTCTTTGTTCAGTTCTGAGCCCCATTTTTTAATGGGGCATATTAAATTCTTTATTAAAACAACAAAGTGCTCCAAGGTGCTGTCAGTGCTAAATGTCCGAAGCAAGGACAACTATTTTCTTCCTTCTTTCAACTTTTCTGAATTCATATACTTCCAAAAGTTAAAGCATTAAAAAAAAAACCCTGCTTATTAAAAAAAAGAACCATGGGGCAAGAGAAATGGCTCAATGGTTAAGAGCACTGGGTGTTTGTAGAAAGGATCTGGGGTCAGTTCCCAGCACACACATGGTGACTAATAAACAACTGCAACTCCAGTTCCAGGGGATCTGACACCCTATTCTATGGTGCACATACATACATGTAGGCAAAACATCTATACATATAATTTTTTTTAAAAAGTCATGAACCAGGCATGGCGGCCCACACCTGTGACCCCAGCATCTGGGAGACAGAGGCAGGAGGATCAGTAGTTCAAAGTCATTCTTGGCTACATACCAAGTTCAAGGTCAGCATTGGTACATGAGCCCCTACCTCTAAATGCTTTTATTTTAATTATAAGGTTATTTTTAAAAATATATTATTTGCCTCTTTCTCCTGGAACCATCTCAGAAGATGCAGGGACTGGGGCTGGATGCCAGGGACTTGTGGTTCTCTCTTCACTGAGGGTACAGCACAGGGAGTGTCCACATGCCCCAAGCCAGACATCTGTCAAAATCTGTGTTCAATGAAATAGGTATCAAAAGATCAATTTTCTGACTTCCCTCCTGATCGAAACACTTCTTAAAGATATCCACGCAAAGGGGAGGATATGTGAAATTCTTGCTAAAGGGCAGCAAAGACCCGAGGAAAATTTAGAGGACCATTCTTGAGATCTGAATCCCCCAAAAGCAACTGGTAACCCTGACTGCCATCTCCCCATGAACTCGGTGCCTCTGCAAGCAGGCAGTAAGAGCTCTGTGGCCTGAACAGCTCACACACCCTCTCTGTGCAGCTCCCTTGAGTCTGGCTGAGCCTATGGCTTGTCTGGCCAGTGGATTTGCAAGGATGAGACAGGAAGGACCTGTCTCCTCAGCACTCAGCAGTGACCAAGCTCAGTTCACCCCTGCAGAGCTAACTCACAGTTACACATTAGTTGCTTTAGGGGACCAGGTTTTGGGATGACCATACAGACTGACTTCTGGAGTGAACTGAGCCAGATTTTTTAAGCTTCTTCTGAGCCATCCCAGATCCCAAGTTCTCATGACCAACATAGAGGGATCCACTCCTACACCAGGATCTGACATCTGACTTCCTAGTTATAGGGGTAGCAAGTCACAGCTGCCCCACTGACCAGGCTTGTCCTCTGGCCATGTCTGTCTTTGTCTCTGGTCATTCAACTGAGTCACAGCTTGGAGAAATGTGGCCATATGCCTGGATCCTATTCAGACCCTCGGTTAAGTATTAAGCTGGTGTCATGGTCACGTGGTCAGAATTCCCAACAGTTAAGTCACGATATGTGTTAAGTCCCTGGGGCTCTGTGTTTTTATAGATGCTGGAAGAGCTAGAATACTCTTCTTGCTCTCTGAGGCTGACATCTACCAAGAAAGCCTCACACACCATCAGCTCCCCACAGTGCCTCACAGAGAAACAAACCCCATACCTGGCAGGACCCCAGTTCACTTCTTAACCATGTTCTCACAGGGTTAACATACACTCTAATGGGGAAGGAACCCAGGTCAGTGCCCTGTGGTGATGTCACAGGTCCCCCACATTCCACGTATCCAGGAGTCCAAGGCTGGGGAAGCTGAAGACCTACCTTCCAGGGAAGGGCCTCCTCCTGTAACTGGAGGGACCATGGCAGCGAATAGAGGATCGAGGACCTTCTTATCTGTCTTCCTGCTGTGCTGCTGGCAAGGCGCTGAGCTGCAGCCGATCAAGACAACTTCAGGTAGGTTCGGTGGACAGAAACCTCCAGCCTGGAAGCCGTAGAGGAAGCACTCTTCTTTGTGTTTCCTTCGCTGGAACTTGGGGAGTGGCGAGAAGGGAAAGTCCATCTTTGAATGCCTCTCACACAGGAATGCCAGGGAGCGGCTTTATACACCGCGCACATAAGTTTTCTATTAACTTAATGGGAATGTTCTAACTCGTTCCAAGGTAGAGGAATAGTGTCACAAACCTCCATTTGTCCCTCTTCCGTTTTTATGACTGCATGTTTCCCAACTTGTTTTGATGCCTACAAATGTGTGCATGCACCACACACATACATATAAAGACACACACATATAGACAGGTACAAATACACACATTGATACATGCTCAAGCACATACATATCCTTTTGTGTAACATTTAGCACTGTCCCAACGTTTCGCTACTCTCTGTGAAGTGGATAAAGCATATTTTTATATGCCTGTTCTTCTTACACTAACAGCATTAACACTAATCCTTTATTGCTTTTAACACCAATGAAAGATACAGTGTTCTTGATGCTTGTTAATGATGGCCAGGTAGCCAGATATGCTTGTGTACATCTCTAATGCCAGCACTGGGAGGCAGAGGTAGAGGCAGGTAGATCTCTGTAAGTTGGAGGCCAGCTGGGGCTACATTAATCAGAGAAACCCAAATTCAGGACACAATCTAGATTCATGGTCAATGAGAGAGAGACAGAGACAGAGACAGACAGAGATACAGAGGGAGACAGACAGAGAGAGAGTGAGAGAGAGAGAGGAAGGAGGAGGAGGAGAAGGAGAAGGAGATGGAGAAGAAGAAGAAGAAGGAGGAGGAGGAGGAGGAGGAGGAGGAGGAGGAGGAGGAGGAGGAGGAGGAGGAAAGGGAGAAGGAGAAAGAGAAGAGAAGGAGGAGAAGGAGAAGGAGGAGGAGGAGAAGGAGAAGAAGGAGAAGAAGGAGAAGAAGGAGAAGAAGGAGAAGAAGGAGAAGAAGGAGAAGGAGCTTACCTCTAGGTTATAGCAGAGGTTGTTGGGGGAATTGGAAATGGGAGTGGGAATCTCAGCCAAATATTACAGTTCCCCATTAAATCCTTATTTACAGTCAGAGATCAGCAATGTGATGTCTCTCCTGACTATAAATCCTATCTCCCTGGCTTCTTCCTGCTCATTTGCAGAAGTACAGTGTGAGTTCAGTCGTGACCCTGAGACTTGGGTGTGCTTTCTCGGTACTTTTCATAGGGAATCCCAGATTTGGCTTCTCCAGGTGCCCCCCAGCAAGGGGACCATTACAAATCCTGAGGATGCGGGCGATCTCCTCTTGTCAGTGAGGCTCTTAGACACTGGGAATTGGCCTTCCCACCTGTCCACATGATCGGAAGCAATGGGATCCAGGTGCTAGGTGGGATGGTCTAGACCAACAGCCTCAGGTCCTCACATCTGGAGTATCTGGAGAAGGAAGGCCAAGCTGATGTCATGGCCATGTGGCCAGAATTCCCAATAGTGTTCTATTGCAAGGAAAACAGAATCATGGTGTGTGTGTGTGTGTGTGTGTGTGTGTGTGTGTGTGCACATAGCATTCATGAGTGCAAGTGCACATATCTATGGCAGCCTCATCAGATATCTTCCTCTGTCACTATCTACTTTATTTTGTAATTTAGGCTATCTCTCACTGAACCTAGAGCTCATTGATTGGATGAGACCGGTTAGTCAGCAAGCCAATGGATCCTGTTTTCTGTACCCCTCAGCACTGGCATTACAGGCATTCGCCAGTGTACCCCATGTTTATGTGGGTCCTGGGAATTTGAACTCAGTCCACATGTTTTTTCAAGGGCTTTGCCAACTGAGCTATCTACCTGACCCAAGAAGAATAGCGCCATGGGGCTGGAGAGATGGCTCAAGAATGAACATTGGCTGCTCTTCCATAGTTCAATTCCCAGCACCCACATGACAGCTCACAACTGTCTGTAATCCCAGTGTTGGGGGATCTGAGACCCTCTCAGACCCTCTCATACATAGCCTTCCCTGGCACCAGGCATGCAAGTGGTTCATAGACATCCCTGCAGTCAACACACCCACACACATGAAATAAACAAGGTATTTAAAAATAAAGAGAATAACAGCTTATTGGACTTATGTAAATACATGACTGTAAAATAAATGTTGATGCAGATTCTGAAGGGATCAGGTGGAGAGAATATAAATGCTTCTGTTTTTATTTGTAAAAGTATAATTATAAGGGGCAGGAGAGATGGCTCAGCAGTCGAGAGTATTTGCTGTTCTTTCACGGGAGTAGAAATTGGTTCTCAGCATCCATGTTGGGTGGCCACCTAGAACTCTAGTAACACCCTCTTCTGATTGTTATAGACATGCACATGTGCACACATGCACACACACACGCGCACACACACACACGCGCACACACACACACATACACACACACATACACACACCCATACAACAACGGGCAAATAAATCTTTTAAAATATAAATATACTTTTAAAAGTATAGTTTCAGGTTGAGTGTGTTGTCATAGAATTCAGGAGGCAGAGGCAGGTGGGTCTCTGCGAGTTTAAGGCCAGCCCGGTCTATCCAGTGAGCTTCAGAACAGCCACAGCTATGGAGAGTGATCCTATCTCCAAAAGCAAACAAAAGGGTTATGTTAAAGCTTCTCGGAGTTAGTGGGTAACTGTCTTTGAATATGCAAAACAAGTAAAAACCTCAGCAGTGCTTCAGACAGACACTCTGAAGCCACACCCCCTTGATTCTGCCACACCTCGCCATAGTCTATATGCCTCAGGGACCCATCCGCTCTTCCTCTATCTGGAAAGGCCCCCATTAGGCCATCTTGGAGCCATTAAGAGTCTTATTCTAGCCTCTTGGTCAGAGTCCTGAGTGAGGGTCTTTGAAGAGAACCTTGGACAATCGGTAACAGCGCCTGCTCTCAGGAGAGCATCCAAGCAAAACAGGAACTGTCTGCAAAGAACCCAGGCTCCAAGCCCTGTCCCAGACCCACCTCCTGTGGTCAGCAGGGGGAAGTGGTCATTCTCATAAGCCGTGATGTTTAATGTCAGTAAGTGCAACGCACTGTCCAGGGACCAATCTCGCAGAGTAAAGACAAGGCAAGTCTCTGGCAATCTCATACATCTCCTGACACCTGACATATCTTCACAGAGGTGTAATACAAAGGATTCAGCCCTGCTTACTCCCCGTGTGATTTCACATAACAAGTAAGCTAATTAGCTTAAGATCTGTCTTTCACTCGATGACAGAACAAATCCCTAGAGATTTTCCAGGGGCCTCTGGGAAATTTCAAAGTTAGCTTGAGGTCAGAAAGACTGCATTTAGACTTTAATTCAGAGGTGTCAAAAAAATGTCAGGAGCTTTGAAGACTTGACTGAGCTCCCGGGTTACCATGAAACAGTACTGTTACCCAGCTAACCAAGATGACAAGATTTTCAAGGAAAATAGAGGAAGTAAGATAGTTGTTAACGGGAAAAAATAACCAACCTTCGCTCTCAATATTGAGAGGGTTCCGCTTTCTTAAGTAATAAAAAGTTTGAAAAGACAACACGAAGCACAGGAAATTATGTTGGTAAGATCAGAGCCTTTGTCTACAAGGGAGGTTACTCAACAGGTAAAGAAAACACTTATAATCTCTTATTAAGAGGAGGCCAATAGTCCAAGGAACTCTGTCCTTTCAGCAGAGAGAAGCAGGGGCCGTTCCACATGGCCGCACGCCTGATACCGGAGCTCATTTCAGAACCTGACAATGGCCATCCATTTACACAGCCCGGCCATGGGAGATTAGATTTCTCTCTCTTTCTCCTCATAGACCCTTTACACCTTACCCTACCCATTTAGGCTTTTTGTTCCTTATTTTTCTCTTCTTTATTAAATAACTTTTAAACTATTTATGAAAAAATTACTTTCTTCTTTTCCTAACAATGATCAGTCCTTCACGTCTCTTGGCTTCCCTTATCAAATACAGACAACTTTCACTGAAGCCTGCTAGCAAAGTCAGTCTCTCCCTTCTATGAGTCAGAGGTTTCATTACACATATAAGTAGTGACTTTAATGAAGAACACTTATTTTTTGTTTGTTTTTTACTTTAAATTTCTTTTTTAATTTTTATTAGATATTTTCTTTATTTATATTTCAAATGTTATCCCTTTTGCTGAAAATGCCCTATCCCATCCCCACCCCCTGCTCATCAACCCACCCACTCCCACTTCCCTGTCCTGGCATTCCCCTAGATTAGGGTATCTCACCTTCCTCCTCCCATTGATGTCTGACAAGGCCATCCTCTGCTACATAGGTGGCTGGAGCCATGGGTCCCTCCATATGTACTCTTTGGTTGGTGGTTTAGGTCCTGAGAGTTCTGGAGATTCTGTTTGGTTCATATTGTTGTTCCTCCTATGGGGCTGCAAATCCCTTCAGCTCCTTCGGTCCTTTCTCTAGCTCCTCCATTGGGGAATGAAGAACACTTATAAGCTATGAATTATTGGTCACATGTTGGCCCTTGGTGGCAGGTGTCCTGGATCTCCATCTTACAAAGCTTAGATCCATCACTGAAGCATTGTAGTGGTGTGGGTGCATGTCTTTGTGTAGGAGATATGTGCATACACATGTATGCATAGGCGATGGAGCCCAGAGGACACCCTCGAGGGCCGTTCCTCAGGTGCCTTCCATCTCTTGTCCAAGACAGAATCTCTCAGTAGCCTGGAACTTTGTCATATGGGCCAAGCTAGCTCGCAGGCTCTGAAGAGTGCCTGGTTCCTCTCTCTCAATCTCTCTCTCTCTCTCTCTCTCTCTCTCTCTCTCTCTCTCTCTCTCTCTCTCTCTCTCTCTCTCCTTTGCTGGGGTTATAACCACACACCATAGGGTCTGGCTTTTTCTGTGGGTTTGAAGGGGATCTGAACTCAAGTCCTCATACCTGCAAGGGAAGCACTTTACCAACGAATCCATCTCCCCAGCCCCATCACCCATAATTCCTAATGTGGCAGAAACAGCATGCTTATTAACAGACCCAAATATATTTAGTCTCTCTGTATATAAGAAATAGGAAAGCCGGGGTGTAAATGTAAGCTTCTGCTTAACAGCAGGTGTCTCTATGGTTTAGATTATTTAGGAGTTCTACAAAACCGTACTAATTGTGGTAGCATCAAGCTGGTTAGAAATCGTCTTTATGTAGCATCTTTCTTTTTCTAACATCCAGAGCCCAGACTGGGAAGTCTCAGATGTTCGCAGAGCATCATCACAAGCCATAGAACTCAATGAGTGTTGAGAGAGAGAGAGATGCTTCAGAAAAGGAAGGGCGCTCACGAGCAGGAGGGAGCATCAGCTTCTCAAGGCAGCATTGAGTTGGTGTCTTAACCATTGATCGCTATATGAGAGCATGGTAGCCCTTATGGTGTCACTGTCCAAAGGCTGTCGTCTGCCTTGGTTCTCTTGCTTTTCCCTACAGGGTTTTCATTAATATCTGAGATTGTGTTAGCCCCAAGTGTTAACAGCCCCAGCCAGCACTGGCCTGGACAGGACAGTCTAGCCTGTTTCACTATTTGTACAAGGGCAAGCAGTCTCCATGGCCCAACAATGGCATGAAACATTCCAGTGTTTCTACTTTCCTGTTAGCTTCTGAAGAGCCTGGGCAGGGAGGGTTCCTTACTGATGTGTCTGCTCTCACTATGTGTCCATGCCTATGTGAAGCTTGCTACCCAGCCCCAAAACGCTCAGCAGGTATCCGTTGAAGAGCTTGTTGCTGCTGTTGCCACCGCTGCCGCCTCCATGGCTGGCCACTATCATTTCTTAAACCTTATGACATCTGACATCTTCTCCAGCCTGAGACTGGGCTGAGACCTGAGGTTTTTACAAGCTTAAGACCTGGATGACATCTGGGTGACTCTCAAGGTCCTCCCAGTTTGAGGCCTGGTCATAGCCCAGTGTGATTCTCTGGGTCTTCTTGAGTTGCAGGGCCAATGAAAGAGCAGTTTCCAGATTTCCCAGGTACCCAGGTAACCTTATCTCATCCTGGAGTGCTCATCCTGCTGCTTATCAGGAGAGGAGCTGTGCCCTGCTGCCATGTGTGGGTCCCTCACGTGGAGGTGATGGCCACTGAGAAGGACAGCAGTTCACATGACCCTCACAGTGGAGATGAGTGTTCACTCAATTAACCTAAGTGAACGAACTCAGAATCCAACAGTCAACTTCACGAAGCCAGAACATGCTGACGTGGTCACTGAGAGGACGTGAGTGTCCTGACCTTGTGGGTGTGTGCTGTCTAGAAGCTGTGACTCTCCCCGGGAGGTGGTGACAGGAAAAGTAGGTACAGCAGCTACAGTTGACAATGCAAATGAACAGGCACAGACGACACACCACGCATGTGCACAGGGCTGACTTGCACAATGCTCCCATTGTGATTACGGGACAGACACGGGATGAAAAGAATATTTTTAACAAAGTGCTGGCGCTGCGCAGCTGTCCCCATTCGTAACGATCCATTAATGTCTCACGCAAAGAGAAACTGTACTGTTTGTTTGGTTTACCAAGGTCAGCACACTGAGAAGCAATTGTCATCACCACCACAGACCTCCTTACATATTTCCCATTGTTCCGAGCCATGCAGATGAGCGCATTGGGATGCAGATTGTCCATCATTAAAGCCTTTGAGAACAGCTTTGTCATTGGTTTAGCTGCAACTTTAGTTCTTCCAGACAGAGTTCTGTGCCTCAGAAAGGAAAGGTACGGATGGTGGACCTGCTCGCCATCTTTGGGGGTCTCGGGACCTGGGAGCTGGAAGAAGAGGCCAACCTTGAGCTCAAACTAAGAGATGTACCAGATCCAGAGACACCACAGTCCCTGATAAAGAGGGGTCATGCCAGAAGGAGGGAGGGAGTTGTGGATGCTACAGGGAAGAAACCGGTCCTCAGAATTCCCATGGAACCAGATACAGGTAAACCCCATGTGCCCAGCACACATCACAGATAAGAGCCCTGGGCCCTGGAGACAACAGCCATCCAGAACCCTTGAGCCCACCGATCAGACTCCATTTCTTACCTGCAGACAGAGCACCCTGGAGGGCTCTGCTCACGCTGGAGGAACGAGGTGCCCAGTCTCTGGTCCACCCCATAGAACCTCGAGTATCACAAATGAATGTGCAGGGCCACCTAGGGCTCTCAGAGAAAAACACATCTGCAGTGTCTTCACACAGGACAGACAAGCATTTGGGTGGTGACATGAGAAACCTTAGTCGGGCTGGGCAAGTGCTTCTCCTCACTGGTGCTGAGCTGGGCTCTGAAGCTGGAGCTCCCCAGACCCATCCAGATGATGTCACCAGCCATGCAGGAGGCAATCGCGGCGTCCTACAAAACAAAGCATGTGACCTCTTCTATCTTTTGTCCCTGTGATAGAGCTTGGTTTTCCCTGAGCACCAACACTGTCTTACCATCCCTGAGGGTGACTCCAGAGAGCAGGAGGGCAGGTTCTACTCAGGGTGCCAGGGGAAATCCTGGTTTCCACAGACACAGCTGCTCCGTGGGTAACGCCTTGCCCATCTTCCATAGGAGAAGCTCAAGTCCCGAGGGCTTCCCTCAGGGCACAGAGGAAGGAGCAGCACCCCACACTGCGTCCTCTCTGTAGAGTAGACTAGGGCTGTGTCTCACAACTATCCGTTCACAGAGAGGTGGGTGAAAATGGAAGAATGTTGTTAAACTATAGATTTGTATTCTTCCCCCCTCTTCCCCCCGTTCCAGGTCCAATTACTGAAGGTTCACTCAACTCAACAACAGAAAACATACCCGAAGCATTAGGTAAGGACTCCCCACGTGGAACCTGGTGAATCTGTGGTGAGAGAATCGGTGGGTTCTTCTCAAGAGACCTTCCCCAAATCTCCTGTCACCATTTGCAGATATTGAGGAAACTGATTTGCTTTGAGGTTCTTCTAAGCTGCAGCCTTACTGCCAACACCAGAGTCAAAACTGCCCTACACTGTGCATACCACTGATCTGACCAGTGCTGTCCCCCAGAGGTGTATGGGTATGGTACAGGTAGAGTTAAGTCTTCTGCTATCCATATTGCGAAGAAAATGAAAGGGACACTAACTGTAACACAGACTATCTGAACCAGGCTCTTGACACTAGATTGAGAAGGTTACCCATGGGCCCTAGGGAGCTAACTCCACAGCACTGGTCCAAAAAAAGCATTGTGATGCAGAGAGACACTATTTCTAGATGCTGCTTGGTTAGCTCCTACTGTGGTCCTGTACCATACAGGGTACATTATAAAAGCCACGAGATAAACATGTCCCAGATTTTACAGAAAGACCACTGATGGTCAGAGACGTAAAGAAAATGAGAAAATCATTGGAGATTATGCCTCACTGAGAAAGGAGCCAGATTAAGAGTGTGAATTTGTTTTATAGCCAGGATGCTTGTGTTAGAGGTGTAACAGGAGAGGTCGAAAGAATAAAATATAGCCACATCTAGGTAAAAATACGGAAGGGTGCCCACTCATGTTTGGGGACAGAGACAGGATAGAATGACAATAGGGTAGGAAGGATGATCATAAATGTCTGGAGCAGACTTTCTGCCTTTGGTTTTGGACGGTGGTTTTGGACGGTGGATTTTTTAGGGACCTAAAACTCTCCTGCCACAGCTCACCCAAAGGCTCCATCACTTTACAGTAGGGTCACCCTGGGAGCCAACCTTTTAACACACGAGCTATAATGGCTGCTCTTGATGGTCTACTTAATTAGATGGAGATGAGTTTAGCACATCTCTAGACCCGTGAGGGAATTCCAAAACCAAGTGGATCCCAAATGCTGTGATCACTGACGGAGTTAATCTGCAGATGGATTCTAAACTTGAATAGGCTATTAGGAAGGGCTAGAAGTCTGGAAGAAGGGACTGGTTGGAGGAAATATGTCACTATCATGTGACCCTGGACACAGTATCTTGCCTTGTCCCCCCTCTTGCTGCTGCTCTCTGATTTGCTTCTTCTTGATGCTACACAAGTAGTGCAGTCACGTGCTCCTAACCACCATAAAGTTTTGCATCACCAAAGGCTCAGAATCAATGGTGTCAAGAGCTATAGATTGAAAACTTGCCCTCTACGTCATTTATGTCAGGTGACTTGTCCCAGGAAGAAAACCTAATGCAGAAAGTTGATATCAATGGCCTGGGGTCATTGCAGTGACCTTGAGACTCTGATGCTTTAGCCTCTGGAGCTGGTCTGTGTGGGGGAGGAATTGGAAAAGCTTGAAGATGCAAACTAGAGAAAGCTTAAGATATAAATTATAGACTGGGCTAAATGAGTGATTCTGTCAGGAGTCCAGAATTCCAGAATACAGTAGGAATATAGACAGTGGGGGCCAGGTGGGCTGGGTGGTTTTATGTCAACTTGACACAAACTTAAGTCGTCTGAGAGAAGGAAACTCAATTTAAAACAAACAAACAAACAAACAAACAAACAAACACCTCAGTAAGATCAAGCTGTAGGCACGTCTGTAGGGCATTTTCTTAGTTAGTGATTGAGAAGGAGGGCCCAGCCCAGTGTGGGTGGTGCTATCCCTGGCTGGTGGTCCTGGATTCTATAGGAAAGCAGGCTGAGCAAGGCATGGGGAGCAAGCCAGTAAGCAGCACCCATCTACGGCGTCTGCATCAGCTCCTGCCTCCAGGTCCTTCCCTGTGTGAGTTCCTATCTTGGGTTCCTTCAGTGATGGACTATGAAGGGGAAGTGTAAGCTAAGTAAACTCCTTCCTCCTCAGGTTGCTTTTGGTCACAGTGTTCCATCACAGCAACAGTGGCGGTAACAGAGACACCAGGCTCATGAAGCTTCACATGGGGGTCTACACTTCAATATGAAAACTTGCAGCTTTGTGAGAAACTGTGTTAGTGAGCTAATTAACCCAGCAGAGGAAACTGTAAGTCAGTCCCTCTTGCAGTCTATGGCATAGAACTACTGCATGCTTTTAGGCAGGTTTACAGTGAGAACATGAGAAAGGGCAGAGAAGAAAGACTTGAAAACTTCGCAGGTTGATCAGAAAAACCTGTGTAAAGCTGTGGACAGGGAAGGCGCAGTTCTGAAGAGCCTGCCTACCAAAAAGAAGGCAAGGACTCTGATTTGTGAAGGACTGTGGAGGAGTTGGTCAGATCCACCCTACACTGAAGGCTTGAAAGGGTAAACTTACTTGAGAAAACAGTGACTCTGGGGCACAGGGCTCACTATTGGGCTGCCCCTGGGGCACAGGGCTCACTGTTGGGCTGCCCCTGGGGCACAGGGCTCACTATTGGGCTGCCCCTGGGGCACAGGGCTCACTATTGGGCTGCCCCTGGGGCACAGGGCTCACTGTTGGGCTGCCCCTGGGGCACAGGGCTCACTGTTGGGCTGTCTTGGGAGCTGCTTTCCAATACTCACTTTACAGTGCTCAGTCCCTAGCCCTAAGATGCCAATGCCGCCAGGGTCCAAGTGGACCCAGTCATTGCTCAAATTGGCAAAATACCATGGGCTTCATCCACATGGCGCTGACTTTGTGGACATACAGAATGTAAGAGTTTAGTGAAGGCTTCCAACCAGATTTCAAAGAAAAATCTGAGAAGGTAGGGAAATGTATAGCAGGGTCATATTCTCTGTAAGAGGGCAAATCTGTAGTTATGAACTTTAAGCTGCAGTAGAGACCCAGGAACATGGAATATTTGTCAATGAGAGACACGGGGAATTGAGTATACATAGCCCCAGAAAGAAGCCATGTGGACTGCAAACAGCCAGGCCATAGGTACACAGTCATGTGGACTGCAAACAGCCAGGCCATAGGTCCCGAGCCACCCAAGCTCTTTTGATCTTGTGTAACACCACTTGCCCCAGATGCCAGAACGGATCCACAGAACGTAGAGTTATATTGTGGTCTTGTCTTGGCACAGTTTTTTGCTATTCGGCTATGCTCCTGTTTCACCTTTGGTAGTGGGAATGTGTATTCTGTGCCATTGCATTCAGAAGCAACTTACACCTGTTTTTATGGAGATTTACAGAAGAGATCTCCTTTCAGCCTTCAAAGTCTTTGTGCTTGGACTTTAGAGCAACATTGAAACTGCAAAGATTATGGGGACTCATGAGGACAGACTGATGTATTTTTGTACTTGGAGACCAACATGAACCTATTGCAGGTCAACGGTGGAGTGCTATGACTTAAGGAAAGGTGTCTGGGTGTAAAGTTGACGAGGGGTTTGTTTGTTCTGGGAAATATTAACTGTCACATTGACTAATTGAGGCTGTTGTGAGTATTCCTTCCTTGGGCAAACAATGTCTAACCCTTCCTCATAAGGTTCCAACACAAACTGAAGCTGGACTCTACCCAAGCTCACCCAGAAGGACAAATGAGCTGAGTTGGTTCATTTATGGATCACGGGTGAGGGCTTCCTAGCAGAATTCTCCAGTGGCCGCAAAACTGTACTGAGAAGTCTTTACCCGGGGTAGATGGTGGCTTCTACTACCCAGGTGGAACTCACTTCAATGTACCTTCCTTGGCTATATATGCTCTAGTACCTCCCCAGGGCTCCAGTGGCCATGTGCAATTAGTGCAGAATTGCATGCAAGTGGTGGGAGGGGTGACTGGACACTGAGCTAAGAGAACAGTGACTCTTCCCACCCCTCTTTCCATGATGGAATGTCAACAGTCAAGGATCCCAACCAATAGCCACTGTGAAGATGGTGGGTTGGTCATATGTTTTTTGTTTTTTTTTTTTTTTGTTTTTTTTTTTTTTGTTTTTTTTTTTTGTTTTTTTTTTTTTTTTTGCTTGGAGGGTTGCATCCTCCAGGGGAGTCCTAGGAGATTGGTGAGGTACACCTCTCTGCGTTGTGAGGTGCATTCCCAGAGATGGTTAGATCATGAAGGATGTGTTACCATGACTCCTTTAATCTGCCAGTGGACTCCAAATTTGAACGGATTCTTGGGATGTGGTGGAACTGTGCTGTAGAAGGTGAGCTATGAATTGGAGGAGGTAAGCTAAGGGATATCTCTTTCCCAAGTTCCTTTATGGTACTCTTTGCTCTACTTCCTGGCTGCCATGATATGAACCACTTTGTGCATGCCACAATGGACCAAAACCTCCGAAGTTGGGAGAAAATTATTCCTTCTTCCCTTGAGTTTCTCCTCAGGTACTGGGTCTCAGAGACAGCAAAGCTAATGAAAGCATACGTGTGGAACCATTCAACATGCAGGTTACATCAGGGGTGAGACTTGGGAGATATCCAGATGGTGACCACTTTTCTTACATTATTTAGGGAGGCAATGGCCGGCCCATCCAAGATGAGGTTCTCCAGAGAATCCACTAATTCCTTGGGTTCCCGCTTTCTACCTACAGTATTCATAGGCTGCGTGAAGTATAAACTGTGCCTAGGACACATGTTCACCCTCACTCGCCCTAACATGTTCTTATGTGCTTTCTCAAGATGAAATTCTAGCCCAAGAGATTTTGGAGCCCAAAACATCAGCAGTGTCTGAAACATCACCACGACCAAGATCATCGATACTGACAACAGTACAAACCAAGGAAATAAGCAAGTATACCCCTTTACCCCTATAATGGCACATCTTCCTAGAGACCTAAGGTGTTGACTATATGACTATGTTTGAGTATTACATGAACTAGCTCTGGAAACGTGAGAGAAGATGTGGTCTGAAGCCAAGGGGGAAGCCACCTCGAAAACATAGGTGGCTTGCTTCACTCTGGGGTGATCTCTTGAATTACCTTCATGCATCCCCCTATAGCTCCTGAGGGATCACAGCCCTCCTACACCATGGCCCAGGTAAAGCTAAGATCCAGTATATGATGGGCCCAAGACCAAGAAGAGCAGTGGATATAGACAAAGTAGACTCTTTGCAAAGCACAGCTCTGTACTACAGGATTATGCAAATAGAGGGTGTGATGGACAGTAGCCAGCAGAGAGCTAGATTAAGAAGTCCTCAGGCTCTGTGGGAAATGCACTCAAAGGCGGGAGGTCTCACCACTTTTGGTAGTTTGATGTTCAGATGTGACTAGATATAAACCACTGGACTCAAAGTTGCTTGATATTGTCTGACTATTTAAATATTAATTTCCCAACATACATTTTCAAGTAGGACTTGAACACTCTGCCATCCTCCCAGCCAAACATTATAATATAGGGTTTATCACACATACACCAAAAATGCTCGTTAGTGTGTAATAAGGAAACCCTTCCTGTTTCTTTCCATCTTTTTCATCCAAGATGCTGGTATTGATGAAAACTACCAAGAGGAAGCCTTTGAGAACTACCATGAGGTCCTGGAGAACATAGAACACTTGCCTACAAAGGAGGAAAGTGGCAAAAATGGTAAATGTGATCTAGTGTCTCCCCTGCTGAGCTTAGAGCTACCAGGGAGCCAGCATCGGATACACTTAGAGCTACCAGCATCAGATACACTTAGAGCTACCAGCATCAGATACACTTAGAGCTACCAACATCAGATACACTTAGAGCTACCAGCATCAGATACACTTAGAGCTACCAGCATCAGATATACTTAGAGCTACCAGCATCAGATACACTTAGAGCTACCAGCATCAGATACACTTAGAGATACCAGCATCAGATACACTTAGAGCTACCAACATCAGATACACTTAGAGATACCAGCATCAGATACACTTAGAGCTACCAGCATCAGATACACTTAGAGATACCAGCATCAGATACACTTAGAGCTACCAACATCAGATACACTTAGAGCTACCAGCATCAGATACACTTAGAGCTACCAGCATCAGATACACTTAGAGATACCAGCATCAGATACACTTAGAGCTACCAGCATCAGATACACTTAGAGCTACCAGCATCAGATACACTTAGAGCTACCAGCATCAGATACACTTAGAGCTACCAGCATCAGATACACTTAGAGCTACCAGCATCAGATACACTTAGAGCTACCAGCATCAGATACACTTAGAGCTACCAACATCAGATACACTTAGAGCTACCAGCATCAGATACACTTAGAGATACCAGCATCAGATACACTTAGAGCTACCAGCATCAGATACACTTAGAGCTACCAGCATCAGATACACTTAGAGATACCAACATCAGATACACTTAGAGATACCAGCTTCAGATTCACTTAGAGATACCAGCATCAGATACACTTAGAGCTACCAACATCAGATACACTTAGAGCTACCAGCATCAGATACACTTAGAGATACCAGCATCAGATACACTTAGAGCTACCAACATCAGATACACTTAGAGCTACCAGCATCAGATACACTTAGAGCTACCAGCATCAGATACACTTAGAGATACCAGCATCAGATACACTTAGAGCTACCAGCATCAGATACACTTAGAGCTACCAGCATCAGATACACTTAGAGCTACCAGCATCAGATACACTTAGAGCTACCAGCATCAGATACACTTAGAGCTACCAGCATCAGATACACTTAGAGCTACCAGCATCAGATACACTTAGAGATACCAGCATCAGATACACTTAGAGCTACCAGCATCAGATACACTTAGAGCTACCAGCATCAGATACACTTAGAGATACCAGCATCAGATACACTTAGAGCTACCAGCATCAGATACACTTAGAGATACCAGCTTCAGATTCACTTAGAGATACCAGCATCAGATACATTTGATAGCAGCTTCAACAGAATTAAGTAGCCCTGCCCTGAGGCTGAGGGTGCCCCGACCTCAGCCCTGCCCTTGACTCAGCCCTCCACAACCACCAGAAACATCTTTTTCAGCTGTGTGGAAGCCAGAAGTGAAAGAGAGGCCTTGTTGCAGACTTCCAGCTAAATCCCCTCTCCTGTTTGGAGGAAGAAGATAGCCAGACTGAGACTCTGGGGAACAAGAAAAGCCTCCTTCTAACAGAGGCAGAGCACATGGCTCTGAGAAGCTTGACATCCAGGGGCTGAGAGAGCTTTTTTGTCCTAAAGCTTAGTTTAGTTTAGATTATTTTAGATTATCTCAGATTAGATTAGGAATGGGTGTGTATAGAATGTAGAATTTAGGTGGAATACTCTGAAAGGTGACTCATACAGAGCCAGAGCAAGGCTCCAGAGTACCACGGCCTCTGGCATGGGCAGAGGAGGTCATCAATGCCCCTGGCCCCACTCACAACAGCTCTGGCTGTGCCCTGGATCCTGCATTTACCACCTGCTCCTCACATGATTTCTCCAAGGACTAGCCTCTGGTGCTGGATCTAAGTAATAGTTTCACAGTGTAAACACAAACATGATTCTATTTAAAACTCAGTGTTTAACAGCCCCGAGCTTGTCTCACTGAGAGGATTGGCTAAATCGTCTGAAGGTTTGGTGTAGTGTTTGCCCAACAGCAATTCTTCATTTACTTACTATCGCTTAGTAATTGGGATTTGGATTAAGGCAGAGGCCGCCACTTCTTTTTGACTCAGGGCCCTTACACAGTTACTAATGTTGGGCAGTAACACCAACCGTGCCGATGATAACTCTCGAATGGAGGTATTTCTTCCAGTGCTGACCTCATCATCCTGGACTTGGCTTTGGAAGCCAGTCCTGTTCTTTGTCCACCCCCAAGACACTTGTGGCTTATCTGGTGCCTCCTTGCCCCTGCCTAGCTTTTTGGTAAGCTCCATTTGCTAGGTAAGTCCAAAAACCAGGTCTGATAGCACTCCTCAGCAAGCCAAGCCAGGAGGCCTGCTAATAGTATTTGCAAGTAGATGCAGCTATGGCGAATGGCCTGGTGCTTAGGGATTTTCATATATATCTAGGGACAGAGCAGTCAAAGGAGGCAGGGGGTTGGTGCAGTCTTCACTTGATGATTTCTCAAATGCGTTTGCAGATAAAGCTCAGAAACTTTAGGAGCATTCCAACATCTTAAAACAAAAGCCCCTCCCCCCCCACCCCCCAGCAGTGTTTACCAGTGGGTGTATCATTCTGAAAACGTTCCCCTTTTTTTCCCATGTTTTTTTTTTTTTTTTTTTTTTTTTTTTTTTTTACTAAAGACAGAAGCACGGTTGCAAACCTTCATGACCACAGCTCTCAGACTAAGCATGAGCCACCCTCGTCTCCTGAAGGTGAGAGCAGAGTCCACAGATCTGTCCTTCCTGCCTGCCTCACAGGAGCAACATGGGAGGACAGCACAGTGTGAGACAACTGTCTCCTCACAGCCTCCCCTGTGGCAGGGGAGTGTGCCCTCACACGGTCACGAGGTGGGGGGGGGGGCGCCCTCACAAGGTCTCTCTCCCTTGCAATTCTCTAGTTACGAAGGACATTTTGTTTCTTATTTAAAGGCCACTCTTCTATTGAGTTTTTTTTTTTTTTTTTAGTATGTTTTTGGTGTGTTTTATTTTGGGGGGTAGCTGTTTGACATGTAAACAAACCAAGTTTTTGTTTACCTGTTGTTTTGTTTACCTGTTGTAAATGTTTTGTTGTTGTGGGGTTTTTTGTTTTTTATTTTTGAGACGGGGTTTCCCTGTGAAGGTCAGGGGCTTTTTTTTTTTTTGGTTTGTTTGTTTGTTTTAAGGTAGACCTTTTTCTTTTGTTTAATTTTGCTGAAATTCACCCCAATCCTCCTGCCTCGGCCTCCTATGTACTGGATGACAAGCATAAACCACCATGCCCAGCTGCCTTTTCTCCCTTAAACTAGCCTGTCAGTGACCAAAAGCTGCCTGCCGCAGTCACTGTGCCGAGAGCAGCATCGCCAGGGAGGGCTGAGCATCTCTCGGAGCAATGTGAAGGTGACCAGGCGTGTGTCACCTTGCACTCAGGAGATACCAATATGAAGGTCACAAGGTGGAGGCCAGCCTGGGCTACAGAATGAGCCCTTGTCTCCAAAACCTGAGCCTGAAGCTAGACAGAGTGCTGGCCTGAGCCTGAAGCTAGGCAGAGTGCTGGCCTGAGCCTGGAGCTAGCTCAGAGTGCTGGCCTAGCACATGGATGGCCTCAGATGTGCGTTCCAGCACCAACGAGGCACAGGGATCACCCAAGAGATGACTGCTGCCGCAGCACCTGACTCAGGGACATGTACGAGAAAGCTCAGGAAGAAAATGTAGATATCAAACCTTCTTCCCTTGGAGTGGGATAAACTATATATTGACTAAGCCATCTCAGGCAGTCAACAGGTTCTCCAGGACAGGATCGAGGATCCAAAAGAAAAAGACAATTAGACAACACTGGAGCATGACCCCAGCCAGTTCTGAAGCTGAGGTCATGTTTTTTTGTTTTGTTTTGTTTTTAACTTGTCAGTTGACTTTATTTTTACGCCTATTTTATCCACATGTATATGTGCTTTGCCTGCATGAGTTGATGTGTGGGAGCCCATGGGACCCAGAAGAAGACACTGGATCCCCTGGAACTGGAGTTACAGGTGCTTGTGAGCTATGATGTAGGTGCTGGGAGCTAACCCTAAGTCCTCTACAAAAGCAGTAATCTCATCAGGCCATCTCTTCAGCCTGATGATATGTTTACTTTTGATGATGTTCACGATTTTTTTTCATGCAACCCCCCACCATTTATGTGCAGTCATATTGATAATCTTTTGTTTTTTAGTATAGCATTAGACTATATTTACATATTATAGACTATATATATTATATTACATCTAATTATAGATATAAATTAGACTATATTTAGCCAAGAGAAGCTGCTGTTTCTCTGCTGTATTTATGTCATCTCATTGGTCCTTGTGGTCTCTGTTTCAGAATTTATCTCTGAGTAACACTCTTAATTTCATCTCTTTACCTATGCCTACCTACGTATTATAGCATGACTTATTTAAAGCCCATCCCATCGCCAGTTTGCAGACCCACACTTACAATAAGTCACATCCCCAGATGTGTGCCTGTTTTTCCCACTTGTCACATGTCAATTGTTGACCCCAAAGTTTCATTGAGGTCTGCTGTAGCTTCTGGGGTGCATCCCTTCTTCTCGGGTATATTCCCTTCTGGGGTACATCCCCTTCTATTGGAGTACATCCCTTCTTCTGGGGTGTATTTCCTCCTATTGGGGTATATCCCTCCTTCTAGGGTACATCCCTCTTCTTCTGGGGTACAATCCTCCTTTCCCTTTGTTTTTCTGATCTTGCATTTTTGTGTCAAATTTCCTGTTTTAAAAAGCTCATATGCTTACTATTACTGTATTACTTTCTAGAAAATAATTGAGGGAAGAATAGAGCCTTTATGATGTTGAATCGTTCTTTCCAAAACCACTTGATGTCTTTCTACTTCCCAAGTTTGCCTTCGTATATTACTGGAGTACTTTTAGTTTTTCCTTGTATGGGTTTTGGGTTTTCACGTTTATTGACAAGTATATCTATAAAGGAGAGGTCTTTTCTACTGTTCACTGTAGCTGACTTTCATCTGTAAAGGATTTTTCTAATATCATGCCAGCCTTGCATTCCTGGCACAAGCTGCACTTGATCATGTTCAACGTTTTCTTACAATAGTATTGAATTTGACTTGTCAATGATTTATTAGTATTTCTGAATCTAAATGATGGAGTGACATTATTAGTCTGTGGGCTCTTAAATTGTGCATCAGGTTGTAGTATTAGGGTGTTAATCATCTAGGGATTTTTCTTTTTTTCTTTTCTCTTCTTCCTCCTCTTCTTCTTTTGTGACTCTCTGGGGGAAATTTATAGAGCATTGAAAACATCTGGGCTCCATCAGGCAGTAGTGGCACACACCATTAGTCCCAGCACTTGGGAGGCAGAGGCAAGTGGACTACTGTGTGTTTGAGGATAGCCTGGTTCTGATCTCCGCCCCTCTAGCATCCTTCATGCTTGGTTCATAGCAGCTTATCCTTTGCTTTGCTGTTCTTTTTCAAGTTTTCAGGCTTGAGTAATTCCTTGATTACCAGTAATTGCTTAACACCATTCGTTGTTTAATCAGTCCCTCGGACTCTCTCACGCTTCATTGTCACTTTTCAGACATTCTATCACTTTTGTTTGTAGTTCCCTTTCAACGGAAACTGGTTTTCCAGTAAAAATATCTAATGTTGCTTTAAAACATCATGTGTAGCTCCATTATATCATGTCTAGAAGGCATCATGTATGACAGGGATACCATATGAATTCCCTCGTAGACACCAAGTACATGATCAATTTTATGAATATTCCTCAGTTAAATATGAACAGTTAAAAAGAAAACATGCACCCTAATGTCACCATGTACCTGATGTCACCATATCCCATAATGTCACCATGTTCCTAATGTCAGTCACCATGTACCCTAATGCCACCATGTATCCTAATGCCACCATAAACCCTAATGTCACCATAAACCCTAATGTCACCATGTACCCTAATGTCACCATACACTCTAATGTCACCTTGTACTTAATGTTACCATATACCCTAATGTCACCATGTCCCTATGTACCCTAATGTCACCATGTACCTTAATGTTCCTGTGTCACCATGTCCCCTAATGTTACCATGTACCTAATGTCAGCATGCATGCTTGTGACTTCTACTTTATTGATCACACTGTTTTGGTCTCTGTTCTCATTTTTATCCATTGAATCTTTTATGGAGAGTGAATATGGTTATCTTGTCAGAAATGTCTTCTGCCTATGCCTCGCTTAGCTTTTGTAGATTTTAGTTCCTAAGTGTGGACTGCTGTTTTACACATAGATTTCTATGGGTGTTTTCTATTCGTTATGACTTCCAGCTCTTAGCACTAAAAAGAACCTGCTTGGTGCTTAAGGTTTTAGGGACTGCATTTTGCTTTCTCTGACGTAAGATTTGCTCCCTCTGCTTTCTGGATGTCTTGGTTTGTCTGATATATCCTTGTTCATTCTTCAACATCTTAATTCATTTGTTTGTTTTTCCTTGTTAAAATACATATGTGATAAAGTTTGCCACCACAATCCTTTTAACTGTACACCTCAGCGGTATTACTCAGTTCACAACGCACAAAATCACTACAGCCATCCCCACAGCTCTTCTCAACGTGTAGCCATCAAATAGCAACTCCTGCCCCCTCCCCCACACCCCTTGGAACTACCATCCTACTTTCTGTGTTCCTATGACAGTGTGTGCATAAGGGGCTGAAATAGTTTTTGTTTTTGCAATCTGCTTACTCCGCTTACCACAGTGTTCTTACAGTGATCTGTTATACTAGACGATAGTCTTCTTACTTTTTAGTGCTGAATAACTTACAGGTCATTTTTCTTATAAAACGGGAAATTTTTTAGAACACTCAGAGCACCAAAACTTAACATAAACAGCCCAATGCATGACTGGTAAAGGACTTGAATATACAGCTTTCCAAAGAAAATGCACCAATAGATAGCACCTACAAGCAAAGACAGCATCACTGTTAGTGATCAGGACGCGGGACTCAGAACTGCAGTTCATGACTAAGGAGGACCTGGAAGTGGAATTTTGTGGTCAGAGAACACAACTAATTTGTTCAGACCTGGGCAGCTCTTCCAGCTATTGGACCATTTCAGAAAGTCCTGAAGGCTCATTAAGCCAGCCAGCGTGTCTTTGTCCCTCGTGCAGGACAATAAGGAATACTACTCTCACGATGATGCAGAATTAAAGCTAGAGTTCATGTCTGTCACCCACTCTGTTCCACAGGAGAAAGTGGTTCTAGCTGTTGATCTGTTACAGCTGGTGAAATCTTACAAGTGTACTCACTAAGTAGCTAGTTTTTCAACTTCAACAAGGTGTTCTTTGCCACCAAAATGGTAAACAATAGGAAGTATGGACGAAGATGTAGAGGGATGGAGCTGCAGGCCTTGTCTGTGAGCAGATGTAATGGCAGAGCCTCAAGCAGGGACGGTAATGTACGTCTTCAAAATATTAAGATGTGTCAGTCATCGTATGGCAGCACAGACACACTTCTGTGTGTTCATCCAAAACAGCCGAGCAATCGGGAAGATGTTTTTGCAGACACATGTTCACAAAACCACAATTCATGACTGCCTAATGAAGGAGCAACTAGTCTCTGTAGACAGTTGAACGAATGAGCAAAGCTGGCATGTCCACAACTGCCATTCGACCACTGAGCATCTCTCTAAGTGTGCAGTGTGTGCTTAGGTCTCACCATTCAAGGAAGCTATTTTTGAGGATTAACGAACCGGCCATTCCTATCAGCACTGTGACTGATAACTGACCACAGCTCCAAGTCACTGATGTATTGTGTGGATTTGCTGTACCTCTGTGTGGGTGTCACACACTGTAGAGGATGATGGACCAGTGTCACCAAAACACAAAGGTATGAATTCAGTGCCCAGTGACAGCATCTTTCAAAAATTTTCAGGAAAAAGAGAGCCAAAATAAGCATCATTTGCAGGTCTGTGGGATTAGGGATGCTGAGACGGAGGTTGAGACGTGGACGCAGTTACAAAAGTGTTAAAGACAGACAGCCATTGCCTCTTCCTCTCCATACCAGTATCACCCCCACGAACTTGGTGAATGCTCCTAAGGCCTGCCAGACATTCTGCAAGAACTGTGGCAGGCGCCAACCCTCACAAAGTGACAGAGCACACACAAGGAGCAGAGATTCTCTGTGTGCCCAGGGAGAGCTGTGTCATGACAGGACTCAGAGCGGCTATGGGGTGGGGGTGGGGGTGGGGCAGACAAAGTCTGCTTTTCACAACAAGGTGAACTAGGAAGAAGATGGTTGAGCCCAACCGCAGGTCTGAAAGAAGGCGGCTCATAAGGGATGAGTGCTTGTGAACTGGGGAGGCATAGGAAGAGAAAGAGCCACGTGACCCATTTCCAAGCCACTTCCTGCCATGATGACAACTCAATCACAAGCTTTCACTCACTTCAAACCAAAAGAGACGGAGATGGAAAGACACATGGTTCCTGTTATGTACAAGCATGTTAATGTATCATTCAATCACCAAAGCAGGGGAGGGGTAGGAAAAGAGAAGGAGGGGGGAGGGAAGGAAGTGGGAGGGAGAGCAGGAAGGAAGAAATTAGGGAGGAAGGAAGGAGGGAGGAGGGGAAGGGAGAAAGGAGGTAGGAGGGGAGGAAGGAGGGGGAGGGAAAGAAGGAGGGGGAGGGGAAGAAGGAGGGGGTGGGGAGGGGGAGGGGAAAGGAGGGAGGAGGAAGGAGGGAGGGAGAGAGGGAGAAAGGAGGGAAATGTGTAAAAGCAACAAAGGTACGTCCCTGCAGCCCAAGGGAACAGCAGCAAGTCATTTTAAGATGGCACATGGAGCAACATCAGGGCCTGGAGGCAGGTAGTCATGAGTTACTGCTGTGCAGTAAAGGCTAAGGCCAGCAGTAAGGGTTCAAGGAGTATGTAAGGAGTCAGCAGAGGAGATTAAATGGAATTGTAAAAAAAAAAAAAAAGGGCAATGCAGGGGCAAAGGAAGAGGGGAGGAGGGAGTGATCAAGAAAAGAAAGAGGAAGGAGAGGAAGAAGAGGAGGAAGGAAAGGAAGAAGGAAAAAGGAGAGGAAGAGGAAGGAGAGGAAGAGGAGGAAGGAGAGGAAGATGAAGGAGGATGAGGAAGAGGAAGAGGGAGGAGAGGAAGAAGGGAAAAAGGAGAGGAAGAGGAAGGAGAGGAAGAAAAGGAAGAAGTAAAGGAAGAAGATGAAGGAGGATGAGGAAGAGGAAGGAGAGGAAGAAGGAAGAAGAAGGAGAGGAAGAAGGAAGAGGACTAGTCCTCAAATCTGGACTGTTGTCTGACTTAAGAATCTCATTTTTCACAGCTGCATGTGAGACACTCACCAGCACATGCATTGTTTCAGCCATAAAACCAGCGGCAAACAATTTAGAATAATTAAACACACACCCCAAACATTCTCTGGACACAACAGAAATAAATGAGAATCAGCGACGTGAAGAGACGTGGGGAAATTGCCTAAATATTTGCTGATTTACACAGCACACTTCTCAGTGACCTGCTGAGCGATGAAGTCAAAAGAGGAATTTGGAAATATTCTTAATTGAATAAAAATGGAAACACACGCTGAAATTTGTGGGAGACAAATCAGTGCTTACGTGGAAACTTAATGAATTAAACGTTTGGACTGAGATGTTTAAAAATATTCATACTTGAGAAAAGAATTGAAAACAGAAAATATGGAGGTCCTGCAGTGCAGGAGGCAGAGGGACAGTGGCAGCCACCTGACGTGTCGTCTCTCTGCGTGGCCCACCTGAAGTGTGGTCTGACAGGCTCCGCTGTGGGGCAGCTTTGTCAGTGCTGGCAGAAGAATGGGACCGAGAGATGCTGAAGCCGGGTTGAACAAAGACACGGTAGACGTGAGGACATACCCTAACAAGTATTCCCCAATCAAAGCACTAGCACAAAGTTGTCCTCGTGATAACCCACGTGGCAGCATAGCTGAGCAAGATCTCTCCATTGATTTTATGCCACTGTTTCACTAATAATGTTCTCCTCATCGTTGGGCCTCAGAGGATTCAACCAACTGGGGATCAAAAATACCCCTCAAAAGAATGTTGTCCGGACACACACTTCCCTGTCACAGACGCCTCAGCACAGTAAAGTATTTGCACAGCATCATGTGTCAGTGCCTATAAGCCACCAGGATGAGCTTCAAGCGATGGAGAGAATCATCAGCTGACACATACCACCACAGGAGCATCGTAGAGCCCGGGTACCAATGGCCATCCAGGAACTGCTCTCCTGATCTAAGGCAAGACTTCACACTTCCTAAGCCATGGCTTTCCTCCCTTTTAGTCCAGAGAGACTTTGTGCTACATCTAGGGTGAGTCCCAGGTTCTAGACAGCCTAGGGAATAGCTGTGTTTTAAGTATAAATGAAATGACAGGACCCACAAGGCTGATACATTGCTGGGTGGGAGGCAGCGTTAAAATGGAAAGGAAACTGACCTTGTGTTCCACACCATCTTTCAAAGGGAAGGGTCAAAGAGGCAGAGCCTTCCGCTCCACCCGGAGCCTTCCTCCGCCCAGCGCTGGCTATCCCAGTGGCTCCTCTGCCTCCCACAGCCTGAGCCAGACCTTGTAAATGTTTAGAAAACAGCTAAATGGAAGGAGTAAGGCAGCTCCCAACTTAGCTTGCTCCTAAAAATTAAGAGAGCTTCAAGCGTCCTGTTCACGCCTGTTATCCAGGGGTGTGAGTGTCCTGTCGAAATGGCCTCCTATGGGGGCTGGAAGCTCTTCTCTGCTGCCTGAGTCCCTGACACAGTGGATGACAGGCTAAGTGAATGAATGGGCATTCACACCGAGGGGCAGGTAGGGCTCAGGGGGAGGGGGGTGCATCTGGTTAAAGGCCAGGCAGAGAAGAAAGGCCCTTAGACTCACTGCCACAAAGGAAAGATGGCTCCACTGCGTGTCATGATACCTGCGTGTCATCTACATGTCATCAGGAGTGGACAACCTTGTTGAAACAATCAGGAAACAACACACTGGGAGGAGGCAAGACCCCTGTATGGAACACAGGCCAGGGAAAGCTTTCTTCCACGTACACTGAAGGCAAATACAAAAGGGACTGGAACAGAGGGGCTCAGACAAGGAAACCCAACCAGCGGCAAGCAAGTGGTCTTCTCCTGAGACGAAAGGCAGGTAGTTTCTGCTAGCTCCACCTACCAGTCTCCAAACTGATTCTACCCAGGAACGGCTCATAAAACCTGTTTGGTTGGCTCCAACATGTAAAAAGAAATGGAAACACTGGTGGAATGTTTCAATGGCAGGAGAGTGGATTTGGTCAAAGCATGGCTTTCTTACTGTGAATTGAACCCAAAGAAAGTGAGGGAACACTCATCCAAAGAAAGAAAGTGGGGGACACTCATCTTGAGCCACTGAGATCTCAGGCATCCACCAGGTCTGGGAAGCTGTCTTGCAGAGCCACCTACAAATGGTGACAGCCTCTACCTTGGCACTGAAATTGGGGCAGCCACCAACTTAGGGGAACACACTGACCTGTCTACACTGGAGGCCACTGGATTCTTCGGAGGTTGTTCTGTACTCCACATTTATTCAAGTATTAGATTTAACGTGGCCAGCTTATCAGTCATGTCTGTGTTCTGGGGAAGTCCTAATACACTTCCACATACTCTGTGGTTTAATTCATAGGAATTCATTCTCCTCTATTCTAAGAGACTGAAGTGTGAGACGCCAGCTATGGTGGGTGGAATGGTTGTCCTGTGGCCTTCCCTGGTGGTCTGTGGCTTTGCACACGTCACCTCATCTGTCTCCTTCCTTCCTCCTCACTCAGTGTTCTCCACGTGTGTCTGTGGCCAGATTTCCTATTTTTATAAGGACACGGTCACACTGGAGTAGGGCCAAACTTCTCCTCTAAGCCAGTGATTCTCAGCCCTGTGGGTTGAGACCTTTTCAGGATTGTATATCAGACAATGTTATGATTCATAAAAAAGTAGCAAAATTACAGTTACAGAGTGAGTAGCAACAAAATGTTATGGTTGGTGGTCACCACCGCAGGAGGTATTAAAGCAGTAAAGGGCCACAGCTTTAGGAGTGTTGAGAAGCAATGGTTTAAGCTCCCTTCCTAATCAATGTATCTGCGGAGAGCCTATCTCCAGGAGGGCGCAGCACAAGTTACGGGGGCAGCATCCAAGCTGTGGTTTTCATTTTTCTCATAGGGTCTTAGAGGTTGGTTTGGTTTGGTTTGGTTTGGTTTGGTTTGGTTTGGTTTGGTTCGGTTTAATTGCTGATTTCGTGTTGCAGAATAAACTCAGGGCTTCATTAATGCCAGCTCTACCCATGAGCTGAAGATGCAGACTGATGCTGTGCTTCTCCGTCAGAGTGTGATCACCGTGTCTATATATTCCCCCCACCCACAGGAAAGGGGAGTTCAAACGATGATGTGTATGGGAAACTGTCTGTTCTGGACAAAATCCTTGAAAACATAGGACAATCTGAAGGCAGCCTGGAGCTAACAGGCAAGTGGCCCCTGTTCAGCAGGTCCCCTGCCAGACTGAGGTGGAGGAAGAATGCCACTTGCAACTGAGGCTCTTAAATAAGCTGGAGTTTTGTGTGTGTGTGTGTGTGGGGGGGGGTATCTGACCCAACAAGTCCAAATTAAGGGGTTCTAAGCCAAGTCCTTGAGAGACTCCCTCCACCCTCAGCCAAATCAAATGTGTGGTCCCCACCTTTCCAAACAACAACAACAACCAAAAAAACAAAAACAGGGACACATGGTCCCTATCACTGTGCTTAGTGGCCTGTCCCTTCATGACCAGGACATCTGCTGAGCCTGTTGGGAAGGACACCTCCCCTTGGGACTGAGTTCTGCTCCTCACCTTCATGTGGCGAGCCTTTTGCCATGCCACCCCTGTGGCTCTGTCTCTCGTTCACGTTTCCTGTGTGAACTGAGAGGAACTGACTTGGGAGTGGGAGTGGGGTCTCAGCAAGGGCGGGAGCTCTCATGTAGGCTCAGCCTGGGTTTGAATCCTGACTTGGCCATGATGAGGGACTTACAAAGAACCTGCCCAGTGAAGGTGTGTCCTGAGCTGTGGTTCTGGGTACTCAGTGTGGTGCAACTTCAGCTTCAAGATGGAGGTGAGTGAAGCTGCAAGGTGTGAGCCTGGTTCCGGGGAGTTCTCAGGACCCATCCCTCTGCTCCTGGGGGGAGGGACCCAGCCACTAACAGCAGCAGGGAGGTGATGGGGTTTGGTATATATTCCAAGACCCACTTTACCAACTCCACAGACCAACCGGCTCTCCTGGACTTCAGGTCATTTCCCACTGGGCCTGAAGGGCTCTGTCCCTTGTTTCTGGGGCTCATTTAGACTTTGTGACAGCATGGCTGCCATAGAGCAGTGAGTGGTGGTTAGCTCTTTTCCTGGGAGGCCTAGAGTTTGTGTATTTGCTTTTTTATTTTATTTTATTTAGTTTTTCGAGACAGGGTTTCTTTGTGTAGCCCTGGCTGTCCTGGAACTCACTGTGTAGATCAGGCTGTCCTCGAACTCAGAAATGACTGGCTAGCCTGTGCAGGGTCTCAATGGTGACCCTCGGGGCCTTTGGAGGGACCTGATATCTCCTCCAGCCCTTCCCCCATCATAACCTCAGAGCTCCCCACAGGCCTTCCCGAATACCTAAGCATCATATCTGAAGAAGGACCATAGGACCCCAAACTCACAGGCTTCTGTCCAGAAGGTCCCTTCTTCCATTGTAGGGACCCTTGATTCAGGAGGCCACTCAGTCTGGTCACTCCTAACCATGGATAGGTGAGTGGCAGGCAGGGAGGATGGCCACCTAGTCACTGTATGCCCCTGAGAGTCTCATGGTGACCCTACAAGAGTGTAATGCTTGCAGCTCTGATGCTGCAAGTGGAGACCCTGCCTGCCCAGAAATTCTCCCCCACTTGGGCCACACCCGAAAAGCTGGGCTGACTGCGCTCAGCCTTGCCCAGGAGCTGTGGAGTGTGGGACACAGAAATGACAAGAAAATCTCCTCTTTCCAAACAGAAAGCATCTTTTAGGAGGAGAAGAAGAGGACCAAGCCCAGGAGGACAGCGAGACACAGGCGCTGCTGAGCTTAGAAAGGCAAGGAGCCACCGGAGAGCTCCATGCCACCCATCTTAGGGAATGCACACACTCACTGTTACTGGTTCTTAAAAAGAAAATTGTTTTTTCCATGTTAGCCTGAGTTGAGTCATTTAGGTGTCAAAGGGTATGGGTTTTGCAGGGTTCTGTCTCATTTGTAAGTCACCACAGACTGGCATCCCTCACTCTAATCCCACCACATCCGGGTTATAGCTGTCTTCAAAAGGAGAAAGCCCTTTGGCTTCATCCATCTCCTCCCCACAACACCAAAACTAGTGAAAAATGTGGCCTTAGGACTCAGCTGTGCACAAGTGCCCACGGAGAGCTGTGGAGATACTCGACGCTCTTCTCTGGGTTAGTTGCATATAGTTAAAATTAAATTCACGTGCAAAAGCGAAGATACTAGTATCAGCCAACAAAGAGCAAGAGTTGGGCTGGCTGCAGTCAGTCAGCATGAAGTGTGCCTCTGTGGGTGGAAAGCCAGGACCTGACCGTACAGCACTCTCACAGGAGGCAGTGTCACAGTTATGCAAATGTGGTGGGCACTTACGGGCACAGCTACCCTGGATAGGAGCTGCAGCTGGAGCAGCCCCTGGTAACACACCACGGTCTGGGGAAGATGTTAAGAAAGATATTGAAAATCATCATTGAAATTTGCCTCATGGAGGATTTTTTTCACTCAGCATGGAAGGCAACCTCTGCAGTTGGATACAGCGTCCAGCAGAGTCTACTACACAGGTTAGGGTTCAACATAGTCCAAGTGCTGGTTGTTTGCTTGTCACCAATACAGGTGTCGAAGTTCACAGAGACATTCATACCTCAGTTCTCCCAGTTTGTCAAGGTTCATAACCATCGATGGGTTTTATCTCCAGGGTGGATTTAAACCTTTTTTGCTACACAGTGTCCTTTATCTGTGGAGCTCCATCTTGCCCTGCATCTAGGAATGTAACCCCGCCACAGCCCCTATTTATTTATTTAGGCTAATGTTTTCTATCTGTCACCCTCTCTTCTGTAGCACATTCAAGGTGTAGTTTTTTAGGTAATGCATAGGACCCTTTGGCTTGCAATAGGAATATCCAGACCATGTCTGTTTAATGTGATTGCATTCCAGATGTGTTTCTTCCGACGGCTTGTCATTTGTGCCACACACCGGAATTTTCCCTTCGTTCATCTCATTCTGATCAGGCAAACATTTTCTTCTGTTTCCCTGCGTCACATTGTGAGACTATAATATGCATCCCTGACTCACTGTGATCTAACACAACCTTCAAAATACTGATGAAATATATAATTAACAATGTAACGAAGGATATGTGCAAAGTGGAATAACCTGCCTCAGTTTCTCATAGTTTAGTGATGCATATATTTTTAAGTGCCAAAAATAGCAGTTTGTGCACTTGCTAGACACATAGATCTGTCCACAGGCCTTCATTTGCCTTCAAGTCTAACACACACACTCAATATGTATGCACAGCTGCCAACCAGAGGCCCCCATTAGCGTTCAGTGTGGTCCACCAGAAAATTCTCAGAGTTCTAGGTGTCTGAGAGTGTTTGCTTTATCTTCACTTTCTGAGTAATGTGTCCACTGGGTGGAATCTGCAGTGGTTCCCATCACAACCAGAATCCCAGGGTTTCCCTCACACACTATGCTGTCACAGCCAAGTTAGACCACTTTGAAAATTCAGTAGGGGGGCTGGCGAGATGGCTCAGCGGGTAAGAGCACTGACTGCTCTTCCGAAGGTCCTGAGATCAAATCCCAGCAACCACATGGTGGCTCACAACCACCCATAATGAGATCGGATGCCCTCTTCTGGAGTGTCTAAAGTCAGCTACAGTGTACTTACATATACAGTAATAAATCTTTGGGCAGAAGCAAGCAGGGACCAAGCAAGTGGAGTTACCGGAGTGAGCGGGGCTGACCAGAGCGAGCAGAGGTCCTAAAAATTCCATTCCTAACAACCATCTGTCCAGCTACAGTGTACTCACATATGTAAAATAAATAAATAAATAATAAATAAATAAATAAATAAATAAATCCTGGAAAGAAGGAATGAAGGAAGGAAGGAAGGAAGGGAGGAAGGAAGGAAGGAAGGAAGGAAAAGAGAGAGGAAAGAAAGAAAGAAAATGCAGTAGGGGTCCTCTGCCCTTTGGCTCTGCATTTTCATCCCATCCCATTACCATGATGAGCCTGCTGTGCCTACTCTCCTCCCTCTGCATGGGTGCATGCCATATTTGGGGTTTGGCCTCTGGACTACTCATTTCTGCTCACCTTCACTCAGGATGACCACTAGGGACTCAGTAAATACCTTAAGAGGACGGATGGGTCGGGTGGCCGGAGTCAGTTCACACACTCTTTCTTTGGGGGATCTTGTCACCTGGAATCCTGAGTGTGAACAAGCTTGAATCACATTGCTGCTCCTGCCTGGGAAGTGCTGCTGCCCCTGAGCACCTGGCAAACCAGCAAAGCCTCAGGAGGTGTCCAGTGTCCAGCCAGCGTCAGTAAGTTTCTCTCCTGAGTGTTGCTCCTCATGGTTTGTCTTGGTAACATAGGTAGGTAGGTAGGTAGGTAGGTAGGTAGGTAGGTAGATAGATAGATAGATAGATAGATGGTAGATAGGTAGTGTCTTAGTCAGGGTTTCTATTCCTGCACAAACATCACGACCAAGAAGCAAGTTGGGGAGGAAAGGGTTTATTCGGCTTATACTTCCATGCTGCTGTTCATCACCAAAGGAAGTCAGGACTGGAACTCAAATAGGTCAGGGAGCAGGAGCTGATACAGAAGCCATGGAGGGATGTTCTTTACTGGCTTGCCTCACCTGGCTTGCTCAGCTTGCTCTCTTATAGAACCCAAGACTATCAGCCTAGAGATAGTCCCACCAACAAGGGGCCTTTCCCCCTTGGTCACTAATTGAGAAAATGCCTTACAGTTGTATCTCATGGAGGCATTTCCTCAACTGAAGCTCCTTTCTCTGTGATAACTCCAGCTGTGTCAAGTTGACACAAAACTAGCCAGTACAGGTAGATAGGTAGATAATAGATAAATACATAGTAGGTAAATAGATGATAGATAGATAGATAGATAGATAGATAGATAGATAGATAGATAGTAAATAGATGATAGATAGATAGATAGATAGATAGATGATAGTTAATAGATTGATAGATCATAAGATAGATAGGTAGATAGATAGACAGATAGATAGATGATAATTTTCTGCTTTCAGCAAAATAACTAGTCCATTACAAACCAGTTCACCATTCCAGAAATGGGACTCTATATTGACCCTAGTAGCTCAGATAGTATGGAAAATAATGAATGAAAGAAAAAAATGTTAAAAGGAAAACTCATGAGACCTGGCTATTTCATACCTAGGGGAAGAGCTAGGGGAGGGAAGAGGCTGAGATGGGGAGGGGTTGGAGTAGGGGAGGGGCTGAGGAAGAGACTCCCTCTTGTAAGTGATGTTCTTTTTTATCTGGCTCCCGTGAAGGGGAGTACTGAATTACTCCCTAAAGGGGAATAGATTTCCCCAGGGTCACTCACTGACTACGCACCTTGAGACTGTGAGGGCTGGAAGAAAGGCTAGACTTCTGTAGTGCTTGCTCAGTGCCCCAGGGGAAGGAGGAACCCTTATCAGAGCTGCTGCGGCCAAGCTCACAAGTGGGGGTGGGTGATTCAGAGTAGAGAAGGGTCCTGTTTGACTTGGTTTGTTGTGAATTTGCCATTGACTACATACATTTATCCCATAGGAATAGTAGAAGGCATCATGATGAAGCAGAGAAGAGTTTCTCCCTGCTCTGGTGCAAAACAAGTGATTCCCAGGTAGGTACCCCAGATCAAAGGGCACTGTGCAGTGTGTCAGTATTTTAGGTTTCTCCTTTAACTGTGTAGACAGATTTTAAGTGGCTCTTTTTAAAAGGCAACACAACAATTGGTTGAGAACTCTGAATTACAAAGCAAAGCACAGATACTGTTTGACTTACTTACAATGTGTTCCAACCTCCTCCAAACCACCCTTCATCAGGGAAAAAGCTCGCTCCTGCACAGCACAGCTGAACACCACAGGACACAGCACTCGCAGCTTATATATCAGAGTCCCATGGTCCCTGTGCCCCTAGAGAGTTGTGCTGTGTATTTCCAGCTAAAGAAAAATTCAAAGTCAATATATAGTTCTTGCTGAACAAGTATCATAAACTCAAAATCAACAGTATGTGTGCATTTACAAAGTATCTTCCTAATGACACACAGATACAATTGTGATTCCAGGGCTGAACTCCAACTCCTGCCAGCATAGCCTCAATGTTCATCATTGAAGGAAGTCAGGACAGGAACTCAAGCAGGGCAGAAGCCTGGAGGCAGGAGCTGATGGAGGGCTGCTGCATACTGGCTTGAGTCCAGAGCTTTCTCAGCTTGCTTTTTTAGAGAAACCCAGGACCATCAGCCTAGGAATGGCCCCATTTACAATGGGCTGAGCCCTCCCCCTTGATCACTAATTGAGAAAATGCCTTACAGTTGGATCTCATGGAGGTATTTCCTCAATGGAGGCTCCTCTCTTCTGATGACTCTAGCTTGTGTCAAGTTGAACAAAATTAGCCAGTACACCCACCTACCAATGTTTCCACCAGCTTATTTTTATATGTTAATTTTTAATTTTATTTTTAAAAGTATGGGTAACTATGCCTGCATGTATGTCTGCGAACCTATGAACGGTGTGTGTGTGTGTGTGTGTGTGTGTGTGTGTGTGTGTGTGTATGTGTGTGTGTGTGTGTGTGTGTGTGTGTGTGTGTGTGTGCCAATTCCCTTGGAACTGGAGTTACAAACTGTTGTAATCTGCCAACTGGATACTTGGAATCAAACCCAGGTCCTCTGCAAAAGTAACAATGTTTGTAACTTCTGAGCCATCTCTCCAGGCCCCTCCTCCACTAGTGTATATATATTTTAAATATCTTAATTTATTGTCTTATTAGTCCTAGTTAGGATACTATTGCTTTGATGAAATACCACCAAAAAAGCAACTTGGGGAGAAAAGGTTTTATCTGGCTTACACTTCCACATCACAGGCAATCACTGAAGGAAGTCAGGACAGGAGCTCAAACAAGACAGAAACCTGGAGGCAGGAGCTGATGCAGAGGCCATGAACGGGTGCTGCTTACTGGTTTGCTCCTCATGGCTTGCTCAGCCTGCTTTCTTAGAGAACCCAGGACCACCAACTCAGGGGTGGTGCCACCCACAATGGCCTGGGCCCTCCGCCATGGACCATTAAGGGAATGTCCCGCAGGCTCTCCTACAGACCCGTCTTATAAAGGCAACTTTCAGTTGAGATTCCCTCCTCTCAGAGATCTTCAGCTTCTGTCAACTTGACATCAAATTAACCAGCACACTTAATTTTAAAATGTAAAGTATTTTTAATTATATGTTTGTGTTCATCTGTGGGTTTGTGCACGTGAGTGCGGTACACACAGAATCCCCTGGAGCCGAAGTTACAGAAATCTGTGAGTTATCTGATTGGGGTGCTGAGAGCTGAACCCCAGTCCTCCCCAAGAGAGGTAGGTGTACATCTTAGCTACAGAACCATCTCTACAATCCTCTTTGTTCTGCTGCTACAGAAATTCCACGAAACAGTTACCATGTGTCAAACATGGCACTTGGGGTCTTCCGATCCGTGGTCAGAAGAAGCCCTCTGCCCTTGGTTGGAGTTTGAGCTTCACTTTCGGTGTCCAAGCAACCCAGCATCTCTAAGCAGTTGCTGTGCCCCACAGGGCCCCACTGCTCTCCTGGGACAGGGGTCATATCCACTGCACCAGATGTCTTCCTCATGTGTCTCCTGTCCTTAGAGCTCCTCCACAGCAGAAGTAGCCGCACTGCTTCCTATGGAAGAAGAATTTCATCTGGATCCCAAAGGCTAAAAGCATCAGACTGGCAGATGGTTTAAAGATCCATCGTGTCCAAAGTGGCTGACTACTCGTAAGAAGAGGTTTCTAGTTGAGGTTGCCGTGTCACACACTCCTCAGTTCTGTTACCGTCACAGGGATGGGGCTTCACAAAGGGTGGTTCTGCAGTCCTGTAACAACACCCCATACGCAAACATGGGCCTCAGGCACGTGGCTAGACAGGGTGTGTCTGGGAGGGGACATCAAGGCAGCCCCAGCCCCCTCACAGTGTGACCTACATGCCTAGCCGACTCAGTGACCTCTGAGCAGAGTTTGTCCTTCCTCAAAGCTAGAGGTGACAGCCGTGGCAGTGAGAACTGATGTAGACTGAGAAACAGAAGCAACACATTTAAAATATAATTGTTACAACTAGTAGGAAAACTGGTGGGTGGCTTGCCGACTGATGAGGCCAGCAAGTTCGACGTGGGGGACATGAACAGTCAGGCTGCAGACTCAAGAGAGAGTCTGAGCAACAGTCACAGAAAGGAAGACATCCCCTCTCCGAGGGCGACAGCCTTTCCCTCTGCTTCTCCATCTAGTATTTTGTTAACTTTGGGACATCTATATATAGTAGATATAGATAGATATAGATAGAGATAGAGATAGAGATAGAGATAGAGAGATAGAGATGATGATAGAGATAGAGAGATAGATATGGATGCTTTGAGCTAGCCATGCGGACACAGGAACCAGCTGGCCACAGCCCAGGTCACAAACAGGCACCTGAGAGAAGCCAGCCTCTGCTTCTGATTCAGGTGCTGCCCCTGTCCAGGATGTCAACCACTGTCCTGCACTGCCTCCTCGTGGATCCTCAGAAAACAGCAGCCACGGTACCAGTCATGGAGGTTGGATCTGACGGGAGGCCACTAGAGGGCCACTGCTCACCTGGTCCTCTGGGTCCCATGCTCCCACCTGAAGTCTCTTCATCCCTGACAGGAAGGATGGGGCCTCAGCACTCTTGCTCCTCAGTAGCCACCAAGGAACACCTGTTGCTTCACATCCTGGTTCCCTAGCCCCATCTCAATGCGTCTGCACCGAAGCCCACAGGGAGACAGAGCAGGCCACAGCTGACCCTGAGAGACCTTTAAGGACTTGTCTGGTTGGCAGATAGATGGACCTGGTTTGAGACCTTCACCATTCCATCCACAGAGAGATGCTTTCGTGGTGGGCGGGACCAGAACAACAGGGTCTTCGGGTACATCTATGGGGTCAAGACTGGGAGGAGTCACCAAGGGTGTTCCCCTGACACCATCCCTCCATCTCTGGACACAACAGCAGATGAAATCAGGAGAAGCGAGCCCAACATGGTCTTGAGGAAGGAAAATGGTTTGAAGAGGATGGGAGTGGGGCTGGAAGCAGAACAGGGAAGCTGGAAGGTAAGACCTAAGTGTCACACAGATGACCTATTTCACTGCCTGGGGGAGAATGCCCCCTCATTACAGGACAAAACCTGACAGGGGCTGTGGGACAGCCCCATGCTGGACACCAAGGCTTTCATGACATTCTCAGTGTGTCTACTCACTCCTGGGGGTGGGGGAGGAGACACCTGGACTCAGAACTCAGAACCTTCAACAGGACAACTGGACACCTGGGCAGGGTCATGGTGATTGGGTTCTCCCAGGGTAGCCTGACCTGAGGACTATCTCAGAGGGAAATGGCTAGTTCTGGTCTCATCCTGCCTGCCTGTGACCTTGGGGGTCTCTCTGCTGGGTGCACAGAGCTGAGATAGCTCTGAGGTTTTGCCCTTTGGAAACATAGTGAACTAGCTGCCAGTTTCAGGGGTGCAGGTGGAGGAGGCTAGACTCCCTATCACTTGGACAAAGGCTCCCTGATGCAGAGGACATCAGAGAGTTCTCTCTCTGAGACATCCTTAACAATTGGAAGTCACAGTCTCACTTCCTGAGCCACAGATGTGGATGGATGATGGCGGGGGGCATGCTCACAAGTATGCTGGGCTGAGCTGGGCACAAAGCCGAGGGGAGCCAGGTGCTCCAAGAGCAACTTGGCACGAGCTGCAAGTGACCTCCATGGTGAAGTGGTGGCAGAGTCTGCAAGGTCAACCTAGGGTCCTTCTACACTAAACATGTCTTCCTGGGGTAGGTACGTGCAAATGGCCCCTCATGCCCGCTGCACTCCCAATACTTTCAGTGGTCCCTGCAGCCTGGCTCTGGGTGTCGGATGAAGCCAATAGCTGATGTCCTTGCACCGTTTAGTGGCAGACGGAGCAGCCATGCAGTGGGCTCCAGGGTCACATGGTACTTCTGCGTCTTTGTCACACCACAGGTATATGACGACAGCAACCTCTTGTCCTGGTAACTCATGAAATCTTCCAGCCTCTAAAACCCCATGTTGCAAGCCTTCCCTTATTCTGCCCCTGCCCGTGTCTCCTCCCATTGCACACCCTGGTGACTCAGGCCCCATTCTGCTACCTTCCCCACGTCACTGAGCACATGTAGTCACACGAGGACCTTCACACACTTTCCACGGCTTCCATCAGAACCTGATCTCTCACGAGTTGGGTGCGGCACACTGTTGCCTCCCCTAAGACGGGGACTTGGATTTGAGGTTTGGGCAGTTTCTGTCGCCTTCAGGTCAGTGGCTAAAAGTCTGTAACTCTGAGGATCTTAACATGCAAAGTGAAAACAAACAAACAAAAAAAAAAGAATCGCAAATCATAGTAGACCCTTGCTGATGTGCAGTCACAAAGGCTGCTTTCCCCAGGCTTGTCAGCTTAGATGCTTGTTAATGTGTTAAAGATAGGTTGCACAAACACAGCTCTGGCTGGTGCTGCAGGAAGGGGACGCCTAAGAGGAGAATGCAGATTTTCTGTTGCTTCCTGGTCCCACAGACCTCCCCATGCTGCAGGGACTCTACCCTGCCCCCGCCTGCGCATGGACCTCCAGAGACTGGCACTGGCAGCAGAGTTCATAGAAACTGCCTCTTCTACTTTCATTCTTCCTCCTTAGGGTCCATTAGTCTGAGCACCATCCTTCTCAGGAGGGTCCGCTCTGGGCATCACTCATCAGCTTGGCCCCCAAGCTCCTCAGAGTGAACAATTCCACTCCTCTTCAGACAGGAAAAAGGCCCATGGCAACAGGTTTTAGCTTGGAGTTAAAGAAAAGGGCTACTGCTTAAAACATGCTCTCCTTAACCGAGTCACCCTGCGCACTGCTGCCATACGGGAGGTATCCATGGGGATGAGACCCCAGGAGCCGTGAGGCGCATCTTCATCCACAGAACCTGCACCTCCCCTCTCCAACATTCAATACTCGATGGGGGTATTGACACAGCGCTTTGAGTCCTTGTTCTATTTTTAAACGCTTGATTTGTGCCTTTTCAGTTGGATCTTATTCAGCTAAAACTGTACTGTGTGCTCAGCTGAGGAAGGGTAAACATCCCAGGGCTGGGGCAATGTGTTTGCACAGACCTCAATTACAAAATTAACAGGGCAGATTGCACTGTCTGTTGAGCCGAAGAGATGACAATAAAAACCTCTAATGAAGGGAGACACGAGAAATAAGACCTAAGGACAAATACTCAAAAGAATGGCTTGTTTATTTATCAAATTCGATTTACTAGCCAGCTGTGTGACTCCAGTTCAGAACCCACTAGAGAGAAGGGCCTCACTCCACTGCAGCAAAGTCCCAGCCTTGGTCAAAGCAGGAGGGAAAGGGAAGGGAGAGCGAGGCAGTGACCGGATGAGGGCTGAGTCATACTGGCCCAGTGCAGAGCTTCACATATGATCTAACATTACTGGACAGGTCTGCCTGTATTCTTGGGGTCACAGGATTGAAGGGAGCAGGAATGAGGCTTATTTTCTCTGATGCACTGAGGTTAGGAAGCCCCATCCAGAACGCCTCTCAGACTGGACCCTATGAAGTAATGGAGGAAAGCAGGTCAGGCAGGATTGGAAGGTACCCAGGAGCCTGACTCCCTACAAAGGGGAGGATTGCAGGTTCAGTCCCACTGCAGAGCCAGTGGCATGATGGGAGCCAGTGCCTTTGTCCTGGGCCCCTAGCTTCAGGCTGCTCCATCCTGGCATCTCAGGAGGACCCAACTGAAATAAGTGGATGCTCTATAGCCCTTCAGACCAGGCATCCCCATGGTCCTCTATGCTTGCCCTTCCTGAAGCATCCGATCAGAGATCCTGGGGAACCTGGTCAGATTCTCCAACTCTCCCAGACTCAACAGCCTTTGAGAGGGAGGCTGAGTGCATTGTCTGTAGACATAACGAATATGGTCTCCGAGCCTCAAGACCACAGCCTATGGAGCCATAGAGCAACAGACAAGGCATAAGCTTGGCAAGGGAGGAGCTTTGCTACTTGGGTAGCTGTGCTACTTGGGGCTTATCCAGTCCTTTCCCAACCTCTAGCTCTTCCTCCAGTCTGACTCCACAAATACAGTAACACAGGGTGGACTGAAGCCCAAAAAGATTCTCCTGTGCACAAAGGAAAAGAAATGAATACCAGGTCCGCCACCTCCTGTGACTGTTTAGCCCTGCTCAGACGGAGTGGACACATGCACATGTATGGGGCCAGGGACATGGGGCAAAACGAGCAACATCATACCAGGTACCTTTGGAAAATGGGCATTGAGACAGTGTGGAGGGGAGCTGATTGGAGAGGTGGCAATCTTGTATGTGGGCACTCTCCTGCTGCACCTGGTGACAAGGAATGCCACCATGCGTGACTTCAAAGTCTGACCGTTTAGGCTCTCATTCTCAGTGCTTAAGCCAGGATGATGAGCCGCTGAAGTCTGGTGTCACAGATGAGAAGAAAACAAGGTCTGAGGTGACAATGTGTTCCTGGATGCTTTGTGAAGTGCATTCCCACCTGCACACATCAGAGCTCAAAAGTGTCCCATAACCAGCTCCCCAGGGCGTCCTCAGTGCACACCCACCGGTCTCATCCGCACAGGTCAGGTTCTGCTCAGAGGTGACACCAGGCTAGAAGATAGCTGAGTATCTCTCAGCACCAAGCCTACACTGAGAACAACTCATTCTCACTCAGTCTAGTAGAGACGGTATCGAGCAGATCAATGCTAGTGCACAGGAGGGTATTAGAGATATGTGCAGATGTCATATCCAGCACTCTTCTGCAGGGTCTACTATGAACCCTTAGGCCCCAGATAAATTCAGAGTCCTGCTGACAGAGGAGGAAGGGATCGGGAAGGCAGGTGGCAGGCCTCTCCCAGTGAGACTTCTCCTATACCCTCAACTTCACCAAGAAAAAGGTAAGAACAAACTTCGAAAGGAGAACTGTTGCTCTCAGAATGGCCCTTGTCTGTCCACTCTACCCATGGCAAACAAGCCACAGTGCTGTGAGAACCCATGGTGGCACAAGCCACAAATGCTGGCCACCTGTTGCCTACCTACAGTTATCCAGTGGCCATCAAATAAAACATAACAAGAGACGGAAGACAGGAAATTGTACTATTTAACCTAACGAAAACATTACCAATTAAATATAAAATGGATGAGCAACACCTTGCCTGAGAAGGCAGTCCCACACTCCTGGCCCCAGTGCCGGGCCCAGCCCCAAGCTCAGCAGGGACTGTTGGCAAGGGCGGTTATAGTCTGCTCGAACTTAGGAAAATCTTGATGGGTCACACCCCCCTCCCAGGACAAGCAGATAAATTCTGCATCCCAAGAACATGGGGGACCCCATATACTACCCCTCAAAGAGCCCAGGGCTGGAACTCAGGCTAGCAGGTAACTGACTTTCACACCAACTGCACGGGCACCACAGCTGTAGGCTTTGATGTGCTCTTCCCCAGTGACACATAGTGGGTACCACCACCAAAACTTCCCTCATCTCTCTGGCAATCTGCATCCCACCTGTCCCCCAAGGAGCTTCTCGGGTGATGTCAGGCTCAGGCTACACAGCACAGGGAGGGTACCACATGCTTCTAGATATCCTCGGCCCGAGATGTCTGCCCCTGTGGGACAGACTCAGAACCCCCAAACTTACTGATTTTAAAGATGTAAAGCTGGGGCTGGCGCTCAGCTGCAGTGCTAGCTCCAGGGAGGCCCAGACAGAAAGCACAGCATGGAGTTTGAGGCTGAGCACAGGAAAGGGCTCTCACAAGAACTGAAACTCCCAAAGGGCAAAGATAACATTTTAAGATAACATTTTAACATTTTAGCAGCGGCATTTCTTCCTTAGAATGAGTTTATCAAGAGCTGTGCCTGAAGAGGCTTTCCTGCTCCCAATTCACTTGGCTTATTAACACTGCAGTGCAGGAGGTGAACTGACACCTCGGGCCAGTGGGTTTTAACACTGGGTTCCTGCGATGGTGATGCCTGGGATCCCCAGCAGGACCTCAGAAGGAGAAGAACGAACTGAGACCTGCCTCAGCTGCCGATACCCCACCCACACCGCCAGCTCTGCCGGGCCTGCGCTGAAATTGGACCATTAATATACCTACGCTCTGGGGTAAATGTGCTAAACTATACATTTTGACAAGTAGTAGCAGCTACCAAAACTCACTGCCTTGAACGTTTTGAACGAGTTTTAAAATTGCATTTCTGTATTCCTTAAGTGTTTAAGATTAAAAAAAAAAAAGGCAGAAATACACATCATCCTTATCAACAAAAATCAGAGGATTTTGTTTCCCGAAATCCATTTTGAGAATGTTTTCTCATAGATGCGTGTCTGTCTTTTGAGAGGTGTTTTCTTCCTCTTTCTCTGTCAAACCATCACTTTTGGCATCTACCCAGGGGAGGGGGATATAGCGTTTCCATGTTTTTCAAAATATCTACCCAGGGGCTTACTCACGGTGCCATCTGCCACCACACTTGAGATTGACAGATTCTTTTCTTTCCATACTTACGTTCTGTGAGATGAAACACCCGTGCACAGCTGCCTCCCTGCCAGGCCACCATGAGGTCGCTGGCAGACCTGTTGTGTGCACACCCACTCGGAGCTGCATCTCCCTCACTGTACAGTGAAGGCCTGTGTTCTTGCAGATCCTAGAGAGCAATGGTCCTTGGGAAAACCCCTGGTAGTGCACAGTCAGGCCTGGGCCAGCCAGCCTCTCCCCACTCCTTGCCCCAAGGTTGCCACTCAAGAGCCCCACCCAAATGTGGGGCTTTTATTGAGGACTAACCCTAGAGCAGCTGGGGGGACACTGCTCACCATGGTCAAATGACACTGGACATTTCTTCTGGAAATAAATCACACACCTGAATTTCTGGAAGGTCTTGCAGTAGGGAAACTTGCTGCAAAGTTCTGAATTTACGATTTTTTTTGGGGGGGGGGTCTCATGTAACCCAAAGTTTTCACACTCCCTGTATGACAAAGGGTGACCTCAAATTCCTGGTCCTCCAGCCCCTACGCACCAACTGCTGAGGGCACAGGCACGTGCTTCCACATCCAGTTTTGCATTTCTAAAGTTTTAAGGTAAAGTTAAATCAAAGCTATGTACTAAGAACTCCCAGCCTTCAGCGTGGACTCACTAGTAGGATACCAAGACTTTCCAGTGCCCTGGAACTTTAAACAGAGCTGGATGCATGTGCAGTCAGCTGGTGGGAGGGACCAGCGTGCAGTAACGCTTGTGCTCCATCAATACTCCAATCCGAATATGGGCTTTACAAATTATAAACCGCTACCACACCCCAGCACAGCCCACCAAATTCCCTCACTTCCCACCCACAAACCCAGCAAGCAGTTTCTCCAGACTATTCAGAAACCACATGAAACATCTGAAAGATAATGGTTTTTAATTCTCTAAGTTTTCACTTATGCAACATAAAAAAGGCATAATTATGTGACTGGATAAGACATTTTTACAAAAAAAACCAAAACCCAGTCCCCTCCGTCATCTGGTCAGTAGTATATAAATATTTACAGTGAAAAAATAGGCAAGGAGAAGGGAAACCTTCACAATCCAAGCTGATTTCTTCCTAACACTTATCAGAACTTTGAAAATAAGACAGTCTCAGCCTTGCCTGGTTCAGCCAGCGGCCTGCGGCCAGGCAGGCTGAGGACACCTCCCTCCACGGCTCCCACTCTTTGAAATGTTTGACATGTTATCTGAAACAGTAAAGCAAATATAAAAATGTAAACTTCGGGAGGGAGAGAGGACAGTGTGTGGAGATGACGCGTGGGTAGTGATGACCTCACGCAGGTGAGGGTTACAAACACTGAAGCCAGAGTAAAACAGCCTGTGGACTTTCTTAGACATGTTTCAATTTTAGTGTCATCATGATAACAAAAACTGTCTCACAGAGAATGCTAAAAAACAGCAGTGACATTACTCTTAATTTATGGTCTAGTTTTTTTGTGGCAAGAAACAGTTTGTTGTTGTTGAAATATAAATTACACGGTGGAAATAAGATGTCCCAGCACATCACAGTGTCTTTCGACTACGGAGACTACATGGTAGGTAAGTGGCCTGTTGAACTCAGCAGCGTTACAGACACGCAAGTCCAGTGGATAACAAGACTTCTTCCAGCAGACACAGTGCTGAACACTGGGGCCTGTGTGTAGACAGGGGGCACCTGCAGCTCACAGCTGCTTGAGGGGCCAGGCTTGAGTAAGCATGTACTAACCCAAGCCAGCCTCACGTGTGGGAACTGCGCCGCCCCCTACTGCCCAGAGAGACCCGGAGCCTGGGTTCTCTGGCTTTGTAATGTTCGTTGAAGTCCAATCTGAAGCTGAGAAACTGGAGACTTTCATCAGAGCTGGTCGTGAGTAACACCAGAAACTGCTGCACCACACCCTAGGATGAAAGCACAGGACTGGGTCAGAACACACAGGCCCTCCTGAAGCACCGGCACCAACAGGCCTCCAACGGGAACTGAGCAGGGGCCCAGGTTTTCACGGCGCCTGGGCCGCACTCATCAGAGAGGCCGTCTGTACAGTTAGACAAGCAATGATATGTTCTGTGTTCTGTATCAGAGCGACTGACCACCTGGCCTCCTCTGCACTCACACCAGACAGAAATAGGCAGTTGCGGATGCTACGCGCCCTACTCTGTGGTGAAGAGAAATCAGGGCTCCACTGCTCATCTTTCAGCTCACGGGCTGAAACGCATGCTCAGTCATTACTCTAGAGGGGAGCAGACTCAAGCTAAACCCACTGGACTCCATGCCACCGTGAAGAGCAGCCTTCCTGTAAGATGCAAATCTGATAGGCTGTGGTTTAGTAAAGTACTGCGACCATTCATGGCTTATCTCTCCAACAAGCCCGCACACTGCCTGCACTATCTGGCAATGGTGCTCTGAAGAGCATGACAAGTCACAGGTCCTCAGTGCCACTTTCCCAGCTGTACAGCTGCCCTGAAGAGTGCCCAGCACAAGGGTGAAGCCGGAGGGGGAGCACCCCCAAGTGCTCCATCCCAAGTGCTGCTCATACAGCAAGGATGTGGGGCCACATTTCCCATCCTCTGGAAGCAAGCACGGGTCCCGGAAGAGGACAGACACCACGTCTCATACCTATACTCACCTGGTAGAAGTGCGTCAATATTCGCAACTGTGAGCACATTTTTGGTATGGAGTCCTGGAATTCTCGGATCCTCTTGTTCTCCTCCTCTTCCTCTGCCGCAGTCACTCCCCACTGGCCCTGGTTAGTGAGAAGCAGCAAGTTCAACTGCTGGATGCTTCCCTGCTTCAGCACGGCAGCACTGTGCGTCACGCACTGTAGTGCAGAGGCCTCACGTCCCCCACATGCCCTCATTCAGACAATGGGCATGGAAGGAACTTGTCAGTTCTGAGAGCTGGCACGCTGACTATAGTGAGAACGCCAGACAATCTGCCTTGGAAAGAAGCATCTACTCTCATTCTAAAAGGTCACTTTCAGCCAGACACACATGTAGCCCACACCCATAATCCCATCTGAGGCATGAGAATGGTTGAGGCCAGACTGGGCTACACACAGTGAGATCGTATCTTAACTATTCCCTCTCCCCTCAAAATAGATTTTTCAGTAACACCATTGTTCAGCCAGCCTGAATGGGAGTTACTGAGTTCTCTTCTCATGAGTGAATACGGTAAGTTCCATCTACTAGCTCTTCTGATCGGAGCCTTGGCACTCCTGGCATAGACTCTGGGCTTGGGAACTGCACTGTGCTAGGGCTCTCGCTTGCGCGCTTTATGAGTTGCCCACTGGCACTTAGAACTGAGACTGCTCTTTCTGAATCTCACTGGCCTCAGGTGCCCTACAGTGGCCGTGGCCCTGCTCTAAGTTGGAGCTGTAGCCAGGCAGCATGGGAGGGTTCCAGCGGGGCCAACTGTCCTTTCAGCAGCTCCCTTCCCCTTAGCACATCCTCTGCAGCCATGCTGAGCAGCTACAGACTGTCTGTCTCCTTTACAGACAGCACTCTACCTCCATACACTCCATGCTGGGTCTTTCCCATTGCTTTACATGTGCAAGTTCACCTCTTATTAGCCCTTAGCTAATAGTTTAGGCTATCAGCTTATTTACCCACTCTCTCCAGCAACCCAGGCCTGGCTCCTGAGGTCTCCGAGAACAAGGGCTGTGCCAGGAAATGGGCCAGAGACAATCCTATGATATTTAATAAGAATCTGGTTCCATTTGCCACCACTGTGAGACCTTGAATGAAGTTGAATTTAAAGATAATGAACTATTCATTAGAAAGGAGTGTGGACAAGCTTCAAGTCTTTGACAAGAAAGTGCAGTCAACACAGCAGCTGCAGGGATCAGCACCCTGAGAGAGCGACCTGGCCGTCCACACTGGGACTTGAGGACGTGTTTCCCCAGGGTCAGCACACACAAGCTCACAGAACTGTGGTCCACGGTGGCAAGGCTGCCCCTCTGAATGGTGGCGCTGTCTGTGTGCTACTGGTCTTGAAAGTATGAAAGACACAGAAGGGAGGAATGGTGGAGAGCAGCTGAGGTCAGGCACTGTGTGGCAGGGTCGAGGCCCCAGAGAGCAGCAAGGCCTCAGAGGCCACTGTGAGGAGCTTGAAGATAAAGCATAAGCTGTAGTAGAGACCTAGGAGTGTTGGGGATGCCAGGATCACAGGGTATGTGCCAGAAGAGCTACAGGCATGCAGTGGCGCTGGACCAAGTTTGAAGGGGAAGCTTAAGGGCTGAAGGAATGGGGCTGTCTGAAGCTTTGGAGCCCAGCCAGTTTCATCACGAGGCCCAAATGCTGGACATGGGACTGCAGGATTTGGTTTTAGCCACATTGGATTTGGGGTTTTGGTTTGATTATTCCTTGGTATGCCCTTGATTGTTTCATTTTGGAATGTTTATTCTGTGCCATTATATGCTAGAAGTATGGAAGTTCGTTTTGATCTTACGGGGGCTCACAGTTCAGAATCTCTGAACTTCTAAAATGTTGGAAATCTTCGAGACTGCAGAAAGGTTTAGAATTGGACTGCACTTTCACTATGAGACAAGACAAGACTTTGGAGAGAAGGGTGTAAAAGGTGCTGGTGAATGTTATGTCAGACTGACGCAAGCATTGCGTGTCATCGGAGAGAAGGGAGCCTCAACCGAGAAGACGCCTCCTAAGATTGTGCTGTAGTCAAGCCTGCGGTGATTTTCTCAGTCAGAAACTGATGGGAGCAGGCCCAGCCCACTGCGGATGGTTCCATCCCTGGGCTGGCGGTCCTGGGTTCTATAAGAAAGCAGGCTGAGCAAGCCATGAGAAGTACTCCTGTAAGCAGCACCCCTCCATGGCCCCTGCATCAGCTCCTTCCTCCCAGTTCCTGCCCTCTCTGAATTCCTTTGGTGACACACAGTGATGTGGAAGTGTAAGCCAGATACACCTCCAATTTGCTTTTGGTCACAGCAACAGTCACCCTAACTATGACAGAAAGGTGTGCCTTAAAATAATATATCCGTGTGTCAGGTAGACAAAGCGGGGAGTTGCAATGAGTAGCTTCAGTTATCAGATTGACAATATGTGTAATCACCTGGGAAGAGTGTCAACAAAGACTTGCCTCGATTAGGCTGGTGCACAGGCAAGCCTGTGAGGGATTTTCTAGCCTTTATTCCCTGAGGTGGAAGGACACACTCTGGCTGTGAACAGCACTTTCTATCTGCTGGGTCCTGGCTGATGCAAAGGAAAAACTGCATTGAGCCCTGGACACATGCGTTCTTTGCTCCCTCAAGCTCCTGTCACTGTGACCTCGCTACTGCAGAAAGGAAGCTGGAACTGTGAGCTGAAGCAAACCCTCTCCCCTAAGTTGCTTTCGCTAGGGTATTTTGTCCCACAATTGGAAAGAAAACGTAACAACATCAGGACCCCAGGGGACGGCCCAGGAGCCCTGCTGGAACCAGCCGTCCCCGTTTCTTTCTTTCTTTTTTTTTTTAATTAGGTATTTTCCTCATTTACATTTCCAATGCTATCCCAAAAGTCCCCCATACCCTCTCCCCCATTCCCCTACCCACCCACTCTCACTTTTTGGCCCTGGCGTTCCCCTGTACTGGGGCATATAAAGTTTGCAAGTCCAATGGGCCTCTCTTTCCAGTGATGGCCGACTAGGCCATCTTTTGATACATATGCAGCTAGAGTCAAGAGCTCCGGGGTACTGGTTAGTTCATAATGTTGTTCCACCTATAGGGTTGCAGTTCCCTTTAGCTCCTTGGGTACTTTTTCTAGCTCCTCCATTGGGAGCCCTGTGATTCATCCACTAGCTGACTGTGAGCATCCACTTATGTGTTTGCTAGGCCCCGGCGTAGTCTCACTAGAGACAGCTATATATGGGTCCTATCAGCACAATCTTGCTAGTGTATGCAATGGTGTCAGCATTTGGAGGCTGATTATGGGATGGATCCCTGGATATGGCAGTCTCTAGATGGTCCATCCTTTTGTCTTAGCTCCAAACTTTGTCTCTATAACTCCTTCCATGGGTGTTTTGTTCCCAATTCTAAGAAGTGGCAAAGTGTCCATACTTTGGTCTTCATTCTTCTTGAGATTCATGTGATGTGCAGGCTACATTGGTTTTTTAGTGGCATTTCTTTTAAACTTTCATCCCAATTGTACTGATAGAAAGTAAATAGATTGTTGCATATTTGGTTTACAGGAATCCAAACAAACTCACTTATACATCCTAATAATTCACCTCAAGGTTATTTTGGATTTTACCAACAACCAACTTTTGCAAAAGAACCTGCTTCCTCTGTCCGACCCCATGCTCACATGGCGGGACCCACAGTCTCACTCTCATTGTGGGAGAGGCTCTCAGCATTTCAGCATAAGCAGACCTGCCATACAGCTCTTTAAATGTGAGTTATAACTATTTTATTAGACCAATACAAAGAGTTCTGTATTTTTAAAAATAGAACTTATTTATTTTATGTACACTGCAGCTGTCAGACACACCAGAAGAGGGCATTGGATCCCATTACAGATGGTTGTGAGCCACCAAGTGCTTGCTGGGAATAGAACTAAGGACCTCTGAAGAGCAGACAGTGCCCTTAACCTCTGAGCCATCTCTCCAGCCCAAGTTCTGTATTCTTGAAATAACCTCAAACATTCTATAACATAGTTTCCATTACGTATTTAGTAAAAGTTTTGGAGTTTCACATCCATGTTCTGCTACATAGAGAGCAGCAGAAAAGTAGCCAGTTAATCTGAGAGACAGGATAATGTTGTAGAATCACGGTACACAGGACAGGGCTATGTGCATTCTGAACACACTTACCTGGTGGCATAGATTCTCAGGGAAGTAATACTAGTCACGGTATTTTTCAATTACAGCTGGTACTGAATAGGGGCGTGTACATAAGTGTGGGCGGCAAAGGCAGCAGGAACTAAGTATGCTAATGCTAAAACGAGGAGTGTCAATGTATAAAATGTATTTTTTAAGCTAAAAGAAGTAAAAGCCCTTCAATCCTAAATTTGAATTGGAAATATCATAATAACTGAAGGGTTTTGAGAAGAACAGTGGGAAGGGAGTGGAGAGGAGCCATGAATTGCAGAAGGAAGGCCTCTGGGACTGCCCCGCCTAAGAGCAATATGACAGAGCGCAGAAGCCAGCCTCTACCGCACTGCACTCACGATGCTCAAGCCCTTTCCGAGCCGGCTCCACCTCTCACAGATGCAGTGGGCCCACACCTGAATGACTGCTGCACATTATTTTACCTTTTGCATTTAAATTTTGCAGGCGGTTCAGCTTTATAGCTCTCCCCAGACAATCAAGCATCTCTGAATGAAACACGCCAGATGACCTGAACTTAGTGTATATCTGTGTCCCTTCTGCTGCTGACCGGTGACATCTGGTGAGACCACCAGTGTGCACACAACTGCCACCATGCTAGTATCAGAAGAGCAAATCTTATTTGTTTGGTTGTTTGGTTGTTAATAGACAGGGTCTCACTACACCTCTGGTTGACCTGGAACTCACTGTGTGGACTCTGAGATCCGCCTGCCTCTGCCTCCTGAGTGCTGGGATTAGAGGTGTGCGCCACCACGGCCTGCCTAGAACTACACACTCCTAAAGGCTGGTTTCAGTAGGCTATTATATATAGTTGAACAGCTTTCTGGAAGGGTGACACTCAGGTCACACTGAGTATCATGATTACTTTACAAGTCACATCACAGATGACAACTCTTACCACAGAGACGGTAAGTGACAGCTACAGCACAATCCTGTGTCTGTCAGTCTCACACAGGCTGCTGGGCATGGATCAGGAGATTATGTGTGTGCAAATCCCACGGCTCTTCAGAATTACCCACAAACCACTGCAGTCAAGAGCTATCCCAATAGCACCAAAAGGAGACACTCCTGCTCCTGCCTGTGATATGCTGCTAGGCCCCTCACACAGACACTGTTACAGGAACACTACTCAAAAGTAAAACTAACCTCACTGTGCCAACTACACGACTTGCCTTTCATTACCCCAAGACCAGGCACCTAGAAAGAGCAGAGACCCAGGCTAGCAAGAGCAAGAAACCCCACCAACAGCCTGATCTGTCTGATGGATCTTATTAATTCCAGGACATTGGGAACACACAGAAATGTTCTAAGGAAACCTAGCTCATGTGAGTCACTAAACAAGCCAGCTTCCCGGTAGTGACAGCAGCAGCCGACTCTGAGGCTGCGGTAGAGACCCTGGGATACCACCACTGCTGGGGTTCTGAAGCTTGGCGACAGCAGTGAGGTGAGCACTCAGTCTGACAGCGCGCACAGCTTCCTCCGACTCACAGTAGGCTGCATGCTGCCTCAGTGTGGAGATTCAGCAGAAACGCTACTGCCACCGCTCATGGCGACTGGCCAGCCACGAGAAAACAGGAGTTAAAAACGTACCTCAATTTCACGCTGTTTCTTTTTCTCTTCAAACTGCAGACGCCTCTGCAGCTCCTCCAGAGCTGCTCTGTACATCACGTCCTGGGCATTCTGAAGTTCAATGATTTGGTCAAACACGGCTCTCAGTTGGTTTAAAAGCACCTGAAAAATCAGCATTTTAAATGAACAGAGCCTCAGATGCTAGTGAGGCATCTCTGCTTAAATATTCGTGTGCTTTGGGGTTGCCTCCTCTAAAGCTCGGGGAGACTGGAAGAGTGTGTGTGACTCAGAAGCCCTAAGAGTGGGCTGTCCTTAAGTAACATCTACTGCAAGTGTGAACTGAGGACACAGACATGCTAATACCACATAGGTGCTTTGTGTGTGCCTAGACCTGTGTACACACCTCCAGAGCCACACAGCAACACAAAAATGGACAAGCTCCTCCTAGTCCTTGCTTTGTGTGGAGATACCATGATCAAGGCAGCTCTTGAAGAGCCTAATGGGGTTTGCTTACAGTTTCTGAGCGTTAGGCCATGTCTACCATAGTGGGAAGCAGACATGCATGGACTGGAGCAGTGCTGAGAGCTTTACATCTGATCCCCAAGCAGAAGGCAGAGGGAGGAGACTGGGCCTAGTACCAGCTTTTTGAAACATCAAAGCCCACTCCCAGTGACACATCTCCTTCAACAAGGCCACACCTCCTAATCCTTCCCAAACTGTTCCACTAACTGGGGACCAAGTCTCTGAACATATAAGCCATCCTCAGTCAAAGTCCTGCCCTGTCCTGCTGAGATGTCAAGCAGCAAAAATGACAGCTGAGCTAACTCTGCACCCACGTGAGACTGGAGCCTTTGCTGAGCAACTCTGCGAGCACACTAACCTAAGAACACAGGGACTCGTGCAAAGTGCACAGTGCAATAGGGCCTTTAGCCTGCACAGCAGCGCAGGGAGACAGAAGGCCTGATCAGGTGATGCCGCTGCATGCCACAAGCCATGTGGCTCATGATGAATGCAGTCTCAAGCAAGTGTCCTGATCTCTGTCAGAATTTATTTTATGAAACATTAGAAAACAAAGAAAGGAGACAGTCCTGTTTAAATTTTAATATGGTTATAACTGCCTGGTTTATTTTTCTATTGTAGTCATGACAAGAACAACTTGTTTTTTGAGTACTACGTCCCTGAGCTTACTAACTGATACTTCTTTTGAGTGGAGCATGCACTGTGGGCTTCTTCAGTCTGCTCTGAGGGTCTGAGCTGCCCTTTCTACTGTGCTGCTCAGGGCTTTTTCCCTCAATGCTGCACAATCAAACGGAGATACACACATGTCTGCAACTGTCATTTCCCCACCTTAACTGGATCATGACAACTGACTTCCTCACAGTGTAAAAATATGAAAATACCACACTTAAAATTAATAAGTCCAAAACATTACTTTTTTACTGTTTTATATAATAGACTTCTTTCTTAGGAACAACTAATGACAAAATGTTCTGGAGCCAGTTGTGGCAGCTCATACCTATAATCTCAACACTGGAGGCTGAGGCAGGACAATCACAGATTCCAGGCTAGTCTGAGACCCTGTTTCTAAAGCAAGCAAACAACACCCAATCGGCTTACTGAACAGCTTAAGACACAACCTCAGGGCTAAGGGAGCCTAAGGCAGCGCTCCTTCAGTGAGGCTGGCTGGGGACCAACTCCAAACAACTAGTCCCTAGAACTACCTCCCTATAGGCAGAAGACTCTTTGGACTTTGCCACATCTACAGCTATTCTATAAATTCAAGAATTAGGGTGACTCAACTTGTCTCACACAGACATTTCCCATCTTCTATGAGCTCAGCCCCATGGTCAGCAGAGCCATAGAATGCAGGATGCCAGTGTGGGTGAAGTCCTTAGCAATTCCAACATTTGCTGAAGAGCAATACACCTGGTGACGTCCACACCTGTTTCCTTTGCAGAACGACATATAACCTGACTTCTACAGCTTGAAAAGAGCGGCAGCTGCATTTACGAGTTGGTTGCCATGGTGAATCATATAATTTAATTTCCACAAATTTACATTGTGCCTCTGAAAAGAGAACCCTGGATTCACAATGAGAGGCCACCATCTGCCTGAACATTGACTTTGACCCACAAATGGGTGCTTCATGTCTTAAGCACATTACAGAGAATGGCCAGGACCTGTGGGTACCATTATGCAGTCACCAGTATACTGATGCCATAAGAAATACTTCCATAACAAACATGCATGCCAGGTAACAGATGTGAAACCCACTGTACTATCAACCTCCGAGACTGGACTTAGTGGGAATAGTCAGCAGGACCCCAGATGACTTTAGAAGCCCATTTCACGAGTTACTAATTCTGTTCAAAGGATGTTAGCACTCTATTCCACCTCCTCTGCATCTAGAAAGCAAATTTCATTTAGAGTTATCTTTGATCACTAGATGTTCACATACACACACACACACACACACACACACACACGCACGCGCACACACACACACACACACACATGCACACACACGCATACTCTTTAATAATTATGTTTATCCAAACACTTCTCCCCAGCATAGGCTGATGCAGACAAACAGAAAACAAAACAAAAGCCTCGGTAAAGTCCAGGCAGAAGCTGGACACGAACCCAGAATATCCCGACCACGCACACTGTGAGAAATGCTCTCAAGGAGTCAGCCTGATGCGCAGTTCACTGCTTGACACTCAGAATGTGTTCTTTCTCAACCCAGACCTTTAAAGAAAAATCAGAATCCAGAAAGCCTTGCTACTCAGAGCACACAGCTTTCCAGAAGAGAGGCTCTAAACAAGAAAAGAACCAAGCTGAAAGCCCTGGGCTATGGGAGCCTCACAGCTCTGTGAATATAGTCTGTTAAACTTATGCAGCCCCGTGCCATTAACTGACTAAGACAATGAAAACGGGGGGGGGGGGGGTGGCAGTCAGTGTGAGAACCTTTCTCAGTCACTGATGCGGCAGCACCTGAAGATTGACAGTCTCCGTCCTGGCTGGCAGGAGTGAGCCTTACCCTGGAGTTGCTATCCAGGAGACAGCGGGAGGTGATGGTGTTCAGGAACGCCTCGTGTGCTGCAATAATGTGGTCCAGGTCCTGGGCCTGCTGCACTCTGTTCCACAGCTCATCCCAGGAGCACTCGAGAACCTGAAAGGACACGTGGAGACTCTGGGGGGGCCTGCTCACCTCACCGCTGCACCACACTGCGGCTAGCTGACTCACCTCAAAGGTGATGTAGTACTGCATCTGGTGGATGAAGTGCACCATCTCTGAGGCCAGGATGTGGCACTGGTGAAGCACCCCAGAGAACTCTGCAAAAGATGGAGTGTCATCAGGGAAGGGAGGTCCTGGTGCTAGTACAGACCCCCGTGCCCACAAGCTGCCTGCTAACAAAGCCATAAGTAAGCCTCATTCCAGATGCCAGAGACCAGAAGCTCTCCACCCACTCTTGTGCATTAGCGAAAGGACTAGACTGAGAGTGCTTGCTTTAAAGCATATGGACTTGACTTCATGTCCCCAGTACCCATGTAAAGGCCTGAGCATGGTCGTGCCTATAACTCCAGTATTAGAGGGCCAAGGAAGATCTCAGGGGCTGGCCGGCTGACAGCCAAGAGAGTAAGGTACATCCTGATAGAGAATACCGGCTGTCCTCTTCTGGTGCTCATTCGTTGGCACACACATACACACGTACACACATATACGTACATATACATACGTACACACACATTTCACACAGCTAAGTATAAAAGTTTATTTTATAGAAACGAGCATCATGCATAAATAGAAGCCTTATTTTATATCTTATATGCAACCAGTCCATCTACTATGCAAGGAATGGCTATTTCTCCCTACTCATTCTGAGACAAGAGGGTCTCGGGGTGGGCCCTAATTCAGTAAGAAAAAAGGCAGGATCCCAGGGAGCTGATATGCATGTGCAGAATGCCGCCAGCATCGGCAGCCAGAGGAAGCAGGAAAGGCCTCCCTCGCTCCACAGGGAGCAGAACAGCACTGGCTTTGGCTACATTTTTAATTTCTGGCCTGTAGGATGTTTAAAGAGGCTCTGAGGAACTGTGGCTCCAGGAGAGAGGATGACATCAAAGAAGACACATCTCCAGGGTTACAGAGGCACTGCTGTCTTGGTGCAGTGAGCATGTGTGCTCAAGAGAGGACAGATGGAAGCACGGTCCCAAATGAAAAACAAAATAAAAGCAAATAAAAAAGTCGTAAATGCTTTAATGAATTTAACGTAGCCCAGAGCATACACATAAACCAGTGTATGAGCGCACACAGTCACATGAGCAGGCAGTAGCAAGTCTGGCCCTAAGAATCTGATGAGGGCTCAGGAAAGCATTCCTTTGGAAAGTAAGAGGGAAACACAAATGGCAGATGCTGCTCCTGGGCTTCCTAATGAGACTGCAGGACACTGCAAAACTGCCCTCTGGTCATGATGTAGCCGAGCCATCTTCCAATCAGAGCAGCTGTCATTATCCTGACTCTTGAAAGGTCAAGCCCACTAGCAGTTCCTGGGGAAGAGGTCTACAACAGCACTGAGTCCTCTCAGCCCTTCCCTGAGGAATACAAGCAATTACTAATCACTGGAGGAGAGAGGAACTCTCCTTTGTTTCCAAGCCACTTGGAAGGTGTCCTTACTCCTGTGTGTGATCCCAATTAAGTTCAGTGGTTCACCAACCTCAATTTCAGTGGGATCCTGCTCTTGCCTACTCCATCTGAGGTGAACAGACTCACCAGGAAGAGTCAGGCAACAGATGTGTACAAAGAGGTTTTGTGTAGAGGCAGGCCGTCCAGGGACTCCCCATGGACAGACCCCAGGGTCCCCACGCTTCCCTGGTCAGAAGTCACAGCTTATTTGTTAGAAATGTATCTACACCTTCCTTACAAAACACCAGACTTCTTATGGCTGCCGTGAAGACCCCAGACAGCGGAAGAGAGCTGTGTGTCCACATCACGGGTGCCATTTCCCCATGGCTATATGTAGCCATCAGCCAGGAGTGTGCCCACCCAGCACAGGACCCTCAGAAGAGTAGCCCACTCCACAGGTCTGCTCCACAACTTGGAATTCTATCCACGAATACAGCTGATCTGCAGCAATTTTCTTTGACTAGAAACAGTCCCACCAGACAGAGGAGGGACGTGAGACAGTAAGTAAACTTCCACAGTCCAAAGAAGCTGGAAGGTCCATCTTTACAGGAGCAGTAAACAACTGGTAGGGAGGAGGCTTGCCAACCTGCCGAGTAGCCTGCATATCTGTTCCCACACAGAGGACATAGCTACTCTGTAGGCATTATTTTTTACAACCTACTTTAACAAGGGTTCGACCAGACCTCTTGCCTACCACCCACCAGAGCTCCAGGAACGAGCTTGGGTTAGCAGTACCCAAGCCAGGATGGGTTTTTCAGGGCTGCAGCTGCATTTGAGTCACATGTGCTCCTTCAAGTAGCCCCTCACCAGTACCAACCCCAATAAACTCACTGGTTTCCTAAGTTGGACTCAAGGACACTGTTAATTTGGTCTGTCTTGGTTCCCTGTCTAGAGTGACAGACATCTGTTCCGATCTCCCTGGGAAGATGTCACACAGTGACGCCCATGCATCTGACAAGGAGGGTATGCTTCCTAGTTCTCTTGAAGGCCCAGAACAGTGTGGTTTTCTTCCCTGAAACCAGGCATTCTAACCCAATTCTCTAGCCATACAGCTGACTTCTGTTTCCCACACAGAGGACATAGCTACTCTGTAGGCATTATTTTTTACAACCTACTTTAACAAGGGTTCGACCAGACCTATTGCCTCCCACCCACCAGAGGTAGTAGAAAAGAAAGGTTATTAGGATATGAGGGAAGTAGACATGTTTAGAAATAGTTCTTTGGATCATCTCCAACCTTCATTGTCAGGATATCAGCAGTCCAGTCCTCTAGCAAACACCAACACAAACCAGCAGCAGCAGTCCAGTCCACTTGGCAGTCACCACTCATGAATCAGCAAGGGTTGTTCAATCCAGAAGAAACCACCAAGCTCACCAACCCACCACTGAGGAAGCGGCAAGAAGCCACAGGAACTTCACAAGAAGCTCTTTGGCCAGTTTCTCTCTATGGCATCACCACAAGCAGAGCTCAGCAACACAGTGTAAGGTGAACCAATACATGTGTGTGAATTAGAGAAGAATAGCGAGGCAGAGCAAAGCAAACCAATGCTCGGCCTGCCCCCCACCAACCCCCACTCCTGCCCCGTCTGTGGGGTCATATTTATATTCCTTCTAAATATCACGTGTCTGCTGCAGTAAAACATCTTCCCACCTGTGTCTGCTTCAGCAACAGATTCTCTCATGTGTCTGCTTTAGCAAAACATCCTTTCATCTGTGTGCCCCAGCAAAACATCATTCGACATACTGACTTTCCAAAGAGACCAGAAGTTTCCACTTCACCACCCTCTGTCAAGAGGCACTCAGGTATGTGTGGTTGTGCCCCCAGAGGACATCACTCTGCAGATCTACTCTGAGTTGTCACCAAGAGCTGGAAGGAAAGGACTCTGTCTCTCCCACCTTGATGGTAGCTGTTCCAGGGGATCCTGAGCACAGCAGTGTACCCTAAAACATCCTTGTGTGCTGGGATATGTCACCTCACATTTCTGCATGTTGAGTACATTCTGCAGCAGCCCCCAGGCTGGGCAATCCAGGAGAAACTGTTGGCACCGTCACTTACCCCAGTATTCAAACCCTGCCCACAGACCCGCATGACCAGGGCCACACCCACCAGAGTTAACACACATGTTCTTTCTTCCGTTTTCACTATATGATGGACACAGTTTTCTTCCTAGGCAAACCTGTCCTCACCCTGTGGAGGAGACATTCTTCTATGGTGACACTGAGATCACTGCCTGGGGAAAACGGAGTTGAGGACACGGCCTCTCTGGGCATGACTGGGGCCTGTTACCCCCATGGCTGTCCTTCTGGCAGCTCTGCGAGACTCTAAAGAGCATGGACTTGATTCAAAGCCCTTCATCCCTGAAGATATAAACTTGTACCTATTATCCCTTAACTCTGCCCAGCACCCTGAAAATGCATACAAAATGCACGCTTAAATCGTGACTAGCCCAGAAGAACCATCAGGACTGTAAGAATGAGCTTGGTCAACACCACACGGAGGTGCAATGAACACACAAGTGTGCCCTGCTGGGTTTACACACAAAGTGAGGAATTACAGGCTGGAGACATGGCTGCACGGTTAAGAGCACTTCCTGTTCTTGCAGAGGATAGAGATTCAACACCCACATAACAGCTCACAGCTGTCAGTAATGCCAACTTCAGGACAGCGACACCCTCTTCTAGCTAGGAAGCCATCAGGCACACACAGGGTTCACATACACACATGCAGGCAAATACTCATGTTAACATAAAAACCAATAATGTCCACCCTTCCCTCCTGCTTGCCTAGAAGCTAGACAGATTCATTCCTGGCTGTCTGCTGCCCTCTAAAGGCCACTGAAAGACCTACAGTGTGAGCAGAACCAGCGTGGCCCAGGCATGGTCCAGGCGTGGTCAGCAGGGCATACCTGCAGCAGTCCTTACCAACCCTAAGTCCAAGATCTCTTTTTAAAGAAATTCCTCAAAGTAGTTTCACAACAGCTTCAAAGTCTCCCCCACAACCTGTACTTCCCTTGGTGCTGCTCCATTTAAGGTGACTCGATCAAATCCTATCCAATTTATTTTCCAAAGCCTTGGATTTAAAAGATGCTTTAAGAACCAGCATTTCTCTGCATGTCTTATGGTTCAGCATCCCATAGCCCTCATCCCCCCTCCTTAGAGCATTCGGTGTGTGAACTACAGGCAAGTGTCACTCACAAAGACAGCAACTCACTGTTGGCCTCAGGCTGGGTCTGAGGACTTCTTTGCACATTTAATCCTTGCGACCCAAGGCAGGCACAGAGAGAGCTGTTAGACATCTCAGACAACACCACCTTTGTAAGATGTACCATTGTTAAATACATCACCATAAAGACAGCTGCCAGGAGGGCTGGCCTGTACTACACCTCAGTGTGTAGCCTCAGCTACCCCTCAGCACCTGCCCTTTTCCTCACAACCATTAGTAATGCACATTGCCTTTTCTACACCTCAGTTCAGAACCACTGTGCCATCTTTCCAAAGGCAAATGACTGTGGCTGTGGCTGTGGCTGGCACAATGCTTCA